>NC_083683.1:45942500-46565000 GCF_033118175.1 Dama dama
AGAGTTGGACCATAGGAAATGCTGAGCATGTAAGAATTGATGCTTTTGAACTGTGGTATTGGATAAGACTCTTGAATTTCCTTTGACTGCAAGGAGATCAAACCAGTCAATCCTGGTTCTTTGATTCTATGGATTCAAATTCAATTGATATTTAAATACTCAATATTAAATATGGAAATCCTGAATATTCATTGGAAGGACTGATGAAGCTGAAGCTTCAGTACTTTGGCCATCTGATGTGAAGAGCCAACTCATTGGAAATGATGCTGATGCTGGGAAAGACTGAAGGCAAAAGAAGAGGGTGGCAGAGCATGAGATGGTTAGAGAGCATCATCGACTCAATGGACATGAGTTTGAGCAAACTCCAGGAGATAGTGGAAGAGAGAGGAGACTGGTGTACTGTAGTCCAGGGGGTTGCAAAGAGTCAGACAGGACTTAGTGACTGAGCAACAACAACTGCTATTCTTGTGTTTTCATTTTCTTTGGATAAATATCCCAAAGTGGAATTGTTGTATCATATAGTAGGTCTATTTTTAACTATTTGAGAAACCTCCATACTATTTTCCACAGTGGTTGCATCAACTTCAGTTCAGTTCAATTGCTCAGTCATGTCCAACTCTTTGTGACCCCATGGACTGTGACCCCATGGAAGCACAATACTTCCCCATCGATCACCAACTCCTAAAGCTTGCTCAAACTCATGTCGATCGAGTCAGTGATGCCATCCAACCATCTCATCCTCTGTCATCCCCTTCTCCTCCTGCCTTCAATCTTTCCCAGCATCAGGCTCTTTTCCAATGAGTCAGATCTTTGCATCAGGTGGCCAAAGCACTGGACTTTCAACTTCAGCATCAGTTCTTCCAAAGAATATTCAGGACGGATCTCCTTTAGGAATGACTGGTTGGATCTCCTCGTAGTCCAAGTGACTCTCAACATTTCCACAAATGTTCACAAGTGTTCCCTTTTCTCCACATTTCACCAGCACTTGTTATTTCTTGTCTTTTTGATATAGACATTCTACCACGTGTGAGGTGATATCTCATTGTGGTTTCAGTTTGGACTTCCCTAATGATTAATGCCAAAGATTGAGAAACTCTATACAGTCAGCAAAAACAAGACCAGGAGCTAACTGTGGCTCAGATCATGAATTCCTTATTGCCAAATTCAGACTGAAATTGAAGAAAGTAGGAAAAACCACTAGACCATTCAGGTATGACCAAAATCAAATCCCTTACGATTATACAGTGGAAGTGAGAAATAGATTTAAGGGACTAGATCTGATAGACAAAGTGCCTGATAAACTATGGACAGAGGTTCATGACATTGTACAGGAGACAGAGATTAAGACCACCCCCATGGAAAAGAAATGCGAAAAAGCAAAACAGCTGTCTGAGGAGGCCTTACAAATAGCTGAGAAAAGAAGAGAAGTGAAAAGCAAAGGAGAAAAGGAAAGATATTCCCATTTCAATGCAGAGTTCCAAAGAATAGCAAGGAGAGATAAAAAAGCCTTCCTCAGCGATCAATGCAAAGAAATAGAGGAAAACAATAGAATGGGAAAGACAGAGATCTCTTCAAGAAAATCAGAGCTACCAAGGGAGCATTTCATGCAAAGATGGGTTGAATAAAGGACAGAAATGGTATGGACCTAACAAAAGCAGAAAATATTAAGAAGAGGTGGCAAGAAAACAAAGAAGAACTGTACAAAAAAGATCTTCATGACCCAGGTAATCCTGATGGTGTGATCACTCACCTAGAACCAGACATCCTGGAATATGAAGTCAAGTGGGCCTTAGAAAGCCTCACTACGAACAAAGCTAGTGGAGATGATGTATTTCCAGTTGAGCTATTCCAAATCCTAAAAGATGATCTGTGAAAGTGCTGCACTCAATATGCCAGCAAATTTGGAAAATTCAGCAGTGGCCACAGGACTGGAAAAGGTCAGTTTTCATTCCAATCGCAAAGAAAGGCAATGCCAAAGAATGCTCAAAGTACTGCACAATTGCACTCATCTCACACGCTAGTAAAGTAATGCTCAAAACTCTCCAAGCCAGGCTTCAGCAATACATGAACCGTGAACTTCCAGATGTTCAAGCTGGTTTTAGAAAAGGCAAAGGAACCACAGATCAAATTGTCAACATCCACTGGATCGTTGAAAAAGCAGAGAGTTCCAGAAAAACATCTATTGTTGCTTTATTGAGTATGCCAAAGCCTTTAACTGTGTGGATCACAATAAACTGTGGAAAATTCTGAAAGAGATGGGAACACCAGATCACCTGACCTGCCTCTTGAGAAATCTGTATGCAGATCAGGAAGCAACGTTAGAACTGGACATGGAACAACAGACTGGTTCCAAATAGGAAAAGGAGTACGTCAAGGCTGTATATTGTCACCCTGCTTATTTAATTAATATGCAGAGTACATCATGAGAAACGCTGGGCTGGAAGAAGCACAAGCTGGAATCAAGATTGCTGGGAGAAATATCAATCACCTCAGATATGCAGATGACACCACCCTTATGGCAGAAAGTGAAGAGGAACTAAAAAGCCTCTTGATGAAAGTGAAAGAGGAGAGAGAAAAAGTTGGCTTAAGGCTCAACATTCAGAAAACTAAGATCGTGGCATCTGGTCCCATCACTTCATGGGAAATAGATGGGGAAACATTGGAAACAGTGTCAGACTTTTTTTTGGCTCCAAAATCACTGCAGTTGGTGATTGCAGCCATGAAATAAAAGACGCTTACTCCTTGGAAGCAAAGTTATGACCAACCTAGATAGCATATTCAAAAGCAGAGACATTACTTTGCCAACAAATGTCCATCTAGTCAAGGCTATGGTTTTTACAGTGGTCATGTATGGATGTGAGAGTTGGACTGTGAAGAAAGCTGAGCGCTGAAGAACTGATGCTTTTGAACTGTGGTGTTGGAGAAGACTCTTGAGAGTCTCTTGGACTGCAAGGAGATCCAACCAGTCCATCCTAAAGGAGACCAGTCCTGGGTGTTCATTGGAAGGACTGATGCTGAAGCTGAAACTCCAATACTTTGGCCACCTCCTGCGAAGAGTTGACTCATTAGAAAAGACCCTGATGTTGGGAGGGATTGGGGGCAGGAGGAGAAGGGACAACAGAGGATCTGATGGCTGGATGGCTTCATCGACTCGATGGACATGAATTTGAGTAAACTCCGGGAGTTGGTGATGGATAGGGAGGCCTGGCGTGCTGTGATTCATGGGGTCACTGAGTCGGACACGACTGAGCAACTGAACTGAACTGAATGATTAATGCTGTGCATCTTTTTATGAACCTGTTTACCTTCTGTATGTCTTCTATTGAACAGTGTGTATTCAAATCTTCAACCTATTTTTAACTGACCTTTATTTGCTATTGAGTTGTATGAGTTTTTTTATACATTTCGGTCGGGTATTACCTCATTATCAGATATATATTATCTCCCATTCAGTAAGTTGCTTTTTCATTTTGTTGATGGTCTCCTTAGCTGTGTAGAAGCTTTTTAGTATGATGTAGTCCTATATAATTTTGATTTTGTGGCTTTTGCTTTTGGTGTCAGATTCAAAAAATCATCAACAGACCTGTCAAGGAGCTTACTGTCTGTGTTTTTTCTTCTGGGAGTTTTATGGCTTCAGGTTTTACATTAAAATCTTTAATGTCTTTGAATTAATTTTCGTTTATGGTGTAAGACAGTTTCCTCAACACCATTTACTAAACAGATAATCCTTTCCCCATTACATATTACTGGTACCTTTGTCATAAGTTAATTGACCATTTATGCATGGGTTTATTTCTGGGTTCTTTATTCTGTTCCATTGATCTACATGTCTATTTTTAGGCCAATGCCATACTGTTTTAATTATAAAAGATTTATAATATAAAGTCAGGGAGTGTATTGTCTCCAGCTTTGTTCTTGTTTCTCAAGATTACTTTGGTTATTCAGTTGTGGGTTTTTCTTTTGTTTGTTTGGTTTGGTTTTGGTGTGGTTCCATTTAAACTTTAAGAGTACTTCCATTCCTTTGAAAAATGCCATTGAGAATTTGATAAGGATCACACTGAATCTCTAGATTGCTTTGGATTGTATGGACATTTTAAGAATACTGATTTTTCCAATCCATGAGCCCAGAATATGTTTCCATTTATCTGTGTCTTCTTCCATTTCTTTTGTTAATGTTTTATAGTTTTCAATATATAGGTTTTCCCCCTCCTTGATTAAATTTATTCCTATTTTATTCTTTTTGATGCAGTTGTAAATGGGATTATTTTCTTCATTTCTCTTTCTGATATTACATTGCCAGTGAAAGGAACTGCAACAGACTTTGTGTATTGATTTTGTAGCCTGTAACTTTACTGAACATATTTATTAGTTCTAGTAGTTTTTTAATGGAGTCTTTGGCATAAATTTTAAACTAAAATACTGTGTCTATACCTGTACCTTCAGTGTGACTTGCTATTTCTTGACTATCTACTATCAGTTTTAATTATTTTTCCAATAATATCTCACAACAATCAGACTATGAATAAATGCTTAATTACAATTTGATTCAGCAAACAAGATGTTCACGTCACTGCCAAAGAAGTGTAGTTCAGACATGGATGCTGACTGACATTTTTGGTTTCAGTTCAGTCGCTCAGTCATGTCCAACTCTTTGCAAAGCCATGGACTGCAGCACGCCAGGCCTCCCTGTCCATCGCCAGCTCCTGGAGTTTACTCAAACTCATGTCCACTGAAGCGGTGATGTCATCCATCCACCTCATCCTCTGTCGTCTCCTTCTCCTCCCGCCTTCAATCTTTCCCAGCATCAGGGTCTTTTCAAATGAGTCAGTTTTTCACATCAGGTGGCCAAAGTATTGGAGTTTCAGCTTCAGCATCAGTCCTTCCAATGAATATTCAGGACTGATTTCCTTTAGGATTGACCAGTTGGATCTCCTTGCTGTCCAAGAGACTCTCAAGAGTCTTCTGCAACACCACAGTTCAAAAGCATCAATTCTTCAGTGCTTAGCTTTCTTTATAGTCCAACTCTCACATCCATACATGACTACTGGAAAAACCATAACTTTGACTAGACAGACCTTTGTTGGCAAAGTAATATCTCTGCTTTTTAATATGTTGTCTAGGTTGGTCATAGCTTTTTTTCCAAGGAGCAAGCATCTTTTAATTTCATGGCTGCAGTCACCATCTGCAGTGATTTTGAAGCCCAAAAAGATAAAGTCTCTCACTGTTTCCACTGTTTCCCCATCTATTGCCCATGAAGTGATGGGACCAGATTCCATGATCTTAGATTTCTGAATGTTGAGTTTTAAGCCAACTTTTTCACTCTCTTCTTTCACTTTCATCAAGAGGCTCTTTAGTTCTTCTTTGCTTTCTGCCATAAGGGTGGTGTCATCTGCGTATCTGAGGTGATTGATATTTCTCCTGGCAGTCTTGATTCCAGCTTGTGCTTCTTCCAGCCCAGTGTTTCTCATGATGTACTCTGCATAGAAATTAAATAAGCAGGGTGACAATATACAGCCTTATCGTACTCCTTTCCCAATTTGGAACCAGTCTGCTGTTCCATGTCCATTTCTAACTGTTGCTTCTTGACCTGCATACAGATTTCTCAGGAGGCAGGTCAGGTGATCTGGTATTCCCATCTCTTTCAGAATTTTCCACAGTTCATTGTGATCCACACAGTCAAAGGCTTTGGCATAGTCAATAAAGCAGAAGTAGATGTTTCTCTGGAACTCTCTGGCTTTTTCAATGATCCAATGGATGTTGGCAATTTGATCTCTGGTTCCTCTGCCTTTTCTAAATCCAGCATGAACATCTGGAAGTTCACAGTTCTTGTACTGTTTAAGCCTGGCTTGGAGAATTTTGAGCATCACTTTGCCAGGGTGTGAGATGAGTGCAATTGTGCGGTAGTCAGAGCATTCTTTGGCATTGCCTTTCTTCGGGAATGGGATGAAAACTGACCTTTTTTGTTTTACTAAGTAGTAAGACAAAAGAAAAACAGTGAACTTCACTGTTGGGAGCTTCATTCATATATCAATGACATGAGCAACTGCTTTATGGAACTGCATAATAACTTTTGAATACTGGAAAAATACTTAAACTTTTTGTACTACTCAAAATGTTAAGGCCACAGATTTGATACACTGTTAAGTATTAATATTTTCTCCATGAGCCTACTGGTTTTTTGTAAATAAAGCACTATCAGAACATAATTATGCCCATTTATATGTAAAAGTTGAGTAGTTGTGACAAAGACCATATGTACTAGAAGGCCTTAAATATTTACTAATAAGCTGTTTACAGAAAAAATTGCCAACAGTTGGTCTAGAAAATGAATACAGCAAGAAACCAAGCCTTTGTTTGTAGTATTTGCCAATTTCCATGTGTAAATACTCCTACTGCAGCCAATATCATGCTACAAACGAGACAAGCACACGAACATGAATAGAGTTGGGAAGAAACACATACAACGTTATACAGTATATTTCCATCCTACAGATAAGTAGACAATGTTTAGAGTTATTAGTAAAATGAAGTAAAGAACAGTGACATTTTGAGCATTTATTACCTCTTAACATACTTGTTAGTTTATATAATTTGACTTTTAATAGTGGTTATGCTTAACTACTGACTCATAAAAATCCCTCCAAATACAGAGATCAATCTTAGGTGCCTGTCCATGGGATCATCCCAGAAAGAATACTGGAGTTGGTTACCATTTCCTCCTCCAAGGGATCTACCCTACCCAGGGATCAAATCCACATCTCCTGCAGCTCTTGCACTGCTGGATTCTTTTAACCACTGAGCCACGTGGAATCCCCAGTAATCAGTCCTGCAAACTAGTAAAAGCCAATTGTGGCATACAACTAACTCTATTACCAAGAAGGCACTTAATGAGGTGTAAGAGAACAAGTAGTAATTTGCCTAATTGGTAAGTGGATGAGTCAAGACTGAAATCTAGGTCCAAAATTCTGACCTCAGTTAGTCTTCCTAATTTCTTTAGCAGAGAATAAGGACCTTTATTGGGTTGTTAAAAAAAAAATGGAGACGGGTAATTTATTAAAGGAACGCCACACCTAATGGGATGCATTTTCTTAAGTAACATCCTATATATTTGCTAGGACTCTTAAGAAAACTGGCAGGTAGCATGGGAATATGAGTCTTGATGTTTGATACCTATCCACAGTTAGGCTAGGCTGGGTATTTGAAAGAACAAAACAAGTGACTGGTCTATAGAAATCGTCCTTAACTAACTGCTTTGCATGTGTGGGTGCTAAGTCGCTTCAGTCAGGTCGGACTCTGCTACCTATGGACTACCCACCAGGCTCCTCCCCATGGGATTCTCCAGGCAAGTATACTGGAGTGGGTTGCCATTTCCTCTTGCAGGGGACCTTCCCAACTCAGGGATCGAACCACTGTCTCTTCCATCCCCTGCATTGGAAGGCGGGTGTTTTTTTTTTTTTTTACCACTAGTGCCACCTGGGAAGCCCCTTAACTGCTTTAGGAAGTGTAAATACAGGTGTTTCCCACCACTTATAGCCGCTTATAGTACTTATCAAGCTACTTGAATTCCGAAAACTGCAGAAAACTTGTAGTTTGAACTTGACTACACCTGGGGTGCAAGAAAAGTAAAAGATACTCTGGAAGGGCATTCATGCAGCCCACACGTACCTGGGGCAAAATCTAGGGCCAGGAAGGCTAAGTGTTAGGCCTCCTAACGAACTCTCAACGTTTAGAGCAGAGCTCTAAATGAAGGAATAATAACGGCTAGAGCTGCAGGAGAACTTGGGAGACCTGCCTTTGTCCAACCCCTTCATTTACACGAAGAAACTGTGCTCTAGTCAGGTGAAACAATTTGGCGTTAAGCGGTTGAGCCAGGATTAATTTATAGCTCTTTCCACTACACCCTAAGGTCTCCTTTAAAACACCCTCCCTGCACAGAACTTACCCCAAAAGTTCCAAGAACCTGCTTGGTGACTGGCCTACACTTGAACCAGGACAAAACTTTTAGTCGCTCTTGAGTCAAAAACTGTGGCAGCTAGGAGTCAAAGGGTTAAAACCAAAGCACAGAAGCACTGAGCTCTAGGCCGTGCAGGTGCGTGCTCTCCTCAGAAAGCAAAGAGTTTAGAAACAGTCCCAGGAAAATGCAGCCACGCCCTTCACGGCGCCTACGCCGAGATGCGGAGCACAGCTAACAGCCTCAGAGAGCGAACACGCAACCAGAGGCGCGCACGCCCACCCCGAGGCCGCGCAGGAGGCGGGCCGACGTGCGCGCCTCCGCGGCTGTGGGCGGGGTCCGGGGCGGGGCTCTGAGCCGGACCGGGGCGGGGCCGCAGAGAGCTGTAGGTGTTGCAGCTAGGTCGCGACAGGTGCGCGAGGCAGAGCGCCAGGGACCCGTGGCGAGGCTGATAGCAGCGCAGAAGAAAGACCGCTTTTAGCCAGGTAAGGGTCTTCTCTCGCCACATCCTCCGCAGCCGGAGAGTCCACGGAGACCCCGGATTCCCTCCCCACCCTCTTTCTCCCGCGACTTCTTCGGGTGAGGGGAATACAAGGAGTGTGAACCCCTCCCCCTCGAGAAAGGGAGTGGAGGAACTGCTGATCCTTTGCTCCTTCCTCACTTCTGGGTACTATGCTGGCTGCTGCTGCTGCTAAGTCGCTTCAGTCGTGTCCGACTCTGTGCGACCCCATAGACGGCAGCCCACCAGGCTCCCCCGTCCCTGGGATTCTCCAGGCAAGAATGGAATTGGCAGTAATTACGTAGAGCGGAGCCTTTGCTGACTGAGGGCGGGAACTGATCGGACCCCCTCCTCTTGCCACAGGAACACTCCTTTCTAACTATATACGTGTGGTGGAGGAAAGCGGCAGTTCAAAATTCAAAATAGTCTCCCAGAGAAATATTCTGATAATCTAACTGCTCTTTTTCATTCTTCATTTTCAGCCATTCTCTTCCTCTTCGATATTTCTCCCCTTCCATTCTGCCAGCTGAACCCTTTAAGATTCTTACACTCTTCTGAGATACGTTGACACTATGGCAGGCCTTACAGCTGGATGTGTCACCCCAGAATCGCTATCATGTACAAGTCGCTGGCACCTGTCAGTACGTGGGTCTTAATATAAGGTAATTGTACACCCCGGGCTACACCCACTCAGCCTGAAGCTGTAGGAGCTAGGAGCTAACCATCTGGCACCCTTCCTTACTGGTGCTTACAATCCTGGTGAGAGATATTTGAGCTAATATTATCTTTCACCTAATTCCAGCTTTCAAAACTCTGCCTAATCCAGATGGTTCTATTGACTTGACTTTTCAAGTTAGTCAAAGATACTTAGGGAGTTATTAGCCATTAAGACAGTGACCCTTTAAAAGGAGAGAGGTCTTCTTTTGCATTGGATATTCTTTTGTTTGCTCTTGCTTTAGATGATTAAATGGAATGCTTTTCATCTGCACAGTTACTATTTACAAATGATAAGTATTTTAGGAACCATGAAATAATGCTTTGTTCTGAGGTCTGATGTAGACACAAAAGAAGATGAGCCTCAACAAGCACTTCCTAAATTCCTGCTGAGTTATAACCTGGATGAAGGATGATCATGTTTTAGGTCAACCTTCAAAAAAAGGAGTGTGTGTATGTACTTGTTTTGCATTGATAGAACAACACATAGCATGGTACTCAGTAATCACTTTAAGGACTTATTTTTTGGACAGAACATTTATTGAGTGCTGCTTGTATCGTCAATTCTGTGGATTCAAAGTTCTAAATGTTCCTATTCTACAAGAATAAAATCAAATGGGTTAGACAGGTCAGTAGATACAGCTTAGAGTATTAGTGAGGTCAGTGCTATACTAGAGATCAACCCAGAGTGCTGCAGGATCACAGAACATACAGTTTTTAAAAAATCCCTCCTCTACTTTTCCTTGAACACAAAACAGAATAAACAACAAAAACCTCTGAGCAATACTGAGTGATTCTCTTCAGTCCATGTACTTGTGTTACTCATATTCCTTACCTTGTGTTCTGTCAACATGATAGCATTTTGATAATGGAATTATGACTTGTCATTAATTCTGTGCAGTTTGGTGAATAGCTGATGGAGCTATTTTCACATTTCGTATTGGGCCCGGAAGTGTTGTTATCATGTAGTCCCTGAACTCTGGAGCAGCCTCTGGGAAGAGAACAGTGTATTGGCAACATTAGCAAAGCAGTGTTATTTTGTAAAAATTGGTCCATTGTGTAACTTTGTTTAACTTGGTACATTCAAATTTGTTCCAGATTCTGGTTAAAGGTGGGCCAAATTTTAATCTTCTAATAATTCTAAGAAAAGAAAGCTTAAGGAGTGAAAACAATTCTGTTAACAGCACACCTTGCTGTTACCCTCAAAATGTCTTGCTAAGGTACCCTCAAAATGTCTTTGTCTTTCTTTCTTTTTTTTTTTTTTTTTTGGAGCAGGGGATAGGGTGAGGGAGGAAGAGGTCAGAAATGTTTGACGAATTTCTGCAGAGTGTAAATGATCTGAAGTTTATGGTATTCTTGAGTATTCTTCATATAGAGTAACTATATGAAGCATTTAGTAACTGCCTTCTGTGTGCCAGTGTTCTAATATTTACAGGATGAACATGCCACAGTTTCTTCTATATGATTATGTTTTTCATTTTTAAAATAGAGATTTTTCAGTTAATAATACAGATGATGGTTGTTTCCTCTGGCAATTTGAGCCATGGTACTTGATGAACTGGCTTTCCAGGTGGTGCAGTGATGAAGAATCCACCTGCCAATTCAGGAGCAAAAAAGATGTAGGTTCGACCTCTGGGTCGGGAAGATCCCCTGAAGTAGGAAATGGCAACCCAATCCAGTATTCTTACCTGGGAAACCGCATGGACAGAGGAGACTGGTGGGCTACAGTCCATGGGATTGCAAAAAGACTCCAATACAACTGAGCACACATGCATGGTCTATTCACTGCATGTTTTTTGATAGGAAGTTTAGGTACTTTATTTTGGATTGTGTACAGTAATCTCCAGGTGATGTTAAGTTACTTAACACAGACTCTCAAGGTTCTTTAGTAACAAAATGAGTGGTTGTAAATTGAGTAGTTTCTGCTTGAGGGTTGCGGGATTGAGATTCTATGGTAAATGGTACTCTTGGTTAGGACCATTCTGGTGTGTTTATTCTGTGGCTGGATAGAGAGTCCTTGAGACTCAGTCAAGTTATTGTGCTAATGCAGACATCTTTTCATAAAAAAGATGAGGGTTTTTGTTTTTGTTTTTTTTTTAGTTTCTTAAGCCAACATTTATTTATTATCTCTCAGTTCTGTAGGTTGGAAGTCCATATCCATGGCTGCCCCCATTATCAGCATCCCCTCTCCAGACTGGGACATTTATTTATCATTGACAAAGTGTATATTTAATTAGTGGCCTATGAGAAGGTTAATTTCATCTGATTATTACAAAAAGACAAGGTTCGACTCAATAAACAACCCATTATTTAGCATGTCAAATGATTTATTTATATTTGAAAATGTTGCTGGAAACTTCACATGTCCAGTCTCAAGAAGTTAACTGATACTGTGATATTTTACATTATTTTTACTTTTAAATAATACTGCTCTGAAACTGAGAACCTGCATCTTTAGGGAAAAAAGGTAACAGTTTTTTTTTTGGTCCTTCTGATAACAAGTGTGGAGCTGTTTTTTCCCTTAATTATTCTATAACAGAGCTTACTATATGGAAACTTTACAATCCCTCAAACATGTTTTTTCTTGTACACCAAAGTATTGCCAATTTTTGTTTCATTACCAATAGATTAGTCATCCTAATATGCTTTTACTTGGTTTTAGATTTCCACAATCTTTTTTTCCCCCATAAACTGAAGTTTAAGTGGGTAATTTAGGCACAGGACTTCTTTTCTTCACAGTCAGTTTTATTGAATAGGTACCATTCACTCAGATTTGGTTTCCACCACTAGAATTAGAAGTTTCCCTCGTGGCTCAGATGGGAAGAATCTGCCTATAATGCTGGAGACCCAGGTTCGACCCCTGGGTCAGGAAGATCCCCTGGAGAAGGGAACAGCAACCCACTCCAATATTCTTGACTGGAGCATTCCATGGACAGAGGAACCTGGTGGGCTACAGTCTATAGGGTCATAAAGAGTTGGACACGACTGAGTGACTAACACTTACTTCACCAGAGCTAGAGGAAACCAGTCTGTTCATGTGTAGTACCCAGTGATTTCTCTCTAATAGCCCTGTCACTATCCTCCTCCTTACTGTTGGCAACATTCGACCATGTGGACAACTTTTCTGGTTCTTCGTATTACGTGACTTTTTTTTGTGGCCACATCATGTGGCATACAGGATATTAGTTTCCTGACCAGGGATCAAACCTGCACCCCCTGCAGTGGAAGTACAGATTTCTTAACCACTGGACCACCAGGGAAGTCCGTCATGTGGCTTTCTTGATGTGACAATACCTGGTTAGGGTTAGGGTTAGCTACTTCCTTCCATGCTCCTTCACTAATTCAGTCTTTTTACCCCTTAAATGTATATGTTTGCTGTGACCCTCTCCAGCATCCTGTTCTCCTTATACTCTCTCCCTGAACAATCTGATCTATTTCCGTGACTTCAACCAACACCTCCATTTGAGTGATTTACAAATTAATCATTTTTAAAATCTTTTTTCATGTTATATATAATTCTTGTTCTATATTCACATATACAAACATACATGTTTTAAAAATAAGAATTATATTGCTAATTATAGAAAATCAGGAAAAAAATAAATTATGAAGAAGATAGACTGGCCCATAATTTGTTCTGGTGAGAAGTCCTATTTACTTCCCTGATAGCTCAGTTGGTAAAGAATCTGCCCACAGTGTGGGAGACTTGAGTTCGAACCCTGGGTTGGAAAGATCCCCTCAAGAAGGGAAAGGCTACCCACTTCAGTATTCTGGCCTGGAGAATTCCATGGACTGTATAGTCCATGGGATTGCAGAGAGTCAGACGTGCCTAAGCAACTTTCACTTCACTTTCTTTAAGTCTTTTTTTTTTCTTTGATACACACAGACACACTCACATAAACATACAGGTAGTTGGGTTCATTTTACTACAGTAGAATTTTGTATCTGCTTTTCCATTCTACATTATGTCATGGTTTTCCTCAACATCAAAATTATTTGAAAACAATTTAAATAGATGTTTAACACCCTATTCTATCAGTGGTGCAAAATTTAACTGTGTATTTGGATGTTTTGATTTTTTACACCCTTATTAACAAGTAAAAAAATTGAGAATAAATTTTTGTACAAATCACTCATTATTTCCTTAGGTTAGATTCTCAGAAGTTTAATTAGTGGGTCAAAGAGCATGAAAATTTAAAAAATACTGCTGTCAAATTGCATTTTCGTAAAGACTAGATTAATATTCTCACTTGCAATGATTGTGAGGGCCTATCTTTGTGTATCTTTGTAACTTTGAATCTTATTTTTTTAATCTTTACTAATTTGATAAGCAAAAGAGATTTAATATATATTTATCTGATTGCTAGTAAGAGTGAATATTTTTCATAACGTCATTTTCATTTCTGTGAATTGTCTTCTGGTTAATCTGTTCCCATTTTTAAATGTCTGAACATTTTAATTATGTTTTTTGTTTGTTTTTTTGAGTTCTCTCATTTATTTGGGGCTTTGGGGGAGGGAGTACAGGTTTTTATTAGGCCAAACTGAATGAGTAGAGTGATAAAGTAGAAAGCATATAGAAGTTGCAATTGTGGTGTTTTAAATATCAATTGTTTTGAGAATCCACAGCTCGTGATGGATGGAGCAGCACTACAAAATGGAAGGGATGTCATTTGAGAATCAGGATTCCTGACTCGGTGTTGGGAATCAGCCACTTAGGTGATCTTTGGCAAGTCTTTCATCCTCTCTGAGCCTCATCTGTAAGATGAGAGGGTTGAGCTATTGATTCTATGTGCTAAAAGGATGATTTATGAGCCACTGCTCACTCGACATTGTGAAATGATTTCCTGTCCCATTCCTAACCCTGCACACAGTTTAAATATATGGAGCCTCAGGAAAAACTGGATGTAGTAAAGGTAGCAAGGCTTAGTGGAGCTTGGGGGCAATTAATGTATTTGTGCCCTCAAGACAATGTAAGTTACAACAGTTGGTATATTTAGGCACTCTCCTAGATTGACACTTGACAGGCTGGTAAAGTCCATCAAAAGAGCCCT
The DNA here is from genome assembly GCF_033118175.1 of Dama dama. NCBI lineage: Eukaryota > Metazoa > Chordata > Mammalia > Artiodactyla > Cervidae > Dama > Dama dama. The sequence goes on from NC_083683.1 coordinate 45,956,716, forward strand.
GCCAGTCTATGCCACAAAACCCAATCAGCTTTAGTATGTATAAAGCAAGTCTGTTTATGACAAGATGTTTAAGCTGCCAAGTTATTTGATAACTTTCACTATTCCACACAGAAACTATTCTTAGTGGGTTTTTTTTTTTGGCGGGGAGGGGGTTGGAGGGGATAATTTTGCTGCTTGCCGGATCTCAGTTCCTGCACCAAGGATCGAATCTGGACCCTAGCAGTGAAAGCTCCAAGTCCTAACCACTGGACCTTCAGGGATTCCAGTAAGCTCTTTGTTTTAAGAATATCAGTTGCTTGTTTGATGGTCAAATGTTAGTTATTTTAATTTTGTATGTGGTATATTATTACTTATGTACAGATCTTTTTCTTTGGAGTTTCTTTTGTTGCTTTTATGTTTAAAAGTCTCATTGTCACCCAGAGATGGGTTTAACTACTCACTTCAATTCCCTTCTGAAATTTATGGGTTTACTTTTTATACTGTTTAATTTGTGTTGAATTTACTTTGGCGTACCTAAGCAGCATGTTTAGTGCCTCTGCATATCTCCTGAGCTCCCAGATCCACATTTCCAACACCTCATAGACCTTGCAGATGGTCTCTCTCCACCAGGCACCTGCATCCACCTAATTTCCCTAAGGACAAGGTTTGAAGTTGTCTTGAATACTTCCGTTCTTCTCTCCTCCCACATTTAATCACCAACTTTGGTTGATTCTATCCCAACAGTGACAATGGCTCATTTTTTAAAAAAGAGTTTTTTAAAATTTTATTTTATTAACTGTACCTCACCATGTGGGATCTTAGTTCCCAGACTAGGGATCGAACTCACACCCACTGTGGAGTCTTAACCACTGGACATCCAGGAAAGTCCCAATAAAGGCTCTGTTATCAGTCTTCTAAGTCAGGTTCCCCCTTTTTGTTAGAGTCCTTGAGCAATCCTTAGAGTTGGCTTCAGTTTTTCCCTTTCAGTCCAGACTTGTCATAAAAAAAAAATAGTACACTGATTTTCAAGTATGGTTTCCTGATTACCTGTTTTAGAATCACCTGGGGTGTTCATTTAAAAAGGAGATTCTTAGGTCCCACCTACACTTATAAATCAATGTATCTGGAGGGATGGGGCATGGAAATTAGCAGTTTTAACAAGTACCTGAAGAGATTCTTTTCCTTAAGAGGAACCAAAGTCCAAGTAAATTCTCAATTTCTCAACATGCCATTCGAGACCCCAGTTCCCACACCCTGACAGCCTATTTCTCCAGACTTATCTCTCACATCACTACCCACCCACCTGGCACTGTGGCCATGTAGTTGTAGCCATGCAGTGATTCATGGTTTCCTGGACCCACCCTGTCTTTTCCTGCCTCTGTGCCTTTGCGCGTGCAGTTCCCACAGCCTCAGACTCCCCTCCTTCCCCCACTCCTGCTTAAATCCTTTTTCTTTTTCTTTAAGAGCTCAAAATTTTTTTTTTACTTTAAAAATATGCCTTTTCTAAAGTCTCCTATTTGAATCAGTGTCTCCCTCCCCAGTCTTCAGTTAGCACTTCATTTTTACTTCATTTTTCACCTTAGTGCTGTCACTTATGAATTATTGCTTCCTTAAACCACTGTAAATCTAAGTGTGAGAACGTTGCCTTTCCTTTTCATTTTGTATGTAGCCATTGTGCATGTAATAAGCAATTGAATACTCATAGAATGTATAAACATATCTCATCTTCATCTTACAAACACTGTTATCTAACAGTGTTTGAGTTCATATCACACTTAGAATGAAATTAAAATCTTCTACCATCCCTGGTAAATCCTTATTTAAACTGGCTGCCACTCATCTCTGTCATCATTTCATATTTCTCACTCATTCCCTTGCCATCATCCCTGCCTCAGGGCCTTTGCATTTGCTATTTTCTTTGGTAGGAAAACTCTCACATCTTTTCTCTTCACCTGGCTGTCTGTCTGTCTCCTCCTCATTCAGGTTTCAGCCCAAATGTCATTCACTCAAAGAGGGCTTCCCTGACCACTATCTGAAGTATCTGCCCCATTTCCTACCAACACTCCAATTACTCTCTTTGTATTTCCTTCACAGCACTGATCACAGTGTTTAATTGTCACAGTGTTTCATTTAATCACAGTGTTTAATTGTCCAGCTTCCCCAGTGGAAGGGAAGCTTCATGAGAGCAGAGACCTTGTCTGTCCCTTTTTATCTTATGTACTTAGCAAATAGAGCTCTGCTTGACACGTGGTAAGTGCTCAAATATTTGTTGAATGAATGAATGAGCCTTGAAGATAGACTTGTTGATTTAAAAAGTTTTGGTTTGGTTTGCAATCCAAAAGTTTTGTTGTGTGTGTTACACACACAATTAACTGTGTGTATTTTTTTAATGGACAACATCTGAAGTAGTTCCATCAGGGTTCAAATCAGGTAGCAGTCTCTGAGGATTTCTGACGGTAGCTGGACAAAGGTTTGGGTACTGTGATAGGCAAGATTCATTTCCATCTGAGTGCAGGTTTTCCAAGCTGTTCCCAGGATCTAGGCCACTGTTTTACTACCACTGTCAGTATGTACTTTCAGGGTTATTACTGCTGGCCAATACTAACCTGTTAGCTCTCATTACATTTTTAAAAGCTAGTATAGCAAAACTAGAACTAACACACTAGAATCTTCAAGCAACCAGAAACTTTCTTCTGCTTTCTTCTGGAGGAGAAAAATAAGAAAGCTACCTAGAGTTCTCAAGGAAAGATGAAATTAGTTTCCTTTTACTTACTACATGTCCTGAAATAGGATTTTAGCAACAGTGTTGTTAAACAAGGGGTTTCTTGTTAACATCTAGCGAAACCAGACAATGGAACTAATCAGTTCTACTTTTTTTTCCCAATTTCTCTTCATTGGGTAGAATAATTTTTAATTCCATTATTTTTTTCCTTGAAACTGGCTTGAAATTTTATTAAAAATTATAAGTTTTTATAGAAATTTATACTTTTCAAAGAAGTTATACTTTTATTTTCTCATTTCATCCTCAAAAACCATCCCTTGTGAATTATTAGCTGTTTTTGAGATGAAGAAACTGAGGCCTACCTGAATAGTTGACTGACTTTCCCGTGGTAACTAAAAGACCTGTCATTACTCAATAAATGCCTCTCAATGACTTCTTAAAAACAGTGGTTAAGAATCTGCCTGCCAGTGCGGGAGACAGTCCTTAAGAAACAAGATACATAGCACTGGTTCACATAAGTAACAAAATTTTATCACTTCTGTGCCTGTGTGATTTGGTAATTTTTTATGTGACCAGCTTCAGCTATGTTTGTGCTTGATTATAGCATTGTTCTGGGTTAGCGTCTAAGATTTTTACAGAAAGGAAGGATTATAGAACTTGCCTAGGGAAGAATCACTTTTCAGTAAAACTGTTTTAATTCTCCTGCTTGAAGGGGTTGGTTAAATTGATCTGCTGCTGGCTTTTCAGATTGAACAAGTCCTGAAAAAAATACATCATCTAAAATTTCAGATAAGAATGAAAGCTAGGCCCTTCCTGGAAGTGGCCAGGAGTGAAACTAAGAAGCCCTGTATTTGGAGAAAACTTGATTAATTATTAAGGACAAAGGACTGGTATAAGGAAGTTATACCTTTAACAGAAGCAGCCTTCTTAAATAAGTGTATATGTATTTCTTCTGCTTTGACATTGCAAAGAAAACTAATTAGCCACTTTGTTTTAATTAGCATGTAATTGGCAAGACCTGGGAGTATGTAGTTTATGGACAGATACTCAATTATGTAGGTGGGCATTCCTTTGGTGACTGAGAGCTAGCATGATTTTGTTTTTCATTTGTGTAACAGATGCTTAGTGAGCCCCTACACTGTACCAGGTACTGATATTTGATGCAGCTGTTAAAGTATGAAATGATATAAAGGTTAAAGGGAAAACAAGCATTCAGAGTTAAATCTATGTTTTGTGTAATGGCCTTGGTCAACTCTATATTTCTACATTGTTTTTACAATTAACTGTACTTTTCTCTACTCTTCACTTTAAATGTGACGTTATTGCCAACATTATCTGTAGGGTTTTTGGTTTTTGCTTTTTCACTTATTGAAAGAGATTTTCATTGCTATGTGTGAAAAAATACTGGGAAAAAAACCTCACTGCATTGGTCTATGATTGTCCTAACAATGAGTTAATTATCAACTTAGGGGGAAGAACTTAGTGAATAAATAACAAATTAGATCTGAGGGAGGAGGGAGAATTAAACTTGGATTAGATCTGTTAATTCCTTAATTTAAAGAAAAAAAGATTAAAAAGTTTCCTGGTTCACTCTTCAAGACCTAAAAACTTTAAACTGAAGTTAGTTTTGTAAAGGCTATGATTAGAGGTTACTCTTTTATCTGTCTAAATAAGCTTTGTGAGATTACCACAATTATGTAAAAAGCAAATGTAGGTTTCAAAAGTACAAGAAAATATTTAAATGGATGAACAAAGTAATAGAAGCATGTAGGAAAATGATAATCATATTATCTTCAACTTAGAGTTTTTACGGAGGTGTTGAGAACACCTAAAACTTGGCCCTTTCAAGGTGTAATTTGACAGAGATTTAGAGTTTCTGGTGCAGACAAATGGTGTCAGTGTTTTGAGCAGCCGTAGTTTTTCTGGAAGCCCCCTGGTGGCTCACTGGTTAAGAATCTGCCTGCCAATGCAGGAGAAACGGGTTCGATCCCTTGGTCAGGAAGATCCCCTGGAGAAGGAAACGGCAACTCAGGCAATTCTTGCCTGGAGAATCCCATGGACAGAGAGGCCTGACAGGCTATAGTTCATGGGGTTGCAAGAGAGTCGGACATGACTTACCAACTAAACAGCAAGTTTTCCTGGTCATCACTATTAGTTTCAAAGAGACAACATCAAAGATGCTCTTTTTTAAAAATGGCTGATTTGGCAAAAATAAGTTACCGTGAAGAACAGTGTGGGTTGGAACTGCAATTCTGATTTATCTTTTGTGCTTGAGATTATTATTTTGTTTCCATCCCAGCCTCCTAAAAAAATACGTGCTAAGACTTATTTAACCCCTCTGGGCCTCAATTTCTTCATCTGTTAAGTGGGACAATACTATTCTGAGTATGTTATTATGAGGATAAATATATATTTATTTTTAATATAATATATATTTAATTTAATATAATTTATTTAATTTAATATAATATATATTTAATTTAATATAATAATATATAATTTATTTATATATAAATATATATAATATATTTAATTTAATATAATAATATATATTATATATATAAATAAATTTATATTTGCAAAACAATTAAAAGAGCACTTAGCACATGATAAATGTTTGATGAATTTTAGCTATTTTTATTACCACCACCACTGTCCTTATTTATTAAGCACTTATTTTAGCACTAGGCTAAAAGAACATCTTTGAGATGATAAGACTAAGGCTTAGAGTGATTTTCCTAATGTTACTTAATAGATAAATCGTTGAGAATTCCCTGGTGGTCCAGTGGTTAGGACTCGGTACTTTCATTGCCAGTGGACCCAGGTTCAGCCCGTGGGTTGGGAAACTATTGCATGTGTGCTCAGTCACTTCAGTCTGGCTGACTGTTTACAACCGTGTGAACATTTAATTATAAAAACTCTATATGCACGTAGCTAGAAATATCTATATACATGTTGTGCTGTGCTTAGTCACTCAGTCGTGTCCGACTCTTTGTGACGCTATGTACTGTAGCCCACCAGGCTACTTACTCTGTCCATGAGGATTCTCCAGGCAAGAATACTGGAATGGGTTGCCATGCCTTCCTCCACCTGTACAAAGGTAATTGTGTTTCAGACTGTTAATTTTAAATCATTATAACTAGGCTCAAACACATCTTCACTCATCAAACTAGGAACCATTACAATCTACACATTTTTACCAACGAAAAATAAATTTATTCCTGTGGCATAAAAACCCATGCTTCACGATTTGACCAACTCTCGGAAAGCATTTTCTGCTTCCTTCTGGTTGTGGAAGTATTTTCCATGCAAAAAGTTGTTGAGATGCTTGAAGAAGTGGTAGTTGGTTTGGTGAGAGGTCGGGTGAATATAGCCGATGAGGCAAAACTTTGTAGCACAATTTGTTCAACTTTTGAAGGGTTGGTTGTGTGATGTGTGGTTGGGCGTTGTCTTGGAGAATTGGGCCCTTTCTGTTGACTGGTGCTGGCTGCAGGCATTGCAGTTTTCAGTGCATCTCATCAATTTGCTGAGCATACTCTCAGATGTAATGGTTTCTCTGGAATTCAGGAAGCTGTCAAGAATCAGACAGACAGCAGATCACCAAACAGTGACCATGAGCTTTTTTGATGCAAGTATGGCTTTAGGAATGGCTTTGGAGCTTTTTATTGGCCCAGTCACTGAGCTGGTTGTCACCAGTTGTCATATAAAAGCCACTTTTTGCCATACATCACAACCTTGATCGAGAAACGGCTCATTGTTGCATACAGTAAGAAGATGACACCTCAGAACAATGATTATTTTGATTTTTGGTCAGTTCTTGAGGCACTCACTTATCAAGCTTTTTCAGCTTTCTAATTTACTTGAAATGCTGAATGACCATAGAATGGTTGATGTTGAGTTCTTCAGCAACTTCTCACATAGTTGTAAGAGGATCAACTTCGATGATTGCTCTTAATTGGTCATTGTCAACTTCCAATGGCTAACCACTCTGCTCCTCTTCAAGGCTCTTGTCTCCTTTGCAAAACTTCTTAAACCATCACTGTACTGTATGTTTGTTAGCAGTTCCTGAGCCAATGTGTTGATGATGTTGTGAGTTGTCTCTGTTGCTTTACAACACATTTTGAACTTGGAAAAAAATAATTGCTCGAATCTGCTTTTTATCTAATATGATTTCTATAGTCTAAAATAAATATAAAATAAACAGCAAGTAATGTTATCAACAAAAAAACACAAAGCAAGAAATGTACATTAAAGTGGTGTGTAGCATAACCACATTTATTTAAGAATGTATTCCAGTATCAAATGGCAAAGTTCAATGATACAAAACCATGGTTACTTTTGCATCAACCTAATAAGACCCCACAAGCTGCATGGCATGCCCCTCCACCCAAATAAAGAAATAGATAAGTGGTAGAATCAAGATGTGGACCTGAGCTGAAAGGAACTGGGGCAGAGTGGACTTAGAGATGAAACAGGCTGGGTATGTGGCCCAGCCCTTTCCATTTCTAATTCTGAGACACTTTGAGACTGGCTCAGAGCACTCCCAGATACAGGAAGGATGTGGAGTGCAGTAAAACATTAGAGTGTGGACACTATGGTCTTTCAGACTACTTCCAATTCTGGGTATGCCACTCACTAGGTGTATTATCTTGAGCAAGTTATTTAGCCTTTCTGAGCATAAGGATTAATGGAATAAAATCAAATGAGTGAATTACTTTGCACATAACTGATCCCTAGGCTTATGCTACGATGGCTCAGTCTTTTACCTGATTCTGACACAGTCTATCTAGATGGTGGGTGATTAGAGTCTATGTCTGCTTTCCTGCTCTGGCCTAATGACCCTGGGATCAAGCCAAAACTGTACTTCCAAAGCTGTTTTTACATTGGGTATATAGAGGACTTTTTCAGAAAAATTAGATGTGTTTGGACTCCATGTGAGAGATTCAGATTCCAAAGATGGATGATCCAGAGCACCCCTCTTCGCCATATAACTAAGAAACCTTAGATGGGCTGGTTGGGGGTCACAGCTGAAGCCCAACCACAGAGAATGATCTTAATGCCTAGATTGTCACATAGTGTTAGTCAGGCTTCTCGCAGGGTTGTGCTCTGGTGAGAATAATGATGAGCAGTCAAGGGGTGGGTGCCCTACAGAAGAGAACTCTACAGAAACTCTTCATCTGTACAGTGAAGCAACATTTCTGTTTGCAAAGAGTATTAATGAGAATCTGAATAGGAATCAGACACCAGGAAAGAGCTGCTCTGAGAGGCAATTTGAATTGTACAAGGAGTTACACACGATATTCAGAAGGTCCTTGTGCAAATTTAGAAGTAATTAAGTTGTGGAGATAATTTATAAATGACCTTTGAAAAATAACTGTAGTTTCAAAAAGTAAGTGTATTAAGTGGCCAATAAACATTTAATAACATACTCAACTTTCCAGTGATTAAAAGAATAAAAACTAAAGCAATAATATACCCTTTTCCACATATCTAGCAGGTTAGAAAAGTTAAAAGTGATTAATAATCGTCAACATTGATAAGAATGTAGAGAAGAGGCTTATTCTCACATAGCTAATGGCTCAAATATAAATTGCTACAAATATATATATATAAATTGATGAAATATTTTTGAGGAACATTTAGAAATATCTATGAAAATTTAATACATAGGTTTTTTGGACTAGAAATGCTGCCTTTAGGAATATACACCATAGATGCACACTGCCAAGTAGGCAATAGTAGAAGCATGTTCATTGCAGTCCCGTTCTTAATGAGAATGGTGTAAATGTTCATTGACAGAGGCCTCTTTAAACAAGTCATAAACTAAACTGCAGAGTGAAATAGTATGTGGTACTCAAAGGTTGAGGTAGATCTGTATGTCCTAATGTGGGAAGACATCCAAGAGGAAGTAATTACTGAGAAGCATATTAACATAAGACCAGTTTAATTTTTTTAAATGTGCATTCACATGTGATACGTGTTAACTTTGTGCCTCGGTTTTCTCATTTGTCAAGCAGGCATCATGATAATAGCTTCCTCATGAGCTGTTGTGAATATAAAATGAGATAATATGTAGTGAATGCTTAGAACAATGACTAAGGCATAGTATTTATGTGCTTGCTGTTAGTCTTCTGTATAGGCAATATCAGAAAGTCTTTACTCCAAACTATGACAGAGGTGGCCTTTGGGAATTTGAATTGGCTTGGAAGAAGGGGTGGACAAGAGCAGGTAGAGGCATCTGTTTTGTATATTGTGTGCATGCGAGCTCAGTCACTCAGTGCTGTCTGACTCATTGCAGCCCCGTGGACTGTGGCCTACCAGGCTCCTCTGTCCATGGAATTTTCCAGGCAAGTATACTGGAGCGAGTTGCCATTTCCTACCCGATCTTCCTGACTCAGGGCTCAAACCCACGTCTCTTGTGTCTCCTGCATTGGCAGTCGGGTTCTTTACCGCTAGTGCCACATGGGAAGCCCCTGTATGTTGTATTTTTATTGTTCAGTCGCTCAGTCGTGTCTGACTCTTTGTGACCCTATGGACTGCAGCATGCCAGGCTTCCCTGTCCTTCACCTTGGAGCTTGCTCAAACTCATGTCCATCAAGTTGGTGATGCCATCCAACCATCTCATCCTCTGTCGTCCCCTTCTCCTGCCTTCAATCTTTCCCAGCATCAGGGTCTTTTCCAATGAGCTGGCTCTTCACATCTGCCTAATTGTCTATGGACATGAGTTTGAGTAAACTCGGGGAGTTGGCAGTGGACAGGGATGCCTGGCATGCTGCAGTCCATGGGGTCGCAAAGAGTCAGACCCGACTGAGCAACTGAACTGAACTGAATTGTTTCTGATTGCCACTCTAACCAAGGAAGCTAGACAAGGAAGAAAATAGCAGCTTGAGTGTTTGTTGAGGCCAGTAGAGGAGAGGTTCCCCAGATGGAAGGAGGGTGAAAGAGGGTGGCAGAGCGGGAAACTGGGAAGGATGCTGGTTGATCACACCTTGGCTGCTGGAGCTATTTTTGAAAACTGCTGACCTAATTAAAGGAAAAAATTTCAATTGCACATTCCAGCATTTATATATGGACTTACCCTTTTCGGACTTTAGTTACATTTATATTCAAAAGTGAATAATGTTTAATTTGGCTTTTTAAAAACTTTTTATTTTATATTGGAGTATAGTTTATTAACCATATTGTGTTTCACTGTATAGCAATCTGAGTCAGTTATACATGTACATGTGTCCTTTTTCAAATCCTTTTCCTGTTTAGCTTGTTAAATAAAGTTGGATATGTATTTTACACTTATGGAACATTTCTATACAAACTAGGCACATTTCAAATACTCAGTAGACTTTCTTTTTGGCCACCCTGCAGCTTGTAGGAACTCAATCCCCTCACCAGATATCAGACTTAGAACCCCTGCAGTGGAAGTGTGAAATCCTAAGTACTGCACCACCAGAGAATTTCCCTAGTTTGACTTCTGAATAGACACGACAAAATGTAATTGCTCAAGGTATCCAAAACAGACATTTAAGAAGAGATGGATAGTTTTTCTAATACTTTGAAATTAAAATTTCAATATTTTAAAGAGACCACTAATTTCTTTTCAACTAGTGTTCCTACCTCCATTATACAGTATTATAAAGAGAGTAATTTTTGCACTAAAGGAAGTCAAAGAGCTGAAGGAAAAATTACATTTGTGAATTTTTTTTATAAGTCTACTGACATAGGCCTTGTTAAGACAATATGACATGTAAACTAAGCTAAACCCAAGTATGTATCCCGTTAACAAAGTCTTTGGAATAATGTTTATTGAATATGTCTTAAATACAGAGGCTTACAAAGACTGACAAGATCTGGCTGTGACCCCAAGCAATGTGCCAGACATAGTATGCATTTATTATCTCCTTTTATGCATAGAACAACCCTGGAGGGCAAGTTGTCATCCTCATCTTACATAGAAGGAAAGGGTAGTACAGAGGGGTCACCATGCATCTGGTTAGCACTAGAATTAGAATTGGAGTCAGCTGGTGTTTCATGATACTTACTGCCCTGCCTCCAAATAACCATTGTGTTGCATATGGGTAAAGTGAACCCTATATGAGGGGTACACTGAGAATTCTTAGGGACCCAGTGATCATCTGTCATCTAGCCTAGTGACTTTCAAACTGTGTTTTTTAAAAATAGCAGTTTTATTGAAACATAATTCTTATACCATACAACTTACCTGTTTTTAAAGTGGGCAATTCAGTGGTTTGTGGTATATTAACAGATTTGTGCCATCACCACAATCATTTTACAACATTTTCACCACTTCCTGGAAAAAAACCTATGCCTATTAGCAATCAGTCCCTTATCCCTTACCCTCAAGTGCTAGGTGACCACTAATTTACTTTCTGTTTCTATAGATTTGCCTCTTCTAGACATTTCATATAAATGGAATCATACAACATGTAATCTATTGTGACTGGTTCCTTGCATTTGATATAATTTTTTCAAGGTTTCTCTATGTTGTAGCATGTAACAGTACTTCCTTTTCATAGTTGAATAAAACACCTCTTAGTGGATAAACCACATTTTGTTTATCTGTTCATTAGTTGATGAACATTTGGAATGTTCCCATGTTGGGGCTGTTGTGAATAATGCTATTGTGAACATTTGTGTACAAATTTATGTGTGGACATGTGTTTTCATTTCTCTTGGAGACACACACACAAACACACCTATATACCTAGGAGTGGAACTGTGGAATTGCTAAGTCATATGATAATTATGTATTTAACCTTTTGTGGAACTGCCAACTCTTCAAAGCAGCTGCACCATTTTACATTCCCATCAGCAATGTATGAGAGTTTCAGTTTCTCTACATCCTCGCCAACACTTGTCAAACTGTTATTTTTTTAACCACATGCCTCAGTGAGAACTATTTTACATTCTTACCCAGTTTATACACACACAAACTGAAACAAAAGCAAGCTTTATAAAAGAATATTTACCTCTAATGTGTGTGATGCACTCTATTTTCTGTTTCATTCCATTTTTAATTAACATAAACATGCTGACCCACTAAACCTGATTTCACAACTTATTAATTGTGACCTACAGTTAGAAAAACACTAGGCTATTTTAACCCTTCAATTTTACACAAGAGGAAGTTGGGGCCCTGAGGAGATGGCTTGTTAAGCAGATGATAGTGCTAATTAGTGGCAAATTAAATAAAGATTAGAGCCCAAGCCTGTTGGCTACCTGCTCTAACATCGTTATAAGTTTTAGTTACCATCATATTCAGAATATAAAAATAAATTGGAATTTCTATTCAGATACCATTTTTTTAACCATGTATGTTTTTCTCAAGTAACATTTTAAATTCAGCAGCAAAGCAATCTAAAGAAAAGAAAGTGTTATGAAGAACTGAGTTTTATTATCGTGAGTCATTGGTCTGCTCAATAATTTTGTGCCATCTGGGCAGAGAAGTTCTACATGAACCTACAAAATGGCCAAAAAATTGATCATTTCAGTGGCCCAGGTTCATTTTTGTTCAAGCCTGAGTCTGCCTCTGAAGGGCAGCCATTTTTCTTATGCTGCCAAATTTGAATGACCATGTAAAATTTGAAATGAACAATATAAAAACATTTGTGCTGCTGTTTTTCCATTTTTCTTGGAATGCCTACAGATCTTAGACTGTTTTATTTCAGTGTTTTCCAACATATGATGGGGAGAGACGTCCAACACTAGAATCACTTCAAAGTTCTTGTTAAAATGGGGTCATCTTCCTGGCCCTTGCTCCAAACCTAATGAATCAGAATTGTGGCATGGGACCTGAAAATCTGTATTTTAAACACGCTTCCTGGGTGCTTCTTAAGAAAACACAAGTGTGTGACCTACTGAATTGAATCTTCCCCTCCTTTTTATTTCTCATCTTAGCTCTCTTTTGGTTTCTAAAATCTGGTGTGTATTTTACACTTAGGGAACATCAAAGTACCCAAAACAAACATTTAAGAAGAAATTTGAGCACTTCAGTATCATGTATAGGCAATATCAGAAAGCCTATTACTCCAAACTGTGAAAAAGATTGCCTTTGGGAATTAGAATTGGCTTGGGATGGGATAGATAAGAGCAGGTAGAGACTTTTTTACCTAAAAGAGCCAAATAGTTATTTGTAAGAAAATACCTGACTTATGCCAGGAGAGCAAGTTAACTAAGACAATCCATATTGATAAGGTTCAGTTTTATTCTACCTGAGTTTAGGGCTAGAGACCTTTTCTTTTTTTGGTGGCTATGTCCACTGGTTTCCCATAATTTGGGGTGGCTTATCTCAGAATAAACATAACCCACTGTTTTGTTTCATTTTCTTTTCCCCTAAAGTACTAGTTTATAAAAATAGGTGAATCCAGCAAATGATTTTGGATACCTGGTAAACCTCCCTTCATTTAACAAATACTTGCGTACCTCCCATGTGCCAGGCATGGTCCTGAGAGTTAAAAAACAATATAATGATAATAAAAAAAAAGCAACGTGATTAGTGTTGGGGTATGTCTAGTCATTTGGAAGTTTAAGAGCAGCCTCTTAGTGCAGGCTTAGGGGTTAGGGAAGGCATTTGGAGGAAAGTGTCATCTAAGCTGAGACCTATAGCATAAGGCCAGGGAGGGTCCAAAGTGTTTTTTAGACAGAGGGAGCAGCATGTACAGAGAAAGGCCCAGAATCAAGAGAGAGAAGCTGGGCCAGCCTAAATGTGTGAGAAAAAGTTTGTACAAAGTCCACATGTAAAAGAAGAAAAAGGGAGTGTGTGAAATAATACTTAATAATAATAAACGTTTATTGAGCATTTAGGAGATGTTAGGTAGTTTGTACATACTTAATGTTTAGGAATTTGTTTCCATTCTCAAAACAATGCTATGAGGTAGGTGCTTTCTGCTCAATTTACATATGTGAAAACTGAGATAGAGTAAAATAACTTGCCTGAGATCACACAACTCATGAATATTGTGAGAATTGAACAGCTATATTCAAACTCTGTGCTCTTAGCCTCTATACCATTCTCTCTTCATATGTGTCACATTTACATAGAATTTTTGATGAGCTAATGTAAGTGATGTAGAATTGATGGCCTGCAGTCAACATAATTAGAAAGAGGCAGAGTGAGTTCTTGAAAGTCCTCTTTTTTACTTCAAACCTTATACATGTTTTGTTACCATCATGCCGTCTTTCATGCTACATTATTTTATTTTATAGAAGCAAAATTTCATATGCCAGCTCATCTTTGGAGAAAATTGTCTGTGGTTGAGCAAACTTAATTTGAAGGATAAAAGTAAAAGATGATACATATGATTTGGGCTGAATTGTGTTGTGTACTTATCTGATACATGAAGCTATCTATCATGCAATGGAAATTCTAGGACCATAAGTCAGGAAGGTTAGGGCTTATGATACAGCTTTGGGAATCATTTGGTGTAAGTGACCTTTGATGACTTGAGCATAGGTGAGCTTACTCAGAGGGAAGAGAGATACTGACCGTCAAGTAATGCCTAGGAGCAAGGATAAGTGGAGAGAGAGAGATGATTCTATGAGAAAATTGTGATAGTTAAAAAGATAGGAAAGGAAGCAGAAGAGTTCCATTTAAGAGAAAACAGGGGAAATACAATTTCAAAAATGAGGGACTAATCAGCAACTCAAATGACAATGATGAATGAGAATGATGAAAACTGAGACATGGTCCTTGGATCTGATAGTAAAAGATCTTCAGGAGAATAATTTCAGCAGGATGTTGGGAGTGGAAGCCACAGCCAAGCAGTTGGAGGGATAAATGGACGATGAAGAAGTGGAGACTAAGATTTGGCTTTTAAGGTGGGAGCAAGGTGAGGGGGTCGTTTGAGGGGGAAAAGGACTTAAGAGAAAAAAGGATTATGTGTGTGTGTACGTGCTCTGTCATGTCTGACTCTTTGTGACCCCATGGACTGTAGCCCACCAGGTTCTTCTGTCCATGGAATTTTCCAGGCAAGAATACTGGAGTGGGCTGCCATTTCCTTCTTCAGGGGATCTTCCCGACCCAGGGATCGAACCCACATCTCCTGCACTGGCAGGCAAATTCTTTACCACTAGCCCCACCTGGGAAGCCCTATCCATATATGCAGGTTTCAGACATATACACATAAGCATGCAGGCACACATGTGCGTGCACAAACGCACACACACCCCAGAAATAGGAGCATGTTTTTAGGGCACAGTCAGAGGTGGAGGTAAAGTTAGACTCTGGGGAAGATAGAAGAGTCACTGTTGTGACACTTGTTTTTCTCCTGAGGAAGCCCAGGTTGGGAAAGAGGTTATATCTGAGGATGCTTTCTTCTTCTTTTATCTCTGGAATGGTAACATGTGAATTGCTTAGGGTGAATATTTGTAAGTGCCTAGTGAAGGTTGCTCTGATTCTTTGGTGAGCAGTTTCTAGCAGTAAAGTTGCTTCTCAGTTATCTTTTTTCATTACCCTTGCCCTGGATGTTAGTGTTTTTAAGAACAAAATATTCTTATAAAGGATATAAAAGAATCAAATGTTACTGAAGTGACTCTGTCCTGTTGCAAATATCTAGATTCTTGCTGATCTCTGGGAATTTGGTCATTCTTAATTTCCCTATTGTCTGGGATACATGTTTCTACAGAGACCTGGCTGAAGCTTTTCCAAGAACAGTAACAATGTTTATTCTAATGTGCTACAGACTTGTCAGTCACCATGTTGCTGAACAATAGAGTAGTGAACCTTTTATGTGTAGTATTTGAAATTATTTAGTAGTTCTATTTTTTCCTGTCATTTGAGTTTTTATCAGAGTTTGAATAAGCTAAAATTACTGAAAAATACTATTTACCTTCTCAACAACTAGCCTTAAGGCTCTATAATGTTGTTTAGTCACTAAGTCGTGCCCGACTCTGTGACCCTGTGGACTATAGCCCACCAGGCTCCTCTGTCCATGGGATTTTCCAGGCAAGAATACTGGAGTGGGTTGCCATTTCCTCCTCCAGGGGATCTCCCTGACCCAGCGATCAAACTCTCATCTCCTGCTTGGCGCAGTGAGCCATCTGGGAAGCCTGGGCTATATAGTAGACTTTTTTTTTTTTTTTTCGGTACAGATAGTGTTTGGGATAATATTTAAGCCTTCATGCAATTCAAGATATATTTATAGAGTTCCTCTATTTAAAAAACAATATACTAGATACTAGGAGGGCAAGAGGCAAAGTAAAATCTGTCCTCTCACCTCAACAATCAATCTTTCTACCAAGTATTATTTATAAAATTATTAAAAGGCAGAGGAAGTGTCCTATACTGAGTAGGAATAAGGCTAGGGCAGTTCAGGAAAGGCCTCTCTGAGGAGGCAGACTATTCACTTGAGTCTTGAAAGATGAATAGATTGAGGGAGGAATGAAGGGATAACATGCCAAGTGGAAAGAAAAAAAATATGGCTTATCAGGGAGTAGAAACTGGCAATGGCATAATTTTGAAGATTCTATATCTTTTTCAAAATTCTATGAAATTAGGCCTCTCACCATCAGAGAAAGAAGGTACAAGTAAATAAAAGGGAATACTAGAATAAATTTTGTGATGCTAGATTGGATTCAGAAGTACCACTATGAATTTGTAGTTTTAATATATGTGTATATATGTTTATAAATATATATTAAGTATATATGCTAAGGAATGTTTGGACTACCACACAATTGCACTCATCTCACATACTACCAAAGTGATGCTCAAAATTCTCCAAGCTAGGCTTCAACAGTATGTGAATCGAGAACTTCCAGATGTTCAAGGTGGATTTAGAAAAGGCAGAAGAACCAGAGATCAAATTGCCAACATCTGTTGGATCATAGGAAAAGCAAGAGAATTCCAGAAAAACATCTACTTCTGCTTTATTGACTATGCCAAAGCTTTTGACTATGTGGATCACACTAAACTGGAAAATTCTTAAAGAGATGGGAATACCAGACCACCTTACCTGCCTCCTGAGAAATCAAGGTCAAGAAGCAGGTCAAGGTATGCAGGTATGCAGGTCAAGAAGCAACAGTTAGGACCGAACATGGAACAACAGACTGGTTCCAAATTGGGAAAGGAATATGTCAAGGCCGTATATTGTCACCCTGCTTATTTAACTTCTATGTAGAGTACATCATTCTAAAAGCAAGTCTGGATGAAGCACAAGCTGGAATCAAGACTGCCGGGAGAAATATCAATAATCTCAGATATGCAGATGACACCACCCTTATGGCAGAAAATGAAGAGGAACTAAAGAACCTCTTGATGAAAGTGAAAGAGGAGAGTGAATAAGCTGCTTTAAAACTCAACATTCAGAAAACTAAGATCATGGCATCTGGTCCCATCACTTCATGGCAAATAGATGGAAAAACAATGGAAATAGTGAGAGACTTTATTCTTTTGGGCTCCAGAATCATTCCAGATGGTGACTGCTGCCGTGAAATTAAAAGACGCTTGTTCCTTGGAAGGAAAGCTATGACAAACCTAGGCAGTGTATTAAAAATAGAGACATTACTCTGCCAACAAAGATCTGTCTAGTCAAAGCTGTGGTTTTTCTAGTAGTCATGTATGGATGTGGGAGTTGGACCATAAAGAAAGCTGAGTGTCAAAGAAATGATGGTTTTGAACTGTGGTGTTGGAGAAGACTCTTGAGAGTCCCTTGGACTTCAAGGAGATCAAACCAGTCTATCGTAAAGGAAATCAATCCTGAATATTCATTGGAAGGACTGATGCTGAAACTCTAATACTTTAGCTACCTGATGCAAAGAACTAACTGACTCATTTGAAAAGACCCTGATGCTGGGAAAGATTGAAGGCAGGAGGAGAAGGGGACAACAGAGGATGAGATGGTTGGATGGCATCACCAACTTAAAGGACCTGAGTTTGAGCAAGCTCCGGGAGTTGGTGATGGACAGGGAAGCCTGGTGTGCTACAGTCCATGGGGTCACAAAGAGTCGGACATGACTGTGTGACTTAACTGACTAATACATATATACACACATATACATAGGTATATAGAGAAATAAATATAGAAATATAGATGTGTGTGTATATACATGAGTTAATATTCACACGTAGAATCCTGGTTCTGTCCCCTTTGATCCCAGAAGCAGTGACGTCTGAGTAGCACTGAGTACACCTAGTGCCCAGATCTTGGTTTCTCCAATAAAAGGAACCAGGGCTCCTTGGAGAAGTGGTTGATTCCAGAGCTGGGGCAGGGCAAACACTTGATGAACCTGCAACATCTTATAGAGCTTTAAAGTGCTTTAAAAAAATTGGTGACATCTTGAAAGGACACCAGAGCCAAGCTGCTGCTGCAGCTGCTGCCGCTGCTTCAGTCTTGTCCGACTCTGTGCGACCCTGTAGACGGCAGCCCGCCAGGCTCCGACGTCTTTGAGATTCTCCAGGCAAGAACACTGGAGTACGTTGCCATTGCCTTCTCTGAGCCAAGCTGAAAGAGCTCCAAATGGCTAAAGTAGAGCAATCTATGCAACAAAATAAAATAATCCAGGAATATCATAACCCAGAGAATAAAATAAATATCCATGAGTCTAATACTAGTGTAAATAAATGATTGACTAAATAAATGAGGGAGAAAGGACAGTTCTTCCTTATAGAAGAATTCCTCCAGTAAATAAATATAGAAGGAATGAGGGCAAGAAAAAATCACCATTAGAACACCACAATAATGATTGCTGGAGCCAAGATCCCCCTGTAAATGCTAAAATTAGTAAAAGTTTAAGGGAAAACAGGATTAAAGTATCTCTCCCCAAATATTTATGAATTATAAACAGAAGAAAAGAGCCACTTTACAGTGGAGAAACCTAGCAGATACCACCTTAACCAAGTGATCAAGGTAAACATCATCAGTAATAAGACAGACATCAACATAGTGTACCCTCTGATACCATGCACTGAGGAGGCTTATCAGCTTTGTAGTATTCTTCCCCAGATTCTATAACCTCAGTCTAATCTGAGAAAACATTTCTTTTTTAAGCAAACTTTTTTTTTTTAACATTGAGAGATGTTACAGGCTTATCTTGTTTTGTTTTCTGTCTCTCTCTCTCTTTAAATAGATGTATAGTTGCTTTACAATGTTATGTTTCAGGTGTACTGCAAAGTGATTCAGTTAGATATACATATTCTTTTTCAGATTCTTTTCCCTTAGAGATTATTATTAGATATTGAGTATAGTTCCCTGTCTAGGTTTATCTTGGATTTGTCCTGCTGCAGCTCTGGAATCAACCACTTCTCCAGAGAACCCTGGTTCTTTTTATTGGAGAAACCAGGAAACTCAAATTAGGGACAGTCTACATAATATCTGCCAGTATTCTTCAAAGTGTTAAGGCCATGAAAGGCAAGGAAAAACAGAGGAACTATCAGAGATTTAAGGCAACTTAAAGAGACATGGCAACTAAGTGCAGTGTAGGGTCCTAGAATAGAAAAAAGACATTAATGAAAAACTGGTAAAATTTGAATAAAGTTTATAGTTAATTTGGTGGTATTCTACCAATGTTAATTTCTTAATTTTTTTAAAAAATTTCTTAATTTTGATAATTGTACTGTTGTTTAGTCAAGGCTATGGTTTTCCAGTGGTCATGTATGGATGTGAGAGTTGGACTATAAACAAAGCTGAGCGCTAAAGAATTGATACTTTTGAACTGTAGTGTTGGAGAAGACTCTTGAGAGTCCCTTGGACTGCAAGGAGATCCAACCAGTCCATCCTAAAGGAGATCAGTCCTGGGTGTTCATTGGAAGGACTGATGTTGAAGCTGAAACTCCAATACTTTGGGCACCTGATGCAAAGAGCTGACTCATTGTAAAAGACCCTGATGCTGGGAAAGATTGAGGGCAGGAGGAGAGGATGAGGTGGTTGGATGGCATCACCAACTCGATGGACATGGGTTTGGGTGGACTCTGGGAGTTGGTGATGGACAGGGAGGCCTGGTGTGCTGCGGTTCATGGGGTCGCAAAGAGTCAGACACTGAACAACTGAACTGAACTGAATGTAAGATGAAGCTAGGTGAAAAGTGTATGGAAACTTTTGTTCTATCTTTGCAAGTCTGTAAATCTAAAATTATTTCAAAATAAAAGGTTAAAATAGCTATTAACTTCCAAATTTTTTTTCAGGGGTGTGAATTTAGTCATTATATTTTGTATAAAAATACACCCTTAGAAACAAATGCAGTTTACATTCTAAAGAAATGGGGTGTGGAAACACATTTCATGTTGCTTTTGTTTACAACTTCCCTTTGCACCTTGAAGCTTTTTATTTTTTTTAATTTTTCACTTTTTTAAAATTGGAGTATAATTGCTTTCCAAAGTTGTATTCATTTCTGCTATACATCAGAGTAAATCAGCTATACGTACACATTGAAGTTTTTTAGATTTTTTTTTTCTTTAAGTCTACAATCTATTTCTAAAAGAATATTTTTTTCTTAAACAATTGAGTTTGTACTTTGTTCTCTATTTTTTATTCAACCAACTATGCCTCTTGCACAAGCAGCCATCTCAGGAGCAAGAAAAAATATCAAGAAATGGATTTTTTTTTTTTTTTGAGCTGTCCTGTTTTTTGTTGTTGTTGTCGTTGTTTTATGAAGTGATTTTATTTATTTACTTTTTTTGGGCTGTGCTGTATAGCATGCGGGATCTTAGTTTCCCAACCTGGATGGAACCCGCACCCCCTTCAGTGGAAGGTGGAGTCTTAACCACTGGGCCACCAGGGAAGTCCCAAGATTGGATTTTTAAGAACAGGATTTTATTCGGGGCAATTCTTTTGCTTTTGTCGGTTTTGTTTCTGGGAGACAATTCACTTGGTTAGGGAGAGTGAATTTGTTAGAGATGGTTTCCCAGGCGGCTATAGACCTCACCCTAAGCAATCTCTTGAGGAAGCAGATACCTGGGGCCAAATTTCCCTGTGAGTCATTATTACCCAACCCTTGATTTTCAAGGACCTTTGTTCAGAGATCTTTATATCCAGGCTACAGCTCACCCATAGGTGTTTAGCTGTTCCACCTTAAGCTACCAGGTGTGATAAAAGAACTTTGAACTGAGAATAGCTCTGGCTCTCATACTGACTAGATGGTGAGTTCGGGAAAGCTATTGGGTGTTTATTTGGCTTAATTCCCTTACTGTAAAAAGGGGGATTTGATTACTTGATTTCTGAGCTTCCCTCTTGATATAAAAATCTGCCATATGTATCTAAAACTGTACACATCTTCCTCTTAGCAAATAGTTCCCCTTTCTATGTATCCCATTATTTTTTGCTGTGCCCCTGCCCCAGTTCTCAGGCTAGAAATCTTAAGAGTTATTTTTGTTATATCTGTTTCCTTTCATTCCTGCCCAAATTTCCACCAGTCCAGCAGTTTTTCCTTCACAGGTGAAACTTGGGTTTTGGAATCTGAATGCTGAATTCTGCCTGGGCCCGTTGTTAGGTGTCTGACCTTAGGCAATTTCACCAACCTTAATAAACCACAGTTGGGTCTTGTTTTGTTTTGTTTGTTTGTTTAATGGAAATAGTCTGTCTCCAGAGTTGTAAGAATTATAATTAGTAAGTGCTGGATAAGTATAGCTCCTGTTATTATTTGTATATGACAATGCAATGGATTGGATTTTAAAGTCCACTGGGCCACTGGAAAAAATATTCAACAATATTGTAGCCCCAAATAAATGCCCTGTCCTTTTGGAAAAGGGTTTTGTTTTGTTTGGGCTTCCCTTGTGGCTCAGCTGGTAAAGAATCTGCCTGCAATGTGGGAGCCCTGGGCTTAATCCCTGGGCTGGGAAGATCCCCTGGAGAAGGGAAAGGCTACCCACTCCAGTATTCTGGTCTAGAGAATTTAGTGGGTCCATGAGGTTGTTTTGTTTTTGTTTTAGGTGTTGTATGTGCCCTTTTCACCCTTAACAGAATTTCTAGGATTAAGGACATTGTCCTAAAGTTCGAGACTGGGACTCTCATCTGAGACAGAGTTGGGGGAGGTATCACAGATTTAATGTAAGTCCAGAAAGCCGAGATGTTCACAATGGGAGAGTATTTCAAGCAGGCCCAAGGTAACTTTAAGTTTCTCTGGAAGAATAATTCTCATGTCTGATGCTGACTATTTTGGGAAGATACTTGCCACCACACTCTTACTGAAAGATAATTTGTGTGGGTTTTCAGCTAGGTGGGCTCCGAGATTTTGCTGCCCATTTTTGACTTGGGCTAAAAGTGATGGTCTTAATCATTACTAGTACATGTAGTGGAAAGAAAATTAACTTTGGAATCAAATAGAATATGAATTTGAATCCAAGCTCTACTACTTTATAGCTAAGTGATCATTGTAAAGTTATTTAATACCTCTGAACTTCAGTTTCTTCATCATAAATGTAAGATAATAAAACCAATCTTTTAAATTGGTTGTGAGGGTTGAGATTTGTGCTGTGCATTAAGTAGATGTTTTAAAATGTTTATTTTGGGACTTCCTTGGTTGTCCAGTGGTTAAGACTCCCTGCTTCCACTTTAGGAGCCAGGGTTCAGCCCCCAGTCAGGCAACTAAGATCCTGCATGCTGCCCAGCATGGCCAAAGAAAAAAGAGAAGGAAAAATTAAAATGTTCATTTCCTTTCTAAGAGACTGATTTTTAACCTTTTAGCTTCCTCTTGTGTATCACTAGGATTTTTCTTGCTGACATGTAGATCTCAACTTGTGTAACTTAAAACTCCTTATTCCCCCTCTTCTTCCTCTATTTATTTGTTAATGGCTTTGGCAACCTTCTAATTGTTCAAGTTTGAGGATGCCACCTTTGATTCCTTCTCACCCTAAGCCCATTTTATTCTAAGAACTCTCAATTCTTTCTTCCCACTTTTCCATTCCCATCTATGCTAAATTAAACCTTGAATACCTTTCACTTCAACAATTTTAGGATCTTCTTGACCAGTAATTAAGATTCCAGTCTTTTCCTCTCTTACCAAGTTACTCACTGCTGCAGAATCAGCTTTTTAAAACATGGCTCTTATTATGTTACTTGCTTTTTCGGAA
The DNA here is from genome assembly GCF_033118175.1 of Dama dama. Lineage (NCBI taxonomy): Eukaryota > Metazoa > Chordata > Mammalia > Artiodactyla > Cervidae > Dama > Dama dama. The sequence goes on from NC_083683.1 coordinate 45,979,434, forward strand.
ACTCCTAGTATCCAGCCATTGAGACTGGGTAGTCCACTTATAGAACTCTTTTTTTTAACATGTGTGGATATTGAAGCTCAGGGAAATTATTTTTTTCATTTGCCATAAAGGTCACTCATGTGCTAGGGAATGACGCGTTACAACTAGACCTCACCTCTGCTCACTCACAGGCTAGTTCTTTCCACTAGGATTATGACCCAAATTCCTTAGCATGGTTTTCTTTTTTTACCATCTGAGCCACTAGGGAAGCCTCATGGTTTTCTTTTTTGTTGTTCTTGTTGTTGTTTTGACCTCGCCACTTGGCTTGCGGGATCTTAGTTCCTCAACCAGGGATTGAACCCAGGCCCACAGCAGTGAAAGCATCAAGTCCTAACCACTGGATCATCAGGGAATTCTCATTATCATGGTTTTCAAAGTTCTTCCCAGTCCGTCCTCATTCTGTCTTTCCCTACTTTATCTTCAACTTCTTTTGCAACTAGAGTCTAACTCCATTCAAGTATCTTTTGCTGTTTCAGCTCCCTAGTGGTGTAACAGTATCCCTCCCATCTGAAATGCACTGTCCTCCTCCTGCCCTCACTTGATAAAATTCTGCTAGTTCTGTAACTGTCAAGTCTTCCCTTCTCTCCCACCATGCCAGAAAATCAAGTCCTGTACTCCTAGACCATGCATTGCCTCTAACCACGTTCTGTCTTGTGCTACAATTATTTGTGTGCATTAGCAAGCTTGGTAGATTACATACATTATTTGAGCAGGACCTTGTAGGAAGTAGTTACTCAGCAACCTGTTACCAGAGGGCTTCACCAGGTGGCAGTAGTGGTAAAGAACCTGCCTGCCAGTGCAGGAGACATAAGAGACTCAGGTTTGATCCCTGGGTCAGGAAGATCCCCTGGAGAAGGGCGTGACAACCCACTCCAGTATCCCTCCCTGGAGAATCCCATGGACAGAAGAGCCCACTGGGCTACAGTCCATGGGATTGCAGAGTCAAACATGACTGAAGTGACTTAGCATGCACACAACCTGGTACCAGAGTCTATCAAAAATCATGTACTGATTATCACCTTTATATGTTTCACAGGGTGCTAATCACATTGCTAGGAAGTAATAGTGTGCTTCTATGAAGATGTGGTCAGGGTGGAGACACCTCATTCCTTGAGTGTGAAGTGTGCTTATCCTAGCATTATACCAAGGTAGTTGTTCTGACTTGGCTTTCTGGCTGAGAGCAATCAAAACCACAGAATTAGACTTGGGAATTAAAATTCTTTTACTTTTTCACACTAAGTCCCTCAAGTAATTAATGCTTTTCCTTTTATCATGAACAAATATGAGAACATAATCTTTTGTATTTTTTAATTTAGAATTGATCCCTTTAGAATTGATATCATTTGTATGTGTAGTTACACTGGGGAAGCATAATTATACCAAATAATGTCTTAAAGTGTTGGCCAGTGTTTCCCGATGTGTTTTAAAGGGTCATTGTTGTGGTTTTACATAATTATGTTTAGCTGAATACACAGCTGTGTCTTTTTCTTGTTAGAGAAAGGACTGACATGGTCTGGTAGGTCTGTCAGTTACAAACTGAAAAGCAGATAGATGAATATCATATATCAAGATTATTTGATACATGTAGGATTATTTCAGAGAACATGTATAGAATTAAGATTATTTTATCCAGGGAGAAGAGGTAATACAAAAAAACTAAATTTATTGCTTACTTATTCTATGTCAGGGTCTGTTTTTCTTTGTCTTATTTATTTCTCATGAAGATACTATGGGGGAAAAAAAAGATGAAGTGAGACTTCGCTGGTGGTCCATTGGCTGAGACTCTGTGCTCCTAAGGCCGGGGTTCCAGGTTCAATCCCTGGTCAGGGAACTTGACCCACATGCCACAACTAAGAGTTTGCATGCCACAGCTAAAAGATCCTCTGTGCCACTGCTAAGACCTGGTGCAGCCAACTAAATAAATAAAGATAAATACTTTTCTAAAAAGGTACTATGGAGTAAGTACTATTGTTATGGATAAGAAATCTAACTTTTATTGAAGGACACACAGCTTTAAGAGATGGGGCCAACACTCCCATTTAAGTGCATGTGTCTCTGATACCAGAGCTCCTTACCATAGGAGGGTTCTATGTTGCCCTCCAACATGGGAATTTATACAAACAAATAAACAAAAACAACAAAACTAGCATTGTTTTCGGACAAGGCTTTAGCGGGGAGTATAGGGACTACTTGTGGAAAAGTAGTGTGGTCTTTTGGGGCTGCTTATCACTTACTTTGCATCACAGAACTTTTAGTGTGAAATGGAAGCCCACGTTGCTTGGTTATAGATACAGTGTTCTGCTGTTGTCAAGGCTGTTGGAAGCAGTACCTGATGAATCATACATTCTACCAGATCAGTTATGTTATGTGGTTGTCAAAAGAGCTGCAAGTAGTACTTTCTTTTTTTTTTGCAAGTAGTACTTTCATCTATATTGTTCACTCTTCAAATAAGGAAACTATTGACTCATTTCTAATCTCACGTCTTTTGGACAAAGGTTGGGACTCCTTTGATAATTACTAGAGCAAAACCAAATAATCTAGTTAATGGATAGGGTCTAGGTGATGTCAAGAGCATGACTTTATGGTATTTTTTGACTTGAAGCCAATACTAATATACTTAAATGTTCTTGATACTATAATATGCCTAGTATTTAAAATATATTATCTCCTTAAATCCACATCAAAAACCCTACAAAGGGGTAAGTATTCTCATTTTTCACTGAGGTAACTAAAACTGAAAATATTATATGATTTGTTCAAGGTTACAGAGTTATGATTTCACTTGAAGTCTATCTTGCCTTTAAGCCTGTGCTCTTTATATTATTCAGTGCTGTATCTGTAGCTCTTTCCCTAATAACAGGTGGTCAGTGCTGCAAAGCTTGGGAAAAGAAGGCAACCAAAAGAAACTTGGATGTAGGTAGAACCTAATTTGGACCTGACTCTGCAGAGATGCCAGTTGTACTTCCCCTGGGATGTAACTCAGAAGAGTGGAACATTTCACTCCAAAATGTGACTTTGGAACAGACTTAAGTTCAGGGAAAGGCCAATTGATGTTTGCACAGTGGGGTCAGTCATAAAATGATGCAAACTGAAAGGGACCTTAGAGATCACCTGATCTAACCTTCTCATTTTACAGGAAACTACAACCCCAATTCAATCATCTGATCTAGGTTACAGTTTTTGCGAGAACCGGTAGAGGGATACAGTCTGCTGCTCCAGGGCTCTCTGCCCTCACTTACACCACACTGTTGCCACTCGTTGGATGCTGGAGAACTCTCTTCTGTGTCTAATATTCTGACTTTCTTTATCACATAGGTATTTCAGTATCTGTAGACAAGATGGAACCAACTCCATTTAACAGACGGCAATGGACTTCTCTATCGTTGAGGGTTACAGCCAAAGAACTTTCTCTTGTCAACAAGAACAACTCATCGGCCATTGTAGAAATATTCTCCAAGTAAGTGCTGATCCTGGCCCAAAAGGACCATCTGTCTTGAGCAAACATCACCACCTGTCAGGGAGATCGCTAAAGAAAGGACATGTTGTCTAATGACTTTCTGGAGCACCTTCTGGCTTTTAAGTACCACACAAGACTCTGTGACAAAGGAAAATGATAATAATCAGGAGATACATTCTCTGTACTCTAATTTTTGTTCAGTTTGGGAAAGAAAGAGATGTAAACACAGAAGAGAATTAATGAAACACATAGTTATTAATCCCAATGTTAGCAAGTCCAAAATGAATGGGAGTAAGGACTAGATATAGGATAAGAAAGAGTGTGTGACCACCATGGATAGAAGCTGGTCAGGAAGGCTTTCTGGTTGAGGTGAGGGTGTTTTTTTTGTTTCTTTTTTGGGTTTTTCTGAGATTAGTTTTGAGGCAGGTTTTTAGTTGAAGGGAGTGTTAGGTGTACTCTATGCCTACATTGTCTAATAGGGTAGCCACTACATATAAGGCTATTTAAATTAATTAAATAAATTTAATTAAATTAGATTCATTTAAATTAATTTCAATTAATTAAAATTAAATTACAGTTAAAATTCAGTTCATCAGCTGCACTAGCCACATTTCAATTGCCCAGTGGCTATGTGTAGCAGGTGGCTACCACACTGGATATTGTGGAAACATTTCACCATTGCATAAGGTTCTGTTGACCAGTGTAAACTCTGTAGGCAGACTGCAGTCTACTGGCTGCCTATTTTAGTAAACAAAGGTTTATTGGAATACAGCCATGTCTTTTTGTGGATTGTCTGTGGCAGCTTTTGTGCCACAACAGCAGAGTTAAAGCAGAGACCGTATGTCCCTCAAAGTCTAAAATATTTACTATCTGGCACTTTAAGAAAAAGTTTGTTGACCCCTGCTCTGGACTATGGGTTTTTTGATATGAGGGCCCCTTTCCTGCGTATTTTATATTCCTAATGTGTAACATGGCAATTAGAACATACTAAGCACTCAGCAAATGTTGAGGGAATGGTATAAGTTAGTAAGATGGTAAGCATATTAACTTCACTCAACTAGAGATGCCATAGAGCTTAGGGAAGATGGTACGTTTACCTCACTAAGTAGAATTTCTTACTTTATAGGAGATACGTTTAAAAGAAGGAAGATAGGAAAGATTTAAAGAAAGTGATTGTGGGAGCTATAGCCAGAGTACAGCTAAATACCAGTAGGAAGTTTCTGTGATCTACCATTGCACCTTTTTTTCAATGACAAATCCATCAACCACTTGCTCTGTGGAAAACACTGACCTTCCAACCTGTTCACCGTGGGTATTGCTTAAGGTGGGGTAGAGAGAGGGGGAGAGTGCATAGCCCTTTCCCCTTCTGTGTTATGCATTTTATATATCTGTAAATTTATGTCAAACTTATATTCTTATCAAAAAGAAAAGAAAATCAATAAAGATATTGCAGAAAAAAGGATCCAGATCTGAAAAACTATTAAGACTTAACTCCTACCTCAAGGAATGTAACAGTATAGTTTAGTATAATTTATATTAGTAGAAGTCCTCAAACTTCCTTCATTTTAAGACTCATGTGAGATACTTGTTAATAATATGGTGTTCCAATTATCTATTGCTGAATGGAAAAAAAAAAAAATCCCTAAAATTTAGTGGCTTAAAATAATAATAACATTTATTTTGATGTGAGTCTCCAGTTAGGGCAGGGCTTGCCTCTGTTCCCTTCACCATCCTCAGTGTCTCAGAACTGGGGCCATAGTCATCTAAAGGCTTACTCGCTTGTAAATCAGGTGGTTGATGCTGGCAGTCAACTGGACTCTCAGCTGGGGCTGTAATCAGAATACCCGCATGTGGCTTTTCCATGTGGCTGCTTGTCTGGGTTTCAAGGGCAACCAGAGAGGGAAGGAAGGAGGGAACAAAGAAGGAAGGGAGTCAGGATAGGGGTTATGTAGCCTTTTATGACCCACCCTCAGAAGTTATACAGTATCACTCTTACCACATTATCTTCATTAGGACTGAGTCATTAAGGCTGGCTCATATTCAGAGGGAGGGGAATTTGACTCTACCTTTTGGTGGGAGAAATGTCAGAGATTTGGAGGGACATATTTTAAGCCATCCAATATAGCTTCTCGACTCCTCCCTTAAAAATTCTGATTCGGTGTATCTGTGATGGGCCCCAAGAATTTGTGTTTTTAACAAGTGTAGTCTAGTGATTTTTAACTTCAGGGAAGTTTAAGAAGCACTGATAATGGAAGAGATGGACTTGTGAACTTGAACATAAAGCAGAACAAATAAGGGTTATTTGTTCAAGTAAAGGTTCAAGCAAAGGGTCATGGACGCTGAATGTGAATTAAGGAAATAGGAAAGCAAGCAGTTGAGCATGAAGAAATACAGAAGGGAAAAGGGATTGGTACAGTAGTTAGGGCCAGATGATGGAAGGCCTTGAATACCATGCTGAGTTTGGGATTTAGTTAGATAAACAGCAGAAACAATGGAAGGTTTTTATGACTAGGCTTGTATTTAGAAAGATGCTCTGGCAACAATGTAAAAGGTATATTGGAAAGGTGACAGACTGATAGCATGGAGACAAGTTCTGAGACTCTCTTGAGAACCCAAGTGAAAGTTATTGAGGGTGGGGGGCAGGAGGAGTGGAAAGGAAGGGGAGGATTTGAGACAGTGTTGAGATATGATTAATGGGATTTGGAAACTCTCTGTTCTGCAGAGAAACTTCACATTCTTGCCCTTTTCACCCTCCCAGCCCCACCTCTCTTTCACTGAACTTGGTTTTCCCTTGACATGCATTCTATCTGAGTCGTGCCTGTTTTTTTTTTTTGTGCATGCTACCCTGAAATTTTCTGGGACCAGGAGTCAGGGATGCTATCTCTCCGCTACTGTTTCCCATCCATTGTTTGGTTTGTGTTTTTTTTTTTTTTTTTCCTACCTTGTTCTGAAGTTCTAAGCCTGTGCTTACATCTAACCATAGTATCCTTATCCTCCCCATCATGGCAGCGTGCCAAGCTCCTTGCCTTCATGGGGGACCCTAGCTTCCCACTTCATTTTCTCTTCAGTATTTCTCAACATTTTGGATGAGGCAGATCTTCCTTGTACAGGATGCTCATCATCTTGCCTTCCTCCAAATGCTAGTAATTCCCCATGATATGGTGACAGCAAAAAAAAATGGGGAGGGTAAACCCCAATAAGACCCCCACACATTTCCAAATGTCTGCTGGGGCCATTAATGCCCCCAGTGTAGAATCACCAACCCACATAAATGACCTGTCTGATAGTATGGACTCATCATTTCTTCATTTCTCATTTATTTACTCATTTATTAATAATGCACCATGTGGCTTGTGGGATCTTAGTTCCCTGACCAGGGATTGAACCCACGCCACAGCAGTGAACGCACTGAGTCCTAACCACTGGACTGCCAGGAAATTCCTGTGGACTCATTTCTTAATCTTCCATATGTCTTCAATCTGCTCATTGTCTCCCATGCCCCATATCTAGTTCCCAACCTTATCACCCAGAATCTGTCTCTGAAATATGTGTTTGGAAAACCCACTTTCTAATTAGAGCCTCCTGTCCTACCTATGCTGCTTTCTTATTCCCACTGAGCTTGCTCTTTGGCCAAACTGGAATACCCAGGCCATGATTGTTGGTCCCTTTCCTGGCTTCACTTCCTTCCCTGCCTAACTCGGTCAGTCACTTTAGTTAAACTTTCACCTTTCCTCAGTTCCCATCCCAGGGTTTTATTCTGTCATCATTCATTTCAGACAAGATAGAGAATTTGGGTCCTGTAGCAGCACTGATAAGAGGAAGTTGAAAAAAGTTGCTCATTTTAGGGGCTTCTTAATCTTGCAGAGAGAAAATGCAAAGGGCCCTTAGAGGCCACCTTCTCACAGCCTAGCAGGGTGACTGTCTTTTCACCACAACGTTATAAGGGCAAATGGTAGTTACACAAAATTGTAAATCCTGAAGCCATTAATCAGAATCCGTGTGCCAGGTACTATGGTAGATTCTTGATGGAAATTGATATTATTTCTAATCCTAATAAAAACCATATGAGGAAGGACCTGATCCCTGTTTTATGGTTGAGAACACTGAGGTGAAGAGAGTTAACCTGCCCCCAAGTTAATATTTTGTGTCTGTCTAGTACTTTTCTCCTGATGCATAGATCCTACTATTGAACTGATTTTGAAGGGTGAATAGAATTTTATTTGGTAGGCTGGGAGGATGGTGGTGACGTGGCAGAGGAAGAAGAGTCATAGGAAGTAAGGCACAGAAATGGGAAAGAGCATGGGGCGTGATGTGCGTTTAAGACAGTGAAAAACCAGAGAATCAGCCTGGATTTCTTCTCCAGGTTTCAAACTTGGTAGAGCCATATTGCTGATACTGCTTAAGGCTTTGAGGATTCACTCACAGTAGGTTCCCAAAGCAGATTGCAGGACTGTTTTCCACAAAGCCTACATTAATTTCTACTTCTAACACTACTGACCTCATTTTCTCTTATTTTGAAACAGTCTCTCTTAAAGAATTCTAATTCTCTAATTAGAATTAGTAAATGGAATTTAGAATTAGTAAATCCCATACAAGTTTAGTTAAGAGACCCTAGGAAACCTTTGGAGGTTTGTGATCAAAGGCTAATATAAAAATGTTATTTGAGGAAATCTTCATCTGGCTGCTCTTTATAAGATTAGCTGGGCTTTACTTTCTAAGTGTTAATAACGTTTCACATGAATATGTACATAAGAGTCATTTTTGTAGCATCATAGCTTATGTCTCATGAGTGCTTTATAACTCCAGATTGATTTCTTTTATTAAGCCTCTGTACTATCTAAAGCATTAAATCTGAATAAGGAGGATGCTCTTGATGAATCAGTTTGAACAGCCAGCTTTCGTTTCACTCACCAATGACTTCAGCATGAAAGAATCCTTTGCTTGATTAAAAGTTGACTCTTTTAGTAGAATTTGGTTTCTTGGTTCTCTTTAACTTATTTTTTTAATTAATTTATTTATTTTCTTTTTTTTTTTTTGGCTATGCTGGGTCTTCGTTGCTGCATGGGCTTTTCCTCTAGTTGCAATGAGCGAGGGCTTTTTCTCTAGCCGCGGTGCACAGGCTTCTCTTGTTGCAGAGCACAGGCTCTAGGTGCTTGGGCTTCGGTGGTTGTGGCTCGCATGCTCTAGAGAACAGGCTCAATGGTTGTAGCACACCAACTTAGTCTTTCTGAGGCTTGTGGGATCATCATGGATCAGGGATTGAACCCATGTCTCCTGCATTGGAGACACCCCTAGCCATCAGGGAAGCCCATGACTCATATGAAGGGAATCTAGCCCCCCATGACTCATATGAAGGGAATCTAGCCCGGTGGTTTTCAAACTATCGTAATTGAGTTCTTTAGAGGAACTTCAGAGGTCAGTTCTGGGAAGACGGGAAGATCTAAAGGACCAAGCATGTGACCTTTCACCCCAGAGGTCCTGCTTTGATCCCTTTAATATGTGAGGTTCTAAGTTATCATTGGGAAAGAGGATTCTCCAGCAAAAAGGACTACTGATCTGGCTAACCTTTGTCCCATTCCTCTGACAAATAAGGAACTTGAGGTCCAACATTTATGATGAAAGATCACACCCAAGATAGTGGCAAAGCTTAATCCAGGACACTTAATCCCCCCACAACCATGCCTCCCCTCCTGTCCCTGCTCCTCCCACTCTTGTTATAGCTTTACCCATTCCATAGACCCAAGAAAGAACAGGTTTATATTTAGTTTTCCTTCCATTATTAAGAAAAACTTTGACCCTCAGATCTCTACTTCTTTGCTTCACTGTACTATTGTAGTGGTGAAATTGTTCCAGAAGAAAATGCATTGCCTAAAACTTGGGAATTTCCATTTTCCTTTTTTTTTTTTTGGCTCAGTGAGACCTTTCCTCTATTTGAGGGCATACAAGCAAAAGAGTCATGGCTCAGGAACTCCATTCTCTGGCCTTAGAAAAGTTTGAGACAGTTATTACTCCCCAGATAATTTTAGTATCTCCATCAGCTGCCTGCTTCGCAGCTGAGCATTAATAAGCAGTTGCAAGATTAAATTCTGTATGTGAAGAGGAGACTGGAGGACAAGAAAATCTAGGAAGGGAAGAGGGATAAGCTTTTAATTATAGAAATCTCATGACAAATATTTTTTCCCTCAGATTTGAATCTTTTAAAATGCCTTTTCCCTCCCCATCAGAGACCTTCACATTTTGTGTCAGAATAATGCTAGTTGCTCTGAGCATATTTGAGGAAAATCTAAAGCCTGAATCCTAATTTAACATTGAATTCAGAAGTATTGTACCTCAACATCTCTTAGCATTCAAAGTGTCAAAATGTAAAAATACCAAGGACCTTACTTGGAAGAAAGCAGTGGTATGGAACCTTTCTCCCTGAGTATCCACTGTTTAGCAAGTACTTCATTACAAATAAAGGGTGGTGATATTTGAGTGGGAGTTTCAAAACACAATTCAAGACTGCCATTGGCATATACACCTATATCTTACAGATGTCTCAATGCTAAAAGAATAGGACTAAAGATGAAGACTATTTTGATCTTTCTTTAAATCTGTGTTTCTATTAAGACAGTAAAGGGAAGGGAAACTCTGAGTTTATTTATCCAATTAACCACAGTGTAAATTGTTCTCCTTGCCTTGGAGAACAATTGACCAAGAATCAACCTGTCTGGTGATTGGGCTCTGGCTTTCATATATTGTACTATATTGCTGTAATATACTGTAGATTATTACCCAAGGAGGGTGGAAACACAAGTTCAAGGCCAACTTTAAGTTCCTTTCTAACTCTAATCTGCTGTGTTTCTGCATTTCTATTTTTAGGGACTCTCAGATACATTTCGCTTTTCACTTTCAGATACTTTAGTACAAGTGGGGAAAAAAAATACACAGGGCCATTCACCAAAGCACTATTTGTAATGATAGATAACTGTAAACAATGCAAATGTCCATTAAAAGGACTATGGGTTAATAAATTATAATGGAAGAGGATTGCCAGGGTTACCAAAGACTTCTGTGTTGCTTAGAAAAGCTATCTAAAACATATTGAGGAGATGTTTGTTAGCCTTCATCTTAGATGACCTCTTGCCTCTTTTTCCTACATGTTTTCTTCCCTTAGCTTCTTTGGAAGTCTCTTGTTTTTCCTCCTACCTCTGTTCCTTCTCTATTCTCTAATAGAGAATGAGAACCTCTTCTTCATGTTCTGACTGCTAATTGTTAGCGTCTCCAGGACTGAGTTCTGAGCCTTTTCTTCATTGCACATTCTTCATAGATGATATCATACACTTACACAGCTTTCATACCATCTGTGGACAGACAAGTCCTAAATTTATATTGTTCATTCAGATCTCTCTTTCCAGCTCTAGAACATGTGTCTAATCACTGTCACCACCAAGGGGATGTTTTGGTTAGCATGGCTAACATACAATTCTTCATCCTCCCTGTCCCCAACTTTGCTCCTCCGTCCATTGACTCAGCTGTTGAAAACTTGGGAATCATTCTTGACTTGTTCCTCATTACCAGTCCTGTTGATTCGACTTCTGAAATATACCTCAAGTCTGATCACTTTATCTCCAGTGCTCCCTCCCTGGACCTTCCAGCATCATCTGTCACTATTGCCACCTCCATCCTGTACCCCGACTCCGGTCCATTCTCCACACAGCGTCCAGTGCTCTTTTAAAAACATAGCTTGGGGACTTTCTCAGTTGTTCAGAGGTTGTTAAGACTCTTGCACTCTCCGGGGAACTAAGATCCCATGTGCTACTCAGCATAGCCAAAAAATAAAATAAAAACATAGCTTGGATTAATGACCATTCATTGTACCATTGACCATTCATTCATTGTACCTAAGATTACATTCAGAATTCTTAGCATAGCCTGCAAAGCCCTTGATGCCAGGCATCATCTCCTGACCCCTGCCTTTCTCAATGTGCTTCAGCAACATTGGAGTTCTTTGTGTATCTTAAACATGGGAGACACTGTCTTGCCTTGGGGACTTTGTGTGTGCTCTTTTTCTATGCCTGGAATGCTTTTCTTGCTTTGTTTTGCCTGGCTGACTCCTGATCAAACTGCAGATTTCAGCCTAAAGGTCATTTCCTCAGCAAGGCTTTTCTTCACACACACACACACACACACACACACACACACACACACCACCCCACACCTGCCTTCTCAATTCAGTTCCTTTGTTAGGTTGTATAATACTCTGCCCTTCTTTGAAAGATTTATCACTATAGTATGTGCTTAACATTTAAACTATAAGCTGTCTGAGAGCAGGAACTATGCCTTTTTTTTTTATTATTTCTTTCACTACTTTTTCTCTAGTGCCTAGAACATACTTTTTAAAAAAATTTTTTGCCGGTGCCACTTGGCCTGTGGAGGCTTGTGGCATGTTAGTTTCCCAGTCAGGGATTGAACCAAGGCCATGGCAGTGAAAGCACCAAGTCCTAACCACTTGGCCACAAGGGTCCCTGGTGGCTCAGATGGCAAAGAATCTGCCTGCAATGCAGGAGACCCAGGTTCAATTCCTGGGTCAGGAAAATCCCCTGGAGAAGGCAATGGCGACCCACTCCAGTATTCTAGCCTGGGAAAAGCCCATGGACAGAGGACCCTGGTGGACTACAGTCCATGGGGTCAAAAAGACTGAGTGGCTAACACTTTCACTACTTCTTGAATGAAAACTCAAGCTGTTCTGAAATGGAGAAAAGTAGATGCAGTATAGTATGTATAATATTATTTGTTACAAATATGTTGCAAATACAGTATTATTTTAAAATTTTGTATATTTTAGATGTTAATCTCTTGTCAGATAAATAATTTTCAAATATTTTCTGGCATTTCATGGTTTGCCTTATTGAAAAAACTGTCTTTTCCCTGTTAGATGGTCTTGGCACCCTTGTCAAAATCCTTTGACCATATATGTGAGGTTTTATTTCTGGGCTCTCTATTTCACTCCATTGATCTATATGTCTGTCTTTATGCTGTTACCACACTCAATTTTAAAAAAATTTTTGGTAATATATACATAACATATAATTTACCATTTTAACCATTTTAAGTATGACATTTCAGTGGCATTTAGTCCATTCACACTATGCAACTATGCTTTTGTTCTTTTTATAGCTGTGTAGTATTCCATTGCATGAATACATTATAATTTATTTACTGGTCCTGTGCTAATGGACATTCAGGTTGTTTTCAGTCATTTGCTATTACATTTAGTGCAGTGACAAATCTAATGTAAGAGTTATTTTTACTTATGTTAGTGTACCTATAAGATAAATTCTGGAAACAGAATTGGCAAATTGTAACATTTATGCTTTTGTAATTTTTGTAAAATTGACAAAATGCCTTCCCTAGAGGTTTCCTTTATTTACCCTCAGTGTATTAGCTTTTTTTTCCTTAAAAAAAATGTTTTTTCCTACTTAGATATGTTCTTAGTGTTGTTTGAATTTTTATTTTGAGGCTAAACATTCTTATTTTTTGTTTGAGTCACTTGATATTTTCTGTGAACTCTGTGTTTATGTTTATGCCCATTTTTCTATTAAGTTACTTTTGTTGATATCTTACTGATTTGTAAGCGTTCTTTGTGTTTTAGGAAAATTAGCCTTTTGTCTATAATATGTTTCAAATATCTCTCTAGCTTGTTATTTGACTTACAGCAGTTCTAATCCCATTTTTTTTCATAAGCTGTGGTCAGTGAAGTCCCAATTGTTTTTGGAAGTTCTTTCACCCTACCCTTTAAGAAAACTCCGCTCAGTTTCAGAGTATTACTCAGTCTAGTGAATGAGACACTGCTGCTGCTGCTGCTAAGTCGTGTCAGTCGTGTCCGACTCTGTGCGACCCCATAGACGGTAGCCCACCAGGCTCCCCGGTCCTTGGGATTCTCCAGGCAAGAACACTGGAGTGGATTGCCATTTCCTTCTCCAGTGCATGAAAGTGAAAAGTGAAAGGGAAGTCGCTCAGTTGTGTCCGACTCTTAGCGACCCCATGGACTGCAGCCCACCAAGGCTCCTCCGTCATGGGATTTTCCAGGCAAGAGTACTGGAGTGGGGTGCCATTACCTTCTCCATGAGACACTGCTACCTGATTGTTAAACTTTAAGCGGTAGTAGGAACTAGAGGAGACCTCAGAAATCTCTCACGATCACTTAATTTTGTGGATGAGGCCCAAACAAGTTATATAACCCAGGTTACGTAGTAGGAAAGCAATGATGTTAAATCTAGGAGTTTCCTCTGGCTTCCATTTTGGGTTGGGTTGTTCTATTTAACATACACCCTAAGGAAGTTCTGAGCTTGTGAAGGTATTAATGAGTTGAAAGTTAGTTTTGGTTAGGGAATGGACCCTTTCCCATATTGTTCTTTATCTTCTTGTCTCATCTCCTTTTCCCTGCCCAAATGCCTTGTAAATTCTGAAAGTCTGCCTTAAGGCAGGAACAAGTGACACATTGACCAAGCCCTTTTCTAGGGTTGAGGGTTAGGTTGGTGAGTTCAAGGCCTGCAGGCCCAAGCAATCAAATCAGTAAGTTCCAGGCATGCAGGCCCCACATGGTGGGGATTCTTCTAGTGATAGTGCTGCCTCAGTGTTTGACTCAGAGACTCTGAGGAAGCCCGGTTAAGACAGTTCTGAGTGGTCTGGAGATTTGCTGTGGGCAGCCTTCAAATGGAGGAAACCTGATCACCTCTGAAAAGCCCTGGGACTTCAGTTGTTCCTCACGAATCTTCTGAGCAAATAGTAAAAATGATAAAATAAAATGATTGAAAGTAATAATAAAATTAAAGGAATAAAATTATAGAAGCCTGTTTATCAACTCTAAGATGCCATCGACTGTAGGCTGGGCCATTATTTTATGCATCACTAAAGAAAAAATACTGTTAATTAAAAGGACTAATGCTTGCTTAGCATAGATGCTTTTCTCACAAATCTCTCTTACACATAAATTAAAAAAAGGAAAACAATTTTTCTTTAAATGGCAAATCGAAGTGTATTCTCATTAAAGACATTTCAGTGGCATTTAAAGCATGTATAATACCTTCAAACATATTAAGTGAGCAAAAGTGACAGTACCAATAGTTTAGGCTAAATTTACACACGTACAGGCCATATGACTACTTCTCGATCATATGGCCGACAAGAATTGTAAGATTTTAGAGGCATTAATGAGTGGGGAAAGTGCAACCTAGAGTTAATGTAATACTGTATCCTTTGACTAATTCCAAAGCATTTATATACATGGCTTTTTATACATTTTTATACATCATTTATTCTTCCCAGGATTATAGTAGATCATTTTCTAGGTATGGAAAGAGGTTGACTTGCCCCAGATCACAGTAAGTGATGAAACTGACACTTAAAAACCCCAGGCTTTCTGCTGTCTCCATTTTCCCAGCATTTGACTTCATTGTCTTGGCTCTTTCTCTTAGAGCAGTTGACTGCAACAGTGCCGGAAGTGAGGGCTGCCCTGATTCTCTGCTTGTGATAGAGGTGACTGGTGATAATCCTTGGCAGAGACAGGTGTACAGAAGTGGTTTTCTTGAAGTTTGAAAGTGTAAAAATTTAAGTTTAATTTGAGGACATTCTCTTTTCCCCCTCTCTTCTCTAAGGTACCAGAAAGCAGCGGAAGAAGCAAACATGGACAAGAAGAGAAGTGTAAGTATCTGGAAGCCCTGGGACATGTGGAACTTCGTGGTCACAGCTCATGTGGCCCAGCCACCTGCAGCCTCTGCGGGACCCTGGGTTCCGTGTCAGCTGAGCCAGGCGTTTGTGCCAGCTTGTCTCATTGGTGAACCATTTGCTCAGGAGAACTTGGCTCAGGTGCAAACAACCTCATTTTTCTCCCTGAGGTTCTCCTTTGAGCCACTTTTTCTTTCCGAGTTGAGTGAAAGACAGAAGGCCAAGTACTTTGCTTGTGGGTATAAAATGGCTTACTGCTTCTGCTCAAATCAGGAGACAGGGCTTCTTAGGCCATTTCTTTTTTTCCAAATCAAACAACCAGAATGTCTCTCTGCATTTAAATGGTAGCAGCTGTGCAGCTGTTGTCATTCCCCTGGGTTCTTTGTTTAAAGCAAACTTCTTGACCCAGTCTAGTTAGCAAATTTCTTAGCAGCAGGATCCACCAAAGGCGAAAACCTCAGAACCAGCTCATACCCATCTGTACATTTGTACTTTCCCGCTGGCTAACTTCCAGTTGGGCTGGGTAGTGTATTTCTTTTGAAATCTTACTTGATTTCTTCATATGAGGGGAAAAGCCTCACATATTTGGGCAAGAATTCTTCATTTGTCTGGCATTACGAAAATATCCTCCTGGCAGTTTTCAGCACCTAACCTATTTAAATGAGTGCAAAGCATGCCTCTCTCACTTTGTCTTCTCTAAGCGGGCAATGCTGACTGGGTCCTTCACAATTTTCCTATAATTCGAGAATGGAGCCCTTCTGGTGCACTGTAAGAAAACTTGCCATCATTTCACTCAACTGCTGGTTTTCTTTTCTTTCCTACTCTCTCTCTTGCTTGTTATTTTTCCCCTTTCTCTTTTCTTCATTCCTTTTTCCCTTTCACTCATTCATTTTAGCAAGTATTCAGAGTGCCCACTATATGCCAAGCACTGCTTTAGGCACTAATGCAGACTACATCTCTGCTACCATGGAATTTATATTCTGGTGGGAGAGACAGACAATAAAGATGTAGCAGGTATGAAAGAAAATGAAGCAGGTAAGAGGGATGAGTGTAGTGGTCAGGGAGACATTTGAGCAGAGGTCTGAGGACAGGAGCTTGGGAGAAAAATAATTCAGGGAGAAGAGAAGAGCACATGAAAATGCCCCAAGGCAAGAACATCCTAAATGTATTTGAGGAATAGGAAGAGGAATGTCATGTCCAGTTGTTGTGAGGTCATGGGCCTTAATTCTGATTAAATGGGGGCCTTTGAAGGGTTTGTGCAAAGGAGTAATGTGATCTGACTGAAATTTTAAAAAGAGGAGGAAGAGGTTAGAGGGACAGTAGCAGAAGCGCGAAGACCAATTACAAGACAATTGCAGTGATTTAGGCAAAAGATGATAATATATGGGACTGGAGTAGTAGCTATATGGGCTTCCCACATGGCTCAGTGGGTGAAGAATCCACCTGCAGTGCAGGAGACATAAGAGATTGGGTTTAGTCCCTGAGTCAGGAAGATCCCCTGGAGGAGGGCATGGCAACTCACTCCAGTATTTTTGCCTGGAGAATCCCAAGGACAGAAGAGCCTGGCGGGCCACAGTTCATGGGTTGCAAAGAATCAGACACAACTGAAGTGACTGAGCATAGCACAGCACACAGTGCTTATATAGGTGATGAGAAGCGGTCAGGATTTATACTGAAGGTAGAGAGGAAGAATTGCAACAGTGCATTTGGCCCAAACACCAGGAAAAATGCCATTGAGATCAGGAAGGTGGCAGTAAAAACAAGTTTAGAGAAGGGAAAATATTTGTTAGAAGCTCAGTTTTGGACACGTTAAATGTAATTCTTTATTAAGACTTCCAAGTAGAGATGTCAAATAGGAGCTTGGATGTACAAATCTGGAATTGGAAGAGATCCAGCCTGAAGATGAGATGTGTGTGTATCAAAGTATCAGTGGTTTGTAAAGATAAGAAATGGATGAGATCACCTGGGGATTGAGTGTAGCTAGAAAAGAGGTCTGAGTACTGAGCTAGGGGCACCTTGCCATTTAAAGGTTGGAGAGAGAAGGAAGAACCAGCAAAGGAGACTAAGAAGGAGCAGCTCGTGAGATGCAGTGAAAAAAAAAAAAAAAAGAATGGAGTACCGGATGTCCAGTGAAGAAGGTGTTTTCAAAAGGCAAATTATCGAGTCAGACACACAGATAGGCTAAGAATTGACAATCAGATTTGGCAACATGAAGATCATGGGTCACTTTGTGCTGTTTGGCAATGATGGGCTAAAGGCCTGATTGAACTAGGTTGTCCAATCAAGACAGTCGGATAACAAAAGTTGATACCACAAGTGGAGATGAACATTTATGGAGCATCTTTTATGTGTCAGGTCCTGAAAGCAATAAGAGGAACAAGATGTGGTCCCTGCCTTCAAGGAACTGCTTAGAGTTTGGAAAGTAGGATTTATTTTATTTATTTTTAAAATCAGATAGCATTCTTTTTGTTTTTAATCTTTATTTATTTTATTTTTGGCTGCGCTGGATCTTTGTTGCAGCATGCGGGCTTTTCTCTAATTGCTGCTGCAACTCTCTAGTTGCAGTACTTAAGCTTCTCATTGCAGCGCCTTCTCTTGTTGCAAGGCATAGGCTCTAGGCATATGGACTTCAGTAATTGTGGCTTTCAGGCTTAGTTGCTCCCCGGCATGTGGAATCTTTGGACCAGGGATTGAATCTGTGTCCCCTGCATTGGCAGTTGAACTCCCAACCACTGGACCACCAGGGAAGTCCCAGAAAGTAGAATTTAGAATCTCAGTGTGGTAAGTACCATATTAAAGAAATATGCAAGGTGCTGGGGGAGAATTTAGGAAGAACTCATAACCTGGACTATGTCATGTCAAAGAAGACATCCCAAAAGAAGTGGTGTCTGACTGAGCCTGAAGGATGACTAGGAATTAGCTAAACAAGGAGGGCAAAGGAGTGGTAGAGGAAGCAGCAGGTGCCCAGTGTGGAGGCATAAGAGAACAGGCACATCTGACAGTAGAAAAGATAGTTGTCCCATTCACCAAGATGGAAAATTCAGGAAAAGAGTGAGGAGTGAAGGGAGGAGAGGGGAGACTTCAGCTTTAGACAATGATGAGTTTAAGATATCTGTAGGATTTCCAGGTAGAACTGATAGGTAAGGAGAGATATCTGGCTTGAGTTATAGGGTGTGAATCATCCATCTAAGTGGGTGAAAGACATCATCTATAGAAAAATATGTAAAGCGACTAAAGAGGATGACCTAAAAAGGCAGAATCTTGAGGGACCCCACCATATAAGGGAGGAACTAAGGAAGAGAAACCTGTTTAAAAAGAAAAACCTGAAGAATGTCTAGAAAAAAAAATGGGAAGAAATCTAGGAAAAAGGGATGTCACAGAAACCATATAAGGAAGGAAATTTTTTAAAAGGGGGAGTGGTCAGTAACATCAGATGCTATAGAGAGATCGAATAAAAATAAAGAAGAAGTGTCCATTGCAATTGGCAGTTGAGGTAAAAGGGTGTGAGCAGGTGATTAAAGAAGAAACAATAAACAGAAAAAAAATTGCTTTACCTCACTAATAATCAATGAGATATAAATTTAAATAACTGTGAGATATAAATTATAACCTAAACAGTAGGCAGATTTTTTTAATTGATAAAGTCTATTAGGCAATGCCTATTAAAATTTTGGATATGTTTAATACCCATTGATCCTGCAGTTTTGCTTGTAGGAATGATCATTGAGAAACACAAGTGAAATAAAATAAGTGTAAAATGATATTTATTGCAGGATTCTTTGTAATACTGAAATGTTTGAAATCATATATTCATCAGTGGGGAAATAGTAAATCATGGTGTCTACATCCATTATAATAATATATCATATGTATGATATTATATCATATGGTTAAGATTTTATGTAACATGGAAAGGTATCAAAAGCACATTAATGATTAAAGCATTTATGTGCAGAATAGTAAGTATAGTATGATTTTGTAGAAAAAAAAGATAGAGTATAAAAATAAGGAAAAAGTTGAGAGCATGCGCAGCAAACTATTGACAATGGATTTCTTGGTTAGGAGGAGCAGAGGAGTCAAATAGAGAAAATTGAAGCATATATTCAAGGCTTATATATATATTCCTATACTGACTATGACTCCCCCCCAAAATTAGTTTTTAAAAATACTTTTGTAATTGAGAAAAGTAATAAGTTAAAAATAAGATAATGAAATGAAAATTGTAAAGAAGTAATTGGTGATCCTGATTTGTGCTAATTCAGAAGTGTTTTGGTAGTAGAATTAGAGGGAATGGAAAGCAGGTAGGAATAGCAACTAGACAAGACTGTGCTTTCAAGACCCTTAACTGTGAAATGTGGGAGACAGCACTAGCTGGAAGAAAACAACATTGAAGATTGGTTACTTTTTTTAACAAAAATGTTTTATTTTGAAATAATTTTGGATTTATAGTTAGAATTATTAACTTAGTACAAAGAGCTCCCATAAAGCTCAGCCTACCTTTCCCTAGTGCTAGGATGTTCTATAACTATGGTACATTTATGAAAACTAAGAAATTAACTTTTGTGTAACCCTATAAGTTAAACTAGACTTTATTCAGATCTTACTAGTTTTTCCATTAATGACAGATGGTTGCTTTTAAGACCTACCAGACTTGTAAGAGGTCTAATTTGTCTCCTGAAGAACAGGGTGGAATGTATGTATAAATTTATAGCGGCAGCTGTCCAGGTGAAAGAATACTTATATTCTTGGAAAGCAAGATAGAGACACATTCAGGAGCAAGTGGGTAAATCTGTTTCTTTAGCAAATGCTGGGATCAGGTTACATGATAGCTTAGATTTCCAGATATTGAGCCCTTCTTTTCTCTTCCTCTTCCATTTGCATTTAGGACACAGAAACACAGATGATCAATACCACCACTAGTTGTATTTTCAGTTTCCTTTCAAGCCTGGGATATGCCACATCTTGAAATCTGTGCTGTTTGGACAGTTGTCTCCATAATGACTGGCTGCCACTTTTCTGAGTAGCTCTTAGCCTAGAAATGTCTTCCCCTCCTTGGAAGCTGTGCATCCAAGTAGTCTGTATTTCTAGCCCACTGCTGTATCCTATCAGACATCGTCCTGCTTTTAAGATGAAGATTCCCCTGCCAAGATTTCAAACGTTAAAGCTCATTTGACCCCACCTCTTCATTTTGCCGGTGGTGTAACAGACCCAAAGAGAGGAAGGATTTATCCAAGGCCCCTTCCAAGGCGAATGTTCCTGCAAAAAGGACACTGTTGCATGTCCTGAGTGTGCCTGATCCTGTTTTAGGCAGCTGGTGATGATCCAGAGGCAGCACCCACAGAGATTCTCAGCCTTGCTGGGTAGGATGCTTTATGTCACTTTGAGAAAGGAGGCTGTGGTTGTCCTGCAACCACTGGGGCCCTTGAATACTTGTACCTTCCTTGACTTCCCACTGCCTTATTCTGGGAAGATACTTGGTAAAATGTTAAAACCTCGATGCAAATGACATCGACTAAAATTTCACCTTATTTTGTACCCCTCCTCCACCACCTTACTCTGAAACAGTAGAGATTGTAGAGAAAGTAGAAAGAACAATAAGAGACTGTATCCCCAGTTCAGGATTTGAGAGATGACTGGATACTGTTTGTTGATCATGATTGTGAGGTGTGGCTGGAGGAGTGAGGAGGGCCACCCATTTAATAATAGTCACCACTATTGGTCAAATACAACATACGTGCTTTTATATAGTTGCATTTATTCTCCACAATAGCCCTGTATGTTAGTTTCCAGGAATTAGAAAACTTGCCCAGGGTCATTTGGCTGGATGAAG
The DNA here is from genome assembly GCF_033118175.1 of Dama dama. Taxonomy (NCBI): domain Eukaryota; kingdom Metazoa; phylum Chordata; class Mammalia; order Artiodactyla; family Cervidae; genus Dama; species Dama dama. The sequence continues at coordinate 46,000,469 of NC_083683.1, forward strand.
CTGGATTATATAAGCATTATATGCTCATTATAGGAAATACAGATACCATACATAAAAGAGGTAAGTGATGGGGATTTGCTGTATAGCATAGGGAATTATGGGACTTCTCAGGTGGCGCTAGTGGTAAAGAACCCACCTGCCAATGCAGGAGACATAAGAGACATGGGTTTGATCCCCTGGTTGGGAAGATCCCCTGGAGGAGGGCATGGCAACCCACTCCAGTTTTCTTGCCTGGAGAATCCCATGGACAGAGGAGCCTGGTGGCTACAGCCCATAAGGTCACAAAGAGTCGGACACGACTAAACCAACATAGCACAGCATGGCACATGGGGAATTATGTTCAATATCTTGTCATAACCTATAATGGAATATAATCTAAGAAAAAAATCCCCGAATCACTTTGCCATATACCTGAAACTAACAACATTGTAAATCAACTGTACTTCAATTGAAAAAGAAAATATATTCTCGTGCTCATGCTCAGTTGCTCAGTCGTGTCCAAGTCTTCGCAACACAGTGGACTGTAGTGTGCCAGGCTCCTCTGTCCACTGGATTTCCCAGACAAGAATACTGGAGTGGGTTGCCTGGCCTGTAGCCCACTGTCCAACGATGACCCAGGCTGCTTCCGTCCCGTAGTCTTTTCACTGTGCTGCCCCGTCTGCTTAATTCTTGCTTTTGTCCTGAGCCTTTTTGCTTCTCTTTCTTTCCCAGAAAGCCTACAGCCACTGCTTCTGCCCCATCTTTTCTGGCCCCAAGCTCTAAAGTCCTGGACAACTAACATGACCTGGGTGGTGCTGCCAAGAATAATGACAGGGTCTGGGGCCTTCCGTGCTATCAGACCTCACAGCCCTGCCCTTCCCCTATTTATTTCCACCCCAGCACTTTTGAACTTGTAAAAGAACTCTTTTAATAAAAGAGCACATTTACTCCTCTGTTAAAATGCCCCCCTAAGGGATGTCCTCTACCCAGGTCTTTGTTTGGGACATTGCTGATACTCCATCACACAAATCCATTTCTTTCAGGTCATCACAAGTCAAGTGGAAATGACAACTTTCAAACCTTTTACAAGTGACATCAAAATTATTTTCTGTTCCATTGAAGCTTGTTTTATGTGACAGGAAGATGAGGTGTAATTTTATTTTTGTTTATTTATTTTTATTATACAATGAAAGCACATTTATTATTAAAAAAAAAAGAAAGTATAATCCAAATGCCCATAAATCCATGATCCCCAGAGGCAACCTGTTAACACCGTGATGTCTTTTCTTCCAGACTACTCTTCTGTGTTTATATTTATAAACACATATGTGTATTATAGGACTTCCCCAGGAGCTTAGCAGTAAAGATTCCACCTGCAATACAGGAAAGGCAGGAGATGTGGGTTTGATACCTGGATTGGGAAGATTCCCTGGAGGAAAAAATGGCAACCCACTCCAGTATTCTTTGCTAAAAATATTCCGTGGACAGAGGAGCCTGCTGGGCTACTGTCCATGGGGTTGCGAAGAGTCTGTCAGACACAACTGAGTGACTGAGTACAGTACATGTGTATTATAACATGAAATCATGCTGTCATTTTTTTTTCTTCGTTTTTTTGGCCTGGCCACATGGCTTATAGGATCTTAGTTCCCCTCTGCTTAGTCGTGTCTGATTCTTTGTGACCTCGTGGACTGTAGCCCACCAGGCTCCTCTGTCCTTGGGGATTCTCCAAGGACAAGAATACTGGAGTGGGTTGCTATGCCCTCCTCCAGGGGATCTTCCCAACCAGGGATCAAACCCAGGTCTTCCGTATTACAGGCAGATTCTTTACCGTCTGAGCCACCAGGGAAGCCCCAAAGTGAAAGTCTCTCTGTTGTGTCCAACTCTTTGTGACCCAGGCCAGAATTCTCCAGGCCAGAATACTGGAGTGGGTAGCTGTTCCCTTCTCCATGGGATCTTCCCAACCCAGGGATTGAGCCCAGGTCTTCTGCATTGCAGGGGGATTCTTTACCAGCTGAGCCACCAGGGAAGCCCAAGAATACTGGAGTGGGTAGCCTATCCCTTCTCCAGTGGATCTTCCTGACCCAGGAATCAAACCGGGGTCTTATGCATTGCAGGAAGATTTTTTACCAGCTGATCTACCAGGGAAGTTCACCTACCAGGGATTGAACCCGGGCCCACTGCAGTGAAAGCCCCTAACCATTGTATCATCAGGGAATTCCCCGGGCTGTCTTATAATTAGCTATTTTCACTCAAAAATGTCTTGTGAGCATCTTTTCATGTCAATAAATATACCTTAACCACATGTCTCTGAGAAAAGTAGTGTCCAGTTACCAAGGCAAAATGCCACTTTGATTCACAGGGCTTCTGTTTGAGCAGGGCAGGGCAGGTGAAGTTGGAAACCCAGATGACTCATCCATTGTGTCTCAGGAGGGAGCCCAGAGCTGAGAGTGCTGCTGGCAATTAAGGTAGCATCAACTTCCAGACCTGTTTTTATTTTTTGAGACTTATTTGTTTATTTTATTTTTTGGTTTTTGTGGCGGGTCTTTGTTGCTGCACATGGACTTTCTCTATTTGCAGCAAGAGGGAGCAACTCTCTAGTGGTGCACACAGTTCTCATTGTGGCAGCTTCTCTTGTTGTGGAGCACAGGTTCTAGGCACTCGGTCTTTAGTAGTTGTGGTGTGTAGGCTAGTAGTTGTGGCGCATGGCCTTGGCTGCTTCAAGGCATGTGGGATCCTCCAGGACCAGGGATTGAACCCATGTCCCTTGCATTGCAAGGCAGATTCCTAACCACTGGACCACCAGGGAAACCCCTGAACCTGTTTTTGTTTTGTTTCAACTTTTTATTTTGTAGTGGGGTAGAGCTGATTAACAAGGTTATGATGGTTTCAGGTAAACAGCAAAGGGACTCAGCCATGCGTATGCATAGAGAAGAATGGTAATAAGAATAGAACCCAACCTGTTTTTTAATTCTCTCTTTTCCAACAAGGAAACTTTTCATGTTGCTTTTATTTCTGACCCATATATGCTTCCCCCAATGAAGCATCTTGCCAGCTAAGATTTAAACACAAAAATCAAGCAAAGTTGTTCTTCCCTAAGTTTCTTTTTTCAAGTCTTGGTGTACTTGAAGTGGCTCTCATGGTGTATTCAGAAGAGTAATAAGGTGAGAGACTTAATTCCCAATATAGCTGCTAATCCTGTTTAATTCCCCAGAGTCTTTCAGTCCTAGGTGGTTTGTCCTTTCTTAGTTGAAAGACCGGTGAGTCTCAGACTGCAGGAATGGAGGGCAAGAAGGTATTGAAGTTTGTGCTTTGTTGGAAAGGTGCTGCTGCTTACTTTATTTGGGAGTGCTTTCAAAGTCTGGGACATTGAATTTTACTTCACCAAGCATGTCTCCTCTAATTATTACAGAACAACATGGACAATTTCCAGATTGTTTTCAATGTCTTATATGTATGAATTAATTGCAGTTTAACCCAGGTGAAAGAGAACTGTCTTAGATATGTGTCCTTCCATCAAGAGACGGAGGTAGTAGTGGTGTTTCATATGAAGCCTGACTATTTTGCAACCAAAAGGTCTGGAAAATAGTGAATTGTCTAACAGAATTTGTACATGACCAACATATAGAGAAGAACGGGGGGCGGGGGGGGCAGGGAAGGATTCAGTTATTAAGTAAAAGTAAAATTTTTTCATGTAAATTATGTTACACATGATGACATATCACTTATGCAAATACATGTAAAAGTCTGGTGGTTGCTTTAAATTTCCACAAACAGTTTCAATTCTTTATGCTACTATCCACAATTATTGGTATTGTGTAGTGTAAACTATACCGCATCTTTGTCTCATTTAAAAGAAAAAAACCCAGCAGGATTCACCACGTAATTTTGTGGCATGTAATAATGAAATTTTATTAGTATATATTTACAGGATTTAAAGTAACTGGTAATTTGCTTTTTCTTTCTGTTTTCCTCATTAATCTCTGGGTAAAAAATCCCTTGTCGCCAATGTAACTATCATTAGATCTGGTCTCTCCTTTCTTCTCATTTTGTCCTTATAAGGCTATCCTGTTTTATCACTTCCTGCTTTAGCTCCTGACTTTTTCTGTCTTCCCCTCTCCCTCTCCTGGGGTGGATGCTTTCTACATGTGGCAGGGCTGTAACTGTTCACAGCTGTCCGAGACGCCAGTGGAGCAGGAGCAGCTTGGAGTTTTAACTTTCATTTTACAAAGAACAACATGTTTGAAGGTTTCAGCAGGCAAGTTGTAACTGGCATTCACTTTTTGTTCTTCTAGAACACTGAAAATCTCCCCCAGCACTTTAGAAGGGGGAACCTGACTGCGTTAAGGAAGAAGTGGGAGAACCCAGTGCTGGGAGCCGACTCTCCCCCAGACTCAGTGCGAAACAGCAGCGCAGAGGTCAGGCACCGAGACGACCCTCCTCCCGCTGAAGTGGTGGGCAGCTCTGTCTCTGGGGTCCAGGCTGACCAAGAGGAGCAGGTCCAACCCAGACCTAAGATCAGATCGCCTCCTGAAGCTCCTACTAAGTACCCGCACCCCTGCATCAAGGACAGAGAGCATCTTAAAGACCCCTCAACAGAAAATAAAAAGATGGAAAATTGTCTGGGAGAATCCAGACATGAAGTGGCAAAACCCGAAATGAGTGAAAACGCAGAAACTGCAAACAAAATAGAGAAATACAATGTTCCGCTGAACAGGCTGAAGATGATGTTTGAGAAAGGTGAACCAACTCAAACCAAGGTAAGGATCGGGTGGGTTTAAAACTTGAAAAAAAGGCCAATTCAAGTAACTAAACAAAGCTTTTTTTCTAGTCTAGACTGTTTGAGTGGTGGCGAGTACGTGATCAGTATGTCTTTTGATTCAAGTTAGACGAGTAGTTAATAAAAAGTCTCATATGGATTATTTACAGAAATTCTAAGATTTGTGGGTCTGTGACCCAGTTTCACATGAAATTAAGTGCACACTGGGATTCAGGTTGATAACCTAGAAAGGAAGAGAGTTTGATGCCGTCTGGGTTATGTGTTTTCCTACGCTTGCCCTTTTAATTTGTCTTCCTGTGCCTTTTGTCATTTGTAGCTTTGGGGGGTGGAATTACTGCTGAATCTTTCTCTCTGCCTGGACACAGCTGCAGGCTGAGTGTTAAGGCCAGAGTTTAACATTAAGACTGAGGCTTAGTTGTCTTCTTGCTAGCTGAATCCTTTCTCTTCTTAACTTCCTCATCTGTGCCTTCCAACAAATGTTTTCTATCAGCTAAAATCCTATCCCAGGAAAAATCAATGAAAATAGCCAGACTAGCTGTAGCCTTCAGGAGTTTTGACTTGCAAATGCACAGGGCTGCATTTTCCTACAACTGCTAATGAAATTTGATCCTTAGTGTGGAGTGCAGACCAGGTCCCCAGAGGGAATTACTTAACTAGAAAATGAGTTACATATGCTGGTGACTTAAAACACAATCCAGGGGCCGCAGAGCTGGTCAGTTTTTCCAGTTTTCTCATACTTTCCTGCATATCTGGCTTTGTACATGGGGTTCGTTTGTTACAACAGTCATAATGAAATAAACAGATCTGATGGGGAGCAAAGCCGTCATTTACTCTAGATCACATCTAGATGGGAAAGTGGACTTTTTTTTTTCCAGCTAAATATTTGGTCCAAATGTCTACATTTGTGAAGTAATGGTAGGAAGTGTTTCTTCTGAGGCAAAAATTAGATAACTCATAACTCATCCTAGAATTCCTCAGTTATGTTTGATGCGATTTAGCCATCCCTTCTTGTATCTTGCCGTGCCTGTCACTTTTATACTTAGGAAAGTTCTTTAGTGTTCGGCGATCATCAGTTGAGGATGTAGAAAGAATTTTTAAAGGTTTGCAAAACTAGAACCCTTTTCTCTTCATGAATTTTAACTCTGTTTTAACACAAACCAGTTGGCAAGAGATGTAACCACAAATCAGTTTTATGACTTTTCTTAAAACTCTCTTCCCTCTCAATTTTGAGTCCTCTAGGCCTGCCAACTCCCCTTTTCCCCTTTATGGTCTTAATTTTTTTTTTTTGGTCTTAATTTTTTAAAAAAGATTTTTTTTAATTTAAATGGGAAGAAGAATTTTAAATGGAAGGAAAAAATGTCAGAAATCCTAAATAGAGAGGAAGGGGCTTTGTTGTGTGTCAAAGCACCATTGTAAGTCCTCCCCTCTCAGACCCTGTTAGGGGCAGGACGGCTGATGTCATGGCAGCATGCACAATGTAGATTCAGTGCAGAAGGCTAGTACATGTCAAAACTGGCCTACGGTTGGAAATGACTGGGACTGCAGCAAACAAAATGCTGATTATGTGTAAAGATCTGGTAAGAGACTTTTTTCTCATAAATGTCTGGTGAAAGATGGGTTAGAACAAGCCTATCTTTTTGTGGCTGGTCAGAGTGGAGAAAAAAATTCTCATATAAAGGAAGATCCTACTAGATCAGGCTGGCATTCAGCCTGATTGCTATTGGGTCTAGGAAGATGGAGGGGCTCTAAGACTGACCAGGCCTTTTGAGGGGGAGTTTTTTAAACTTCCTGATTAAATAGTCATTTGTCCTTTAATGGACTGCTTAGGGAGTGTAAAACACAACTGCCATTGCTTTTGTTTTCTATTTTTTGGCCACGCCCGAGTGGGTTATGGGATCTTAGCTCTCCGACTGGGATCAAACCTATGTATGGTCCCTGTGGTGGAAGTGTAATGTCTTAACCATTGGACCACCAGGGATGTCCCTGCCCTTGGTTTTATAGCTGCTTCTAAGTAAGCATCATTACCCATGTTAGCAACAGCCTAGATTACTTTAAAAATATTTGTCTAATATTTCAATAAAACTGGTAAAAAAAAAAAAAGTTTTGTCTACTTTAGATTATGGAATGATTAATCAGTTTGAAACTACGTTATGGTTATTGCTAACATAATTTCAGCTTTAGTATGGATAAGGTTTTAATCAGGAAGTCACATAATTGGATCTTTGGAAGAAAGCTCTGAGAAATATGGTAGAGACACTAAGTAATCTTTTCTGGAGCAAGAGTGAAGTAAGAATGATTACCTCAGAGCTAAAAAATTGTCTCTGAGACAACTGACTATATTAGGTACAAATCATGTGAATCTTTGTCTCCATAATTGAATTTAGAGAACTGGACTGAATCTCAGCTAACTAGTTGAGCAGGGTCAGGGAGCACATAGATAATGGAAATGCATGATCCAAATCTCTTTATCTCCTAAATCTTTTTTTATCAGAGTTATTTACAGGAGGCCAAGTTAATTGCCTGAGTTCCACATTTCTTAGTCCCTCTTGCTCCCTTTTATCTGAGATGGTTCCTGTCCACTTTTCTGCCTGATCTCTCCTCTGCAGTCCTTTATTTCTCTGTCCCTTGTGTAGTCTTCTCTCCAGGACTCCAAAAGATGGATTCCAAAACTAGATTCTCATCTTGAATTCTTAACCCAAGCTTCAGCTCCAATTTTGTGGTGGCCTGCCAGATTGCACACCTCTTTGTGAATAAAACTAAAGCACTCAATTTCAAGAAAACTAAAAAAGAATCCATTATCTTTCCAACCAAAACCTGCTCTAACCCCTATTGTCCTCTCTTAGTGCATCACCATTCACCACATTTCCTGTTCTGTAAAGTTTGGGATCAGTTCTTTTTGCCTGCCTCTTCTCAGTCAGTCATTTACTAAGCCATCTAAATAAGTCTACACATCTCTCAATATGGGCCATTCTCTCCAAGAGGTCCCACACCTAGTTCTATGGTTTAGCCTTATCATATCTTGCCTTGTGGTATTGCTGCAACCTTGCCTATTGGCCTCTCATTTTTTTCTTTCCTTTCATCCTCCACACTGTTGCTATTTATTTTTCTAAGCATAGTTGTAAATTATGCTATTCCCTTGATCAAAAACTTTTGATGTCTCCAAATAAATCCATATTTAATATTTGGGTCTTCCACAGTCTGATCTAAACCCACCTTTCCAATCTCCTAGCTAACCTCAGATGGTAGAGAATCTGCCTACAATGCAGGAGACCCAGGTTCGATCCCTGGATCAGGAAGGTCTGCTGGAGAAGGGAATGGCAATCCACTTCAGTATTCTTGCCTGGAGAATTCCAAGGACAGAGGAGGCTGGCAGGCTACAGTCCAAGGGGTCACAAAGAGTCGGACATAACTGAGCAACTAACACACACACATACAGCTAATCTAATACTCAAACCCTGGATTACTCCTCATTTTAAACTAGTCATGTCTTTCCCCTAATTTCTACCTTTTGAAATCTTACTCATCAAGGTCTATTAATACTATGAGACCTTACCTCAGTTTTTTCCCATATGAAATTACCTTCACCCTCCTGACCGTCTTGTAGAATTTCTTTTTACTTCTCTTTGGCCATTTTTATCATGCTTCTTTCATAATCTATTTGAATTTGTATACTTCCCAGTCTATGGGGTCTCACAGAGTCGGACACGACTGATGTGACTTAGCAACAGCAGCGGTCTATATAATTCTTTCAAAGTAATGTTGCCTTTATCTCCCAGTGGTCAACCCAATGCTTGACTCTTAGTGTTTATTTAATAAAAAGAAAAGAAGCTTAGATCTCAACTTATAAATAATGACAACTGATCACTTTTCCTCTACGTTTAGCAGATAGGTTAAGTCAGGTGGTTTAGTTGAACCTGATAGTTCTAATTCCTACTGCAAATGAGCAGTGGATGGATTAGTGTAACCTATCAGTATGAGGAAAGAGAAGCCCTCCCTAATGGCATACACTAAGTGTGGCTTAGCATCTTTAACTGCATGTATATATTGATCTGGGTTTTAGGTAGCCTTTTCTGAAAAAGCTGATCAAGCAGTTATTCAGTTATCATCATGTTGACATTTGAATCCATAATCTTCAAAGGTCACGATGCAGTTATTCCAATGACCAAACAATGTAAGGGGCATGTAACAGGCTCCTTAAGTCTCACTTGTTTCTATTTGCTTCCTAACTTATTTGTTTCACACAAATCCTTGGATAGGAGAATAAAGACCAAATAACTGGAAGGTATATTTCTACCTTCATAACCTAATTATAATATTATCTTTTGCTTGGGTCAAGATTAAAACAATTAGTTGTGATGCAAGAAAATAAGGCTTGAATATGGACATTTCTTGATTCTTCTACATAAGTTCTGACTACTGCTTCTTCCTTACAGTGTTTCCCTCTTCTAGGAGAGGCGTTACGTAAAGAAAAGAAGAGAAAAAAAGAGAATGCCTCCTCACCAAAAATCTCTATTTTCTAGAACACATAAACACACTCATGCATTCACTCTTTGGGAGCTAACCCAGGATAGGAGGTAGTAATGAGAAAATAATGGTGGGGAAATCCCTGGTGGTCCAGTGGTTAAGATTCCATGCTTCCACTGCAGGGGGCCAGGGTTCAATCCCTAGTTGGAGAGCCCACATGCTGCACAGCACTCCCCCCCCAAAAAAAAAGAGAAAGTGATGATAAGTAAAATTAAAATCATTAGGGCAAAAATTGTTCTCTTATCCTTTTTCCCCTGTTATTCATGGTATACTTTAATGCTTTCAGTTAATTACTTATATTGTTTTATAGTACAAAGACAAAACAGCTACAATAGAAATATCGCAATAAATGGAAGTTTCCCATGTCCCATAAACCTTGTCACTACTCTGCTGTTTTTCTCCTTAGACTCCTAAACTCTTCAACTTCCCTTATAATTTCTGCCCTTCTAATCACCAGGATTATTCTGTGTGTGGCTGGCATCAAAATGCCAGCAAAAGTTGCACTTGTTAATGTAAGAGTAAAACCATCTTTCTTCAAACAGTCCAACATTTTTGTGGTTTCTCTTCTTCTAAGTTCCTGGAAGTGACACTTGTGTTTTGTTTAGTTTTACGTAACACTAGTACATAGCAGTGTTTATGTGTTGATGTAGTGGAGTGACCTCTTTAGAAAAGAAAACGTCCAAACTCAAGTCTGATCTGTGTTCATCAGCTATTTATCCAGAGTCAACTGATCTGTAAACTACATCAGAGAAACAATTTATATTTGCTTTCTCAAAGAATGGATAGTTGTCCATAGGGAATCCCTGCATTGTTGTAAAAAGTATCCATAATGTTTTATTTTCTCCTCTCTGGGCTAATAATTGCATGTGTTCTCTTATCTACTTAATGTTATCTTAATAAAATTTTTCTTCTGCTTTGTTTAGTGGCTTAAGTAAATTGTTTGGAATTATATTCCCAGAGGAATACAATTCTGAGGATGTTGGTAATTGGTATTAATTGAGTATTGTTAAGTCATAATTTTAAGATGGGTTTAGGGAGGAAAGGGATTTGAATAGCTAACTCAGTATCACTGTGGGGTCTAATATAGTCACCCTAGAGTAGGGGAATATATCTTTTGCTTATCAGCAGTACATTGCTAGTGTTTTGAATATAGATAACTGGTTTTGTTAAATAAATACAAGAATTATCTTTGTTTTCCTATAATACTGTTTCATATATCCTATTAAAACTGATTTTTTTTTTTTTTTGCTGATTTGTTATATTCACCTACAGTTTATAGCTGTGTAGTTTTGAGATGTGATTTTGCTCTGTGTTATTTTTCTTCCCTCTATATTGTTTCTTTGATGTAACATTTTTGTTAAAAAATTGAAGCAATACAAGTACAACATAAGCTACAGGTGTACAATATAGTGATTCACAAGTTTTAAAAGTTATACTCCATTTATGCATGCTAAGTTGCTTCAGTCATGTCCGACTCTTTTCGACCCAATGGACTATAGCCTGCCAGGCTCCTCTGTCCATGGGGTTCTCCAGGCAAGAATACTGGAATGGGTTGCCATGCCCTTTTCCATCTTCCCGACCCAGGGATCAAACCTGTGTCTCTTACATCTCTTACACTGGCAAGTGGGTTCTTTATCACCACCACCACCTGGAAAGCCAATACTCCATTTTTAGTTATTATAAAATATTGGCTATATTCCCTGTGTGGTACAATATATCCTTGTATATTATTTTATATCTAATAGTTTGTACCTCTTATTCCCCTAGCCCTATATTACTCCTTCCCCCTTTCCTCTTGCCACTAGTAACTACTAGTTTGCTCTCTGTATCTGTGTCTTCTTTTTTTTGTTGTTATATTCACTAGTTTGTTGTATTTTTTAGACTCTACATATAAGTAATATCATGCAATATTTATCTTTCTCCACCCAATGTATTTCACTTAGCATAATACCTTTCAAGTCCATCCATGTTTCTGCAAATGGCAAAATTTTATTCTTTTTGTGGCTGAGTAGTATTCCATTGTGTATATATAACATATCTTTTTTATCCCTTCATCCATTCAATTTAAGTTCTTAGTGTTATTTTGATTGACCTCTCTATCCGGCTTTCCCAAGTGACACTAATGGTAAAGAATCTGCCTGCCAATTCAGGAGACATAAGAGATGCAGGTTTGATCACTGGGTCTGGAAGATCTTTGGAGGTGGGTCTGCCAACCCACTCCAGTATCCTTGCCTGGAGAATCCCAGGGACAGAGGAACCTGGCAGGCTACAGTCCATAGGGTTACACAGAGTTGGACAGGACTGAAGCAGCTTAGCATGCATAGCATTATATTTCTTCCTTCCTTTCTTTTTTTTTTAGAAGTATGTTTCTTGTAAAGACCTCCTACTAAGCATAGATTAAATTTTATTTATCCTTAATTAGTACCTCTTACTCCTTGGAAGGAAAGTTATGACCAACCTAGACAGCATATTAAAAAGCAGAGATATTACTTTGCCAACAAAGGTCCGTCTAGTCAAGGCTATGGTTTTTCCACTAGTCATGTATGGATGTGAGAGTTGGACTATAAAGAAAGCTGAGCACTGAAGAATTGATGCTTTTGAACTGTGGTGTTGGAGGAGACTCTTGAGAGTCCCTTGGACTGCAAGGAGATCCAACCAGTCCATCCTAAAGGAGATCAGTCCTGGGTGTTCATTGGAAGGATTGATGTTGAAGCTGAAACTGCAATACTTTGGGCACCTAATGCGAAGAGCTGACTCATTGGAAAAGACCCTGATGCTGGGAGGGATTGGGGGCAGGAGGAGAAGGGGATGACAGAGGATGAGATGGCTGGATGGCATCACCAACTCAATAGACATGGGTTTGGGTGGACTCCGGGAATTGGTGATGGACAGGGAGGCCTGGCGTGCTGCAGTTCATGGGGTTGCAAAGAGTCGGACACGACTGAGCAACTGAACTGAACTGAGTACCTCTGAGTAAATCTTTGGTCTTTTGTAGTAAGATAGTAACAGATTCAGGTGTAGAGATGCCAGTCAGGGAATCCTGATCTGTTTGTTATCCTAAGTGGCTGTCCTTGATGTGTCCGTTAGAGACCAGTCATTTCTTTCCTGCTTACTTTGATGCCAGTTAACTACTTACTGGTGTCTATGCAGTTCCATTGAAATAAAATTGTTGAAAAGTAGTATCAGAGGACTGGAATGTTCTCTAAGCAATATTGGCTACATTAGAGTTTGGAGGGGCCAGAAAGACACCATTTGCCCCCCAAAATCACCTTTTGTTTGTACTATTGGACTCACTTTTAGATAAAGTAACACAGGTATATATCCAGATGAATTTATTAATCATTTCTTCTAGCCTTCTAATTCATTGATGAGTTACAATGAGTGAGAAATCCCTATCAAGATTGTTGACATAAATCCCAGAACTATTGATATAAGTGATCGTAAAAGTTTATTTAATTCAGCTCATTGTTCTCAGGCAGTTAGGGTGTTAAAATTCCTGTTTTACAGATGGAAACAGCTTACATGGGAGAAAGTAACTGATTTTTTTTTTAATGACCCAATATCATGTAGCTACCTAATGTCAGAACAAGAACTGAAATAGTGTAGTACCACTTCTGCCGTAAACACTGTCTTCATGGATGTTATAGTAGCTATTTATTGGATAAAAACATCTGGCCTTACATAGTTTTGAAATCCAAGGAAACCAGGGAAAAATTAAAACATATTAATGGCTGTCTTCTCAAAGACTTCAACTCATATCTGTCTCCTTTTTACATTTAAAACATTTTATTTATTTATTTATTCTTTTTGGCTGCCCTGGGTCTCCTTTGCTGAGCGGGGACTTTCTCTAGTTGTGGTGAGCAGGGTCTACTCTTTGTGCTGTGTGGGCTTCTCATTGCAGCGGCTCCTCTTGTTGCAGAGCATGGCTCTAGGCACACCAGCTCAGTAGTTGTGGCACATGGGCTTTCTTGCTCCACTGCGTATGGAATCTTCCTGGACCAGGAATGGAACTTCTGTCCCCTGCATTGGCAGGTGAATTCTTAACCACTGGACCACCAGGGAAGTCCTTCTTTTTACATTTTATAGTCTTTTTACTGAATAAAAAACATCAGGCAATGAAGAGAAGTACATTGGAATGTAAAAGATTTGTACTAAAACTCTTGACTTAGAAGCTTGTGGGTTTAGTAGATTTGTTTTTCTTATATAAATTAGTCATCTGAACAATCATACTCAGGGTAAATCAGGAAAAGTCAAATATCTTGGAAAAAGAGTAACCTTTACCAATTGTGCACACAGTTGTACACAGTGATATCTTTATCATTGCATAACTAGATTTTACGTAGTTTTAGGTACCGTGTACTCTGTTATGTGTTCTTTATCTTTGGTTTTGTCTTTTTTATATACACCTTACTTTGTACCTTCCTAGTTCATGTAGTTGGAAAAGACCCTGATGCTGGGAGGGATTGGGGGCAGGAGGAGAAGGGGGCGACAGAGGATGAGATGGCTGGATGGCATCACCAACTTGATGGGCATGAGTTTGAGTGAACTCTGGGAGTTGGTGATGGACAGGGAGGCCTGGCGTGCTGCGATTCATGGGGTCGCAAAGAGTTGGACACGACTGAACGACTGAACTGAACTGAATTCATGTAGTTATCCTTTTACAGTAATAGGTTATTTCATCATACATTTTCATCATTCCCCAGTAATTAGATTCTTTTCCAGCCTAATTAAAAAGCTCTAAACATCTTGACAGAAATATTTTATTTTTAGCTGGTAGGGGAGCTATATTACTGAATGGTGTTATCATGGTCAAAAGACATAATTCATTGAACATTCTTCTTGCATATTTTTAGCTTATTATCAAAAATTATATTATTTAACAGCACTCACACAATCTAAGGACATATTCAATTCCTCACCAGTTTCTCATCAGCATTTGGTTTTATCATTCTTATCTATTTATGTTAATTTAAAAAATATGAAGTATTATCTCTCCTTCCTTTTTTTTAATTATAAGAGAAACACATAATTTTTGTAGAACACTTAGAAATACAAAATATGGGAGTTCCCTGGTGGTCTAGTGGTTAGGATTTGAGGCTTCCACTGCCATGGCCCACGTTCACTCTAGTTGGAAACTAGAACCCACAAGCTACGTGGCATGGCCAAAAAAAAAAAAAACAACTATATGTATATATATATAGAGAGAGAGAGTAATCCTTCTGGAGACAAGTGTTCCTTCTATGTGTAGCTTTTACTTAAATGAGCAATTTTTTTTCTACTAGAGCTCTTGAAGAAGGAAATGTTTATCTCTCAGTATTTTGAGAAATTAAGGCCAAGTTTTATCTACACCCTATCATCTCCATGCATAGTTCCCATTTTTCCCTAAAAGGCATCCATCTTCCACCGTTGACTTTGGAAGGATGAGAGAGTCTGAAGGAAGGTCAGAGTTGAAAGGTTGAAGGACGTAGCTCTCAATAAAGTGTTGAGAATCAACTTTTAAAGAGAATTTTTCCTGAAAATAGGGGTACCCAGGACAGGAAATCCTGCTTTTTATTTGACATTTGGGACCTAACTTACTTTATTTCTAAAGAAAACTCCAGAGAAAACAAATTCTACAGACTACTGGCTAAAAGCCCCAGACTCTTATTTTCTTATTGGTAAATGTGGATGCATTTGGTTTATAGATTCAAAGAAAATATTTAAGGGGTGGTCACACTAATGAGAGTTACTGCAGTCACCTGACAGGAAGGACTTGTAGGGTGGGGTGAGGCCAAGACTGAGGAAATTCCAGAAAGTCTTAAAGTGTTTTACCTTTTTTCACTTCTCTTAGCAGAGTATGATAATTAAGGCTCCCTCAGGCATGTGAATAAAAGAGAGTGAAATGTGATAAAAATGTGTTACAGAAGGGTATTTCACTATCAGAATTCCTGTGTGTATGTTCCTCTACTTTCCTTGAGAAATATTGGAGGAAACTCCTCCTCCTTCCTGAACCTCAGACTACCACTTGTAAAATGAAGATCATAAATTAATAGTAAATGCATTTGAGATCTTGGGGTTTGGGTTTTTAAGTGTAGTTGATTTGCAATATTGTGTTCATTTCAGATATAGAGATCTTGTCATTCTTGATATTTGAGTGGGTTGGAGGTGGAAAGATATTGAAAGAAATGCTTAGTGCTTCACCCAGGAGCTCATTAAAAGCCATCTCATTGGACTTCCCTGGTGGTCCAGGGGTTAAGACTCCATGCTTCCAATGCAGGGGGTGCAGGTTCGATCCCTCGTCAGAGAACTAAGATCCCACATGCTGCGTGGCCAAAAAAAATTTTTTTTAATTTTAAAAAGCCATCTTATCTCCAAGCTGTATTCCTCCTCAGAACCGGTGTCAGTATAACTTTGATTTTCAGAGACATTTTTCTATTTTTCTCTAAGAGCAAATGATTTTGCATATTCACTTTTTTAGTAGTTGAAAGAAAACAATTCAGAGTATTGATATCCTCATGAACCAGGTGGCTTTTGAGAGTGAGGGAGGAGAAAGGCTCTTAGTTTATTTAACCCAAAGATTTAAATAAAAAGGTAGCAAAGATGGGAGATTTTATGCTTCTAAAACCAAAGAACCTAACCCAGCATGTATGCTGGTTCTAAATGATCTTGCTCTCAATAACACTAGTATCAGAACTTCCCACATTGCTACAAGCACAGACAGAAGACTGAACTCCTAGCAGGCTGCAACATGTAACACATACTCTTGGAATTAGGCTTGAACTTTACCTTTGACAGAATGCAAATATTTGAAATATTGCTCCAGTGTTAAGAATGCAAAACCTGTTCCTTTTTGTTTTTGTTTTTTTTTTTTAAAGTATATTTCCAAGCTCTCTCCCTTTTTGAGCCCTGAAAATTTTGGTTTTTATAATGATCATCTTACAGTGCAGCAGCATTTGGAATAAATCTTTGAAATTTCCTTTACTCTAACTCTCTGCAAATGAAAAATGTTTTAAAAACAAAAAGATGTGGATGAAGGGTATTCTGCCAAACTTATCTTTTCCCTTTGGCTGATGACCTTCATTTCCAAATGGTGGGCTGCTCCGAGAACAAGAATGTTTGCATCATAGGAGTCATGTGAATGTGACTGATGGTGCTGCTGACCTGAGTACGATGTGGCAAGGTTAGAGTTGCTGTTGCCTTTTTTTAAAAAATAGATTCAACAAATAATGTACATGGCAAAGCTGACTGGAGATGAAGTACATTAAATGTATATTGAATTTGCAAGAAACAATATTCTTTTTCTAAAATAATGAATTAATTTTATTTTTGGCTGCACTGGTCTTGCTACCCATGGCTTTCTTTAGTTCCAGCAAGCGGGGGCTACTCTTCCTTGCCACGTGCTGGCTTCTCTGGTTGCAGAGCACAGGTTCTAGGCGTGTGAGCTCAGTTGTTGTGGTTCATGAGGCTTAGTTGTTTCATGGCATGTGGGATCTTTCCAGACCAGGAATCGAACCCATGTCCCCTGAATTGGTAGGCAGATTCTTAACCACTAGACCACTGTGGAAGTCCCAAGAAGAGAGAGTATTATTGGTAGGACATAAGCAAACCAAATCCTTGGCTCTGATTTCTGACATGGCGTACTTCCTATCTCCAAGGGGGAGCTGCTGCTGCTAAGTCGCTTCAGTCGTGTCTGACTGTGCGACTCCATAGACGGCAGCCCACCAGGCTCCCCCATCCCTGGGATTCTCCAGGCAAGAACACTGGAGTGGGTTGCCATTTCCTTCTCCAATGCATGAAAGTGAAAAGTGAAAGCGAAGTCGCTCAGTCGTGTCCAACTCTTAGCGACCCCATGGACTGCAGCCTACCAGGCTCCTCCATCCATGGGATTTTGCAGGCAAGAGTACTGGAGTGGGGTGCCATTGCCTTCTCCACCAAGGGAGAGCAGGGGGACTTAAAAAAGGGGTAGTTCACTGTCTTAAACTTTATTGTTGTTTGATTAGTCCACTGAACTTAAAGGTTTAATAATTATTTACTAATGTTGAATTCAAAAGGATGCTAAATGTTTTGCTCTTGTCTCCTGTCATATTGGATTTCAGATATCTTTCCCACATCAAGTTATCTGGAAATAAATTGAGGTTTCAATGATAGGAATCTGCTCGAAGGCTCTCATTGCAAGCTGAATAAACATAACATACCCTCTGTATATTATGTCTAGGAACATCCTTTGACACTCAGGCTTTCTCTTGAGTTACTTTTCCAGTTTTAAAAGTATAATTTGGAATTTTCATTATAGACCTACCCTAAATATGATAGATATAAATGTAGTAATTTATGGGAATCATAGGAATACTTTATTTTTAAACAGATCTGTACCTTTCACTTTTCTATTTAAAAAATAAAAGCTTATCTGTGCCCTCAGTAAGCTTCCAGTCCAGTATAGGAATGTGCAACAATTTGATAAGCCTTGTAATGGGAGTGTGACTACGTCCTTGGGAACAGAGGGAGGGCTACTTAGATTTCTGGAGGAGAGGTATCAGATCAGAGGGAATTTGCTCAGCTCAGGGGTCACCAACCTCTGGGCCATGGACCTATCAGATCAGTGGCAACAGTAGATTAGAAATAAAGTACACAATAAATGTAATGCACTTGAATCATCCTGAAACCATCCCCCCCAACCCCTGGTCCATGGAAAAATTGTCTTCCATGAAATCAGTCCCTGGTGCCAAAAAGATTGGGGACCACTGGCTTAGCTTACACCCAGTCTTGAAGGAACAGGCATTGCTGGACAATGGAAGGATAAGCATAATCCAGGTGGGGGGAACTCAATTTACATCAGGGACCTCCCAGCAGTTTGCTTTTCCTGGAGAGTAAAGGGTGAGGAAGAGAATACCCAGGGGGTAAGAAGGGACCAGATCTAGAACTGATCTTCTCTGACATACTAAGCACTTTAGATTTAATTCACGGAGTGATTAGGAATCCTTAAAGAATTTTGAGTAAGAGAATAACAGATTTATGTTTGGGGATGATTATTTTGTTTTACTTGGGATAATGGCAGCATCATAGAGAATTGGAAGGCAGAGGAACCAGTTAAGAAAGGTCAGGCAGCAGTCCAGGAAAAAGATGATGAAGACATGAACCAGACAGCAAGAACAGGGATAAACTGGGATGGAGAAAGCCAACCACAGATACTGCCATCAGGACTTGACAGTTTGGAGAGACATGTCATTTTCATCTGAGACATGAGGATTCCATCCCAGTGACTGTTAAATTCCGAGGCTTTCTGGTTAAGGTGGTTAGGCAGAAATCTTTTGCAGAATGCATTACCTATATAGAGTTACTTATTTTCCCCTGAGCACCTGTGAATATGTAGTGCTTGATATTTATAACACTAAAACACATTCTGTGGTATATAAAAACTAATATAAAATCCAATCTCTTCTGTATTTTACTTCTAAAGGAGATTTGCAGTCCTCTGTTTTTAGCATCGCATCAAGATTTCCCATCCTCAAAAAAAAAAAAAAAAAAAATTCCCATCCTTGCTACAAAACTTATTGCTGGTTTTTGTTTTTCAAACAGATTCCTCGGGGCCAAAGCCGAAGTGCAGGTGGAAGGAAGATGTCTGAAAATAGCTATTCTCTGGATGATTTGGAAATAGGCCCAGGTAAGCAGAGAGTACCACGTGTGGAAAGTTTTCTAGGAAGTACTCATTAGTAGCAATACCCTTTGACCTCAAAGCTGATGCTTTTAAAGGAAGAGTGGTACAAATTAAAAGGAAGGCTGTTATATACAAGTCATTCCCAAATCTGATTGTTCTCTCCAAATAGCTTCTCTGTGTTTTTAATTCATCTTTGTCAGTGGTAACCTGTGTTAACCAGAGGGTCATTTTGCAGGATTGTAAGGAAAGCACCATTACCAACAATTTTTGCTCCATGGTTGTCTAGGACTTGAGGGCTTCCATGGATGGACATTATCCCCTGTCAAGATTGCTGATTATCCTATATTGCTGATGCTAACATAACACCTTGAGAGAGGAATTATTATGTTTTGAAGGGGGCATATACAGGCACTTCACACACAAAAAAAATAAAATCAATTAATATAGGAAAACCATCAGCCTCCTAGGAATCAAAGAAATATAAATTAAAATGGCATTGTGACCTAATTTTTTCACATGTTAATTAAAGCCAAAATTTAAAAATATGTAACACTCAATGATGGTAAGCAGTCTCCTCTTAATGTTGGCAAAGTGAGTGAGTGTTGCCTTGTAAATAACAGTTATAATCCTGATTTCCTTCTTTGTATTCTTAATAGAATAGGTTGACTTTACAATAGCCTAAAATTTAGAATCTTGAAATCATTCAAATTGCATTTATCTTCTAATAAAACATATTGTTTGCATGCTTGCAGGTCAGCTGTCATCTTCAGCACTCAACTCAGAGAAAAGAGAGAGTAGGCGAAATCTAGAATTCCCACGCCTGTCAGAAACCTCCATAAAAGATCGAATGGCCAAGTACCAGGCAGCTGTGTCCAAGCAAAGCAGTTCTTCGAGCTATACAGTATGTGTTCGGCATCATTCATTCATTCACTCATCTAGCAAATGGTCACTGAGCATGGGAACTAGAAATGTCTCCCAGACCCTGACCTGTGAGCCCTGTCTCCTTCCTGGGGTCCAGCCATTCTCTCTTCACATAAATCCTACCCTAGTTTCATTTGTAATCCTTACCATGTTCTAATTCTGACTTTGTTTTCCTAGGCCTTACTCCCACCCACCTTTTCTTTGGTGATGTTACCATCTAGTAATGCCATTGAGAATTTTCCCGTCTCTTCTACTTAATCTTGTTGTTAAAGAAGTAGTATTTGAGGAATTCCCTAGCAGTTCAGTGGTTAGACTTAGTGCTTTCACTGCCAAAGACCCAGGTTCAGTCCCTGGCCCAGGAACTAAGATCCCACAAGCTGCATGGTGGCCAAAAAAAAAAGTAGTATTTTATTAGTTTTAATATAAACACTTATTTTTGTCTTTGAGAGAAGAAAGGGAGAATACTGGAGAGAAATATTGAATATATTCAACATTAATGTGGGATGGGACATTTTCCTGCAATTTTAATTCATATATAATTCACCTGACATAAAAATCACCATTTTAAAATATGCAATTCAGTTACTTTTAATATATTCACAAGGTTGTGCAATCATCACCACTGTCTAACTCTAAAACTTCTCCATCACCACCAAGAGAAACCCATCCCTGTTCAGTGACTCCCAATTCTACACTTTCCTTATCCCCTAGCAGCCCCTAATCCACTGTCTGTTTTTATGGATTTTCTTGTTCTGGACAATTCACGTAAATGAAATCATACAACATTATGATTTACTTAATATTTAATTCTTAGGATGTAATACTTTTCTGAAGAAATAGAATAGTGGATAAGAAAAAGAGGGAGAAATGATAGGAGGGTGAGGTACTCTGTAAACACAGAAATGTGGTGTTCTAACACAATGGAGGATCTTTCCATATTACACTTTCCTAGGTTTAACTGGCAGGAGGACACAACAGAACTGCCTTTTGAAGTTACCTTTTAAATGCCATTTATTCATAAGTACACACGCATATATACACATGTACACATACATTTGTATCTTTCAAACATTTGTTCCTTCTAAGATTTCAAACCACAAATTATTAATCTCTTGATTTTTATTTTCTAATAAAATTGGAAGAATAGTATTAGCTTGTATTTGTTCCCAAGCGGACTGAACCAGTGTCTGTTAGAAATCACAGTGTGTATTCTCGGAATTGACCCTTCTTTCCCCCACAGGATGAAGTATGCCTTTGCCAATAGTATTTATTGGTAGACCAAGTCTCTGGGTGGTGAATAATCTCATCTTGATTTTTCACTATAGTTTTCAGAAGAGATAATGTGTGTAAATAAGTAGTGAAGTAGAACATCACAGGCTTCTTATTCACTGGGAGTGTGAAAAAATAAGCAAATTTAGACTTCTCTTAAAAGGCAGGTCAGGAAATACAGCAAACATGATCTGTGGAGCTTAACTCCCTCTTGTTGCAAGATTTTGCTGCTTCTCAGTGCCTTCCAGCTATAAACATTCCGACCAGGTGATTCTCTAAGTGGTAAAACCTGTTTGGTAACTGTTTTTTTAACTCCTAATGAGAGTTTCTACATTGCGGTTCTCCTGCTCTGTAAATTTTAAGAGTTGAAAAGCCTTAAGGAATTCTTGTAAAAAGCACATTTTATCTCATCCCAAAAGAATTTCTCAGGCCGCTACAGGGAGGAGCATGGTTGTAGCAAGGCACACACTCTAGATGCTGGGGGGCTGGGCTTTGAGGCGAGATCAGGAATAAGTTTCCGGTTGTTGTACGGTTGGTTCTGCAATTTTGGCTGCCAGAGCTGTGGGCCTTAATCTGGAATTCCACACCTGAAACTGTCAGTCCCACTCTCACTCCGTTCACTGGCCCTGTGGCCATAAATGGCTTGTTTTCTCCCTACCTGAAGAATCACAAAGAACAAGAAAGGTATTAGATTAACTAGTAGGCTAAAGGTAGGAAATGTTCATATTCATCTACCTCTATATTGACTTTGGATCTAGTAATAAAGTTGATTTTAATATTTTGCCCCAAGTGTTCTTTGCAAGGAAACAAATATAATTATGC
Organism: Dama dama; assembly: GCF_033118175.1. NCBI lineage: Eukaryota > Metazoa > Chordata > Mammalia > Artiodactyla > Cervidae > Dama > Dama dama. Next base: position 46,022,395 of record NC_083683.1, read on the forward strand.
TCACTCCTGATTCACGTCTGCTTTTTTATGTTGAAGCTCTATTATGAGAACTAGAATAAGGTATGTCTTTAGTATACTGTATGAATTTTATGCAAAAAAAAAAAAAAAGCCCACCAAAATATGTTTTTGAAAGTGTCACAACAAAAGGCTATTTTTCGGTATCATTAAGTATAATTTCAATTCTTATATATATGCATCATCCCTGTCTTTCTTTCCAGGCCGGGCATTTATATATATGGTCAGTATCTTTTCTTAATTATTGGCACTTGGCACCTCCTTTCCCCTGCTCCAGAATGGTCTTTTCTGATAAAACTCACCAGCTTTGCATTCCCACAAGCTGTGCTGCTAGAAGAGTGAATCACGAGAATATTGTATGCTGGGGCGGCAGGGTGGAAGCGGGGAGGGTTGGTGTGTGTGTCTGTGTTGATGTGTCTATGTTCTAATGAGCATCAAGTTTTGGACTAGTTGTATAAATATTTAACTCTGAGGTGTGTGTGTCCACAGAGCTGCTTTTGTCATTTCACAAGTCAATGGGTTTTGCTTCTGAGAATTAGGGGGTTGATTTGACTTGAAATCTTGGAAAAGAATTTCTTTTTTAGCATTCCAAGTTTATTTAATAGATGGCTATGAAGAGAATTGTGAGACTTTTTTTAAAATTCACAGACTATTTTTATTTTGTAGAATGAGTTGAGAGCCAGTGGTGGTGAAATCAAAACTCATAAATTGGAGCAAAAGGAGAATGTGCCCCCAGGTCCTGAGGTCTGCATCTCCCATCCAGATGGAGAAAAGGTGCGTTGAAAAGCCTGATGTCCATTTGCCAGGGAAGCATGTGTTCTAAATTAGTTGCTTAAAATTAGAAACAACTCTAGGCTGTAGAGTGTCTGGGAATTTGGTAACAGCTGCCAGGACAGATTGTCTTTTTTGCAGGTCACATAATTTTGGTTGGGGAACTGTGCAACTTATAGCTGACCAAATAATGAACCTTCATTGGAAAATTCTTTTGCTCTGCAAATGCTTAAGTGATTTTTAAAAAAACCTGTTTTGAATAGAGATATCATCTTCAAAGTTATTTGTATATTATTAATTTAACACAGTTTGTATATGAAAATGTCATTCTTTCACTTCAGAGTATTTTGAAAGCTAGGCACTACTTACGCACAGGCAATGCTGAACTTGTTGTTCTTCAGTCACTAAGGCATGTCTGACTCTTTGTGACCCCATGAACTGTAGCACACGAGTCTTCCCTGCCTTTACCACCTCCCGGAGTTTGCTCAAACTTGTGTCCATTGAGTCGGTGATGCCGTCCAACCATCTCATCCTCTGTCACCTCCTTTTCCTCTTGCCCTCAGTCTTTCCTAGCATCAGGGTCTTTTCCAGTGAGTCATTTCTTCACATCAGGTGACCAAAGTATTGGAGCTTCAGCTTCGGCATCAGTCCTTCCAATGAATATTCAGGATTGATTTCCTTTAGGATTGACTGGTTTGATCTCCTTGCTGTCCAAGGGACTCTCAAGAGTCTTCTCCAACATCACAGTTCAAAAACATCAATTCTTCAGCACTCAGCCTTCTTTATGGTCCAACTCTCACATCCGTACATAACAGCTGGAAAAACCGTAGCTTTGGCTATATGGACCTTTGTCACCAAAGTGATATCTGCTTTTTAATATGCTATCTAGGTTTGTCATAGCTTTTCTTACAGGGAGCAAGCATCTGTTAATTTCTTGGTTGCAGTCACTGTCCACATTGATTTTGGAGCCCAAGAAAATGAAATCTGACACTCTTTCCACTTTTTCCCCATCTGTTTGCCATGAAGTGGTAGGACTGGATGCCATGATCTTTATTTTTTGAATGTTGAGTTTTAAGTCAGTTTTTTCACTCTCCTCTTTCACAGTCATCAAGAGGCTCTTTAGTTCCTCTTCACTTTCTGCCATTAAAGTTGTTAGAGCTTAACAACTAAATGTGAACAAACCATTCCATGTGGTCTTTACCTGCACGGAAGCTAATAGAGTAGGAGGGAGATGCGTAACAAGTTGGCAATTATTAAACAGCAAAACAAGTGTTAGAAAGGGCTATGTGTGGCCATAGAAGCTTGGGCTAAGGACACTTACCCTGACTTTCTCAAGAAGGTGATATCTGAGCTAGATCTTGAAGGATGAACAGGCCAAGTGAATAAGGGGAAGGTTGAGTAAAAAAAAAAAAGCAAGTGTATTTCAGACAGACACAACAGAGGTTTGGAAACCAGAGAACCCAACCAAGAGCATAAAGTACACATAGGCAATGGCGAGAGACAGATGAAGGGAGAGGGCCAGGGCTGGTCTTGAAAAACCCTTAAAAGTATGGGTGTAGTCCTGTAGCAGAGGAAAGCCATGGGAAGATTTTAAGAAAATCAGGTTTTATGCATTTATTGTTAGATGCATGGCTTAACTGGAGTAAGCAACAATATAGATGTCAGGTGAATTTATCATTTTCTCTGACAATCCATTACCCAGTCTCTTTGGTCTTTCATTCAATATGATGATCAAGTGTTAAGTCAGATGAGGAAAAAGAGCTTTCAAATCTGTTACATTGATTAATAGGCACATAATCATTGTTTCTGTTACACATTTTGACACCCTTGAGGCCATTCTACAAAAGGTGAGGAGATGATTAAAATGGGTTAAGAGCAATAGTTCTCAAACTTTTTTGACTGTAAGTCTTTAGAATAGATGTATTGACAGCATTGGATAGAGGAGCCCAGCTGGCTATAATCCATGGGGTCACAAAGAGTCAGACATGACTGAGCAGCTAACACACACACACACACTGACAGCATACCAACAGGACCTCATGAGATATACTACATACTTGGACCAAAGTAAGCATACAGAAAAATGGTCTCAGGTTAATGGCCACAAAATTTGACTTAAAGAATTGTTGTTCAGTCGCCAAGTCATATCCAACTGCAACCCCATGGACTGCTGTATACCAGGCTTCCCTGTCACCGTCTCCCAGAATTTGCCCAAGTTCATGTCCATTACATGGGTGATACCATCCAGCCATCTTATCCTCTGTTACCCTCTTCTGATTATGCCTTCAATCTTTCCCAGCATCAGGGTCTTTTCCAGTGAGTCGGCTCTTCGCATGAGGTGGCCAAAGTATTGGAGCTTCAACTTCAGCATCAGTTCTTCCAATGAGTATTCAGGGTTGATTTCCTTTAAGATTGACTGGTTTGATCTCCTTGCTGTCCAAGGGACTTTCAAGAGTCTTCTCCAGCACCACAGTTCAAAAGCATCAGTTTTTTGGTGCTCTACCTTCTTTATGGATTCAAAGAATAGAACAGGAAAAAATTTAGGAGTTTTTATTTTATAAAATTTAATCACTTTATTTTATAAAACCATATCTCAAATATATTTTGAAATAATTAGACAAAGTACTTCTTTCATAATCATAAAATAATCAAATTACAAACATCCTTACAACAGTGGGCTGAGGCACTATTTCCATGTCTCATGTAAACCTGATTTTCTGATTTTCTGTTTCTAGTGAGTTCTCTCATCAGTCTGACTGGTTTTCCCATTTTTTTAAGTGTGAGATTATGTCTTACAAAAAGTTTTCTTATAAACTCTAAAAAAAGACATTTAAGAAGTGAAATCCTGCATTGAAATCCTCCCATCTGTTCTTGGAACACAACTTGAAAAATAATCATCTGGATAATTGTACTTGAGTTGTCCCTATTTCTAATTTCATGTTTCTTTCTTAATTGTCTTCTTGATTTGCAACTGGAACTCTGAGCTGAACTGGAAGATCAGAACATTTTAATTACAGTCTAAAAGGGCATCAGTGCAACTGAATCACAAATTGGGGAGTAGGTGGGGAATAGAAGAAGTAAAGATAGTACATAGCCTTCAAGCATATACCGTAGGTTCATGAACCCTTGGATGCCTTAAAATTTGTAAAATTTTTCAAAGCCTCAGCTACTCTTTTGGCTGTTTGCCTAGCTTTTGTTAACCAATACCTAAGAGCTGTTTGAACTTTGGTTTGTTACAAAAGGACATTAATGCCAGGATCAAGTTGCCTGAAATAGAGTATTTTGTCAAGGTATTGGTCTTTGCTTTCTCCTTTTGTGAATGAATTTGTACTTTTCTTTAATGAAATGTTTGAGCAAAATCTCACATGCTGTCTCCTGGCTGTTCCATAGTGAAGTCATCTAGTTGGGTACGTGCAGTGATGTCATGATTGTCATTAAGCTTACCCTGCAGGTTCAAGGTGTCCAAATTGGAGGTGAAAAAAGGACATCTTGGGATAGATGCCCCTACTAATTAAGCAAGAATTGAAGAGCTTTTTGTAGCCATGCACTACTTTCAGTAAATTTATTTCATATCATTAAATGAAATAACACATTTAAAGTAGTCATTCCAATACCTGGAACATAGTAAACATTTCATCAGTGTTAACTATTATTATACTGGTTTGTTTTATACCATGTCAGAACTCCTGTAATAAAAGGAGAATAAAGGGGGGAAAAACTGACCATGCTGAAATTCACGTGCTGTCAGCTAACAACTTAATCTCCATTGTAAATTTATTCGGTACATTAGACATCCTGATATAAACACTCAGCATCACCCATAAAATCCCTGACATCTGAATGAAAGAATATTCCATGAAGAGTGCACGTTGGGTCATTTGATGACCCTTCATGATTTTGAATGTGGAAGAAGATATACGGAAGGACTAGGGGACAGAACGGAGGAGTGAGCTGGTAGAAAGTTCTTTTATTTAAATTTGATGGCTAATGGGAAAAGTAATCACCTACACCTAAGATCTGCCATCTTGTTAAACACTACCATTTTGAGACTGGAATTAAATAAGGGAAACTAACCTTGAAGATAATACCAAAGGGTTGTTATAGATAAATTTGTTTTATAGCTATCAGAAGGTCTTCTGTACTAGCAAGCTTGTTTCAGCAAAATGTGGGTGGGCAATAAGGAGTTAGGAAAATGAAAGAATAATAGTTCCTTTATGTAAAGACTTTATCTTGCCTTGGAGTGAGTTACAGTTATAGGAGTTGTGGTTTTTGGTGAGGAGCTTTGCCCTCCCTGATAGAAGGTTTTGTTTCGCACCCCACTTTCCCTCTTTTTTTTTTTTTTTTTTTTGAGAGTAGAAAGATATATTCAGAAGTTCTTTTATAAAGGAAGATAATGCACACTTTTGGCAGTTGCTTGCAGTCTGTTATTCACGTAACTCTGTAATTGAGAGGCATGTTAATATCCTCGTAAAAGACATTTTGCTGCCTCTTGTTTAAATGCTCAGCTGTTCTGGGGCCCATTATTCCCCTCAGGCGGCCGGTGACTGACTGGAGTCAGCAGGTTTTTATGGCATTAACAGCAGTTTGCTCTTTTATTTTTAATGTGATTCTTAATCCCCCCGCCTTTTTTTTGTAGGTTTCTGCATCTGAGAATAGCCTGGCAACCCATTCCACCCCTGCTGAAGATGATTCCCGTAAGTGTTCGTTCTTCGGTCTGGAGGGTGAGGGTCTTGTTCTCTTGCCCCTGTTTGGTGCGGAGAGCGGGGCGGGGGGTTGGGGGGCTTGTCCCCAATTCTGTCAGCTCTGAGAATATGTAACATATTAAATCCAGTAATGCAGCTGATTAGATCTTTCACTTGGTTTTAACTACTGATGACTGGGTACCTTTCACACATCCCATGGCAAAGAGAGATGTTAAATTCAATGAAATATAATTAACTTGGGGCAAACTGAATATTTTTGATGCTTCTCTCATTGAACTTACCCTGTCTTTTATACCAAACCTTTTCAGGGTTAATGCTGTAAAAACTATAATTTTGAAGTTTCATTTTAATAGAAGTTTGGCCAAAAAGGACTTTATTTATTTACAAGGATAAGAATTGGTATTTGAGTAACCTTTAAAAAATACCCTTTTCTTATTATATCTATATAAATATGTACTATAATCCGCCCTCTGGCTAAATTGTTCCTGTTGGTGCTGAATTTGATCACCTTTTCATCCTACTTTGGAATCATTTTGAGCCTCTTTTCCCAAAGACAAAAATCTTTGTTTTTTAATTTACTGTGTCCACTTTTGATTCTGATGTTCAGTGTATTAGTTTTTTAATATATATAGATTTCTAGCTTTTCCTCAGGTTAACAACTCACTAAACATTGAAAACTCAGCAAGAAGCAGAAGTATTAGCTAAACAGATCTCTAGTAAACCCTGCCTTAAAATTTCAGAAAAATTCTTGCTGCTTGAATCCAAGAACATTCCATTTGCAATCATTTTGCTTGGACTAGAAATTTTTCTGAGTTTTGACTAGGTTTGCAAAACATTTTTTTGAAAAGTAAGCCTTAATCTTTCAATACTTTGTTGACATAACTCTAGATTTTAGGGAATTCTTTTATGGTTCCTTAGTAACTGCGTGAATGACTTCTCTGTGCCTCTTCTGAGTTTTCCACACAATGAATATACTGGCAGGAAATTAACTTATGTAAGTGAAACGTCAATGACTATGAAAAAAATTTTATGGAGCCTTTTCCCATAATCTTCATCCATGGATATTTGCTGTAGGGCTGACCAAGAAGATGGTGTCAAATTATATACACACATACACATGAGCATGTGTTTTGAAATTTCTGCCCACACATTCCCCCATTATCCAAGTTCAGCTGGAACACCCCAGAAGGAGTTACTGGGAGTGCTAATTGCCAAAAAGCCATCAAAGTCTACAAGCAGCCTTTAAAAATGACAAATGCTACAGGGCAGAAGTTTCCTTCTGTAGGGTGGTTTGGGTTCAGCTGCATGTGGCAAAAGGTGAGAAACCCTCTGCATTGACACCCCAATTTATGAGAGAATCTAACAGCATAGCTTTTAGTATTAGAATATTCTTCAGCGGAGAAGCAGTGTTTTTCCTGATGTTGAAAGGACCTGTCGATAATGGAGGTGCCTAAACTTGGCTTTGGGGAAGAACCTTTTCTGATAGTTCTCTTGAGATACCATAAAATGTCTTCCTTCTGTAACTCAAGCAGGTAACTCCCAGGTCAAGAGTGAGGGCCAGCAGCCTGTGCATCCCAAGCCACTAAGTCCAGATGCCAGAGCCTCCAGCCTTTCTGAAAGTTCTCCTCCCAAAGCAGTGAAGGTATGATGGTGATTTCTCTTGGAGCCTGTAGACACTGGTTTACTAGTAAAGTTCATTGCATCTTTTATCACTGTGTTCGTTATAACCTGTTTTGGCTTTCCTGGGGACGAAAATGCTAAATAAGAGCACACTTGAACCAGTCAATTTACTTGAAAATCTTGCCACTTTTTCTTAGGCATTTGAGCCAGGCATGATGAGGCTCATTAATATTGCTCTGTCTGGAATCTGGAAAGCTCCTGAAAGAAAACCCGAAGTGAAAGAAAATAACCTGACTTATTTTCTTGTTAAGTCCAAATTCATAAATCTATGAATGAGTAAAAATCTGTAAAATGAGCAATACAAAAAATCTGTTAAATTAAAATCAACCCATTGGATGGGAATGTACAGTGTTAACTTAAAGATAGCGGCTCCCTGGTCTGAGGAACTTAATGAAAACATGATTGGTAGTCAGTGCATTTAAAGAAAGAATGTGTACATTCCAGCAGGGTTTGGCCAGTCCATTTGCTCTATAAATGGGCATTCAAGTAACATTTACACTTGGTTATAATATTAGATATTAAGGAGTATACAAAATGTTTATACCATAGGAAAATTTTACTAGGCTACTCAATCTATGGTCTCCTTTTCTTCACTAATTTTTAAAAGCAGCCTTTCCCTTTCTATGAACAAGTAAATATTCCCATAAAAATAAACAAAGGTAAAAAAGTATATATCCAGCCTCTCTTTTAGGCTGTTCACCTGGCTTGTTTTAATTGAATGCTTTGCTAATACCATGCTGATTTACCCACTTGCATTAATAACCAAACATACCTACACTTCTTTAGTGTCTGCCTCCTGTGGTGTTCTCTTAAGTAGTCAAGGTTTGTTTCAAAGGTTTTAACATTTGAGAGAAACTCAGTGGGTAGAATTAGTTTTAAGGTGATTTGTACTGCCTCAACTTCATGCACGCATCTGCCATTTCTGTCTCTCAACTGTGGGCATGATTGGTTTCTTGATGAAAGTTCTAGTGCACAGAAAGGATGAAGAGAGGAAGACAGAGGTGTGGGTTTGAAACAAAGGGAGGTAAGGAGAATCCAGGATTTAAAGGTTAGATTGAAAAAGAGAGTGGGGCAGGGGTGGGGGAAGATGGTAAACATAAAGATTTTAAAGGAAGCAGAGACATGAGGAGAATAAGATTTATTGAAAGGAACAAAAAATGAAGAAAGTAACACGAGAAAGCAAGTGAACTAGGAAGAAAGAACTGAGCTGCATGATGGGATCTGCATGTCCTTGGCGTGACCCTCTCTTCTGGCCTCGAAGCTCTGCTCATGCTGCCATCAGCACTTTTCTTTTTCCAGTATCTGGAATCCAACAAAGTAGCAAATGCCACAGGGTTAATTTCCTCTCCAGCAGCAATTCTGCCCAGATGTGAGTCCTTGGGTTGTGGTTCTGGACCAAGAACAGCAAAGCTGACTTGGCTATGGATTCTGTGCGCCTGAGGGACTAGGGGGATTCTGTAGCTGATCTAAGAACTAAAATTCTGTTCTCAAGTGTGTCTGAATTCTCAATCCAGTCTTGCTTCCCTCCCTTGGCTACTAGACCAGACTTCCTGGTCCTGGGTTGGACCTTTGGGACCCCTCCTTATTCATACTCCAGGATCTGAGCTGATGAGCCATGTGCAAAGAAATGCACCTCACTAAGGTCTTCCTGGCACATCAGAGAGAGGAGATGGAGATAAAGCTCCCTCTGTACCATGCCTGCCTCTTTGGCTCTGGTCACTCAGCACTAGAATAAGCCTGCTTGCACCAGACATACACCTCAGGTTTGACTGGAGTAAACTGGCCTGACTGCCTCTGTTTGCTCAAATGGTTATGGTGTTGTATAGAGCTCGGGGTTTTACCCAATCACATCTCCACTTTTATTTAAGGACTGTTTATTTTCCCTTCCTCAGAGTTTGCCTTTACATTCTGCAGGCAAGTATGTAGATACTTTAGCGTTTCCAGGAAAACCTGCTGACATAACTGGTCTCGTGGCTATAGACCATGCAACAGAAGTTTTTTCTCCACTGGGAAATTACATACAGCTAAGAATAAATGTGTTCACTCAGAATAGATTTTGGGTCCCCCACATCCTGGAAAATGTGCTGCCTAGTAGTGCCTGTTATTGAAAATAGGACATCTAAGGTAAAGACTCAATTCATTTCAAATTTTAGCTTCAGTTCAGTTCAGTCGCTCAGTCGTGTCTGACTCTTTGCGACCCCATGAATCTCAGCACGCCAGGCCTCCCTGTCCATCACCAACTCCCGGAGTTTACTCAAACTCATGTCCATCGAGTTGGTGATGCCATCCAACCATCTCATTCTCTGTCGTCCCCTTCTCCTGCCCCCAATCCCTCCCAGCATCAGCATCTTTTCCAGTGAGTCAACTCTTCGCATGAGGTGGCCAAACTATTGGAGTTTCAGCTTCAGCATCAGTCTTTCCAATGAACACCCAGGACTGATCTCCTTTAGGATGGACTGGTTGGATCTCCTTGCAGTCCAAGGGACTCTCAAGAGTCTTCTCCAACACCACAGTTCAAAAGCATCAATTTTTCAGCACTCAGCTTTCTTCACCGTCCAACTCTTATATCCATACATGACCACTGGAAAAACCATAGCATTGACTAGACTTAATAAGGTAAAATAAAAACAAACAAAAAAAACCACTCCACAGATGATATTAGTCTTTAAAATTAAGGATTTTGTCTATTTTGAACACTGGCCAGACAGTTCTGTTGATGAGACTTGGCAGTAAAGAAGTTTCAATAGCAGGTTCCCTTCTCAAAATAGGTGTTCTGGGTCTAGAGCTCAGTAGACCCTGTGAGAAGGATCAGACCTTTCAACTCAAGAGACCCAGAGGTCTCTTAAGCTTTATGTTCTCCCACTAAAATGTTATTCCCTAAATGTTCCTGGAGGGAGGATAAGGAAGGAGATATGACTAGCCCTAGAAACATCTACTGGTCTGGGATAACCCCACCCCAGGATGCTAGGCTTGTCTTGCTGTTGGATGTGGAAAGAAAACACGGCAGCCTGAATGAGAGGCTGTACCCTTTGTACGTGTCCCTTCCTTCATGGACAGGGTAGGAGGTTTTATGCTGTTTTGCAAATCTATCAGAATTATGCTAGAAGGGCACCTAGATTCTTTTCTGACTACCTACATCATTACTGCTTTCTCAGAGCACTAACGTTTCCTCTACATGTAGAACAACCTATGTAAGGTGTGAATATCTCCAAAATGCTTTCACAAAGAATTTCACAAAAAGCCAGCAGAAGGGTTAAGGCCAGAGCCAGCCCAGCCACATACTGTATGGTGGGGAGGGTTTCAGTTTAATTACCCAGATATTTTGCACAAATTGGAAGGAGGAAATGAAAGGCTTTTTATAGTGTTCTATCTGAGGCATGGAGGCCTGACATTAGTACAGAATTTTCTTCTGATTTCACTATGTCTAAAGGCTAGTTGCTTACCACTTATGGCCAGCTGCTGCCCACACACAGACATATACCCCAACTGGGGCCTTTGTCGAACTAAAAAATATATGTAAGACAAGAGAGCAAAAGAATGTAGATAAAGTCATAAAAATTTATTGGAAAAAAAGCTTTAAGTAGATGCTGATCAGCAGAAGGCCTGTAACATCCCTCAGATGGGAAAGACCTGAGAGTGTTTAGGGACATCAATTATTTATATATTAGCTCATTCATTCCTGACAATCCCTGAGATATTATCTACATATTTTAATTTGAAACAGAGTGAAGACTTGTTCATTCAAAATGCTGTGGTGAAATCATTTTCAATTGGGTTAGCATCTGCTCTCTTCCCCAAAGAGTTTCCTTTAGTTATGGAAATTTATTCCAGGACAATTTAGAAAATACTCTCTCAGTTTGTTAGTCGAGGATTCTGAGTTTTAATTTTAATTCTGTTATTATTGACTGTGCAAGCTTTAATAAGGCACCTGATATCGTGGTGCTTTAGTGTGAAAAATGGTGAGGGAGGGGAGATGACAAAGCATCTTATGAACTGCAAAAAATATAAAGATTAAAAAATGTCTAAACATTCTATTACTGGCAGTGTTTTAAATGTGGCTGTGCCAAGTTCGAGCATGCCATGAAGGCATGGGCAGGATGTATGCCAGGCCTACCATAATGGTAGAGATTTTTGGGCACTGACTATGCTTCCTGTTGTCTGAATAGACACGGGGGCAATTACAGAAAAGTGGCTGAGAGCCCAGGACAGAGGAAATAAAGGGAAGGCACAACCGCAGCCACTCTGACCTGGCATATTGCCATGTTGGGCTCCTCTTGTCATTATAATACTATAGGGGCCCTTAGACAGCTGCCGCATAACCCTTAAATAATATTGAAAAGGGTGTATGTGAAAAAGGGATAGGAATAATGGGACTCTGGTATGTCTGGCTAGTTAGAAGCTTGTGGTTAGTCAGATGTTTGAGCTGGCAATTTATTAATTTGATGTTAAGGAGAGGAATGCCTTTTCACTTGTTGTGAGTGAAGGCCCTAGTCAAGAGAGAGCAAATGTGGGTCAGGTGTGGGAGGTAGGAAGACAGTGAAGAATTGTTCATTAGACACTCCTTGTGTGGGTGAAGGCTTGGAAAACTCTCTCTCCTGAGCTGGTACTCTGATCTAACCTCAGGTGGGTATGAGTGAGCTGATGTTACCACGATTAGCAGCATTACTTGGTAAAGAAAGAAAACGTGGTCTTATTCTTGGATCTGAGTCTGTATCTGAGCTTCAGCTCAGCTGCAGTAAAAAGCGCTCCAGGGCACACCGAATGCTTTGTATTCACTGAAGGTTCCTGTTTGTCTCTTCCAGCTTCTGCTTCCTGCTCCTGGTACCTAATTTTTGCTCCTGCCTTCCACTTTCCTCCTAATGTGAGCTCAACTTACAGCTTTCTATTCTGGGCTGCACCCTTCTACTGTGTGTTTCTCCGTGTGTGTGTGTGTGTGTGTGTGTGTGTGTGTGTGTGTGTGCGCGCGCGCGCGCGTTAAACAGAGGTGTGCTCTGTAGGCCTCCAATCCCCTTTAGCAGAATAATACCCATTTCCTCCTCTGCCCTAACCCTTCTACTGTGTGTGTGTGTGTGTGTGTGTGTGTGTGTGCGCGCGCGTTAAACAGAGGTGTGCTCTGTAGGCCTCCAATCCCCTTTAGCAGAATAATACCCATTTCCTCCTCTGCCATGGGAAAGTTCTGTCTCCTGCTCTGCCTTTACTGACCAGAATGAACATGTATTCTCCTAAGTGTTAAAAATACAGCATTCATCCTAAAGCTGAAAAAAATTTTCACTGATAAGTAAATACCTTGGGCCTATTACTTTACATTGTCTGAATTGTGATTTGTACAGGCTTTAATTGTACTATTATACCCAAATTTTATTCTTTTAATATTTCCTGCTTGCTAGGCAAGGACCTAGTCCTTTTAGAGAAACCTAATTAAATTATGCAAGGACATCTCCACTTAGGCCCTATCTTGTTAGAAGTGTCGATATAAGAAAAAACAATTTGGGAATTTCCTAGCAGTCCAGTGGTTAGGACTCTGAGTTCTCACTGCCAAGGGCACAGCCAAAAAAAAAAGGAAAGAAATAAAGAAAAACCAATTCTACATCAAGATTCTACTATATAGCACTGGGAACTATGCTCAATATCCTGTAGTAAACCATAATGGAAAAAAATATGAAAAGAATATACATATATAACTGAATCACTAAGCTGTATACCAGCAACTAACACAGCATTGTAAATCAACTATACTTCAATAAAATTTAAAAAAAAAAAAAAGAAGGAAACATTTCCGAACTCCAAATAATGCCCTAATATCTGCCAACAGCATTCAGTACAGTAACATTTGATCATATTTAAATTCCTCAGTTGTGCTTGGTAAACTGAGTTGTAGGTGTAGTCTTTGATTTAACTTTTTCTTTTCGACTGTAACCCTAGGAATGAAGAGCCTGCTGTCAACACTCAGCACCCCCCCCCCCCCATTTTTAAATCCTTTGGTGCTATTTGGGAGTTTACCACCAATTTTATTAAATTCCCTTTTATGGACCTTAACCTTTACTCCTCTGCCCATTTCCTACTCTCCTTTCCTGTCAAAATCTGCTTGGCAACCATTCCTATTTTTGCTTTACTTCTTTGTGAATCATGTGGCAAGTGAGCCAGCAGTCTGATTTTTTTTTTTTTTTTTTATGGGTCTATTTTCAGACTTTTTAAATTAAAATTCTATCTTACCCATAAGCTGTTTTATTTTAGGCTTACCTTAACCATTCAGGCCTTGAGCTTTGGGACTGAATTGTATTATTTGCCACCATACTGGTTCTGGTGGCAAAGGGGCCACCAACGTGCCTGAGAGAGCTTCCAGACCGCCTTAACCAAACTGCTCCTACCTTTACTCTTAACAGTTGAGGTGTTTCTGTTGGGACAAGTCAAGGATCACACACAGCTAGAGACTTCTTACCCCCAACCCTAGTGGCCATGTAACTACTTCTTATCGGGTAAAACTTACAGCTTTGGAACTCTAGCTTTCATCAGTGCTAGAATACAGCATGTAGTTTGTGTGTGTTCAGTCTCTCACTAGGGTCCAACTCTTTGTGACTCATGGACTGTAGCCTACTAGGCTCCTCTGCCCATGGGATTTCCCAGGCAAGAATTCTATAGTGGGTTGCCACTTCCTTCTCCAGGGGATCTTCCCAACCAAGGGATCCAACCCGCATCTCCTGCTTTGGCAAGTGGATTCTTTCCCACTGAGCCACCTGGGAAGCCCTTTTGTAGTTTAGGATTAATTTTACCAGCAACAACTTTGCTCACCCTGCCCATATTCCACACTACAAACAGCTCACGAATTCCCTATTATGACTCCTCCCACCCTGCCCCAGTACATTAGTTTTATTCTCCTTTTGGTTTTTTAAAAAGATTATAGAACCTATAGTTTTATTGGGCTGTGCTTTTTTCTGTTGTTCTAATAAAATTGTTTGTGTCTCTTTTAAAATGTTCCATTTTATGTGTCCATTTTGCTTTATTTAAAAATATTATGTCTAGTGGATTGAGTAAGTCAAGATTATAAGCAGAAGGGGCTGATAGTTGCTTTATCCAAGTATCCTTTCCAAATATATACAAAAAAGAATGTCTATATGTGTATAACTGAGTTTGCTATATGGCAGAGATTGGCACAACATTGTAAATAAAGTACACTTCAAACAAAATAAAATAAAGTACACTTCAATAAAAAAATTTTTTAAGTAAATAAATTTTTTAAAACCAGTGTCTTTTCCTACTTCCCAAAGCCAAATGCTCTTTCTCTCCTTGAAAGTTACCCCCTTCAGAAACAGTTCTTTAAAAAGCCTGTCCTGCTTCTATTTGACACTTAAACAATTGTCTTTCTTCTGTGTCTGATGACATTTTCTCCTAATTTCCTGTCTGCAGAATCATTTTGTGTGTACTCGTGTGTGTGTGGTGGTTGGTCTAAGCCTTTCTCTGCAATCCGGCCCTAGATCCACTCATCCTCAGTGGCTGCTGCACTTAGAATAGCCAGGCAGTCTGGGTAAGGAATTCGGGAGAGCCTATGGCCTTAAAGAGTCAAATGGTAGAATTATAGCAGGCTTAGTGTTCCTTTGAGAATTGACAGCCCAGGTAAGGGAGCCCATAGATAACAAACAAAGTAAATCCCGGGGCCCATCTCAGCAGAGTACTAACTTCTCTCTGCCTTAGCTAGCTGAAGTTGTCCTTTACCTTTTCCCAGAAGTTTCAGGCACCTGCAAGAGAGACCTGCGTGGAATGTCAGAAAACAGTCTACCCGATGGAGCGTCTCTTGGCCAACCAGCAGGTGTTTCATATCAGCTGCTTCCGTTGTTCCTATTGCAACAGCAAGCTTAGGTAAGCCAGACCAAACAAGCCATCTCTGGAGGTAGTTGGACCCCCAGAGGGAGCCTTTGGTTTTTAGAACACTTAGATACTAAAATCTGTGGTGCTAATAGTATCTGCTATTAGAAGAGCTCAGAGAGCTACAGACAAAAATTAATGAAGTTATAGTAGCTGTTCAGGTGATCATTGCTGATCCAAAGATAGACTACAGACTGGTAAAGTTGGAAGATGAACATTTTAGGATTTCAGCTTCTCACCTACAGTTAGTACAGTTGAGAACCATGTATACTTTGACATGTGTTTAGAGATGTCATGTTTTTGAGGGAAGTATCCCAGAAAATTGACTGTGTTCTAGAGATTTACAATCATTGCTTTTTCTTTAATAAAGTTGGGAGGGTGATTAAAAAAGATTGTGTGTGCTGTTGAGGATCTTTGAAGAATGTGAAAAGTACCATTTAGTTACAAGCATTTTATAGTAAATGATAATGGTGTTTAGAACTTCTTGGTACATTGCCATTAATTTACACGTTAGGACTAAAGCTTAAATCATGCAGGTTGTTGGTGACCTAATTTAGCAGAATGTTTTCCCTTGGTATCAAGGAATCATACAGTTAAGAAATCTCAAGAGGATACTTGTTGAAGCCCTTCAGGTTATCCCAAGTACTGTATAAATGGCAAAAACAGCAAAAATAGTAGATCCTGAAGAACACATATTTTTCTGTATATTGCTTTGTTTTATTTTCTGAGAAAATAATGATGTATCATTTCTTCTTAGTAACTCGAAGTATGGATATAAATGTGGCAAATTGTAGAAATATTCCATGTGAGCTCATTTTATTCATATTGGAGGAGGAAGTAACCAGGATGGCATTTCTTCCAACCTTCCTTCCAGAGCAGGCATCCCTTCCACCATACTGTTGAAAGATGTCCTGGCACCCGTGTGGCACTTCTGGGTGGGTTAATACCCCACTTCAGCTAGTTCTGGTGTTAGCGCTAGCTCAACAACTTTCCCTTCTGTTGAGCCAAAATGTGCATCTATAACTTCCACTCAGTGGTTCTTTTTCCGCCCACTATATTCTTTTTTTCAGAGCACATTCTTCTAAATTTTTGAATTTTTATGTTTCTCCTGTGGAAATAACTGTTGTTTTTCTACCCCTCCTATAAAATGTGTTACCCTTTGAGAGACACCAGATGTCCTAAAGACCTGTCCAGCACTGACGTTAGGGTAGACCGACTTCTGGCTGTTGTTTGCTGTTCTCCTATTAACCATAGCTTTCCTTTATTCATCACTGGCATCTACTGAGTGCCAGCCATTGGCAGAGCATTATACCCATTCCTGCTTTTAAATTACAACACAAATGGGAAACTAGGAGGAAAATGATTCAACTTTTTACAAAGGAATATCATTAAAAATAGTTACATGTTATAAATAGTTAGGAAATAGGAGATGATCAGAGTTAGGTGGAATTACCTAGGGAAGACTTCTTGGAAGTAATTTTTTTTAACAATTTTGACAGAGGGGAGGGAGTGAAATCACTTGAAATGGGAGCATGCACCAAGTGGAAGAATGTCTTCTGAAGTCTCAGGCCTAGAAATGAGCATTTTTTAATAAGGATAATAAAAACAAACATGTTTAAAAGGGGATGGAGCATCCTCGGTTGACTGATGATGTGCTTTTTAAAAAAATTTATTTATTTGGCTGCACCGGGTCTTAGTTGCAGCACATAAGGTCTTTAGTTGTGGCATGTGAGATTTTGTTCCCTGACCAGGGATCGAACCTGAGCCCCCTGCATTGGAGTGCAGAGTCTTAGCCCCTGGACCACCAGGGAAGTCCCTGAAGTGCTTTTAAAGATATTTTTCTCACTTTGCATCTTCTGGAAATACTGGAGTTGCCAGGTTTCAGACTACTGGTATAAATAAAAGTATACAGATTTGTTAACTTTATGCTTTTTTTTTTTTTTTAAACGACAGTCTAGGAACATATGCCTCTTTACATGGGAGAATCTATTGCAAGCCTCACTTCAATCAACTCTTTAAATCTAAAGGTAACTATGATGAAGGCTTTGGACACAGACCACACAAGGATCTGTGGGCAAGCAAAAATGAAAACGAAGAGACATTGGAGAGACCAGTCCAGCTTCCAAATGCAGCGGAGACCCTTCAGAGCCCAGGGGTAGAAAATGCTCCCATTGAGAAAGTGGGTGTGCTAACTGCAAGTATGGAAGCCAAGGCGTCCTGCCCGCTGGAGAAGGAAGACAAGCCAGCTGAAACCAAGAAGCTGAGGATCGCCTGGCCACCCCCCACTGAGCTTGGCAGTTCAGGAAGTGCCTTGGAAGAAGGGATCAAAGTATTGAAGCCTAAGTGGCCGCCTGAGGATGAAATTAGCAAGCCTGAAGCTCCTGAGGATATAGACCTGGATCTGAAGAAGCTAAGACGATCTTCTTCTCTGAAGGAGAGAAGCCGCCCATTCACCGTAGCAGCTTCATTTCGAACCTCTTCAGTCAAGAGCCCAAAAGCCTTGTCCCCACCTATCAGGAAAGGCTGGAGCATGTCAGAGCAAAACGAGGAGTATGGAGGAGGTGTAGCAGCAGAAAGGAAACACATGGAAAATGCCAACGTCTCTGAGAAGAATGAGAGTGTGGGGAAAGCAACCTGGCCCAACAAGGGATCTAAAGGAGGAGAGGCTGGGCGGAGAAGTAAGGAGATTCACAGTTTTGAGATGGGGAGTGAAAATCTTATAGAGAATGGTGCAAACTTAGATGAAAGTGATAAAAACCTCCTCAAAAAGCAGTCTCCACTAGAACCCAAGTCAAAAACTTGGTCTAGCTATACAGACAACCCCTCCACTAAAGAATTCACTACTCAAAATCAGAAATCCCAGGATGTGGGATTCTGGGAGGAAGAAGTAGTCGAAGAGCTGTCTGTAGAGGAACAGATAAAGAGAAATCGGTACTATGATGAGGATGAAGATGAAGAATAACAAATTGCAATGATGTTGGGCCTTACATTTATGTGAGTGTCAGTGAGTTACTGCCCTTATCAAAGTGATACACATAAACAGCTGTCTCAGCATGAACTGAAATTTATGAGGAAGTAACTTTGGAAGAGAGTTCCTGCTTCAAAAAAAAAAATCCCATACTGCAGCTTAAGTGAACCAATTCTAAATGCTAGAGATAACATCACTTAAATCCTCTATTTTAGCAATGATGATATACACAACTGCTTTAAGGTCTTTTGGGGGCAGGAGTGTGTATGGTGGAGTGGGGGGGGGGGGGGATATTCCAACTGATAAGGTCCAGATTTCACTGTATTCCTGAAAGACAATATGAAAATAGAGAGATGATTAGTAGTGCACTGTTCCACTAAAAATTCAATTATGGAATGAGCAGAAGAGATTTAGGGGCCTAAACATTATAACTGAATGCACTTTAGTATAAAGGGCACAGTTTGCATATTTTTACATGAATACCAATTTATTGTTTAGTATTCCTCTGCTAAGAGATTAAATATTTAGTCTTTTTAAAAAAATTAGGTTAATTTTCTTACTCTGATGTATATGGGGGATTTATTGCTTACTCTGATATATATGGGGGTTTATTGCATCCTGCTTTCTAGACCACATCCTGAACCTAGAGTATTGAGATACAGCACAACCATCTTTTCAGAGTACCTTTTGAGCACCCTTGGTGCCTGGAGGGATTCATTGTGTCCCAAATAAGCTATGGTATTTGCCAATGAGTATGACCACACCCCAAGTGATTGCTTTCTTCTCTGGTGGTCTCTGTGTTTCTCATAATTTACTGAAAGCTGCAATATTTTTATAAGATCTTTTATATTTGCCATGTTGCATATTAGAGCAAAGTGATGAGTTTAAAGGAGGAATAACAAAAAAGAAAAAGATGCCTTAAACCACTTGAGCTCAGACCCCTATAATTCTACTTCTGATATCCCCTTTCTGGGACATTAGTTTTTGAATACTTATAAGTTCTGAAATGTATAGATTTTTATGGCAGACAGTATTCCTAGGGTGCAATTAAACCAATTATAGGCCTTTCTTGAGAGATGATTTTCTAGTATTAAGGTTTTGGAACAATATAAACTTGAGTACATTTGTTGTACATAATTGATATTCCAAATTGTATTTTGGCGGGGAGAGAAGCATTTTAAGCTATAGGCTTTACTTTATACATCTTTTTTCGAGATTTAGCTCTGATGTTTTTTAGAGATGTAAAAATATTCTGCTTTCTTACAGTCTTGCTTACTCTGAAACATTTTTATTCAATAAAGCTTTTAACTGACATTTGAACGTTCAGTGTTCCTTTTCCATTATTATTTTACATTGTTACTGTCTCTCAGGACTTTTTGCCTTAGCAGTTTGGGTAGAAAAGGCAAGTGCGTCTGATGGGTTTCAAGAGAAGTACTATGTATACCTCTCACCACTAGGTGGTAGTGTTGAGCTGGTCTTAGGCTTTCATTCTCCTAGAAGACAAATTTTTCTTCAAAATGGAAAGCAGTCTGGCAACAAAATTATTGTGTGCGTTCAAAACAAGACGCTTGTTTTACCAATTCAGGATGCAGTGGTGGTTTTTATTAATTAGTTAATTATTGTTCAGTTGCTAAGTAGTGTCCGACTTCCAACCTCACGGGTTGTAGTACACCAGGCTCCTCTGTCCTCCAGTATTTCCCAGAGTTTGCTCAAATTCTTGTCCACTGGGTCAGTGATGTTATCTAACCATCTTATCCTCTGCTATCCCCTTCTCCTGTCCTCAGTCTTTCCAAGAATCAGAGTCTTTTCCAATGTGTTGGCTCTGCCTCAGGTGGCCAAAGTATTGGAGCTTTAGCATCAGTCTTTTCAATGAATATTTAGAGTTGAGTTCCTTTAGGGTTGACTGGTTTGATTTCCTTCCAGTCTTAAGAGTCTTCTCCAGCACCACAATTCGAAAGCATTAATTCTTCAGTGCTCAGCCTTCTTTAATGGTCCAACTCTCACATCTGTACATAATTACTGGAAAAACCATAACTTTAATTATATGGACCTTTGTCGGCAAAGTGATGTCTCTGCTTTTTAATATGCTGTCTAGGTTTGTCATAGCTTTCCTTCCAAAGAGCAGTTGTCTTTTAATTTCATGGCTGCAGTCACCATCCACAGTGATTTTGGAGCCCAAGAAAAGAAAATCTGTCACTGCTTCCACTTTTTCCCTTTCTATTTGCCATCAAGTGATGGGACCCGATGCCATGATATTAGTTTTTTGAATGTTAGGTTTCAAACCAGGTTTTTCACTCTCCTTTTTCACCCTCATCAAGAAGCTCTTTAGTTCCTCTTCACTTTCTGCTATTAGAGTCGTATTATCTGCATATCTGAGGTTGTTGCCTTTTCAACTGGCAAATTTGATTCCACCTTGTGATTCATCCAACCCAACATTTCTCATGATGTACTCTGCATTTAAGTTAAATAAGCAGGCTGACAAAATACAGCCTTGTCATACTCCTTCCCCAGTTTTGAACCAGTCAATTGTTCCACGTCCATTTCTAACTGTTAGCTCTTATCCTGCATACAGGTTTCTCAGGAGGCAGTTAAGGTGATCTGGTATTCCCATCTCTAAGAATTTTCCAGTTTGTTGTGATCCACAGTTAAAGCTGTAGTGTAGTCAATAATTCTATCTCCAAGGAAATCTACACTCCCATTTAAAAAGGAAAAAAGCAAAAAACATCTTAATAAGGTAAAGTATACTTCACCTTATAATTATGCCTAAATGCTAAATGGAATCTTTGAATGCCTCTGCTGGACTTGAAATGGACTTGTTTTTTGCTCCGGGCAGAGGTATAGTTGTCGTTTCATTTCCTTGTTTGCAGAGGCAACTGCCCTGATTAGTAAGGTGCTTTTTTTTTTTTTTTTCTTTTTTTTTTAAATGGGAGTGCAGATTTCCTTGGAGATAAAAATGCTTTTTCAGTCATCTGTTAACATTTTCCAGGGTTGCTGTGTGTTCCAGTTTCTTGCCTGGTCTTCAAAGTGGATGGCTGGATACTACTATCTGCTCTTGACTCCACTACAGGCTGAAGTAATTTAGAAAGCCCTGAAAGCCCTGTTCACTGAACAATTAATCCAGAAGCATCTGCTGATTTTTACAAAATATCCAATCCTGGTTTGAGTTTAGCTACCTTTACTTTGTGACTCACTATTGCTCTAACCCATCCACATGGTGCTCATCACATCTACTAACCTTATACAAAAAGTGAGTGCCTAGGGTGGGCATTTTATTGGTATCAGTTGAGTGTGTACCTGCTCAGTTGTGTCCAACTCCCTGCAACCCTACATACTGTAGCTCAATAGGCTGCTCTATCCATGGAATTTTCCAAGCAAGAATACTGGAATGGGTTGCCATTGCCTCCTCCAGTGGATCTTCGCTATCCAGGGGCTGAATCCGCATCTCCTGTGTCTCCTGCATTGCAGGCAAATTCTTTACCACTGAGTTGAGTAAGTCACCATATATCAGGTATGTGAGGACTGCGATTATCCTGGGAAGAACTTTTCCATGCCTTTCAAGGACTAAGATAGATATAAGTATAGAGAGTAGAGATAAGAATTAGTTCCATAATCAATACAATAAACGGATATTCTTATATCAAGAGAATGACCAGATAATACTAAATATTCTTAGAAAACAAAAGCACCTACAGCCAAAAAAAAGCATTTATTCTCTCAGCTCTCTGAATGAAGGCAACTTCTTGGACTATGTCAAGGTTGACAGTGGAATGACGTGAATTTTTCTGTTGGTGAAGCAAGAAAAGGCCTGCTTTGGAACCTGAAATGATTAAGGAGACTGTTCATGACTGCTACAAGGGCCAACTTAGTTCTGCCGGCTTGCAGGTCAAATTACTCCTGGCCTAAGTGAAACCTGTACTAAGTTTACTCTCACATATTTCATCAGCAATATGTTTTCTTACAACCAAGAGGTTGAGGAATGTTACAAAAGTGTTTTTCTGGGAATAGGTCTTGAGACCAAGATCACGGTGTATAAGCTCCTGTAGGCCAAGTTAGCGTGTTCTTTGTTTCCTGGGGCTCTGATTTGAATTCCCATGGGATCAAGAAGCGTTAACTTTTTTTGAAATTAGTCTTGATTATAAGGTAGTTACCATCAAAACTATTTGAGTTTGGATGAAAATGGCTTCAGGCATGGTTTTAGACCAGCAGCAGTGGTATGACCTCTGAGTTTGTCAGAAATACCCATTCCTGGGCCTATCCTGAACTTCCTGAATCAAAACTTTGGATGGAGCCCAGGAAACTTTTGGCAAACTTTTAGCAAATTCCCTATGTAGGAGATCAGTTCAGTCGCTCAGTCGTGTCTGACTCTTTGCGATCCCATGGACTGCAGCAAGCCAGGCTTCCCTGTCCATCACCAACTCCCGGAGCTTATTCAAACTCATGTCCATCATGTCAGTGATGCCATCCATCTCATCCTCTGTTGTCCCCTTCTCCTTCTGCCTTCAATCTTTCCCAGCATCAGGGTCTTTTCAAATGAGTCAGTTGTTCACATCAGGTGACCAAAGTATTGGAGTTTCAGCTTCAGCATCAGTCTTTCCAATGAATATTCCAGGCTGATTTCCTTTAGGATTGACAGGTTGGATCTCCTTGCAGTCCAAGGGACTCTCAAGAGTCTTCTCTAACACCACAGTTCAACAGCATCAATTCTTTGGCACTCAGCTTTCTCTATAGTCCAACTCTCACATCCATACATGACTACTGGAAAAACCACAGCTTTGACTAGATGGACATTTGTTGGCAAAGCAATATCTCTGCTTTTTAATATGCTATCTAGGTTAGTCATAGCTTTTCTTCCAAGGAGCAAGTGTCTAATTTCATGGCTGCAGTCACCATTTGCGGTGATTTTGGAGCCCCAAAATATAAAGTCTCTCACTTGTTTCCATTGTTTCCCCATCTATTTGCCATGAAGTGATGGGACTGGATGTAGGAGATGGAACAAGCTAATGTCTGAGCAAGCTAATGTCTGAGCACACTAAGGCTTGAGAACCACTGGAATTAAAGCACATCTTTTAGTCTGTTCCTTAAGGTGGCTCCTTTTATTTCTCTTCTTTTGCTCCCTTTGAAACTCTATCTTCTGCTGCAAGCATGCCTACTGGAATAAAGATACTCTGTCTTTAAACAAGATTAGTTCTTTAATCTTTTTTCAGGTCATTCTAGGTAGCCTGTAGTAATTAACCTTGTAGCTAGGTTTGAATGGGTGGCACCCAGGGTTCAGGTTCTCCAGCAGTTGAGGAACAATTTAGAGTTCAGCGTTTTGAAGGTTTCTTGTTTATGGCTCCCCTCACTGTTTAGGTAGATCCACAAAAGAGGTCAATGTTCAATGTGGAAATCTAGAATTAACGACGTTTATAGGATAAAGCCTCAGGGTTTTGGAGTCTAAAGGCTTTCCAGTTCAGAAGCTCACCTCTACCACTTGTTTATATAACCTCGGGCAAGTTTGGACCTCAGTTTACTTATTCATAAAATAGTAAATAAAACACCCACTTCATAGAATGAGGAAGTTAAATACTGTGTGTAAAATGTTTAGTGCAGTTCCTGGCATATAGTAAACTTCAGTAAACGTTGGCCATCAACATCTTTCTTTTTCCTTTATATTTTACTTTGGATACCCTCTATTTCCTTTTCCCATGAGAATAAAAGGATTTTTTTGAAAGCCCACTTTAAGCTATATACAGTGAAAGTGGGTTGAGATCGAGGAGAGGCAAGAAGGGAGAGAGCGTGTGGAGAGAAAAGGGAGAACGCAAGAACGCTGCTGATAGGCGGGACCAGCTGAGATGGAGATAAACCCTAGTGAGAAATGGGGCTGGGAGCGGGAGGAAGAGAGAGAGACATGGCCTTCCAAGGAGTAGATATCGTTTTAAGCTGGCTGGACAGAAAAATGTCCCCATAAAGGAGCCATGCCTGAAATAAGGGGTGTAGCCGTAGCAGGACGGGCGAGTGAGGGAGGAGGAAAAGCTCGGTCGAAACCGGTAGCAAAAAAAGACCGGAGTTGAGCGCCTCGGGGGTGGGGCCAGGGCTGGGTGGAGGCGGGGCGGGAAAGGGAGGGGCGTGGTTGGGACCAGAGGGCGGAGTCCCGAGAAGAGACGGCGGGGGAAGCCGCAGAGAGGAAGGTGGGCGGGGAGGCGGGATGGGCGGTGAAGAGACCCGGCCCCGCAGAGGAGGCGGGCTGAGACGTGCCGGGGATGAGAAGGGGCCGGAAGGGGGTGGCCGCCGGTCCGGCCCCGCCCCGGGGCCGCCTCCCCGCGGGTTCCGTTGGCTGTGGCGGCAGCTGAAGCTGTGGCGGCGGGGGCCGCGGGGCGGGCGTAAGATGGCGACAGCGGCGGCGGGAGCTCTGGGCCTGTTGTGGGGCTGGCTGTGGAGCGAGCGCTTCTGGCTGCCCCAGAACGTGAGCTGGGCCGACTTCGAGGGGCAGGGCGACGATTACGGCTACCCGCGGGCCCGGCACATTCTCTCGGTGTTCCCACTGGCGGCGGGAGTGTTCTCCGTGAGGCTGCTCTTCGAGCGGTGAGAGCCCGCGGGCGAGCGGTGCAAAGGGCCGGGGGCGCGGGCTGGTGAAGCCGGTCCAGGGCGAAAGACCGAGGTCCGGGACCGGAAGACGAATCGCAGGGAAAGCCCGGAAGCAGGGGCCTGGGAGAGTCCGGGCCGCGCGGGAGATGCTTGGAGGGTGGCCGCGGTGGTCGTGGAGCCTAGGTAAAGACTTGGGGCTTGGACATTAAAAGAGTGCGAGTCGCAGGGGACGCTGGACCCATTCAGATTTAGACCCCGGAGGTCAATTGCGGGGGTGTCTCATAGGCCTCTCCCCAACCTTCAAGGATTCTGCAGAGCAGGAAACAGGTTGAATGTGAGCTGCGACCGAGAACCCGAGGCGGGAAACAAGAAAGGGCTAAGAGAACCAGAACTAGTTGGGGCCGTCAAGAGCCAAGCTGAAAGGAGCAGGTTCATGGAAAGTTAAGATTTGTGAGGCACTTTAGTTTCTGGGAGTTGAGAGGCACAGGATTAGTTAGGCCCTAAGCCTTGGTTCGTCAACTCATGGACGTGTGTGTGTTGTGTGTATTTCAGTAAAGTTGTGCCAGAGCTCCTAAGAGTAGAAATCTGGCAGGGTGTGGTGGAGCCTGAGGCTTCCAGAGCACGAAAAGATGTCAAATGAGTTGCAGAACTGGCCTTGGAGACCTGAAATGGAAGGAGGAGTGATCCTACTGAAAAGATGACAGCCTTAGGGCTTATAAGACTGTTGTGTTGAGCCAGCTTCTCAGCGACCATGTGTTCTTGACAAAAGTGTTTTCACTTTTCTTTGAGTGAGTGGCTCCTGTCTGCTAAGATAAAGATACTCACTGAGGACTTGATGTGGTGGTGATTTTACAGTGTGAACTTGTAGCAATGGGTGATTTTGACCAAGTCTACTCACCCCCCTGGAAAGATGACTTCTTTATGCATAGGTCTCGGGTAATGAGGGTGGAACTTTGACATCTTGCCTTCTTTTGGCCAGTATTTAGAGCAAAAATGCCCTTTCGAGGATGGGCATATATTGCAGATAGACTACTCTGTTACTGTCTGGAAAATTAATAGTAATCTGTTTTGGATTACTTCTTTGCCCACTATATCTGACACAAAAATGTGTTATGTGTTGCCCACCATTCATCCATTTATTCACAGTGTTTATGTATTTTCATCAGAGTGCTCTACCAAAGGTTCAAGTGTAAAAATAAAGATGATTTTAAGTGAAGCAAATGAAACCAAAAGAACCAAATGGCTTTTGTGGGTTCTCGGGAACTTAGCATTGCAGTTCTTTAAGTATAGTCATTATATTAAGTGTTCCTGAGGTGGAGGCACAAACCACTTGTCCTTGTTGGGAGTAAACTAGGTCCAGGTACCTTAGCATCTGTGTATGAGAACTAAAAAAAAGAGAAAGGATAACGACTGAAAAGGAGATACACAGTTCAGGAAAGAAAAAAAAAAAGTTCATCATCCTAGGCAAAAGATTCTCTGCTTTTCATATAAATGTTTAACAATATAGAAGTTTTCCCCAGGTTAGTGCTAAGAGGAGATAACTTGTTGCTTATAAACACTTATTTTATATAAACTTGCATATATTTTCAGATTTCCAAAGAGTTCCCCCAGGTGACTGTGAAGACTTACATATCCCCTGGCACAGCCACTGGAAAGGATCCTTTTTACCTGCGGGAATTCTATCCGAATGTTTCTATGGTGCTCCAGCGTCAGGGGAGAAGGGATGGGTGGGAATACTGATGTGAAAGCATTCTAGTATGATATTTCTTGGATAGTAAGAATAGGTACCTTGTTCATCTCATGTTTGATCTTAGGAAAGTTTAACCCTAGCCGCAGTCTTGCTATTTTGTTTCTCTTTAAGATCAAACCACTTTAGTCAGCAGTAGAATTTACAGCTGAAATATTGGTTCAGTTAGTCTCTTTCCTACGTTTTCTTCTTTCCCAAGTCCTAACTGCTGCTGCTGCTGCTAAGTCGCTTCAGTCGTGTCCGACTCTGTGCGACCCCATAGACTGCAGCCCACCAGGCTCCCCCGTCCCTGGGATTCTCCAGGCAAGAACACTGGAGTGGGTTGCCATTTCCCTCTCCCAAGTCCTAACTACTTAGTTTCTAAAAATGATTCATATGATAACCCATAGGCTGTAAGAGCTAGCACTCCAGCTTCCTTTTACATAAACAGTAAACTTAAGGCTTAGAAACATTTTCAGCTTTTCACATGTTGCATACTCACCTGAAGGAGGAGGCAGAACCAAGATACAGATTGTTTTCCTCAGCCCCGTTCTCCTTCCACTGTACGATATGGCCACTTCTCCCATTCCTTAAACTTTCCTTCAAGAATTAAGATTTAATACTGCTGTTCCTAGTATTCTAGGATTTGGAGAACAGATCCATATTCATCTTACTCTTGGTTACTTAATATAATGTGTTTGACTTGAACTTTGCATTTGTTGCTTCAAATTGTCCTGCATATTTTAATGTCTTACACTATACCTTTTGATAAATTATCTCTGTGTTTTAAGAATATCCTAAAGAATAAATAGAGTTTACAGTTTATTCTTACTTTTTCTTCTCATCAGCCACACAGAGCATTTATTTTTTTAAGTTCCCACATTCCCTGGAGAGCTGCACCCTCCTCTGATAGGGATGATTTGAAAGCCACCTGACCATAAATAAATGTATCTAGCTATTTCACTAAAGAACTGCAGATGGTAGATTATATCCTACCCAAGAATAGAGGCTCTCCTTTGTGGGCCTCTGCTGAGTGGTTGCATTGTGGTGGCTTGCACCTTGCAAAATACCTTAGATGTGGCATGTGGTTAGTAAATACTGATTGAATGTTTGAGAAGGATCCACCCTTGCCTACTCAAATACCCAGAGGAGTAAACAGAATCTAGATCTTCAGCATGCAATAGATGATTTCCTTAGTTAAATTTCACCATACTATGTTTGCATGTTATGCACCTTTCTCCAGTTTCTTTTTTCTCCCCACTATCCATGCACACACTCATGCCACCCTTTTATCCTATCAAAAGAGAGATAAGAAACTCTTCCACCTGTTGTTTAAAACTTGTTATAATATTAATGACTGAGACTTGAGAGAATGAATAGTCCAAGCTAGGTCTGGCGTGTCTTAAATTGGACCTTAAAGGTAAAATTGTTTGAAATTTAATGTCTACATAGTCCCTGAGCACTTATTCCTTGGCATCAAATATGAGCTTGAGACTTAATATTGATACCATCAGAGCTACATAGGCTCATTTATTTTGAATATTGTATTGGCTTTATGTTGTCAGGAGAAAAAATTGTTTTGTAAATTATACAGGAGATAGATTATACCTCTCCTTGCTGCTCATTCATTATTCCAATCCCCTTTGCTGTCATTACCTCCAAGGCAACCTCACTGGCATATCTAAGGAGCTTTCTCAATACCATTCTCTGGCATAGGTCACTAAACAGACTCATGTATTGGCCTGTCTTGTAACTAGAAACAAAAGCAGTGACTCGTGTGTATGTGTGTGCGCGTGCACGTGTGTGTACACACTTCTTAACCACTCATTTCATCTTCCTCTTGTAAGTCTGGCTACCTCTGCTGCATGCTGCCTTTTTTTTTTCTTTCCCCCATTCTTCCCCACTTCCTTTAAGTGGAGGAAGAACTTCTCTTTCTGACAGACCAGCTGCCCTCCTCCTAGGTCCATGTCATGTTCCAACATTGTGATCCAGAATTAGTTGGTCCTCCAGACTGGAGAGGTACTTTGGGAAGAATGGATACAGCTGCTGGCTAGGTTGTAAGGGAGACTTCCCTTTGCACTGCATCCCTAAAGGTATATCACAGAATTAAATCAGGTTTGCAGATCCAGCAGAGTGAGATTGAAAAAGCCGACCACGTAACTCTGCCCTTATCTGAGAATCCGCCTCTTACTAAGCTCCAGATAATCAGAAACCTTTCTCTCTTGGAAGACTTTCCCCAGCCCTTTCTGTGCAGTGGGTGTTGAAGTTCTGCAGACAACCCTGAATACTGTCACGACTAAGGTCAGGTTCCTGGCGACAATATATGTATCTCAGAAAAGAAACATGTCAGATATTTTTGCTTTAGCCACTTTGTGAGTCAGAAAACTAGGGTCTCCTAGATGGGTAAAGAAGAAATTAATGAAGAGGAGGCATCAAGGGAAGTCTGTACCTTTCTTCTAGAGTGGGAAGGGGAGATATACCTATTTTGACTTCCTCATCAGAAATAGTTTTAGGCTGATAAAGCTGCCTTCTAAAGAATTCACTGAGTTTTGGGCTCTTGTACTTAAATCTACTCCTGCTTTATCTTTGGGAAAGTTAATTGGGATGTTACTGCAAAAGGAGTTAACAATAGTCACTTTTAACTAACAAAAAAAAATCTGAAACCAGTTTTCCTAGATACAAAGGCAGTTTTCCTAGACATGAAGAATTCTCTGTGAATTATCTACTGCTGTGGTTTCCAGTTTAGTAGCCACCAGCTAGTACAATAGCTACTAGCTTTGGGGGCTTTCAGATGCAACTGGTCAGCATTAAGACATGATTTAATTGTAAAATACACACCAAATTTTGAAGATTTAGTGCAGGAAAAAAAAAGAATGTAAAATATCTCAATTTTTAACACTGATTGCATATTGACATGATCATATTTTGGATATATTGAGTTAAACAAAGTATATTTTCAAAATTAATTTCACCCGTTTCTTTTTTACTTTTTTAAAAGTGGCTGTTAGAAGATTTTAATTTATTTATGTATGTGGCTCACATTATTTCTGTTGACCAGTGTTGATGATAGTGATTCAAATAAGTATTAATAACTGAGAAGAGAATTTTAATATAGATTGACATTTGATTCAGTTTTCTAGCATCAGAAGGTGATTTGTCCTGAGTTTATTGGGCCAGGCTTAAACAAAAATTCATAGTAATAATGGGATTTTTTTTTTAATGTAAATCTTTTTCTGAATGAGTTAAATAACTAGGTATAGTCTGTTTTGAGCCACTGTTGGTTAACCGTGCATTCTAGCCAAGCATTGCTTTAGAGTTTGTTTTTTTTTTCATGTATACATCACCTCAGTTGGAGTAGTTAATAATCTGTAAACAAACAAGTTTGTCAAGTACATGAAGTGCTACACAGCCTTGATAAGGCAATAAGAATAATGACACTATTATATTCTTCTCAAAACTATGGAGTTTCTTAAAAAGGGTATTACTTATAGTCTGTAGCTCTGGGTTAATGTTAGCATTTGTAACAAATCTCAATTATAGGCACAGAGGGTCTCAAACTAAATCATATTGTTGTAGTTGTTTTTAATACTTCTTGGGGAAAGTCTCCAGTTATAGAATGAAATTAGTTAATTTCAATTTCTACTGACTCTCCAGAAATCAGTGACCTCTGATGTGGAGCTGGTAGGTTATCTTATGACTCAGGAGGACAGGTGGCACATTTCCTTGAAACACTTTATCTTTTTAGTTGAGAATTAAATTTTTACCCATTTGTTCACCTGTTCATTCTTCAACGATTATGTATAGAGAACTTAGTGTATACCAGATATCAAACTGTGTGCCACAAGTGAAAAAGTAAGTCATGGTGCCTACCTGCAGGAAGAAAACAAGAAAAACAGTGGTTAAAATAGAGTAATGGAAAAAATAAATAAATAAAATAGAGTAATGAGTGTGTGCACAGGGTTAAGTCATGGGAGTTTGGAAGAGGTAGACTTAGTTTTTTTTAACATTATTAACTGAAATATAGGCTTAATGTCCCACCAACAAGCACTTGTTTCTTGAATTATGAAGGATGGTAAAAACTTCTTAAGAGAGAGCTTTTTGTTAATTGTTTAATCTGTCTCTTATTTGGCATGCATTTGTGTTTCTGGTTTAAGCAAATGTGTTAAGTAGTATAATTACTCATCCACTTAAAAAAGGTAAACATGTTTAATGAAATAAAAATGTAAAAAGGTAAATATGTTTAATGGAAAAAAAACGTATGTACATAGTTGGAAAAGGAAGAGTTATGAAACAGTGAGAGTCTTAGGGAACTGCAGCTGTTCTTCAGATGGCGCAGTGGTAAAGAATCCACCTGCCAATGTGGGAGATGTGGGTTTGATCCCTGGGTCGGGCAGATCCCCTCGAGAAGGAAATGACAACCCACTCCAGCATTCTTGCCTGGAGAACCCCATGGACAGAGTAGCCTTGTGGGCTACAGTCCATGGGGGTCACAGAGTCAGATACAGCTGAGCAAGAGCACACTCACTCACACACAGCTGTTCTCCAGCAATATTTTGAGAACTGCTGCTCTATAAAAATATTCATTAGCTACTCTATAATAAAACTACAACTAAGTCTTAAATTGGTTTGTGTTAGTGATACATTTTAATATATAAGTAATTCTTAATCTCGAGACTTATTTCCTTCATAATAAGGTTAAGGTGTAAGTAGAATGTTGATCCTTTCTTTCTCATGACAGTACCAAGTAGATTCATCCAATTGCACAGTTGTTAATCATCTTAATTCTTATAGATCTAAGTGAAGCTAACTGATGGGAATGGGAGTGAAGAATAGTCTGGTATAATCCAGTGTATGCCTTGTGGTGGCTTAGGATAGTATATGTCATAAAGGTTTTCTTTTTTGTAGTTTGTTTCTGCTTTGTTTTAAGAGCAAATTGGCCAATTAAAAAAAAAAAAATAGTCTTAAAAAACCTGCAAAGATTACTTATGCATGGACCATGCAAGAAATTTTGGATTTGGTGGTTTAGGTGTCCCTGAGAAGTGCAGTATTTTGTACACAGCAAGCACATATATGTACAACAAATGTGTAGAACACATTTGCTTGTACATAGCAAACCCTGTCCTCTTAAGAATTTACTCAGAAAAATCCACTGATATGGATGCATATGTTTAGGGAATATACAAAATAATATATGGCTGGGAGTCAACTGTATGTAAATGAGTAAATAGTATAATTTAGAAATTTGTAAATCTTCTGTTCTCAGCATTATTTTTTTTGCTCTTAAAAACTGTTGAGGATCCCAAAAAGGTTTTGTAAATGTGGGTTACATATACCTATCAATGTTTTCATATTTGAAATCAAAATTGAGAAATTTAAGAGATATACTTATTATTTCACTAAAAATAACAAAAATAAGCCTATTACATTAACATAAATAACATTTTTAAAAGATAATTTTCCAGACAAAAAATACTCAATGAGAAGAACATTGATTTTATATTTTTGCAGATCTCTTTGATGTCTAGCTTAGTAGAAGATAGCTGGATTTTCCTCTTTGGCTTCTACATTCAATCCCTTGTAATATGCTGGTTTGGTTGAAGTATATAAGTAAAAGCTGACTTTACACAGATATGTTATTGGAAGGGGAAGGTATTTTATCTTTGTTATTATGCCAAAACACAAGAAAGGTTGGTTGCATTGTGGAATCTGAAACCATATCAATGAGCTTTTCATTCAGGTTAAAATCCACCAGTCTGTTATACACTTTGAATGGATGTCATGTACTGGTCACTTGAAAAAATACTGGTTCCCTAAGTTATACAGATCTTTTAAATGTACATTTCATAATATGGTACTTAAAAAATCATATAGTTTAGCTCATTGTAACAGTCTCATTAGAAAAGCCTTGAAGTATGTATTGGGATGTTGTCGAGCTCAAAGGCAGATATGAGTTCTCTAAAATTCAAATTGTCACTTAAAAGCTTGAATTTTATCAATGGGAAGAATGTTTGTTTTTTTAAAGTAACAGGCTTTTTCATTAATTTTTAAGAAAATGTATCTTAAGTACGCAGGTCCTGAATAACCTTAGTTTTTCTGTCAATCATTCTTGTGGATAAAAGTGGTGTTCTTCGAAAAAAATGATTTAGTCGAACATACAGCTCAGTCAAACAAGGGCCTTTCGCTGGGACAGCCGTATCCCTTGGTATGCTCTAAAAGTGCTTTCTGTGTACTTCCCGTCTTACTGGGACTACTTTTTAAAAAATGTACCCAAGGATTGGCTTTTTAAAAAAATACTTGTTTATTTATTTGGCTGCTCTGAGTTTTAGTTGTGGTATGTGCAGTCTTTGATCTTCCTTGTGGCATGCAAAAAGTCCCATGGGGCATATGGGATCTAGTTTCCTGACCAGGGATTGAACCTGGGCCCCATGCAGTGGGAACATAGAGTCTTAGCCACCGAACCACCAGGGAAGTCCCAAGAGTAGGCATTTAATAAAATTAATCATTTGTATTGCTTCATCAAGGGCATGCTTTAGTGAAACTGGCGTTGTTGTTGTTAACCAATGGGCTATAGCAAGAAAGAAAATAGTAACTACTCCTACAGTTGGGTGCCCCTGCTTTGATTTGTGCTCAGGTTCTCTAAGTGTATCCACCATTGCTCTTTTCGCATGATCATTGCAAATGTCAACACCATAACAAAGGCAAAGAATGTCTTAATAGTATTATGAAAACAGTTTTGATTTATGGACCCCCAGAGTGTATCTCAGGGGCGCTCTGGGGTCTGTGGACCATTCAGACTCTCTGCCATAGTTGACTTAGACCACCCAGGATGAGTGTATAGAATAAAGTAAGAATCTGCATAGAACCCTGAGGAAACTGTTTTTGGAAAAGGCAGGTTTCCCAGGCGGCTCAGTGTGATAAAGTATCTGTCTGCCAAGCAGGAGACTCAGCTTCAATCCCTGGGTCAGGAAGATTGCCTGGAGAAGGAAGTGGCAACCCACTCCAGTATTCTTGCTTGGGAAATCCTGTAGACAGAGGAGCCTGGCCAGCTACAGTCCATGGGGTTGTAGAAGAATTGGATAGGACTTAGCAACTAAGGGCTTCCCTTATGGCTCAGCGGTAAAGAATTAATGTGCCAAGCAGGAGATGTAAGTTCGATCCCTGGGTTGGGAAGATCCTCTGGAAGAGGAACACTCCAGTATTCTTGCCTGGAAAAAAATCCCACGGACAGAGCAGCCTAGCGGGCTACAGTCTATGAGTCACAAAGAGTTGGACACAGCTGAGCACGAGCTACCTTTAGCGACTGAAAAACGATAACAGAAAGGAAGAAGAAACCCAAAAGAAGATAAGAGGTATGATAGCCATACAGTATTTGATCATATCAGTGTGCACCTGCGGGCATCACCTCCTGGGAAGAGGGGCAGCCGCCCAGATGCAGGTGGTGAGGAGCCAGCAAGGTGAGGCGACTTGCCTGCATTGGCAGGTGGATTCTTTATCACCTAGCCACGTGGGAAGCCCCTGAAAATATCAGTAGTTAGCATTTACTAAGTACTCACTTTGTCACAGCCACCATTCTAAGTACTGAACATTAAATCTTCATAGTAACTTTATGAAGTAGGTAGATACTGTAGTTATTCCTCATTTACAGATGAAAAAACTGAAACAACCAGAAAAGTAAGTAACTTGTCCAAAGTACATAGCACATTGTCCAAACTAGCAGTGCATACTAAAAAATCTAGTTCTACTGGGGAAAGTGTGACAGGAAGGAAGCTAAGAGAAAAGAGCATTTCAAGGGGGAAAGCATGCTCAAAATGTCAAATGGCACTGAGTTGTCAGGTAAGATAGGGGCCTGAAAAGTATCCATTTGATTTCACAGTAAGATCATTAACGACTTCGGCAAGAGCAGCTTCAGTGGAGAATATGGACCGAAGCCAGATGAGAGACACAAGAGAGTTCAGGAATGAGTAGGAGTTAGAAGAGAAGTCATGAGGAGAGAACTTTTTCAAGAACTTTTGTTGTGAGATGGTGAGAGCCAAAGGGTGTGAGGGACAGGAAGAGCTGTTTTAGGATGGGAAAACTTGAGCATATTCAAGGTCCGAGGAGAAACAAGTAGAGAACAAAGCTGAAAATAATAGGAAAAAACAAGGACTAAATAGAATGAAATTTCTGATCGGGAAGAGAATAGATCTAAAGCACAGGGATATTAGTTTTAGATAAAGTGGTTCTGATGCACTAGGTGAAGATGCTCCTTTCTCTTCTTGGTCAAGATTCTTGAGAGAGCTCTAGCTATTTCCACTTCTTTTTTTCTCCTCTTTATATTTTTACGCTGTAACTCACTACTGTCCTTTAGAGTCTCCATTTCACTGGAATTTATTTGGTGAAGGTTATCACTGGTCTCTAAATTGCCAAATCCAGTGGATACTGAAGTCCTTATCTTACTTGATCTCTGCCTCATTTGATACGACTCCACCTCTGACCTTCCCACCCACTAAATTCACATTTTATGTTGTGTTTCCTAGTATTCTTACCTTCGTTCTCTTTTTAGTTTATATTCCTTTCTTATGCAGTCAATCCACCCTCATAATTTTAGCTACTGCCTATATTCTCGTTCTCTCTCTTCTTTCTCAGATCTTTGTGTATATGTTATCTTAAGCCCCTTTTCCAGGTTTATTTGCCTTACTAGACTGTTGAATTTCAATGTTCCACAAATACTTCAAAATCAGTGTACAGACAACTCATCTTTCACTCCTAAATTTGCTTTTCTTATCTTACTCTCTACTTGGTTGAGGCACCATAATCAACTTAGTTTTCCAATCTGGAAACATAGAAGGTGCCCTTGATTTTTCATTGGTTCTTTTTCTTTTGGTTCTTATATCTACCCAGTGACCAAGTTCTATCAGTTTCACTTTCTTGCCATATCTTAGGTTGAATCCAACCTTGCCTTTCCATTTCTGTAGCCTTAGTTCAGTGCTTTATGACATCTAGCATGGATTTTTTTACAATAGCCTAAAGTCTTTTCAGTGACTCTCCATCAACTGCGGGATGAAGTTCAAGCTTAACATAACATGCAAGGCACCTGTGATCTGGCCCCTAACTACTTGTGCAGTTTTTTCTCCTATCACTGTCACCACCCCCACTCCCAATTTGTACATTGCATAGTTCTCTAAGCCCTTTCTTATCTCTTCTTTAGCACATGCTGTTCCCTCTGCCTCAGTATCTTTTTTACTTTCTCCTTCCCTTTCAACTCTACAGAAGCTGCTCAAATTTTTTATGTGATTGGTTTATTAAGAATTCAATTGTAGGGAATTCCCTGGCAGTCCAGCGGTTAGAACTCTGCACTTTCACTGCCAAGAGTTTAGGTTCAGTCCTTGATCCCACAAACCAAGTGGCGTGGCCAGAAAGAGAGGAAGGAAAGATGGAAGGAAGGAAAAAGAATTCAGTTGTAAAGGGAAAGGACTTTCTGAATTTGTTTTCTATGGGACTCCACATTTACCTTTAAATATCTCAGCTTTCATCTCTCCGTGTGTGTGTGTGTGTGTGTGTGTGTGTGTGTGTGTGGAAGATGAATGGGTGGAGCATTCAGGTTCAAAATATTTAGTTACTCAGTACTCTTCATTTAATGATATACCATCTTCATCAGTCTGTATAAGACCTTTCTCTTTTTATTGTATTTTTCCTGTCTTCATCTTGTTGTCTATTACTGTTTCTTTGATGGTTATTTTTCTTTTTTATATATCAGTTTTTACATTTTTGTATTTTTCCAGAATTGATCTAAGCCAGTGCTTCCCAACTCAATCATGTTGCTGCACACATAGAAAATAATATGTGCATGCACAATGGGTAC
Source organism: Dama dama (assembly GCF_033118175.1). NCBI lineage: Eukaryota > Metazoa > Chordata > Mammalia > Artiodactyla > Cervidae > Dama > Dama dama. The sequence continues at coordinate 46,058,523 of NC_083683.1, forward strand.
ATGAGACCAAAGGCTACAGACAGGGTTTCTAGCCACCATCCACCCTGTGGACCACCCTGAGAGCTAAGCAACATCTTGACATAAGCATAGCCCATCTAGGGGCTTCCCTGGTGGCTCATTGGTAAAGAATCTGCCTGCCAGTGCAGGAGACACAGGTTGGATCTCTGATCTGGGAGGACCCCACATGCCGAGGAGCAGCTGAGCCCATGCAGCACAAGTATTGAGCCTGTGGTCTAGATCCCAGAAACCACAGCTCTTGAGCCCACTCACTGCAACTACTGAAGCCCATGCATTCTAGAATCCTGATCACTGCAACAAGGAGTAGCCCCCACTCACCACAGCTGGAGAAAAGCCCAAGCAGCAACAGCTAGCAATCAATCAATAAATCAATAAATAAATATTTTTAAAAGTAAATGAGCCTTAAAAAAGAAAAAAGTATGGCCCATCTGTGTTATCTGCCATGATACATTAGTTGAGAAACTCAATCTAGACTTTCAAATATATTTGTATATAGTTCATATTCATCAATGATGTTGCAGTGGGTCACAAAGAATTGTTGGTCTAGCTCTTGTCTTTAGTATGTAAGAGCAAAGTGGTGAGTAATTTCATCTTAAATTAACCCAGGCTTAGGTCAGCTGCTACCATGTATCTGGAGGGCAAGAAAGGGGCAGAATGAAATGATCTCTATGGAGCAGGATAGATATATTACAATCAGGGTTTGGATCACTAGACTCATGTTCCTGGTGTGGCAGGTGGAAAGGAGTAGTTTGCCACCATAGACCACTAAATGCCTACTTACTCAGATCTTCAGGCAAAGGGCAGTCTGGTCTTTAAATTATTTAAAACTTGGGCAACAGATTGATCCTGGACTGAACAGAAAATCACAAGATAAGTTGAGTTCTCTATGTTATCCAGGACAGTAGTTTTCAACTAGGATATCAGGACTCCTTTACACTATTAAAAATGATCAAGAACCCTAGAGAGTTTTTATTTATATGGATAATAACTATCAATATGTACCGTTTTAGAAATTAAACAATTTTTTAAAGTATTTACTCATTTGCTTATAAATAACAATATATCGTATTGGTAATGTTAACTAATGCTTTATGAAAACTTAGCACTTTCCCAAAACAAAAAAAAAAATGTGAAAATAGTATTATTTTACATTTTTGAGTCTCTTTGGCATCTAGCAGCTGTATTCTCATCAGTTCTGCCTTCAGTCTCTTGGCTGCATGTCATGTAAGCTGTGGAAATTTTCACTGTATACTTATGAGAGAATGAGAGAGAAATGAACTGTTATGAAACTATAGAATTATTATGAGAATAATTTTGACCTTGCAGAGCAGAGCTCCTGAAAAATGTCGCAAGTCTCCAGGCACACTTTGAGAAGTGCTGATCTAGCAGAAATGATGAATGATAATTCTAGGCTCTTTGGAATTAGACCAACCTAGATACCTATTTTCTATTATTCTAAATGCCAGGTAAGTGATACGGAATGAATGCATGACTAGTATTTGTTTTGTTCAGATTTCGGATTTGAAATGTTTTTTTGTTTGTTTGTTTTTGGCTGTGCCACACAGCATGTGGGATCTTAGTTCCCCAGCCAGAGGTCAAACCCGTGCCCTCTGCAGTGAAAGTGTAGAGTTTTGACCACCGGACTGCCAGGGAAGTCCCCTGTTTTGAATTTTTTAACACGGGAAAAGTTCTTTTTCAATCATAATTCCTTATTGTGGGTTTTGTGCTTCATGCTTTGGTACAATAACAGTGCCCAATAAATATTTCGTCAAATAAGCAGATTTTCTTAAGGTCTGTCCAGCTGTCACTGACTTGGTGCCAGTAGCTGTGTCTTTCACTGAACTCTGAACTAATGAGGACAGGATGTGAGCTTATGACAGCTCTAGGATATTAAGTCTGCTTCAAGGTCTAGATAATAAAGCAGTTATCTTGGCTTCACCCAAGTGGTCAGGGTAGAAACCTGTCCCTGTTGTGTGAAAGAGGATTTCCTGCTCTTCTCACTTTGTTCAAGGTACCATCAGGGAGTACCCAGACCAAACTGTTTCTAGTAAAAATAATAATAGCTGCCTTTTAATGAATGTTTACAAAGTGTTAGGTACTGGGTAGACTTACATCATGTCATTTCCTGATGGTCTGTATGGTCAAAGCTATGGTTTTTCCAGTAGTCATGTATGGATGTGAGAGTTGGACCATAAAACTAAACACTGAAAATTGATGCTTTTGAACTGTGGTGTTGGAAAAGACTCTTGAGAGTCCCTTGGACTGCAAGATCAATCCTAAAGGAGAACAGTCCTGAATATTCATTGGAAAGACTGATGCTGAAGCTCCAATACTTTGGCCACCTAATGGGAAGACTCATTGAAAAAGCCCTGATGCTGGGAAAGATTGGAGGTGGGAGAAGGGGACGACAGAGGATGAAATGGTTAGATAACATCATCGATTCGATGGACAGGAGTTTGAGCAAGCTCTGGGAATTGGTGATGGACAGGGTAGCCTGGTGTGCTGCACTCCATGGGGCCGCAAAGAGTCAGATATAACTGAGCTCTCCTGTAACTATGTCATTTCATCTTTAAAATAACCCTGTGGAGCAGATATTATCATCCTCATTCTGTGGGTAACTGTCATGAAGTCTGTTAGCTGGTAAAATCTGCCTAGCCCCAGGGCCTTTAATCTGACTGGATTAAGGAAGAGGCCTGCTTCAGGGAATAAGAATAGGAATTGGAAAGACTGTTTTTTTGTTCTCAGGTCTACTTCTTCATTCAGTTAACATAAATGAGAGATGATTCAGTGCTTTTATCTCAGATGTGATATGGCACCAACTCAACAACAAAGAATGGCTACCTTTTTTTTTTTTTTGGCCACACCATGCAGCTTGTGGGATCTTAGTTCCCCGACCAGGGATTGAACCCACCCAAGGAAGTCCACTTCTTGCAGTGGAAACATGAAGTTCTAAGCACTGAACTGCCAGGGAAGTCTCAAGTATGGCTGCCTTAATTAATTACCCTTCTGGATACTGATCAGTGCTGGGTCCAAACTGAGCTCCAACAGCAAGGGCTGGATCCAACAGCAAGCTACACCTATCACTCAGTATGCAATTACTGAGCACAGAACCTTGGTAAATACAAAAGCAGTATTCTCTGTCTTCTCAAGGAGTTTAAAATGGGTAGGAGTTTAAAATGTTTGTACACAGAATTATATACCAGGAAATATAAACTAATGTTTTTATTAGCATTGGTATTTGAATGAAAGTTTTATACTACTTGTGTAAAAGAGAAGAATGGGTTACAGATGTGGATTACTTTGTGCTCTGAATCAGTGTTTCCCCATGTCTTGGGAACTTTGGTGATAAAGGTAAAAGAAGTTTTCACAGAGAAAGATAATAAACAGAGCTTCTTATTTTCAGTCCCTCCCTTAGAGATAAATTCTGGATTTGAATGCAGATAAATAAAATAGGTCAAGAGCACTCCATCTTACACCTCCCAGTTGTTATTTCATCATACAACTCCCTAAGATGCTAAGAGAGCTAGAACTGATTTTGACTTATTCTGAAAGTGATTACATAAAGCTTTTCTTAGAACTGAGGCTCATAGAAATATTTGGTTGTGGAAAAGAGGGAGATCTTTCTTAAAGAGCCAAGGAATAATTCCTCAATTTTCAAATCTAAAAGTTATAAATTAATTATAATCAATGATATCATCATGGAATCTTAGAAAAAATCTTACACATCATCTCCTTTAGATGGCAAAACCAAAACTCAATAATTAAGTGACTTGACCACGTTTATGTGTCTTATTATTGGTAGATCTGGGACTAGAACTGAGTACTAATAGGTAATTTCTTTCTTACCACTCTTTGTAGTTTCTGGGTTTTTTTTCTTCAGAGCTTCTAAAGTTCTAATTACTTCCATAGTCTTTTGATTAGGCAGGAAGGTGACCATGACCAAGGATATTTGTTTAGGAAGAGCTCAGTCTCAGTTCTACTTTTCCCTCCAGTTAAGATCTTGATGGTTTGATATAAGGAGAACTATCATTTATTAAGCACTTTCTTGCGTCAGGGTCTTCATATACGTTATATCATTGTACCTACGAGATTCAAGTAAAGTAGACCCGCTTCTAACCCACTTCTAATGGGAATATGAATGAATCCCCTGGGAATCTTGTTAGTACAGATTCTAATTTTGCTGGTCTGAGATGGGGTTAGAGATTCTGCACTTCTAAAAAGCTTCTAGGAAAAGTCAGTAATGCTATTTATCTGTTGGCCTTATGTTCAGTAGCAAGAATGTTGATACTATTTTTTATCTTACAAATGAAAAAAAACTGAGTTTTAGCAAGACTAAATAAGTTGCCCAGGTTCATACAGGTGGTAAATGGTAGACTAATGATTTGATCTAGGTCTTTCTTACTGTAAAGCTCAAAATGTGATAAGGGGAACCAGGGAAAAATGGAAAGAGAGCTTATGTTCCAATATTTCTTAAACAGGTCACTTCTCAACTGAATCAATGGCAGAATTCAGGATTAAATCAAAAAGTTCTGGCTCCCTGCCAAATGTTTCCCCCTTTTCTTTTTATCAGTCCCCTAATCAGGATTTTTGCTTAATGCCTAGCAAACAATTTTTAGAATTGGCTTTTGGGTTTTCTCCATTACAGGTTTATTGCCAAACCCTGTGCACTCCATGTTGGCATCCAGGACAGTGGTCCTTATCAGGCACAACCTAATGCTATCCTTGAAAAGGTGTTCATGTCTATTACCAAGGTAAGTGGGCAAAAAAAAAAAAACAGGAAGATTTTTGTTAGGGTTCATCCCATAGGGCATGGGAGGATAGAGAGTATTTCCAAGGCTAAGGTTAGGATGGGATGATCTTTCACATTTGGATAGTCCATAGAGCTATTAGGAGAACTTTATCCACTCAAGGAAATACCTTTGGGCTAGGATACCTTAAATAAGTCAGGATTACATACATTGGAGATTTAGGCCTAGCAGTCACCACCACCCCTACTCCCCTCCCCAAGACACACATCATATTTTGATTTTCTTTTTCCCTGCTTCAGCTCTTGTCATCACCTAGTTGCATAATCAAGATAGAGATGTTACTGATAGCCTTTGCAGGTTGGAATTTTGGTTTTTTTTTAATTGAAGGATAAATACTTTACAGAATTGTGTTGGTTTCTGCCGAATATCAACATGAATCAGCCATAGGTATACATATGTCCCTTCCCTCTTAAACCTCCCTCCCAGGTTGGGTTTTTAATTTTTTTTTTACTCACTTGGGCTGGAGGGAGAAAACCAAATAGGTATGTGTATAGGTGAAGGTCCTTGATGTGTAAAGTAGTACTTCTTACATAAAAATGACTTTGGGGATGAAACCTAGAAAGAAAAACATTACTTAAGTCACTGTAGTTATTACCCCTCTGCCACTCAGCTTGTCAAAGGGCTTTAATGAGAGAGGTTTGAAGAAAAAGCAATGTTCTGACTCTGGTCATACGTCTACAGTATCCTGATGAGAAAAGGCTGGAGGGCCTGTCAAAGCAACTAGACTGGGATGTCCGAAAAATCCAATGCTGGTTTCGCCATCGGAGGAATCAGGACAAGCCCCCAACGCTCACTAAATTTTGTGAAAGCATGTAGGTGTATGGAAGGAGGTGGGGAGTGAGGAGAAGGGTGGGGTATGACTGGACTAAGGTTTTCTTTTTGGAAATCACTTCTCCTGTTAGGATAACAGTGGATCAACAGGAAATCAATGGATGCAGAGGGCTAACTCTGTTATAGGCTGGAAAGAAGAGAACTGAAAGCCTGGTCACCCTTAGTTTCTTAGACATGCTTGCCCCTAAGCTAGCTATAGTTGCATTTTGTTCACCTTTCCCAAAGAAATTGGGAATTCCTCTACTTTCGCTTACGTAGGTAGATATGCACACCCTTGTATACCTTGGTAGAGATAGTTCCAGCTTGCTATAGATTGACATTTTAATAGGAAGCATCCCTTTTCTGGACATGCTGTAGTTCATTTCACTGGGTTTTTACTGATTATCCTCTGGACACCAAGCACTATTTCTCATTGTCATGCAAAAAAAAAAAACCAAACATAGGCACTATCATCAGGGAGTCTGACATAGAAGAAAAGTTCACTGAAACCAGTATATACTTGTAGAAATCTTATTTTTAAACAGAGGCTGGAAGATTTTTATGTCTTTGGCTTTTTGGGTAACATTATATCATCAGTTTCTTATGAGTAACTGTGTTATCCCCAAATGTGCTATCTTGAATTCTTTAGCTCAAAGACTTTCTTTTGAGTAAATGTTTGTCTAACTTCTACTCTTCACCCATCTAGGTGGAGATTCACTTTTTATTTATGTATATTCTGCTACGGAATTAGATTTCTCTGGTCGGTGAGTCTGAACTTTCTCTGGTTCTCTGTTGGGTTCTAATCATTCGTGCATCCCTAGAGATAAGAGTTAAATACCTTTAGAGCTTTGTCATCTACTCTCTTTTGTTTTTTCTTTGTGATGCCTAGAGCCCAGGTTTATAAGCTAAATAAATTGTCTTCTATCTGGGGCCTGACATCAGTAACCTCATGACTCTGTTTCTCCTTAAGTAATGCTAATAATAATAGTATTAATTAAATCAACATAGTACATGATGGTTTACAAGGCATTTGACAAAAGTCCTATTCTTGCAAGGAGGAGACAATTACAGAAATGAAGTCAGTAACTCATTGAAGTAGGTATTAATCCTGCTTTGCAATTGATTATCAGAGTCAAAGAAGAATTTCAGGCTTTTTGATTCATGAGTCTTTTTTTTTTTTTCCCCTACTGTACCACAGTATTTTCCTCTAAATGCATAATTGAAGTTTCAAAATATGTGAAACATAAGGAAGCAGAACTGAAGGAAGGGAATAGACAGTTACACAATCCTATTTGGAGATTTTAATGCTCTTAATAATTGACTAAATCACTAGACAAAAAAAAAAATCACTGAGGATGTAGAAGGTTTAAATAACAGTCCAACCAGTTTGGCTTAATTGACATTTATAGGACACCACACAAGCAGCTGAAGGATATATATTATTTATTTATTTATTTATTTATTTGGAAGGATATATATTATTTTCAAGTCTATGTAAAAGATCAACTAAGATAGATCATATGCTAGGCCATAAAATTAGTCTCAGCAAATTTTAAAATTTTGAAATCTTATAAAATATGTTCTCTGACCATAATGGGATTAAAACAGGAATCAAATCAATAATAATAAGACATCTAGAAAATATTCGTAAGTTAAACAACTCTCCTGAATAACCCAAAGATCAAATAAGAAATCACAAGGGAATTAGAAAATACTTTTAATTTAATGATGCTGAAAATACAACATACCAAAGTTTGTGGTATGCAGCTAAAGCATACTTTTGAGGAAATTTATAACTTTAATTGTTTATATTAGAAAAGAAGAAAACTTTAAAATTAATGATTTAAGTTTTCATTTTAAGATCCAGAAAAAGAAGAGCAAAGTAAACCCAAAGTAAGTTAAAGGAAAGAAAGAAAAAAAAGAAGAAAAGCAAAAATTGGTGAAATAGGCATTAGAAAATAATGGAGAAGATTGCTAAAGCCAAAGGTTGGTTCTTTGAAAGTTTTAATTAAAATTGATAAACCTTTAGAAAAAAACAAGAAAACAAATTATCAGTATCAGGGAGAAAAAGAGGCTATCACTATAGGTCCTGTAGACATTGAAAGAATAGTAAGACCACATTATGAACAGTTTAATAGTTATAAATTCAACAATTTAGATGAAATGGATAACCCTTTTAAAGGACATAATTGAAACTCCATTGGAGATGATTACTTTTGACTTTTGAATCTTTGGCACAGAGAGATCTCCTTTGATTATTAAATGAAATCATTGTCTTCCTGCCTCCCAATTTCCTATATATTCCAGGTTGTGATGTTTCCAAAAGCTATCCTAGCACTCTCTTTGCTCTTGTGTATGGTTTCTCTCTTCGTAATAGCACTTTCTTCTTCTAGGAAAAAAGTATAATTGTTTATTTAGCCTTTAAGGATCCCTAAATTCTGTCTAGAGGGATTCCATTTTCTTTCCCATCTCTTTGCCCAAAGTATAGAGAGAAAGGTGTAGATGGGCCAGGGGGGAATTCTGAAAATTGACTTGGATTATTTATTTTCTCTTAGTCACCTTGGTTCTGGGACACCCGACAGTGTTGGCACAGTTACCCTTATCAGGTAAGATCTGAGCCCTTCAAGACAGGGGCCTTATGTGTGTGTGTGTGTGTGGGATGGGGTTGGGGAGAGTGCATCGCCAGTCCCAGGGCAGATGGCACATTCCCTTGAGATTCTTAAGGGATTAGGGACTGAGTCTCTTTGAGTCATATGTTCACAGTATGTATTTTTGGGGTCCCCAACAGCAGTGAAGTCCAGGGATCTGTTTGTTCCAGATATTCACCCTAATTGGGCTGGAAAGAAAAGCAGCTTCCTGGCACTTAATGAGGTGCTTTCTGGTTCAGGTGTCCCTTTTGAATCCCATAAGAGCATCTTGGTTATAGTCTAAAGTAGAAAAATGTCAGGGGGTTGCTAACAGGGTGGAAGAAGGAAAGGCCTCAGTGTATTTAATCCCCTGAAAATTGCCCAGAATTCTAGAAACACTGATTTGATTGTGGTGTGTGTGTGTATGTGTGTGTGTGTATGTGTGTGCGCACGCGTGCTTAGTTGCTCAGTCATGTCTTTATTAACCGTGAAAGTGAAAGTCACTCAGTCATGTCTGACTCTTTACGACCCCATGGACTATACAGTCCATGGAATTCTCCAGGCCAGAATACTGAAGTGGGTAGCCGTTCCCTTCTCCAGGGAATCTTCCCAACCCAGGGATCAAACCCAGGTCTCCCACATTGCAGGTGGATTCTTTACCAGCCCAAAGAAGACTGGAGTGAGTAGCCTATCCCTTCTCCAGCAGATCTTCCCAACCCAGGAATCAAACTGGGGTCTCCTGCATTGCAGGCAGATTCTTTACCAGCTGAGCTACCAGGGAAGCCTATCTGATCTCTAAAAGATGAGCCAAAGATGCTTATGGGCTTCCCAGGTGGCGCTAGTGGTAAAGAACCCACCTGCTAATGCAGGAGATATAAGAGACGTGGGTTCTATCCCTGGGTCGGGCCGATCCCCTGGAGGAGGGCATAGCAACTCACTCCAGTATCCTTGCCTGGAGAATCCCATGGACAGAGGAGCCTGGCAGGCTATAGTGCATAGGGTTGCAAAGAGTTGGACATGACTGAAGTGATTTAGCACACAAAGATGTATATGTGGAAGGGAAGAGTTTTAAGCGTCAACACCAATCCAAAGTCTGTTAACTATTGCACATCTTGGAAGATGATGGAGAGGAAGAATATTTAATAATCGGGGGTATGAGTTCGCTGGCACAGAGAAAGTTGGGGACATGGAATGAGTCTTTGACTAACTGGTATCCTCACTACTACTTTTTCTCTTCCAGCCTCTCACAAGTGGGCTTTATTACTATTATATCATGGAATTGGCTTTCTATTGGTCTCTCATGTTTTCTCAGTTTACAGACATTAAAAGAAAGGTAAGGACGTTGGCTCCCTTAACACCCTGATTTATGACACCCTCCTTTCCAGCAGCTACCATTATTGTCATTGTGATGGATTCTCTGTCCTGATTAGGACCACAAAAGAGGCTAAAAGTAGGTTCAGTGGGACTTTTAGCTGTTTGTAGTGTTCTCAGAAGTGAGACCTGACTAGTGAAGTATATTTGAGTCATTCAAGGCAGCCCAGGATGAAAACAGTTAACCATCTAAGAAGACGACCCTTTTCTTTGTTTCTCTCCAAGGTTCTTACACATATAAAGCTCAAGAAACTAGTCAAAACTTAGGGATAGCAAGGCTTGATCCAGGAAAAGCTTCGATTCCAGAAGAACTTTTGCCATAAGTGACCCTTGTTCCCTCTCTGTTCTGTCTTCTTGGTGACCCCACTTACTTAAAAGAATGTCAGTTGGCAGGGGTTTTAGATATTTTAGTTTACCCTTTTCTTGCTGTTATTTAAGAAACAGATTCAGAGAAGTGAGTTGACTTGCCTACAGAATGGCAAAGTTGGAAATGACTTAAGTTTTTTGTAAGTATACAGAAAGGGCAGAATCTTCACCTTTTATTGGCATCCACCTGACATAATGCAATTCCAGCAGCTCTAACCCTAATCTGTCACTAACTCATAGTTATCTTTGGTAAGGAAAATCAGGGTTACCTGATTGTAGAACCCAGACATTAATCTGGGTTATTAGTTGTTGTATAACCTAGAAGCGTGATATATAATTTAAATGCCTCTCACCCTCCTTTGGTTACTCAGGACGGTTACACACCCTCCTATGGAGACACAGGTCTCCTTATTAAAATTTCATTTTAATACATGACACATATTAAAAGGTTTATAATATGTATGTAGGTTTTAAAACGTTCTAGAATGTGTACTTGTGAACTCATCCCAACTCAAGAGCTAGAACATATGATTGTATCCATCCATATGGAGAGCATAGACTTTATATCCTTGCTTCTCTGATGCAATTTACCTGCCTCCTCCCACCCTCTATCCCTCACTGGGCTGAGAAGTATTTATTAGATGTGTGTAATAACTCAGGTATTTAGAGATTTCTCAGGGTCTAACCTTGTTATTTGAACCCAAGAGGAAGTTAGAGCTTTAAATCTGAGAGCAGGAAGTGCTTGTAGTAAGATGGACTATTTAGCATTTCTCTGAAATGTTTTGGAATAGTTTCTCCCCTCCACAAACCTCCCCTTTCTCTTAGGTCCCTTTGGTTGAAATTGCCTTCATCAATGCAGAAGAGTCTCAGATGCTCAAGGAATCTGAGATATCTAAGGCTTATATGCGTGACTACCACCTGGGAAATTATCTCCAGGTATCAGCTAAGCATCTGAAGTCTACATGTTCTGCAGCTACCAAAGAAAATTGCTCTTTTCTGTGTTTTGAGCTATAGATTGAGTGTAGATTATGGGTCAGTCACTGATATAGAGAGTTTTGGGTGAAATGTTAGGCAGCTCCCTAGGGGAGAATTTAAACAAGATGAAACTTTTAAGGGGTGGGATGAGATTCTCCGAGAACAGTACAGGGCACTGAGTTGTGTAGCAGCTCTGTGGCCTTGCCTTTACCTGCCTCTTCTATTTGCATTCCTTCCTAGGACTTTCTGATCATGTTTGTGCATCACCTGGCCACCATTGGGCTTATTACCTTCTCCTACATCAACAACATGGTTCGAGTGGGAACGCTGGTGTTGTGTCTACATGATGTCTCAGACTTCTTGCTGGAGGTAAAACCCCTCAACGAATCTTTCCTCACTAGTCCTCTTTACTTTTCTTCCTATTTGAGAACTGGCTTTCTCCCCAATTCAATTCTTATCTTTCTTTCTCTAGGCAGCCAAGCTAGCCAATTATGCCAAGTACCAGCGTCTCTGTGACACCCTTTTTGTGATCTTCAGTGCTGTTTTTGTGGTGACTCGCCTAGGAATCTATCCATTCTGGTAAGTGTTAATGCTGTGGAGCTGTGGTAAATATGTAACAATAAACTGGTTCCCTAAACCAGTTTAGGGAACAGACACCAAGGTTCCTTAACCTTATATATTGTTCTGCTTTTTGCTTGACTTACCTGACATTTTATGGATTCTTGAAGGACCTCATTTCCCTTGTACAGTATTTCTAATGCAGAATGATGTAGACCGAGAGCATCCAACTCACTTAGCTATGGCTCTCCTGATACATCTCTGAGGATTAGTCCTCATCTTATGCCTAAGTAACTCCTTTGCCTTCTTTTGCACCGATTACGGACGTCTTGGGCTTTTGCTTATTTTCCTGCTCTATACTGTCTCCCACCCTGACCACTCCCACTCCCAAACCACTCTCACTTCTATACTCATGACTTTATATGACAAGTCATTGATTGACTCTCTGGGTTGGGGATTTCCCTTAGTCTGAGGGAATTGGCCATCAGCTGTCCTATATGTGCGTGAGGATCTGAATTATTCCTAGGGTTATTGTTAAAATTGTTGTCCCAAATTTGTGATACTCTGCATATTTGGATTAGTAGTCTGACTTATTTGAAGTGATTAGTAATCTGATTTATTCTGTCAGTTGCTAAGAATGCTATATCTTCCATTATTCCTAAAGATAGAAAACTCCAGGGGCCCCTTTCTTTACTGTCTTCTCACTGTGCATGAATATCCCTGAAACTTCAACTGATAGAAGGTATGGGGTAAAAACACAAGGTTCTGCTTTCCAGGAAATTCAACTTCATCCCTATGTGTATGGCTTTGACTCTAGAATCTGACCATTGACCTTCCTCTTATAGGATCCTGAACACAACCCTCTTTGAGAGTTGGGAGATGATTGGGCCCTATCCTTCCTGGTGGCTTTTCAACAGCCTTCTCCTGGTCCTACAGGTTCTGCATGTCATCTGGTCCTACCTAATTGCACGAATTGCTTTCAAAGCCTTGATCCGAGGAAAGGTAAGGGTGAAAGATGGCTTCTTTCTTTCGGGTATTACCAAGCAAAAAGCCTAGGGCTCTAAGGTTTTCATCTTTTCTTTAAGTATGAGTGTTTAGCCATCTAAGACATGACTTAGATGTCAGAGGCAGGATCTGCCTTCTTCCTGTCCCACAGGAATGACTTTTGTTAAATAATAAACAGGATTAGGTTTTGGAGACCATTTCAACCATTACCTACCCCTTACCTACCTACATCATGGATTTCATATTTTTATTTTTAGCATGGAAGCCTTTTTTCAAAGGAAATCATATGCAGAGCTGCAAGATGTAAGGAAATCATATGCAGAGTTCCAAGATGTAAACTCTATAGAAGCCAAGATGTTAGATTGCCTAGGAGTGGTATGGTAATTCACAAGCCACCCCACTTGTGGCCCACAGATGGCCACACTGTGGTGTTCAAGATACAGTTTATGTAAGGAATTAAGTACCAGCCTCACTTACTGTTGCATGAGGCAGGGTCTTAAGTGAGATAGGTTTTTAGGGCTTCAAATACCCACTTTACGTCAAGAGCCCAAAAGCACAAAGAAAGGCGTTATTCTGTGATAAAACTCATAACTGAATTTTGCAAATTCTGAAGCAGTCAAACTGTGATTAGCCTGAGGGATTCAGCCTTCAGTAGCATACAATCCCAAGGGGAGGGGCTCTGGTGGAGGATACAGACTCTAGGACAAGGGATGGGATGTTCCCGGGAATGTATGGTCTCTTGTGACACTGTTCCTTATGGCTTTAATTGGTTTCAGAACTTGCTTAGTGTGCCTGTGCATCTTGGTGTAGCTATTGGACATCTCTCTTTTCCCCTGCTTTTCTTCCCTGACCAGGTGACCTATCCAGGAAGGATTAGACCCAGACTCTGTACTCTCCACTCTTTTCTCACCTCCTTCCTTTTTTCTATGCCTGGTGGGAGCTGGACAGTTTCATCTCTTGCATGTAAGTGTATCTGTGCTTCTAGTGTTCAGTGAAGCATGTCTATCTGAATGTGTTTCTCTTCCTTCCTGCTTTCCTTTCTGTTTCCCTGCATTGTATGGAGCATGCCTTCTCTCCTGACCTTGTGGGGCATTGTTGAATGGAGCTCAAGTTGCCAGATTCTTTTTCCTAAATTGAGGCAAGAGTCTGCTCTGTTTTTTTTTTTTCCATTTCTGTTTTTCCCTTCCCGCCCCCATCTGTCCTTTTTGAGCTTCCCTTTCGCTCAAATCTAACACACTGCCCTCTGGTGGAAATTTCCTGAAGATCAGATAATCAACTCGTGATCTGGGTTCAGAGGTCAATAGCTATAATAAACCATAGAATCTTAGAGCTAACCAAAGCAAGTACCCCACCCTCTGGTAACAGCAGTTGTAGTATTGTTTCCTTATCACCTCCTTCTCTTATTTACTTAAAAAAAAAAAAACACCACACGTTTATTAACCTTCAGTTCTGGAGGGCAAAAGCCTGACAGAGGTCTCACTGGGTGTCTCTCCTTTTTACTTTTATGGTCCATGCTAGAAAATTTGAAATACTTTGCTTGGTATGCAGGATAGTTTAGATCGGAAAACACTGCTTTAATCCAAATCCTTCACTTGAAAATACAGAATAAAAAGCTGAGTTTAAAAGGTGAAGATTCATAGAGAACAGCAGGATTGGGACTGGGATTCTTGTCTCGCTGACTGCCAGCCTGCTTTTCTCTTCACCATGTTGTGTATCTTCAGGATACTAAGAGAGGTAATCCTGTTACGAGAAAAGGGAAAAAAGTGAAGAAACAAGCATCATAGGATGTTAACATTTGAGCCCAGGAAGAGTAGAACAACTGAAAAGACCCAATTGTGGATCAACTTTGGGGATGTAGCAAAACTCTGCTGCTGCTGCTGCTAAGTCACTTCAGTCGTGTCCGACTGTGTGTGATCCCATAGACGGCAGCCCACCAGGCTCCCCCGTCCCTGGGATTCTCCAGGCAAGAACACTGGAGTGGGTTGCCATTTCCTTCTCCAATGTGTGAAAGTGAAAAGTGAAAGTGAAGTCGCTCAGTCGTGTCCAACTCTTAGCCACCCCACGGACCGCAGCCTACCAGGCTCCTCCATCCGTGGGATTTTCCGGGCAAGAGTATTGGAGTGGGGTACCATTGCCTTCTCCGACTCTAGATAACCAAAACTGCAATGGAAGTGATGACAACAGCCCTGTATTGTTGTGTTGGCCTTTTCTCTTTTTGAGGTAGAAGAGAAAGGGTATGTGAATGTTTTTAGCTCTTTTAGGCTGGTCCTGAAAGGTAAACTCTTCTACCAAGACAGCTACTTACTTCATTGAGAACAGAATTAGAGATGATGAGAGAAACACAGAAAGCAGGCAGGCATTCATAAGTCTCTATGGTCCTGATGGTATTTTGAGTCAGGTGCCACCAGAAAGTAGGCCAGATTGGAAACAGTGCCCACCAAGGGCTCTGTGGGCTGTGTCTTATGATTCTAGAAAAGTTCTGTCCTTACCTTTCCTACCTTTGGCCCCATCCCTCCCAGGTGTCTAAAGATGATCGCAGTGATGTGGAGAGCAGCTCAGAGGAAGAAGATATAACCACCAGCACGAAAGGCCCCTGTGGCCGCAGCTCCAGCAATGGTGCCAATCGGGTGAATGGTCACATGGGAGGCAGCTACTGGGCTGAAGAGTAAGGCGGTTGGTATGGGGACTTCAGCATAGATGGACTTGTAGGGCCACTGGCCACCTACTCCTCTTGGTCCTCCCCACATCTACATTCCTGGGACTAGGGGGTGTGCAGGGCACTGAGGAGAATCAAAGAAGCAAAATATTTTCACTTAAAAAAAAAAAAAAAACTCTGCCATTTCGTATTTAATAGCCTCCAGGTTTTCAGTAATGTTATTTGCTCTGTGTGTGCGCGTGCGTGTGTGTGTATGTGCGCGCCTGTGCATGTGCATTTGTGCATATGCATGAGTCTCGTTGCCTAGGTTGGGGCACATTTCTGGACTAGGGCCGTTAGGCCTTGCCTGGTCTCCTCTGAACCCACCTCAGTCCCAGATTTGGCTGCATCTTGAATTATGCTGTTTCCAGAGTGTCCCCTCCCTGGTTGCCCATGGCTCTTGAGCCCTGACCATCTGAATGGAGCAGCTGAGTTTAGCTCCACGTTTCTGCACTGTTTCTTGTTTGGAGCTGGAATATTTCGCATGAAGCTGTATGCAAACAGACAGCCATGAAATGGGTGGCCAGGATTGCTGCGGCCCATAGCTAGATCCCCTTCCTGCCACCTGGTAGTGACAGGGACAAGACAACTGCTGATACCCTGCTCTTTATTCAAATGGTACGCAGGAAGTAGGGGGGGAGGAGCGGGTGAGCTGAGGGCTGGAGGACAACAGCCACTGGGTGAGCTGTTAACGGTTTATACTATTGTTTACTCTTCTGTGATTAAAAGTGCTTCAACCCTCATCTGCTGTCTCAACCTCTTTAGTGACTCTATCCCCAGTTCCCTGAATCCACAGTCTGATTAATAACTTTTTCAGGTCTGATTCTAGAGGCCATTGGACACCAAGTTTTTCCTTTCTGGGCATATGCTAGAGAGAGAGTACCTGCATTTTAAGGCTTTATATTTTAAGAAAAAATAAACATGTGTAGTGTTCATAAGAAAAAATACTGAGCAAATAAAAGCATGTATATTGCCTAAGCAGCAAAGACTGGTTGAAGAGCTAAGACACCTGAGTATTTCCTGTATTTCCCATTTTATTGACTACAGAGACTGCCAGTTAACATCCTAAGATAGCAATAAGTGAGTCTAAACCAATGTTTTCTCTTTTAATTCTGGTTTCTCTTTTAGGCCATGGAGAATCAATTTTCCTAGTCTAGATTTTTCTACAGTTGAGGTTTAAGGCAAAATTACCAATAGTAGTATTTATCTCTTAGAATATTTTCCATTTAGTGAATATTCAGATTATCAAAATATTTCCAGATGCTCTTGTGTACATTAAGACATATGGAGTGCTTCCTTAACAATGTTAAGGAGACAGATAAAAATGGAAAGAAATAGGTTATTGTAGGTTATTGTTCTAAGAATCAGACACTCATTTGATGTTCATTGACATTACTGGGATATTGACCCTACTAAATTTATCTTACCAAGTGACTGGATTTTAAAAAAGACTTACTATATATAGCACAAGGGCAAATTAAGTTCTAAAAAATTTTACGTAGTTATTTAGTCAGAACTAGTCAGGAAGACTAAAAGACTAAAGTCTTACATTTAGTTCAACTTACCATATTGTTGAATAGTAATTGTGAAACATGAAAATGCTTTGGAAAGTCAGACAAGATATGTATGCCTTTTGAAGTTTGAACAATTGCTTTGTAAATACGATTGAATTAGTTGGCCCAGTTAATCTGACACGTGGTAAAATTAAAATAATAATAGCTAACACATAACTCTTTATTACGTACCAGTACAGTATCAAGCGCTTTATAGAGGACTAAAATACAGCAAAATAGGCTAACTTTGCTAAACTCAAACACCTAGTAAAGAATCAAACTCAGAGTCTCTATTCTTAATCACTATACTGTAACAGTTCTCAAGACTTCACATAAGGAAGAATAGTTGTTGAAGAAACTTCTAGTCAGAAGCATAGACTGATAAGAGTTAACTTTGGATGACTGAATTGAGATTAGAGTCGGTTATAGGAACAGGGCTTGTTCTGAGCATATAGTTGGAATTGGAGGGAAGTGAGAATGCTAGAGGGTTTGAATCCAGAACTGGAAGGTAATCGTGTTAACTGGGATGGCAAGACTGTTGTGAGGCCAGATTTATAGATGGCCTTGGAAGGTTTCATGCCTGAGAGCAGGTTAGATGCAAACACATCATCCCTACCCGAGAACTAGGAATATTTATAAGAGAAGCAAGGCATTACCTCTCCTTTTTTGAATATAAAAGAATTTGAGAGATCCCTGGAGGTCCAGCCATTAAACTCCACATTTCCACTATAGGGGGTGTGGGTTCTATCCCTAGTCAGAGAACTAGATCCCACATGAAGTTTTAACTTTATTATTTACTGAAAAGATAACACGTTTGTATAGGGCTTAACTGCTTTGAAGATGATTTCACAACTTCAGCGAACTTCAGAACACTTTGTAAAAGTAGGGATTATTATCCACATTCTATAAATGAGTGTTCGGATTGTACCTTGACCCTAAGTGGGAAGCTGCTATAAATTGGGAAGCCATGCCAGGGCTTCCCTGATAGCTCAGTTGGTAAAGAATCCGCCTGCAATGCAGGAGACCCTGGTTCAATTCCTGGGTTGGGAAGATCCACTGGAGAAGGGATAGGCTACCCACTCCAGTATTCTTGGGCTTCCCTTGTGGCTCAGCTGGTAAAGAATCCACCTGCAATGAGTGAAACCTGAGTTTGATCCCTGGGTTGGGAAGATCCCCTGGAGAAGGAAAAGGCTACCCACTCCAGTATTCTGGCCTGGAGAATTCCATGGACTGTATATGTATAGTCCATGGGGTCGCAAAGAGTTGGACACAACAGAGCTTTCACAGTCCTAAAAATAATCATGAGTGTAGTTAGTGGGTAGTAGTATGCTTATTTTAAAGGCAGTTCTTCAGACTTTAGATCCAATATGCCTGCAAGAAGATACTTTCACTTCAATGAAATATTTATCAAGTGCCTACTTGATGATAGGCATTGTGGCAGAGAAGCTAGAGACACAAAGATGAACAAGATCTGGTTTCTACTTTCAAAGAGCTCAGACACCAGTAAGGAAAGTGGTTGATACAATGTGATAGCAACTGTTCTAAATTGTTCTTGGCAAGGTGAGAGAAAATTTGAAAGTGGAGCTGGACCATTAAAGATGAGTAGAGCTTTGCCAGGAAAACAGGAATAGGAAGGTATTATGTTTAGGAGAGATAGGAGTATATGAAAGATATCAGTTCTGGTTGATATGAAATAACTTGAGACAAACATCTAGAAATGGTGGATAAACTTGAGGTGGTTTTTGTTTTTCTTCCCTTTAATGCACAGCTGAGCTTCTAAGAAAGGGACACAAGAGATGCAAAGCAGTTGAAAACTAGAGCAGAAGGCAAAATGTTTGATGCAGTTACTGAAGGAATAAAGACTGGGGTTTGAATGCTGACAAGAGACAAGGCTGTGGCCCCATGCAGGGAGCTGAACTGAGACCTCGCGTTAAAGCAACAGCAAAAGGAGGGAACTATGAAAAATCCATGCAGTTGGCAAAAGGAGAAAGCAAAGATGTTTGAATGCTTGGGCTTGTGAGGTCAGGATGCTCTTGCGAATATCCTCAAATTCTGGGCCCATACTTCATATGAATTTGAGAACCTAAATGCATACTTCCTATGTGGTCTGGGAAACATCACAAGCCCCAAACCCCATCCCCAGGTAAGAACTTGCAGGAAAATTGATCTCAGATTAATTATCTCTGGGCCTGTTTTGGGAAGACCTGTACATGAAGATGCAGACAATGTTGGGGTTCTTACTAATACCCCCCACCAACACCCCCCATCAAATAGAAAAGTTCCAAAAGATTATCTCAAGCCTGCAGCACATATAACTTAACAAAATACAAGTATCCAGAATGTATATAATTAAAGAAATGACAGGGACAACCCAATAGGAAGAAAAGGAGATAGGGGAGGGAACAAAGGATATGAATAGGTAATTCCTAGAGAGTGAATATGCCAATGGATAATCAATAAAAAGGTGATCAACCTTACTAGAAATCAATGATATGTAAAATAAATAGAATCCACTTTACACCAACAGAATGAGGAAATGTTGCCAGTGTGAGTAACATTGACATAACTTTTGGAAAAGCAACTTAGTAACTAGTAAAGCTAAGTATCTTTTGTAGAAACTAGAACAAGGAAACTAATTGCACTGCTGTTTATAAGTGGGGGAAAAGGGGGGAAAGATCAGTGATCTTTCCACTAGAGAAATGGAATAAATTAATCTCATGTAATTGGAATATTATACAACAACTAAAATGAAGAGCTAAGTTTTCCTGTTAATATGGATGTGTAGTCCAAACCAGTAGGACATATATATATTTATGTATGAATTTTCAAAAATGTTATAGGGAATTGTTTCATGTGGTTTTGGAGTCTGAGAAATCTCAGGACCTATAGTCAGCAAGCTAGAGATCCAAGAAGGCTATAGTTGATGGTATAGTTCCAATTTGAGTCCAAAAGCCTGAAAACTAGGAAAGCCAATAGTGAAAGCTGCAGTCCAAGTTCATAGGCAGGGGATGACAAATGTTCCAGCTCGAAGACAGTCAAGTAGAAAGACTGCCCTCTTACTCTACCTTTTAAAAAAGTTAAAGGAACTTCCCTGGTGATCCAGTGGCCAAGACTGCACACTTAATGCAGGGGACCTGGGTTTGATCCCTGGTCAGGGAACTAGATCCCACATGTCACAACTAAAGATTGAAGATCCCACATGCTGTAACTAAGACCTGGTCAGTCAAATAAATATTTTTTTAATTAAAAAGATTAAAGTATTATTGATTTATAATAGTTTGACATATATATTTTTTAAAGATTCCACATAAAAGTGATAACAGAGTATTTGTCTTATTTCACTAAGCATAATACCCTCTTAAGTCTATCTGTGCTGTTGCAAATGGCAAATTTTCATTCTTCTCTTTGGCTGAGTAATCCATTTTGTGTGTGTTTGTTTGTATAAATACATCTTCTTTATCTATTCATCTGTTGATGGACACATTGATTGCTTCCCTATCTTGCCTATTATAAATAATGCTGCTATGAGCATTGGGGTGCATATTATCTTTTCAGATTAGTGTTTTCATTTTCCTCAGGTTTATACCGAAGAGTGGAATCACTGGATGATATGGTAGTTCCATTTTTAGTTTATTGAGGAACCTCCAGTACTGTTTTCCATAATAGCTGCACCAGTTTACATTCCCACCAACAGTGTACTGGGGTTCCCTTTTCTCCACATCCTTGCCAACATTTATTTGTGGTCTTTTGACAGTAGCCATTCTGATAGGTATGAGGTGATATCTCATTGTAGTTTTGATTTGCATTTCCCTGATGATTAGCAGTGTTGAGCCTTTTGGGCATCTGTGTATCTTCTTTGGAAAAATGTCTATTTAGGTCTTCTGTCCATCGGGTTGGTTTTTTATGTTGAGTTGTATGAGCTGTTGTTGTTCAGTTGGTAAGTTGTGTCTGACTCTTTGTGACCCCATGGACTGTAGCCTGCCAAGCTTTCCTGTCCATGGGATTCTCCAGGCAAGAATACTGGAGTGAATTGCCATTTCCTTCTGCAGCAGATCTTCCCGGACTGGGGATCAAACCTGTGTCTCCTGCACTGGCAGGCAGATTCTTGACCACTGAGCCACCAGGGAAGCCTTTTATGAGCTTACTTTACCTTTTCTATTTAGGCTGTCAATGGATTGGATAAGACCCAACCACACTGGGGAGAGCAATTGCTTTATTCAGTCTACAGACTCAATGTCATCCAGAAACACCCTCTCAGATGCACCAGGAATACTCTAACCAACTGGCTGGGTCTTCTGTGGCCAACTCAACACATAACATTAATCTTTGCAAAGGATAAATATCAGAAGCATAATGTTGAGTGAAAAAGGCAAGCTGGGGGGAAAAAAAAAAAAAATATATATATATATATATGTCCCATCTGATGCAAAGTAACATTACTTGTTTAACCCAAAAATATATTTAGGGTATTTCTGTAATAAACATTCAGAAATATATAAGAATGGACACTACTTATCTTTATGGAGGAAGAGTATGGGTTTCATATGAAATTTTATTTTTGGTGGTCTTCAATAAGTTTGGAATAATTCATAATTTAAAAAAGCTTTTCCAATGTAAAAACAAGTATGTGGCATTTTCAGGGAACTCTAATCTGTTGGAGTTGGACCAAAGTAGCAAGAGATGAGAATAAGAAGGTGGCTTGGGGCCAGATTGTGAAGAACCCTGACTATCAGGCTAGAGTTAAATTTTAGCTGGTAGATCATGGGAGGCCCAAAGTTTTAAGCAGCAAGAAGTTTTCTAAAACAAGTCACAGAGAGGCTGTGTGTATGTGTGTATAATACTACACACATAAGTCCTATCCTAAGTCCTATCCCAGGACTTAGGACCTGACCTTAAAAGGCTTTTTTAAGGAAATGGATTTTTTAAAAGGGGGCCTATGAATTGGCATAGGTCTGTACATAGTAAGGTTATCTGTACCACCTTCACCTCAGCCATCAGCATACAATTCTGTTTTTCCTTTTAGCTCAGTAAGGTCTCTTGTAGGGCAGGCCTCATCAGGAAGAGTTTAGCCACAAGCCCTAAGCCTATAAGAGTAGATTTGGAATCTGCCTTCACTCAACTGGCTTCTATGAAAGATGTTTAGGAAACAATATGAAACTTTCTAGCAGTAACATGACTTTCTTTGCTAGTAATAATTTATTATAAGGAATTGTGGCTTGCACAGGTATGGATATATTCCTTGTGGCTCCTAGTAGTCTGGCTGTTCTCTCCCCACAGTAGGGTTCCCAGGACAAGCTGTAGCTCTGCTCCCAAAGCTGATCCTGACTAACACAGAGTGGGGAGAGCTATGGGGTCCCAAGCTCTGCCCATTGTCCTTCTTTCCTGAGGCTTTGGCCTCTGAATAGTTGAAGAGACCAGAGAAAAGATAATTCAATCAACATATATTTCTTTATGTACATGTAAACACACTGAAAATGGTAATAAGAACATATCAAACTGTTAACACAGGTAATTTCTGAGTAGGGAAATAGGAAGGGGTGTTGTGGGGTAGGGGGCAGAAGGACAATTATTTGTCTATATTTGAAAATATTTTACACTGAGGATATATTCATGTTTTGAGTCCTGACCTTAAGAAACTTAAAAACTAGTAGATATGATACAAATGAACACTTTTTTTTTCCCTTAAACAAAAAACAAAAAACCTGTTGAAGCAAGTGTGGCAATATGTTCAAGTCAGTTAAAACTGAGGAAATAAGTATATAAGTGTTATTTCTAAGTTCCCTCAGCTTTCATATGTTTATAACTCAAAAAATATTTTTATTATAGAAATCAGATATGCTCATTGTAAAAAATGCAACTAATTAAGTACCTGACCTCTCCATTCACCCTAATCATTATTAACAGTTTGGTATATAGTCTTCTGGGACCACTTATCAGATAACCAAATGTATACAAATGTGTTTCTTTTAAAACAAAAATGAGAGATCATACCATACATATTCTGCTGGTTTTGACTGATAACATTCCATTTTATGAGTATACCATTATTTGTTAACTAATTCCTGAGCTTATTTAAGTTTCTTCACTATTAACATAATACTGCAGATAATACCTTTGAATGAATATATCTTACAGTTGTGTGGCTAGAGTCCTAGCACAGAAATAACTAGGTAAGAGGATATAGACACTTTAAATTTTTGATAGGAAAAGAGTATACAAACTTGTATTGCCATTAACAAAAGATTTCCTTGTATTATTTAAATATTAAAAGTGCTGTGAAAGGGTTGGTTGCTTGGGAGTGCAAAAGAGTTTTTTTTCCTTTCCAAAAGAGGTCTTAAATATCATGATAGAGAATTTGACCTTGACCTAGTAGCCAGTGGTTTTCATCTCTATTTTTAAAGCCCATTACCTTTTTTTTCTCCCTTGCAAAGGCATTTAAGGGCATGTTTCCTGACATGACCTTGGGCTGTATCCTACAGTTTTGTATGAAATACTGTTTTATTGCTTTTAAAGAAGGTAAAAATCTTCAGTTTTGTTTTTTCTCTTTGATTTGAAGGTTTCCCAGGAATATTTCATTTCCAAGTAGTTGAGGTCATCATTTATTTATAATTTTAATGGATGTGATCTGAGAATACGATCTGTAAAATTCCTACTTTTAAATTTGTTTTAAAAAATTTTGAGTAGTTAAATAATCACTGTTTCTAAGTATTCTATAGATACAGAAAATCATCTATTCGGTATTTATTATGTATACACCTACTTGTGTGTCAGGTGTGTTGTTTGTATTATTCATTTCTTCTGTTTTTATTCCTCTAGTGCTGTTCAGTTCTGAACAAAGTATAATACAGACTCTCACTATAATTGTATTTTTATCCTGTTCTCCCTGTATTCCTAAGAATTTTTCCTTTAGTTTCTTAGTTTCAAATTTATGATAACTACCCTTCTTTATAATTTATGTCTTTTTATATTACCAAATGATCTATTTATTCCATTTAGTGTTTTTCAACTTTTCTTAATATTACCACTATTGCTTAACCTTGGTTTGCATTTGTCTTGATACGTCTTACCCATCTATTTTCAACTTCTCTGTACTAGTATGTGTATTAGAAACTATATATATTTTGGATTTGCCTTTTTCGCGCAAATCTATTAGATTTTGTCTATAAATGAGAGAATTCAGTCCATTGATACTTAGTGTAATAACCAATGAACTTAATTATATTCCTTCATCTTAATTTGACAGCACATAAGTCTATTTTTTTTATTCTTTTTCATTAAATACATACAGTTCATGCTCAGTAAATACCAAACAATTGCTTGAATTTAGGTTTTGACAAGCTGTATTTGAAAAGACAGTAGGTACTCCAAGTGAAAATGAGGTAGGAGAGTTCTGAATCTAGGCAGGAAATAAGACTGGACAGATATATATTGAAATACTATATATTGCTACTCTATTAGAATTCTCCAGAGAAACAAAACTAATACATCAGAGAGAGAATAAGAGTGAGAGTAAGATTTATTTCAAGGAACTGGCTAATACAGTTGTAGGGACTGGTAAGTCTGAAATCTGTAGAGCAGGCCAGCAGGCTGAAAATGCAGGTGAGAGTTGATGTTACATTCTAAGATCCACAGGCTGGAAATTCAAGTAGGGTTTATATCCTACAGACTTGATGCAGAATTCCTTCTTTAAGAACTCTGTCCTTGCTCCTAGGGCCTCAGCTGATTGGGTGAGGTAAGATCCACAGGCTGGAAACTCAGGTAAGGTTTATATCTTACAGACTTGATGCAGAATTCCTTCTTTAGGAACTCTGTCCTTGCTCTTAGGGCCTCAGCTGATTGGGTGAGGCCCATCCAGATTATGGAGGACAATGTGCTTTACTCCAAGTCAGCTGATATGTTCATTACATCTAAAAAATACCTTCATGGCAACATCCAGATTGATGTTTGACAAAACAACTAGGCACCCCAGCCTAGCCAAGTTGAAACGAATTGAACCATTATTGCAGTACCATAGCAAATATCAACCAAATATGAATATGGATTATTTCTAAACCATCTACTTTGTATAACAAATATTTGTAACACTCACTTTACTATCCTTAAATGCAATTAACATTTAACTTTTTAAAAATCAGAATTTTTTAAAATCTGAATAATATCCTATAGTAATATAAAGGATACTTTTTAAAAAGAATTTATAATAAAATTATCTCCATATGCAAATATTGGGCATAGTTATACTAGCACTCAGATGCTTGCACTTTTGTACATTCACCATGAATACAAGGGCTGCAAATGGAGACTGATACTACTGTGTTTTGTCAGAGAGCCAAATGCCGGGAACAGGCTCTGCCATCAGGGAAATGCTTTTTTTAAATGGTGAACAAAAGTTCTAAATAAAACAAATACTGTACACTCTCCCCTTCATTTATACAGTAGTTGCATACCTAGGGAATTCAGAGTATACCAAAAACTGTACCAAAAATACTTTGTGTGAGGTTATATGCTCGGCTAATTATAAATTGTTTTTTCACTTAAATATCTATGGGGACATTTGATAGCTGTGTAGGACTTGGGACAGTTTCTTGTGCAAGACTATCCCACGCACTGTAAGAAGTATAGTATCCTTGGCCTCCACCTACCAAATGCCAGAGATGCTTTCCAGTCATTGCGACAGTCAAAACACTTTCACCTTTGTCGTGTGTGTGTGTGTGTGTGTGTGTGTGTGTGTGTGTGTGTGTGGCGGGGGGGGGGGGGGCGGGTGCCACTTCTGCTGAGAACCTCTGTAGTAAATAATAGGAAGCTATCAAAAGTATTTTTCTCTCAACTTTTTGAGAAACTGGAATAAAAAAACATAATGTTACATGCTCTCATATTTCCAATTCCCAGAATTAATACCTCTAACATTTTGTCTTACTTCAAATGTTATTTGTAAAAGAAAAAATTAAGAGACCTGTGATGTGATATAATATATATTTAGTCTTAGTCCCAGGTTCTTGGCACAGAGCCTCTTAAGACCTTTGGGAATCTGCAGAGTGATGTGTCTTTATCTGCTAATGAGATTACTCGTGGTGAGCCCCTCGATCATTTCAGGGTGGAAGCTGGTTGCCAGAGAAGACAGACAAGACAGATTAGAAGGCTGGAACTTTCAGCCCTACTCTTTTGATCTCCTGGGAGGGGAGAGCTGCTAGAGTTTAATCATTAGATGACTAATCAATCATGCTTATATAACAGAACCTCCATTAAAACTCTTTAACAGTGGGGTTCAGAGAGCTCCTGGATTGAACATACTGAGGTGCTGATAGGGTGCTGTGCCCTAGGCATCTCTTCCATTTGGCTGTTCCTGAGTGGTATCTTTTATAATAAACTGGTAATAATAGTTTCTCTGAGTACAGTTATATAAGCCATCTTAGCAAACTGTCAAGCCTGAGCAGGAGTCATGGGAATGGATCTATAGCTGTCAGGCAAAAGTGGGTAATCTGGAGGCCCACTACTTGTGAATGATATCTCAAGTTGGGGGTAGTTTTCTGGGATTGAGGCCCTTAACCTGTGGTGTCTGTGTTAACTCCAGGTAACTTAGTGGCAGAATTGAACTAAGGACATAGTGTCTGGTGAGTTGGAACATTGATTGGTGTGGGAAAAACGTATCTGGTGTTCAAAGTTTTGTGAATAGAGGAAACAGTTTCCATATAAGGCCTCCTTCAGCCTCTACCCTGTTCCACAGGACCTCATCCCCAATATAATGACTACTATTGTACTTGCAATCCATTTTTTATACTTTTACAACCACATTTGTATCCATAACAGAGACTATGGGTTTCCCCATGGGTTTGTGATATATCCTCTCATATTCAATTTCTCATATATATACACATATATATATATGAGTTTATTTTTCTATGCCATTGGTCTATTTGTCTGCTCCTGTACTAATACCACAACACTTAATTACTGTTAGCTTTCTATAGTGTCTTGGTATCTGGTAGCCCCAACCCATCTTCTTTGTTTCTTTTCAAAATTGTCTTAGCTATCCGTACTTTTAAAGATTTTTTTTTTCCCAGAGAAAAAGTGGTGTCTTCTATATATATTTGGCCCAGCATGGGGGGGTGAAGGGTCAGAGAAACCTTTTTGTAAAAAGGATACAGTAAGATGGAGAGGAGGTTCCATTTAAAGAGAAAGCATGAACAAGCATGGAGACAAGAAACAGCCTGCAACCACACAAGGGGGTTGATGTTGCTAGAACACAAAGGGTGAGGTAGGAACGTAAAGGTGGGTCAAATCTGAAGGACTTGAGGATGCACCATAGTAAGGAGTTTGGACTTGACCATAGAGGTGAGGGATTCTTTAGCTCACTTGGCTGCGCTGGGTCTCAGTTGTGGCATGCAAGATCTTCAATCTCCATTGCAGTATGTGGGATCTTTAGTTGCAGCATAAGGGATCTAGTTCCCTGACCAGGGATTGAACCTGGGCCCCCTGCATTGGGAGCATGGAGTCTTAGCCACTGGACCACCAGGGAAGTCCCTAGGTCAGCGATTCTTAACCAGATGTCTATGGTTTGAGCTTCAGAGGGGATCTGAAGCAGGAGAATGCCATGATCTCCCTTTGTTGCCAATATAGATCTAATTATCAGATAACAATGAAGCAAATCTGATGAGGTCAAGATTGGAACTGTGAACTAAAAGTCTTCTGCAAAAGTGTAAGCAAGAAATGACAAGGGTAGAACTGACCAAATGGATGTTTAAATGGTAAAAATTAGTAAGACAATTACTTGGTTGGCAGTAGGATACAGGGGATAATGTAATAAGACCCCTATATTCCTGACGTAGATGATAGTGAAAATAAGGGGGAAAAAACACGAGTAGGTCCTGGAGATACGAAGGAATGCTTAGTTGTGGACATGTCACGTAAGAGAGGACTACAGATTTGAGTGGATATGGCAAGCAACTGGTTGTATCTGAAGCTCAAAAGGTCAACCTGGAAAATGCAGGTGTGGAGGTCAGCAGCAGGTGTAAATAGCTGACACTTACTGTCATGTACCAGAGTATTAATATGAATTCTCTCATTCAATCAAACCAGTCTTTTAAATTAGGAACTACCACTTAAGCAAGCTTATCTACTGAGGAGGAGGAAGAGGGTGAATTAGGTAACTAATGGGACAAGGTCTGGGGCTGAGGGTAAGGCTGGAGGCGTGGGCGCTATTAAGAGGATTGGCTGGGCACAGGCTGAACAGGGAAGCCGATTTGGCCAAAAAGGAACAGATGGGAAGAAAAGAGGAGGAAACCAAAGAGTTAAAGTCTTCAAGTTTTAAAACAGTGAAAATGAGAATATAAGAAAGCTCCACACAAAGGACTGTTTGGGAATGGCACTGGGGAGCTGAGAGAACTGTGATCCTACTGCACAGGCAAGTGAGAAGGCGGTGGAGTCCTGCATTAGCATGTCAAGAGAGGATGAGAGGAAGGGGGCTGAAGATATAGGAAAGCCGAGTTTTTACATCCTGGAACAGGGCTTTAAGGTGAAAGGTTTAGGAATAGGGAGACAAAGGTCAGAGCAGTGTGTACATGAGAGCAAAAGCGAGGACAGGTGTCCACAGAAGTTATTTGGGTAATTACCGAGAATGACGTGAACAAGCCAGCCTCAAAGCTCAAAATGAAATGGTCTTTCTTCATAGTTGGGTTTTACCTCAAATGCTGTTCTTTCATATCCTCTTTGCAAGAAGAGAAATCAACCCTGATGCTTATACCCACTGTCCCTAAGGAGATAGACTGCATTACTACAGGCTGCCCAAAGCCCTTCACATGTTAAGAACTATCCCTCTTCTACTTCACGCAATTTTGATACAGCTACTAAACAAGAGCCTCTGCCTCCTTTGACATGTGTGGCCATGCTGACCAGAGAACCCCATTACTCGGACATAATAAGTGGTCCAGA
This sequence comes from Dama dama, assembly GCF_033118175.1. Classification (NCBI taxonomy): domain Eukaryota; kingdom Metazoa; phylum Chordata; class Mammalia; order Artiodactyla; family Cervidae; genus Dama; species Dama dama. The sequence continues at coordinate 46,087,237 of NC_083683.1, forward strand.
AATGGCCCCTGACCAAAAAAGAGCTTTGTCTTTACAGCGTCTTCTCAGGGGATTTATACACGTGCTGGGGCAGTCTTTTCAGTGAGGTTATGAGAGGAGATTACTACTCCAAGAACTACTTAATAGGCAGAGCCCAAGATATGGAACTCTAGTCTGTGACTCGAAAATGGGTAGTCAAGGCCCCACCTCTGTGGTCTACACCCTATTCAAGTAAACAAAAGCACCAAGACACAGATATGGCGAAGTATTTTATGTCTATAGGTGTGCCTCACCCTCCCATTCCTGTTTTGATTCGATAGCCTCTCCAAACTGGCTGTACCAGAGAAAACATGGGCATTTTCCAGAGTTCGAAAGCCAGTTAAGGCCCTGGTCCTCTTGACTCAGAAATGATTGCAGACGCAGTCTTTCCACAGCATGCCTCAGGCCTCTCTGCTCAAGGAAAAAAGCCCCCAGTTCTACAGGGCTCCTGAGGTCTTCTGTTCTTCTGCAGCCTGGCGCTGGGAGCTGCGCCGCTGGAAATAGTGGTAGGCTCGGACACTGCAGAGGTAGCCCCCGTACACAGTGAGGAGCATCATGGAGGTGGAGAAGGTCTTGTAGCCAATGTCAGCTAGTTGCTTGGCAGTTGGCATGTTGTCCCCTATAAAGACAGACTGGATTTAGACCCAAGGATAAGGCCTCATCTGCCCAGCCCCCTCCCCTGCTTATCTGGCTGCACTCTATTCTGAATAGCTCCTACTCACATGCCGAGTTTGGTAGCTCAGCTGGTAAAGAATCCACCTGCAATGCAGGAGACCCCAGTTCAATTCCTGGGTTGGGAAGATCCCCTGGAGAAGGGACAGGCTACTCACTCCAGTTTTCTTGGGCTTCCCTGGTGGCTCAGCTGGTAAAGAATCTGCCTGCAATGCGGGAGACCTGGGTTCAAGACCTGGGTTCAATCCCTGGGTTGGGCAGATCCAGTGGAGGAGGGCATGACAATCCACTCCAGTATCCTTGCCTGCAGAATCCCCACGGACAGAGGAGCCTGACGGGTTACAGTCCATGGGGTCACAAAGAGTCGGATACAACTAAGCGACTAAGCACAGCACATACTCATACATTGTCGGGAACTCTTAAGATTCAAAAGGGCAAATGAAGTCTGCATAGAAGGTACAGAAATACAGCTCAAACCAGGTGCATGTGAATGACACCACAGCTAACACTTGACCCTCCATGTTTATGGAATGAAGTGACTGGTATAGACCACCTAGAAATGTTCTTAATTGGTGCATTACTTTAGGCACACATCAGTTTTTCTGGCCAGTAAGGAATTAATGGAAATAGCCAGAGATTAAATGTTAGCAGTATATTATTCTCTCAAGGAGGATCAAATAGGAGCCTTCTGGGCAATATGCAATTTGTTTTCCCATAAAATCATCTTATTTATGGCTCAGGTTCCCAGGTTGGTCTTCAAGCATCTGTTTAAACCACAGTATACTTGAAACAGTGCCAATAGTATGTTTATATTGTTTCAATTAGACATAACCTCCTACAGCATTAAATTCTAAGTTTCAAACATAAAACCAAGGACCTATCCCAAGGGCTAAAAATAAACTTACTGAGGCCCCAGCAAATTGTTAACTCACATTTGCTTGAGATAAATTACTTCTAATTTAAGTGTTCCCTGGATATTCTGAGCTAGGGAACAAGAGAAAGTTTAGAATGAGAATCTCTCATCTTGAACAAAATGTTCCTCAATCTGGGACTCTGCTGAGAGAATAAAAATCTGACTGCAGTTAGTGAGAATAGGTTTCTTAAAAGTAAAGAATTTGAAAGGAGAGAAGTTCAGAATTAGCTGGTTGAGGGGATCTCGAGTAGGGGAAGATGTCTAATTACTTTTCAAAGTCAGTCCCATGAGTTGAACACTGCCTTTGAGCCAGTCCTTGAGGGACTGAGCTGAGGCACAGCTTCCTTGAATCATAATTCCAAGTGGCTATTGAAAGTAACATTAAATAAGGTCAGAGGAAGAAAACCAAATGGCATAGGGGCAAGATAAGAAAGGGCTGTTTTCAGGTTATTTGAAGTCTGAAAGGCCTCCAAGCTATGAGACAGAAACACACACACACAGCAGGACACTAAGGTAATAAGCTCCCAGCAAAGAGACTTGGCAGCCTTCAAACTCCGCCTAACTTATTCTTTCTCATCCTATCCCCCATTACCCTGGCCAGACGCTAACCACTTATAGGACCACCTCTTCTCAGAGCTGGAGGAAGAAGGCTGGAAACAGGATGGTAGATCTTGCCTAGAAAAGTGATAGAAGATCTACTGATGAAAATTTTCTAGAATCTCTTCTGTCTGATCTAACCTGAGATTTCTATTTTCAAATTAACAAAAACTCGTTTCAGACCCTGTGCTAAAGCAGGGCGGTAGAAAAGGAGAACACAGTGCAGAGATTATTCTGGAAGTAGAACAAGGCTTATTAACTGGACGGGCTAGGGCAAAATTGATGTATCTGCAAGTGAACAACTGAAGAAACTTTATGGAGTGGGATAATGTTAACAGATAAAAGAAACAGGTGTGTCTATATGTGTGTATGGGTATGGTGCTGGTGGCAGGAAGCGTCAGCCAAGATCATGAATTGGACATGTTCAAGTTAAGATGCTTAATGCAAAATTCACGTGATGATGTCTGTCAGGCACATGGATATGCAAATATGGAACAAATCCTGGGAAAAAGGCTAGACTACAGATACATAAGGAAATATCAAGTGGCACCAAATTAAGAGGATAAAACCAAAGAGAGTGAAGTCTAGGGAACACCAGTTTGAAGAAAGAAAACAATTAGGGAAGGAAAACAGGAAATTCCAGAAACATGTGGAATGCTCTTTCATTTAACCACGACGATGGTTGAAAATCACTGCTCTATCAAGTCACTGCCACTAACAGAGGTATGCTTTATCTTTCAGGTGTACTGGGCCAGAATGAAAAAGGCCTGTGAACCCCAACATGTCTATGCATTTTTCTAGGATAGAGAGAAACAGATGATTAGAAGGATCATAACCCCCTTTCACCCCAAAGATAAGAACCGATATTGTGATTTGCTGGTTAAGGGAATGGTAATGACAGTAGCAGCTTGTGAAGGTAACACAAGGTCAAGTAAATTCTAGTTTTGTTTTGCTTACTGATAAGGACATTTGAATGTTTTCAAAGAATTTCAATTCAGTCACTCAGTCGGGTCCTAAGCTTTGCAACCCTACAGACTGCAGAACGCCAGCCTTCCCTGTCCATCACCAACTCCCAGAGAAGAAAAGAAGAAACTGGTGGCTAAACTGAGTGAGGTGGGTGGGATGGAATAAGGTCTAGGATGGCCCAGAGAAAGAGGAAATTAGAAGTTCAAGTAGAAGGATTAACCCTGAAAATGAAAATTTTTGAGGTTAGCAGGAGAACCTTCTCATCTATGGGGTATCAGCTTTCTCAATAAAGCTCAAGGGTCTGTTACAGGGTTAGACTGGTTTCAGGAAAAAAAAAAAGAACCATAATGAAAAATGACACAGGGGTGTAATCTATAAAAACCTTTTCAAATTGTGGCTCTTTTTTCTTTTTCTGACCCCCTGAACTTGGGAGAACCTCAAAGCTCAGATCTCTCTCCTCTGGAAAACTCATTTCCTCAAATGGGTCCATCCACGTCAGCTTAGATTTACTCACGTATCTACCTTTCACTCGGGCTACGTATGAAGGCTGCAGAGAAGGTGGCTTCTGTCCCAAAGGAGTTTATGGTTTGATGGGGATAAGCTGTGCATCCCAAATTCTGTTAGACAAAGTAGAAGACAGCGGTGACCAGAAGAGGCATTTTGAGACTTCAGACACAAAGTGAGGGCTGAAGAAAAGTTAGCAGAAAGGTGGAGACGGGCGGGCAACAGTCGTTAGAAGGATGGGGAGGATTTACGTCAGTGAAGAGGGAGGGGGAGACCATCCCAGGAATTGAAAGCAACAAAGGAGTGGAGCCAATTAATCGATAAACAGGAACGGGTGCCCCGGAAAGCTGCATTTCAGGGCACAGCGGACTACAAGATGAGAAAGGGTCAGAGTTACTAGAGTCAGAGCGTGGAGGACAAAACGCGCGGTGGAGTCAAGGCCTGACAGAAACCTACGGCCGCGAGGAGGATGCTGGGCTGGAAGCAACGCACGATACGCGGGAAACGTCAAGGACACCGAAGACAGGGCATGCGAGGCTGCGGTAAGCAAAGGCCGGCCCCAGCGAGCGCGCCTCAGCACACCAGCGGCCCGGGCTCCGGCCTGATACAGGGCGTACCTGGATGCTGCAGCTCCCTCCCGTCCGACCGAGGCCTCCGGCCTGCGCGACCTCCGAGCGTAGCCGGAAGCGGCACCCGGGACCAGACGAGTAAGGATAGTGACCCAGGAACAACACTGAACGCTGAGGCGCTATTGGTGCCGAACACCGCCCTTTCTCCCTCCCCCTCGCCCCGCTTACCCTCTAGAATTTGGCTCCCGACGAGGGTAGAGCCGGGCGCGTCGGACGCAGCAAAACCCCGCACACGAAGGCGGGAGCCCGCGCCGGTCGCAGCTCTGATTGGTCGCCGCCTTTGAACTTCCGACTTCCGGGTCAGGCGCCTTTACTACGCATCCTCAGACTAGTCTTCCTCTCGGAGAGGCCCGTTGATTTCTGGGGGTTGTAGTCATTCTTCTCTAAGACAGGGTCTTTGGCGACCCAAGTTCTGGAACCAGAACTTTTAGGATGCTCAGTCACCAGAGAAAAGGCGATCTTTCTCTCTGACTTTGAGGAAACCAGCCAATCCTCAGCCTGTGGCGCAGTGATGTCTCCGGTAGCTAGGTAGGTTCTCTCGGAGTCAGCCCTCTGGAGGGGACTGTGCGCCCCCTACAGATTGGAGCTGCCCTCTTCCCCGCCGCCGGCCCTTAAGCCCAGCTCAGGTAGGAATCCGACCCGCACCGCGAGGCCTGGGCCGCCCAGGACTGCAGCAGGTGTGGCCATAGGCATGGAGTGGGCGCAAGGGTCGTATTTCCATAATGTTTCTGTCCCATGTGTGACCTCCCCGCTTGCAGGGGGCGTGATATAGCCCCAAAGAAGCGCCCGGAAAGGATTGGGGGGATGCCACTTGGGGAAAGCGGGACTGCGTGGGCACCCCAGCAAGGGGCCGGGAGTGGCCGGGACAGTCGAGGAAAGATTTCTTTTTTCCTTTTTCCTGTGGCATGAGTGAAAACATACGCATGTAGTGATGCACCACTGCACATGCACCGCCACGTGCAGTTAAGCGTCCTTGTCCAACTTGTTTCTGGAAAAACCAAATCGGTTTTTGGATAGGCAAAAAAATTTTTTGATAGGCAAGGAGGCCTGATTCAGAAACCTCAGATTCAGTTAATGGTGGAGTGAACAAAAATAAGCAAAGGTTTCTGACTCTCCAAGAGGGTCGCAGCTGCAGCCTAGGGAAGGAGCTGTCGTTTTGTCCTAACTTTGACCTCCTGGAGAGGCAGTTTCTGGATGTAATCAGCGCCCGACCTGGGCCCAGCTTCACTGCCTGACCCAGGAAGCTCTGCCCTTCATTGGTGAGGCTGACTCCTCTTCTCAAGCACCCGCCTGGTTCGTCTAGAAGTAAGGGAAGATTAACTTCATGCTGGCCAGAGCCACAGTGTGCCAGGCACGGCCACACAGGAAGCTGAGACCCTCTGCTGTAGTGACAGGAGCCCTCGGGCTCTATTTATAGCCGGGGCTCAAGCTGCTGACCTGGGACATTCCCCTGCTGCCATTCCAGCCTGGAGCAAGGCCAGGGCAAAGCACAGACCTCTCCCTCCTCCTCTCACCCCAGAGGTACTGTGGTTTGACTGTTTTTCCTCCTCCATGAGTTTCCCAGCTCCTGAGGTGCTGGAGAAGTCAATACCGCATGAGAAGGCCTTCAGGTGACAAAGGAGAGCTGACCTTGGAGTGTCAGGACCAAGATGGGGTCCTCCCTTACCCACTCTCTGGCCCCTGGGCCTCCGGGTACAGGTGCTGGTTAGCTGCCCTGGCTGCTCTAGGGGTAGCTGAGAATTGGGTATAAGGTTTAGGAGGAGGTAAGGATCCAAGATGTCTTGGGGAGACAGCAGTAGGAGGGACCCAACTGACACCTCCCCCCACTAGAGCTCCCAAGGAGGGAGGCAGAGCAGTTACAAAGGTCACAGGGAGCAGGGTGATCTGAGTTTGCTATGAAAAGGTGTAGCTCTGTCAGCAGATTAAGTTCCTGCTCCCCAAAGAGGGTACTGGCAGGGAGGGTGAGAGAGGCTTGGAAAGGTCACGCATGGTGGGGAGGAGCTGGCAAAGAACTAGGAACCGGGAAGTCCCGAGGGAGAATGACAAGCCCCATGGCCAGAGATGCCAGCGTGGCAGCTACTCTGGTGCCAGGGCAGCCTGGGGGAGGGGGAAAGGGGAGATGACCAGAGGTTTCTGAGGACGCAGATGTTGCTAGGAGAAGCTAGAAGGCGGTTGTTTGAGATCTTTGTATTTTGTGAACAAACACTGAGAGATCCACTGATGCCCTGTGGGGCCTGGCAGAGGTCAGAGCAAAGGGGTCCCTGGGGCCCACATCAGCTCAAAAGCCCAGACCCCTCCCTGCAGCCCTTGCCTCACCCCTCTTGTAGCTGAGGCATGGGGATAAGAATTCTGGTCTGTGTGAGGCAGCACGAAGCCCTTGCCTTTCCTCCCTTTCCCTCCCCTCCTCCCCCCACAGGCCCAAAGCCGGCCACTCTGGGGCTGATTCTGCCCCTCTCACAGGACAGGGAGAAAGCTCCCCGTTTGGAGAGGGACTAGGCAACTCCATTTCTGGTGAGATGTGATGGCCGAGAGGTGGTGGGCTGCTTCAGGATCTCCAGGCAGGAACCTGGGCCCTCAGCCTCCTGTCACTCAGTGAAAAGCTGAGAAGACGCTGCTCTGTGGGGAGTCCCGGAGATCCTGGGGGCCAGGCAACCCAAGCTTCTGCCTGTCTCCATTGGGATAAAGAGGCTGCCTGGCCTGGGCCTCAGGCCTGCTCACACATGTTCTGGATGATTCTGCAGGCAGTGGATGAACTCCCCCACTGGCAGGTTCTCGTAGCATACCTTGTACACAGCTGTGAACAGAGGAAACCTAGAATGGGGAAGGACAGAACCAGCTTGGCCTCCAGACAAGCCCCCAGTCCTCCAGCCCGTAACCCTCTACTCCCTGCTCTCCCGCCTTCAAGCTCAAGCAGACCCTGGTTCTCAATTTCCAACTGCTAAGAATTTGAATTTCCTAGCCCTGGGTTTTAGGGCTAGGACTGGGTTTTAGGGTCAGGTTCTTATTGCCCTTCTCTCTATCATATTGAACTTGCCTGCGTGATTTCCTAGCATCAACTTTCTGTTCCAACTGGGCAAGCCACTTAACCCCTCTGAGCCTCACTATCATCAGCTGTAAAAGGGAGTCAGTATAACAAAGTAGTGAAGAAGTGATTATGAGTTATGTGAAGGTGCTCAGTAAATGCCAATTTCCTTCTTCCCAGGCTGCTCCTTTTACAAGAAGCTTTACCTGACCAGTCGTGAGCTGATCTTCTGAGCTTGCTTCGAACTCTCTTGCTCTATGATTCTTTCTCAAATCAACAGAGCTCTGCTCTAATCACTGTCTTTGTGCTCCCTGAAAAGAAGACTGTCCTTGTCTTCACACCTCACCGCCCAGGACAGTATTCAGGGACAGAAGGGGTGGCCTCAAAGAAGTGGCTTAGACTGAGGGTGACGGACAGAGAGGCCAGACAGTCACAGAAGCTTATTCCTGTCCACCCACACAGCAGAGGACAGCGGGAGGCCATGTGACGCGTCCTAGCAATGTGGTATAAAGAGCACTAGACTGGAAAGAATTCAAAGACAATGCATTAGCTGGGGACAGTGGGCCCACCAGACCCTCTCCAGGCTCTTGGCTCTGTCTGTAAACATAAGACAACCTTTCCCTCTCTGCCCACTTCAAGGTGGGCAGTGAGGAGGGTTCAGGAAGATGATGAATGGGGAGAGCAGTTCTGGCCGCGGTTCCCTCACGAGTGGGGCTGGGGCAGACACTTACTTATCCACCATGCCTTTGTGCTGGAGGATGCTGTGCAGCTCCCGGGCTGTCTGGGGCCCCTGCAGCTTCTGTCCATTCAGCATCTCTTTCTCCAACTGCTCAATGGACTGTGAAGAAAATAGGACAGGCAAATGGAAATGGGAGAGGGGAGTTGTCAGTGTGAGATGGAGAGACGGGGGCTCCGGCAGGAGGTGGGTCTTAAGAGGAAAGAGATGGGAATGTTCACAACAATCTTAATGTTTGTACTCAAGAGATGCCACAAGCCAGGTTCCTCTGCCTTAACACCTACAGGGCCCAACCTCCCTGCTCCATTCTCCCCAGGGCCCACCTTTCCTGTGCGGGCGAAGGCCTCGGCCACCTTTCGGTTCCGCCCTCCATAGCAGGTAGTGATGAGGTCAGCAACACCACAGCTCTCCAAGAAGGTGGCAGAGGACACGGAGCCGCTGCAGAAGAGCTTGGCGAAGGCGATCATCTCCATGAGTCCCAGTCGGATCACAGCCGCCTTGGTGTTGTCGCCAAAGCCCAGGCCGTCACAGAAGCCAGCCCCCACAGCCACTATATTCTTTGAAGAGTGGAGTCATGGGTGAGAAAGGATCCCTCCCGCAGGCCCCACTTGGGACCCTCAGCACCTGCCTCGTGCTTCTTCCACCAGCCATGACATGCCCACTTCCTTCATAATGAAGGAAGATGTGTGGGCTCCTCAACTCCTTCCATTCTTGGTTTCCCCACTGGCTGCACTCCCTTCTTTTGGCTGCACTCCCTTCTTTTAGCCTGGACTTGTGCTTCCTGGCTCCCCAGCCCTGCGCTATACTCCATCCTTGAGGACTTTCCCTGAAAACTAGTCTACCTGGCCCCCCCATCCATGGCTGTTTTATGTCCCTGATAGCCATCCATAGCTCTGTCCAGGAGCCAGAGTTCTGGTCATCAGTCTGTCTGGGTGTCCTGGACATCTCATCTCCCCTTACCCTGGGTGCTCCACCAGGGCATCTCCTCTTCCCCGCCAGACCAGCCCTTTGAGCCAGGGATAGGGTGTCCCACAAGGGGCTACAGAGGAAAGGAAGAAGGGAGCCCAGCGTCTGAAGGTAAGCGCCTGCAGGCCTGAGTGATCCTGGCTCTGCCTCTGCAGTGCTCCCCAAGTGTACTGAACTCAGGGAGGATGGGGGTGAGCACCTGGAGTCCCAGCAACATTGTGCAGCTAAGCTAGGCCTTCTTTCAGGACCTTCTTCCCACCCCACACTGCCTCGTGCCCCTCTCACCTTTAAGGCCCCACAGATCTCTACTGTGTCCACCTCCTGCACCACCGTGACGCGGAAATTGGGTGTCTGCATCAACTCTTTCAGGAGCTGTCCGTGGGCCAGGTTCTTGCTACCTAAATTGGGGAGGGGGTAAGGCTTTAAGAAGGGGCTCTTGATTCTTCTTCCCACACCTGCCCGAATCAGGACCTCCAACTGTTTCTGTAGGGGCGTCCAACCCCTCTCATCTCTAATGCCGGGGTCTTCTTCCTTCCCCTGCCTTATGGGGAGAAGAGGGCCAGGTGGGCGGGGAATAGAGCACGGGGAGCGGGTATAACTGGAGTTGCACCATGGATGTGGGTGGGTGGGGTCTCACCGATGGTTGTCTCACAGAACTTCTCCTCAGCCACCTCGTTGGCAATGTTGGCCCCCATCAGCACGCTCATGGGGATGCCAAGGTGCTCCCCAATCACTTCAGAGATGAGCTTCAGCCCCTTGGGGCCCTCGTCTACCCCCTGGGCACAGGATGGAGCTCAGGACAGGTGCCTTTTACCCCAGCTGAGGGCTTCCCACCCAGAAATCCTGCCCCTTCCAAATTCAGTGTTCGTCAAGTGTCCCTCCCCAGCAGCGCAGCCAGAGCTTGCTGTGAGGAGAGCGGCTAGCCTGTGAAAATGAAACCATCCGAAAATTCTCCCACAACCTACTTCTCCAAGGTAATGTATCCCTCCACACCCCTGAACACCCCACCCCTGAGTACTCCAAACCAGCTTCCATCCCAGCCACTGCTCCAAACCAGCTGCCCTTCTCAGGTCCTCAAACCCAGCTCCTCAAACCAGCCTGCTTCTCATATCCCCTAAGCATCCCTCATACATCTAAGTTCCCTAAGACATCTGCCTCCAGACTGACACCTTATCTACTCCCCAACCACTTCCTCTTCCCAATGGCCCCGGCATCTGTTTCTCAAGCCTCCCCAAAGCCAACTCTTCTCCTCTCTTCAGAAAATTCCTGGCCTACTTGTGCGGTTTTCTGTGTGTCTCACTTCACCAACCCTGAGCCCCACAGCAGGTAGCTGTACCCCCTTCCACAGGACGGTGTCTCTGGCACCTTAATAAGAGACACGCCAATGGTGTTGGCCTTCAGGTGGCCCTTGAGCTGATCACAGATCTTGCCGATGAACTGATGGGGCACCACAAAGATCAGGATGTCGGCATCCGCTGCAGCCTGGACCACATCAGGGACAGCCACCTGTGGGGGTGACCAGTGCTCATGGGCCTGACAGACTTCTTCTAGCCCCTGTGGAGCCCCATTATGGAGATCTAGGAACTAGAGTGAGGCTGGTGGGGAAGAAGGAAGGATAGTTTTGGGGTTGAATCTGGAAGGGCTGAACCTGGAGGAGCAAGACACTCTATTCTCTCCCCCTTGCCATCATTTCTTCTATGCTTCAGCTGTCCTGGACTCTTGAGAACTCCTGGAAACCTCCTCCCAGCTGTCTCCTAGCCCTTGGCTGTGGGACAGTGAAGTCTGGGCTTGGCAGGAGGAAGAGGACAAGTAAGATTTCATCACCCTGCTCCTTAGGGCCCCCAGCTGGGAATGGAGAGCCCCAGTCTTCCTGCTCTCTTCCCTGCTCGCCCTTTCTAGGTGGGGAGTAAGCCACATGGATTTGACCAAAGACCTTAAGTCCAAGGAGCAGTCTCCATGTCTGCTAATCATTCAGTGAATGAATAACAGGATTAAAGCCCGAGGCAGGCACTACCTGAACCCCAAGTCTGGGAACCAGAGAACCTGCCTTTGGTTGTCATGGAGACCAACTTCCTCATCTTCTCCCCCTCCCTTTCCTCCTGGGAGCCCATGGGGCAAGGTGGAGATGCAGGGGTATGCATTCAGGTTGTCCTCAACCCCAGGAAGTGCTCTGGGAGCTGTGCACGAGGATACCCTGTGCCTGGAGGAGCCCTCCTGAGATGCTCCTCAGGTCCAGTGGTGCTTGAAATGGCCCCCTCACTTCCCTCTCCCTCTCCCCCGGGTGTTGGAGCTCACCACATTGGGGGGCAGCTTGTGCCCTGGCAGGTATTTGACATTCTCGTGCTCTGTGTTGATGATCTCTGTCAGCTTTCTGCCCCCGATGTCTTCCTCAAACACCCACATGGTCACCCGTGGGTCAAAGTGTGCCAGCTGGGCTGCATTGCCACCCACAATCTTGGCGATGGCTGAGCCCCTGGCGGGAGGGGGGAGTGCAGAAAGTGGAGTGAGGGAGGAACAGTGGCAGGGGAGGGGACAGTGCTCCACCTCAGGATATCACAGTATCCACTGGACTATTTACTTGCCACCTCCCTTGTCACCCCCTCTCCTATGACACTGTGTCTCTAATGAGCAGGCAACAGAAAGGAGACTCAGTCTCCCTGACACTGCTGCTGGAGAAGGGGGCCAGCTTTCTGATCTCCCAACACTGCGCCCCACCTCCGCCCATGCAGTTTTTCAGGCAGGGAGCACTCTGGAGGCTCCCTTCCTGTGGGGAACAGGTGCCATGCCGAGAGGCAAGGGCCAGGAGGGGTCAGGGCACCCTCTGTCCTAGTGGGGTAGGCAAGAGACAGCAGCGGGAGCCGGAGCACTTCCTGCTCACCAAGCCTCCGTCCCTGACTTCCGCAGACTTGAGGGAGCCCCCCTGCCCCCCAACACACTCCTTGACAGAGCTGCTTACCAGTTGCCAGAGCCTACAATGCAGACTTTCTTGCCGGTCATGGTGCTGCTTCTCTGCCTGAGCCGCCAGCTGGGTGCCACTCTCCCCAGCTCCCCTGCTGGCTGGGAGCATATAACTCCAACACACGTGGGTGCAGCCAAGCCCCACCCTCCAGGGGAGGGGAGGCGGGCACCGAGGGAGACAGAGAGTCTGGCAGGGCCAGGGAAAGGGGGGAAAAGGGGAGAGAGACAGGTGGGGAACAGGAATGGGGCACAGACTAGGCCCGCTTTTCCTTTTAGGTTTGCCAGCTGATAGTGCTGGCAAGCTTCTTCCCTTGGCTCCAGCCCAGGTCCTCACCCCCCTCCCTCCCTGCAATGGGCTCATCTTGAGGTCTGCCAAGAGCAAGCCCAGATAAGGAACAAGTGACCAGTCGCCTGTGCTCCCTTCTGTCCCCTAGCCCTGGAATAAACTGTATTCAGTCCCAGCAGCAGATACAGGCATGCTTGCTTTTCCAACGTAGGAATTGCCCCATGTGATCTCCCAGGACCCCCAAAACTGCGCTGCAGGTTTAACCTCTGGCAGTGATGGGTCACGTGTCACAGGTCCCACTCTAGCTCCACTGCAGGGCTGTGCGTGAGGTGGGTGGGTGTGAGCCCTTTTATGTAAGGTAGGACCCCATAGAAGGGGAGGGGAGGGGCTGCTTTGGGGGCAGCCGGAGGCTAAGACCCCATTAGCCTGAGGAACAGAACCCACCACTGGGCCTCTCCTCACCTGAATGCCTTCCAGAAAGGAGGGTAGGAAGTGTTAAAGTTGGACGCAAAGTGGTCCACAAGTCTTTTGCAGACTCTGGGCTTGAGGAGGACAGAAGGCAGGCAGCCCAAGTGTTCACTATCCTTGAGAGGCACTGAGCTTCCTTCACTTCTCTCTTGGGTTTCCTAGCTGCTAACACGACAGGGGCTCCTTCAGTTTAGTGGCTAGTTTGCAGAAGCCAGAAAGGGAAGGGAGGCAGGACATGGGGCAGCTGTGACCTCTGTGAGCCTTGTGGTCTCAGATGCTGTAACTGAGACTCAGTGGGGTGTATGCTTTTGGGAGGAGGGAGAATGGAAGACACATTGAGTAGCTCAAGGCTCTATGTTGCCCACAGCAATGTTTAAGCAGGGAGCTTCGGTTTCTAGGCTGATGTAGAGAGCGGGGCAAAGGCCCCTAACGCTCCAGCTGTCTGTGCACCTTGGCCTGGAAGGCAGACACCACTGTGTGCTCACGTGCTGACCTCCTGGCTTGGCCAACTGCTGAGTGGGTGTTTTTGTCCCCCTGGGCTCTTGCTGGCTGCAAACTGTGGTAAGCACTGGGCCAGAGGGGAGTCTGTGTGTAACCACTGAATCAGGGTCAGTGCCCCTGAGATCAAGACTGGGGAGAAATGGTTTTCTAAGTTCTAGGGACTGCCCTGGAAAAGCCCACCATACTCTGCTCCCATGGCCAGGGAGTTCCCTTACAGGGACATAAATGAAATCAGTAGCTGATTGTTTCTCTTAGGAACAAAATTAAGCCTACTACAGAGCCAGCTTCCTGCAGATTACTGTTATTGCACTGGCATTGAGAAAAAGGCACCAGTGCCAGGCTGCCAGCTGGGAGCTCCGATTATGGGTGATGAAGAGAAAGAATGCTTCTGTCCCTGGCACATAGGATGAGAACCCCAAAGAATGGATGTTTATGCATAAAATAACCTCCTGTCTTTGCCTAAATGCTTCCATCTCTCATTTTGTCCCTACCATCATTTTTAGTAGTATGGAGACAAAGAATTTGTTAATTTATATAGGAATGAAATGTGTAGAGATTCAGAATTGGCTTGTCACAGGAACTTATCTGTTACACAAGAGTTCTTTTCCCAAGAGCAAACTGTAGATTATTTGCTTGAAATTAATAATGGTTCATCAGCCATTCATTACACATGTAATTAGCCTGGGTGAAAACAGATGCCATTTCAATGTCCTTGACATCAATTTTTTCCACTCCAAGTTATCACCCACACACACTTCTCTCTGCTTTCCCTACGCACGTCTGATAAACCCCCACATTCCAGACTGGGAACTGTGGTTGTTATCCTTGTTGGATTTGATTGCACATAGGCAATACTTGAGTATTCACAACCACGGAGGCAAAGGTTAACTTTTTAGTTACAGTTTTGAAATGTGGTTGCCTTCGTCCGGTGTCCTAAATCCCCTTCTTGGGTAGAACCAAGCTAGATAATGGCACAGAGGACGAAAGGAAAGAGCCACCCAGTGGGAATCAAGCCTATTATGACGGCAACAAAGGCAGAATTTCCTGCTTCTGCTACTGGGAACCAATCCTGAGAGTGTTAACTCTGCCTGTGAGGGGTTGGCCATCTACAGTACAAGGATGATAGCAGAGCACATCCACACCAGTCTTAAGAACTAAAGTCTTACTCATGGTTGAGAAAGTGGAACCTTAAAGAGTGACAGGCACAGAGAAGACAAATGTCTCCAGCCCTGGCCCGTGTGCAGATGGGAGCCCTGAGAACTCTACAGGCTCAGGTTCATCGAGTGTAAGGGATCACAGGTGCTCAAGGACAGTGCATTTGAGCCAGTGGGTGCCCTGGGGAGCGCAGAAGGGCAAGGGAAAGGATGGCAGTGCCACTGCCTTGTCAGAACCTTCCTTAACAGGAACTGAGGATAGGACTCAGATGCAGTGATGAAGCCTGCTAATCTCAGCCAGCATCTGCCCTGCTTGGACCACTGGGGCTGACAGAACAAGCTCTTAAGGTAAAACTTTGAGACCCATACGGTAGAAACCTTGTTTTTCACCATATCCCCAGTGCCTAGAACCACAGATGGCACACAGCAGGTGCTCAATAAACACTTGTCAAATGAACAAACACCATGAGCATGGCTAACGGCATTGGAGAACACTCAGGGAAGAGCTCTCCATCAGTACGGAGGGGGACCCATTCTTCAGAAGATTCTTTTATTAAAACTGGGTGACATTGATAAGGGGGCAGTACAAAAAAAATTTTGGTCCATGAAAAAAAACATAATAATTCAGTTAATAAAAACAGTTATCTTCAACAGGGACACTGTAGGAGTGCTGAGCTTCCTTATCATGGTTCCAGCCCCAGGGACAGAGGTTGTCCAGTGTCACTGTGGGGAGAACCTTTCAGGGAGGGGGGTGATTAATGACTAGAAGGAGAAGATGGGGAGAGAATCCTGCTGTCCCCAGAGTGGAACAGGCAGGGATACAGGGCTGGGGGGTGTGCTCGCAGGAGCCTGAGGAGGGGGTGGGGAAGCAGGGGCTTTGTCAGTTCTGCAGGTTTACAGCCCATGCCGAACGGAATTCCCCCTCTGTGCCCAGCTGTCTCCCACCCTGCTGTGTTGAGTCTGCGAGCCTGGGATATGCTAACTCGGGGGTGATACAACCTGGAAGAATTTGAGGCTCTCCTGGAAAGATGCAAAACCATCTCGGTTCCAAGGGGCCAAGATCGCACAAGGTCCTGCTGCTACCTGAGGGGTCTGAAGCTTTGAGGGCGGGGGCTGGGGAGTCACAATCCTGTGAGGCAGGGAGAGGGAAGAGTCACAAACTCAAGTCAGAGCTCTCTGCAGCCCCAGGCGCGTACACTCCTCAGTGCCCAGCAGTCACCAGCGGGTGTCAACTGGGCAGACAAGGTACAGGAAGACAGGATGGCCCAGGGCTTTTACCCGTTTGATTGCAGGCCTGTTTCTCCATGAAAGGATGGGGGAGGCAGGGCGGAGTGAATGAATGAATCACACCTCCACGCTACAGGAGAAAGGAACAGCCTCCGCTGGCAATGACGGTACCCTAGGTGAGGTCCCTGGGGCTCTGACAGGGAAAGGCAAGATTCCCCCACCCAAATGCCCTCAGTCAGGACAGACAGGAGGGAATCCTCAACAGCAGCTACAAGGAGTGTGCTGGGAGGGAGCAATACTATGAGAACAAACTCTAATACTGATGTGGACCCCCTGTGAGGGAGGGGAGAAGCACTGAGACAGCAGGCCCATCTGGAGGGCTGCGGACTGACCTGGGGCTCAGTGGAGCCCGAGAGCCAGGGTTCCTTTAGTGCTAGAGGGCAACAAGTGAAGGGAGAGTTTGCTCCAAACCTGTGGAGGGAAGGAAGGAAACTGGATTCTGTTATCAGGAGAGCCAAGATCAACTAGCTTATAGAGTGCCCCCAGGCCTGAGTCGTGGAGAAGGGGCTACCGCTCCCAACTCCCGGGTCTCTGAAGGGCAGGATCAGTGTAGCTGGTCCCCTTGAAGACCACTTGGCCTTAGGCCCAATCCATTCAATGCACTGATTACCACTACAGGTTCTCTCTCTAATACTATCTAGAGGTCCTATGCAGACCAGGGGAGGGGAGAGGCACACGGGAACTTTGTGGGGCAAAGGGAAGCTGGGGATAGGAAGGGGTGGGGTGGGAGAAGAGGCTAGCCGGTGTCACGCGAGACCCTCTTCATTCTGGTGTTGTCCTAGAACCGACAGCATCCCCTGGAAAGCCCCAAGCAAGACCAAGGCAGGTGCTCTGAGGCAGGCAGCACAGGACCCAAATAAAGAAATCGGTGCAGCCACATCAGGGCTGTGGGAGAAGCCCTATGTATTTCGGATTCCCAGGGCTTGCTCTAATTCTTGTCGTCTCTGCTGCACCTAAGGAGAAAATAGTGGAGGGAGTGGAGGATGAGACAAACCAGAAGTTGTTCTTGATACCACTGACCCCCACCAGGGTGCAGACCCCTTGCCTTTTTGTCAGTTTCTCCTCTGCACCCTAGGTGCCTACCTTGGAGTAGAAATATCGACACACAGCCTCCTGGGCCCAAGGCTGGAAGTAGAACTCTGCTCGGCGTTCCTCCTCTGGGTTACCCACCACATCAGTCATGGTCTGAGAGAGAATGGGAAGCAGGAGAGAGAGAACAGGGTTGTTTCCTTCCTTGTCATCTGTTGTGGACTGAACAGTGTTCCCTAAAAGATACTGAAATCCTAATCCCCCAGTACCTGTGAATGTGACCTTCTTTGGAAATAGGGTATCTGCAGATGATCAAGTTAGGATAAGGTCCTTAGGGTGGGCCTAATCCAATGATGGGTATCTTTATAAAAAGGGGAAACTCAGACACAGAGACAGACAGGTACAGAGGAAAGACAACGTGAACACACAGGGAGAACACCATCTACAAACCAAGGAATACCTGAGGCGACTAAAAGCCAGGAGAGAGGCCTGGAACAGACTCTCCCTCCCCACCCTCGGAAGGAACCAAACCCTGCTGACACCGTGACTTCAGGCTCTAGCCTCCAGAACTGTGAGACCATCCATTTCCCTTGTTTAAGCCACTGGGGCTATGGTACTTTACTACGGCAGCCCTAGCAAACCACTAAAACAGCACTCCGAGTCACCCACCCTGTGGACAAGTCCCTGCCTTGTTCAGGGATCCTTCCTGGCACCCCCGTCCCCTGCTCCTCTGGTCAGGCTGACTGCAGTCACCACAGGACAGGCGAGAACTGAGGGCACGTCTCACATACTGTGCTCATTCCTACCTTCCTGCCTGAGCTTGCGATGCTCCTCTCTCTGGGAGGACCTCTCAGAGAGCACCCCTCTCTCTCTCAAATCCCAAATTCTCCAGAAAGCCTTTCCAAGCTATCCTAGCCTCACTAATCTCCCTTCTTTGTTTTATCTTATTGGTTCTGGTGAAATTCTGATAATGTCGTACATGATTTACTACTTTTTTTTTTTTTTTCATGCAGCCCCAGAGGGGCAGATTTACTACTTTTAAAATCCCATTAGTCTGGTTTCTCAAACAGAATATATGCTACTTTGAAAGCAGAGACGGAGTTTTCCACTCTGTATCCCCTACAACATGGTGCACAGTGACAGCACACAGTAAATACTAGATGAACACTTAATGGTTCCATCTCCATTTCCCTACTAGAACACGCTAAAGAGAGTCTGGCCCCTTACTTCTCCCTGGCTCTCCACCACATGCTACAGACATAGAGCAAACACGTGCCTCATGGACCCAAGTCTCTTTGCACCTGTCCCAGGTTCTCTACCTTGAGGTCCCGGCACTGGGACTGAAGCCAGTCATTGATGAAACCCTGAGGGTCTCTGGCAAAGCTCAGCATGAACTCCCGCTGGGTCTTCAGCTGATTGATAGTTTCTATTGTCTCGTGGATCTGAAAGGAAGAAGGAAAGGAAGCTCATGACATTTCCACGTTGGGGAAATGCAAAGTTAAGTGGCAGGCAGTGTATGACTTCTCCTTGTGCCACTCCCAACCAAGGAAGAGAATGCAGTCCCAAAATGGCCCTGCTGCCCAGGGCCCCCACCTGCTCTGGCGCTTGGCGCTGTGTCTCTGTCTATCGCCCATGAGTGAAGTTTTCCTTACAGTCTGCACCATGTCCACTGTGGATGACGCTACATGGGAAATTTTTAATCCACAGCACAAATGGGTCTGGAAACTCTCAGGTAGAAAAGGAGTGGTACACAGGGCTGTCTCTGTAGCTGTGGTCCGTGGATTTTGTTGGCTGATACTCCATGCTCTTCCTGGCAATTTCATCTACTTGTATGTTTTCCAGCACCACTGACAGGGTAACGAGTCCCCAGGCTGCAGATCACAGTCCATTTTCTAAACTCCTACCAATGCATCTGCTTGACACCTCAAGGCACCTTAAACTCCCCAAAATAAAATCACTACCTTCTCCCAAGACTTGCTTCTCCTGCTCCCAATCTGAATGACTACAACTGCACACTCCAGCTGAAAACCTGGAGGTCTTCATAACACCTCTTTTCCCTCACACCTCACCCCACCATCTGCATCTAGTGTCCAGATCCCTACAATTCCACCTCAACACCTTCCAAACCTACCTACTCACGTCTGTCCTCACAATCAGTACCGTAAGGTTAGGCCCTTAACATACGTCATGTGCATTACTGCACCAACCCCCACCTGGGCTTCCTTCCCCCAGATCTGCCCTCCTTACAGTTCACCTCCCACCGACCTGCCAGTGAGCATTCTAAATACAAACAGCACCAGGCCCTCCCATTCTCAGGACAAAGTATAAACCAGTTTACCCTGCCTCAAAGTGGTTTCAGGACTAGGTTCCTGCTTCCCTCTCCAGTTTCTTCTCCCCGGCACCCCGAGCTTTATCTAACACAGTGAAGAGCTTGTATTTCTTCAACATGCCAGGTTCTCTGCTCATCTTTGGGCCTTCATATACCCTGCTCCCTCTTTCTGGAATGTCCTCTGCCCCCACGCCCTTAAGTACCATCATCCTTTCCCCCCTTTTGTTGACTCCCATCAGTTCAGTTCAGTTGCTCAGTCATGTCTGACTCTTTGTGACCCCATGGGCTACAGCACACCAGGCATTCCTGTCCATCAGCAACTCCAGGAGCTTGCTCAAACTCATGTCCATTGAGTCGGTGATGCCATCCAACCATCTCATCCTCTGTCATCTCCTTCTCCTGCCTTCAATCTTTCCCTGCATCAGGGTCTTTTCCAATGAGTCGGTTCTTTGCATCAGGTGGCCAAAGTATTGGGAGTTTCAGCTTCAGCATCAGTCCTTCCAATGAATATTCAGGACTGATTTCCTTTAGGATTGACTGGTTTGATCTCCTTGCAGTCCAAGGGACTCTCAAGAGTCTTCACCAATACTACAGTTCAAAAGCATCCATTCTTCTGTGCTCAGCTTTCTTTATAGTCCAACTCCCATGTTGACTCCCATGTCCTTCAAGATCAGGTTGGGGCATCACCTCTTCCAAGAAAGCCTTCCTGTTTTCCTTTGTGTTCCCAGAGCCTTTCTGGCTTTACTTGCCTGGACTATGTCTAATGATGTTCATGGTAATAACAACAGAAGCAGCAGCCACCATTTGCTTTTATGTGCCAGATACAAGGTCATGTCTTCACATACATTGTCTCATTTAATCCTCATAACAACTTTAGAAAAATAGGCATTATGGTCTCTATTTCACAAATCAGAAACTGAGGCTCAAAACTATTAAGAGGTATAGTTAAGAATCAATGTGTGTCTGGCTCCAACCAGCACCAAAGTGCCTAGCATATACTGGGTGTCAATACATTTTGAACGAATATCAAAAATCAAAGAAGCCAAGAAGCTGTGATAGAGGGCTAGTGACACCCAACTATCCAGGCCACGGTCCCTACCTTGTTGTCTAGAGTAGCAATCTCCTGCTGGCTGGCAGTAGACAGCAGAAAAGAATTCATCTGGGTCTTCAAGGTATCATCCACTTCCACATCAATGTCATAACAAGCTGTCTTTTTCTGATCATTCGGGTCAACACTGAGGAGGAAATCAAGGGGGCCTGGTAAAGAGCTTGTTCCCTAAGACCTAATCACACAAGTCTTAGACTGAAGGTCAAGGGGTTGACTGCAAAAGGGTATCAGACACCTTGTTGGTGTGACAGAAATGCTCTGTACTCTTCCTGTGGTGGTAGCTATAGGATGTGCACATTTGCCAAAAATAATCAGATTTTAAATGGGTGTAATATATTGCATATAAGCCTCCGTAATAATGGTAAAAAGTCAAATGGTACAAAAGATATCTGATGAAAAGTAAGCTTCTCCCTCCCCACAAAGAAACCATTGCTACACTATCTTTTCACTTATTAAACTTAAATTGACTCTGAAAATATTCAAATAAATACACACCACACACAATAAAATGTGGTCTAAATTTAATCACATGAATATAGGACAAACTAGCTTCTACTGACCCAGTGTATAAGTTGTAGGAATTACTATCGGCTAAGTGATGATGGTTCAGGGTCTAGTGAAAGGAAACCTTTACTGGAGTTAATATGGAATAAGGGAAAGAGGGCAAAGACTACGTAGAGCCAGAAGACATGGTGCTTTGAGGAGAAAGTGCCTTCTTTCACTCTGTATCTGCCTAGACATGCCTTGATCATCCATCTTCTGAACAGAAAAGCAGATAGAGGTAATGGAGTTGGAGTCTCAGACTGGAATGTCCTACCACCCAGAGAAAAGACAGGAGTTCATCAGTGATAAGCTAGTAAATTCTAACAACTGATTCTCCAAAAGAGAAAAAGAACAACAAGAAAAAGCCCTGACTTGGAGCATTTGCTAACCTCTGTGTTTTAAATATTCTCAACATGGTTGATTTCAAGATGCCAACATTATATCACTGATCAAGGAATTGGGAAGGGATGTGCAGTAACACATCATTAGATAGCATTTCCACCACAAGACACAATAGACAGAAGTAACTTCGAAAACACAAACCCCAGTATGTGTCAGTTGCTCAGTCGTGTCTGACTCTTTGAGACTCCATGGACTGTAACCAGCCCGGCTCCTCTGTCCATGGAATTCTCCAGGCAAGAATACTGGAGTGGGTTGCCATTCTCTTTTCCAGGTGATTTTCCTGACTCAGGGATTGAACCTGGGTCTCCTGCATTGCAGGCAGATTCTTTACCATCTGAACCACCAGGGAAGCCCAAACACCAGTAAACCAATATAATAACTCAGAAATGATGACTTTTTGAGTACATTTACACTTATTTTTTATATAATGCATTTAATCGCAAGTTTATATAATCCTAAATAATGACTGTGTTTAACAACCTGCTTATAAATTTTCTAAAAATTCTGAGAACTGACTTGTGCAGGTGGTACAAGCCAGCTCCAGCACACCACTGTCTCGCATACACATGCTTACCTGATGACATGATTAATGATAATGGGCTCAGGTGGCATAAGCAAGGCATGGAGCCGTTGGGGAATCTCTGAAAACTTCATACGTTGAGACTCAAAGATCTGTGGGAAAGAGGAGAAGCAGCTAAGAGTACAACTAGTGCTGCAATGGACTGAGAAAAAAATGGAAACTTTTCTTACCTGCTGGAGGTACTTGTCACAAATGACAAACTCCCGCTCATGTGGGTCCTGGAGCTTGTGTGTCTTAATATATTGCCACAGTGCTTGAATGATCACCGGACGGGTCTGGGTGTGAATGCCCAGGAGCCGAGCCAGACGAGGGTCTAATTTAAACTGAGGAGGCTGGAGAGAACGAGGATATAGGGATGAAGCCAGTGAGCTGAGTCTATGTGCTATTATGGGGCACTTGGTGTGGTCATACATTCATGCCATTCAACAGGCATTCATGTTGTGCTTTCTCTGGAGCAGAAAAACACTAAGGGGAACTCAGAAATGACTAAGACCCTACCCCTTAAAGATATTTAGGGAGCTAACAGTCTGATGGCAAATTACCTGCAACTAGACTTAAACTGCCTTTACATGTCAGACTGCTGATGGGTGGGGCTGAAGGCTGGTCCTCCGCATGGCAGCACAGCGTACCTGGTAATCCAGCATCAGCAGGACAGTACATCGTACATTCACATCTCCCGGCCGCTTCACCTGGAAGCCATCCGTCTCCTGGGTAGTGGCGGTCCTGTGCCACTACAGAGAGGAAGATGTCAGGGGGTGCTCTCCCAGAGGAAGAGCTGGGGTGGGAGGGAAGAGCTTCTGTAATGACTGAATTTTCAACTTTGATTAATGAGGCTGCTGGAGAAGAGCAACAGCATGAGACATTTTAAAAAACTGCATATGACTTTGGGATTCCTGTCTATAAGTAGACGGACATTTTAATTCTGATTGCTCAGGGTCACATTTAAATTAGCCTGTATTTTCAGTGATTTTATCCACAAAATGGATAATATACACGTGTACAGTAAAATAACATAGCTATCATCTACTGAGTACTTACTATTTGCCAGAGTATTCTAGGACATGTACTTGGATTATCACACTGAATCCCCACAACATTCATATGAGAAAGGCATGATTAAACCTATTTTACAGATGAGAAAACTAATGCTTAAAAGAATGAAGCAAGCTGCCCAAGGTCAACAGCCAATAAGTGGTGGAGCTGTTATCTGAGCTCTGGTGTGTTGGATTCCACAGTCCACATTCTTAGGCACTATGCTCTACTGCTATAAAGTTAAATATATTTACAAATTTCTATTGATTCTATGACTTACTTCCCTTATTAGATGATAAAGACCTTCCCATGTTTCTTAGTGGTTGAGGTTAAGGGGCTGCGGCTACACTGGCAAAGAAAGGAGCAGGTTAAGTTCACTTGGAGTGTTGGATTACCTCATTCTGGTTTTGACTGCATCACAAAGAACACTGTTGCTAACATGGTCTTTAGAACACTATGTAATCAGGCATTGTAATAAAGAATTTTTGATGATTTGGAATGTGAATCTAAACAAAGCAGGAACCAAAAGCAAGGAGCAGATCTGTAAAAGTGGCCTTGGTAAGGACTAAATCCTATTAATGAACCCCCTTAAACACAGCACTTGTTACCAGGAAAAAAGATGAACGGCGTGTGGATAGCTACATCTCACCATTCCTGGCATGTATAAAAAGCCTCCATTAGACTTTCTCTTGAGAGTGGGAGCAGCAATCAAGATAATTAAATTTAAAAGGTGGGACAAGTCAGACTGTAAGAATTCTTGGGTCCAAACAGCACCAAAACCAAACAGCTAGTGCCACCTGGAGGCCAATGTACAAACTGCACTGGAGGTACCCGACCCCCTCTCCCTAGACATTAAAGTTTAGCTCCCAAGTCCATCATCCTCTACTGATAAAGTCAAGGTCTAGAGGACAGAACTACTCACTTCTACCAGATGGTTGTCTGGTCCATACAGGTCTTTGTCCAGTTCAATCACCAAGGATTTAAAAAAAGAAGAAAACTTCCTCTTTTGTTTGGTGGCATCATATTTGGACAAAGCTGACTAGAAAAGAAGAGAGGAGACGTCGTGTTAGAAAAAGCCATAATTCCCCAAAACAAAGTCCCGTAAACAACCCACAAAAGCAATGGGAAAAAAACTCAAAAATGTCTTCTGAGTGTATCTTAGGAGATGGCAAGGTAGGTGTCTATTAAACAAGTTGCAGTAGCAACAGGACCCTGAAGAAGCAGCCTATAACGTGTATAGGGTCATTGCCTTGCCCACCTCTTTTTCCCAAGGGAAATGATGCAAGTTAAGCCAAACCTTTACACATAATAAAGCGAGTCTGAACAGAAAAAATTCTGACTCTAGAGGGGAAATGAATCACAGGTAATAAGCAGCCAGAACAAAAACAGCTTTATTTGGATGACATGACACCACTGGCGGATGGACTGGACCTATATAGAGAAAACAGAGGCTCTGACATTGACCCCTGGTTCTCCTGAAAAATGCTTTCATACTGGCTTGCCTGTGAACAGCTAAAAATAGAGAGCCAGAGAGTATAAGGGAATGGCAGGTGAGCTTCTCCAAGGAGCTTCTGGAGTGGGAAGTTTGGGGGCTATCACGTGGCAGCTGATGTTCCCCATGAAGCAACAAAGAGCTTGCCAGAGAAATCAATCCCACATAAACTGCGAGCTGTTTCCAATAGGAGCTGGAAAGACGGAGAGGCCACAACAGAAATCACGGACCTCAAGGACTCAGGGAAGAAAGCATGGCCCAAATGTTAAGTGCAAATTCACTTGGTTTAAAAGAAAATAAATAACTGAAAAATCTGCTGATACTGCCAAGACCAATGGCTAGCCGTATCAGGAGAGAGGTAAACAACAAATCAAATCCCAGGACAATAAGGTTCTCGATGTGATACCACAGGGAGGGCCAAGCTGTGGGAGCCAGACACAAAGATCCATTGTCTGTTAGTGCGGGGAACACAGTGACCCTCTCCCCGCTGTTCCCAACAGGAGCCGTAAGCACCAGTCAGGCTTCCTGCCAACCAGACAATACTGCTTGTTCCCAGAAGCTCCCACCCTAGACGCCAACCACAGTGGACCTTGAACTCACATCCTCCAGGAGCCGTCCTTCTACCCGAAGTTCCCAGGAAGCCACCGTCCCTTCCCCATCCTCAGCATCTGACTTAGCCGGATTGAAAGTGTTAGAAATGAAAATTCGCAGCTTCCGTTTTTGCTGAGGAAGGCAGAAACAGGATTGACAGTGGGGCCTCAGTGGTTTGATGTTGAAGACAAGGGTCTCCCCAAACCCGACAATGACTCCTAACAGACTGGCTTACTGTCTACGCAGCCCCTAGGGTGGTTGGATGGAGATTCCAATGAGAAGAGGAGCACAAGCCACTGGCCTGAGTGCAAATGCATTCACCAGGATGCCAGGTAGACAGACATGCAAGATGCCAGGTTCCCAAGGTGGCAGAGCAGTTACAGCAAAAACACCAACAGGGTATATTTCTGGTGCAAGAAATATCAAAAGCCTCTCCCCCTTTGCTATTCTGTTCTTACGCTTCTAATGTAATTCTCAGTTCGTAGGCGGAAGAGATGTAATTTAAATGCCAAGGAAAGCTGTGCTATGCCTTTGATTTCTCATCCTGAGCCTGCTGAAGGTTCCCGAGTCCTCTCCTTTGGCTCTCTGCCTAGTACTCTCCTGTGTTACCTTGATGGGACGTTTCAAGGCCTCCTGGATATCTAGCCGTTTCCTCATGATAGTCTGGTCCAGTTTCCTTTCAAAAGCCAAGAGATCCATATAGGCCTGGGATTCTGGTACCAGTTCACGAATCTTAGGAACAGAAAGATATCATTGGGATCTAAGGCTGACCATCTCTACTCTCAAACTCATCACACCCTCAAGAAGGCCTATAGCCTGGACTCACCCTTTGAGGTAGAATTTTGTCAGCCATCTTCTTTTTTTTTGCACTGTTTGGAATAAATACTGTTATCAGGTTGGGATGGGACTAGCCAGAACATGAAGACAGGCTGTCAGCACCTCCATTTATAGTGAAGGAACTGCAAAGCTTGTCTCAAATCAAAGACACCCCCACCCCTAACAAACACAAAGCAATTATTTCAAGAATGAGCATCGTCTGCTGACACAGCACTGCCACTTCTCAGCTCAGGTACTCCCAGCACCTGCGTCCTCACAGGCCTCCTCCCTCCCTCCCTCCCTCCACCCTGGGATCATCTTACTTGTGGTTCCGATTTTGGACCGCCTGCTGCTGGACCTGCTGGATCTGCTGAGGCGCAGGTCTCTTGCGGGACTGGTCCATCCCTGACTGGGCCAGGCCAGGTCGGACTGAAGGGTTCCCCCCATAGCCAGGGGGTCCCATGGAAGGTCCCTGAGGTGTCATTCGGCTGCCTGGTAGCATACCTGGTCTCTACAGAGGGGAGAGGACCTAGAGATGTCATGGCTTCCCCTGCAAATCCCACCAAGAAAGGGAAAGTGGGGGAGGCCTGAGTTCTTTGAATGAAACAAGGCAGGGGGGTGGGGTGGAGCACAATGGTGGGGCGGGAGGAGAGCCCTCTACCTCTCTGACATCCAAGTAATTGGAACTTCCTCTGCTCCAGCCCTGACTCCACAGGAGAATATAGCCCCAAAGCAAAGACAGCCAGACTATACTCAAATTCTCCCCTAGTTTGTATCTGGCACACTGGACATCTCTTCTAGTCCCATATTTACTCAGAGAGTACTGTCAGGCACTATCTCCTCAGAAGCCGACCTCAATTTGCCAGCTACACCTGTGTTCCTCTGGGCACTGGAGATGCCTAGGCCATTTGCACTCAAGGTCTCACAGGCCCACGTTTGGCCTCACTTCGTCCACCCCGGTTTTACATCCTGACTCCCCAAGAAAACAATGCCTCTAGGAGCGGGTGGGGATGCTAACAGCCTCCCTTCCCTTCCCCGCACCGTCTCCCCCGACCCCAACTCGGCGCCCGAATCCCTCTCAGGCGCGTCCCTCCTCCTCCTCCCCCCACCCCTGTCACTCCCAGGCCCCCGCTCGGCCCCGCCCCCGGCCCGCGCGCCCCTCCTCCTGCCCCACTCACCGGATAGGCCGCTCCAGGCATCGGGGAGCGATATAGCCCTTGACCCGGCGCCGGGCCCATTCGCACCGGAGGCCCCGGTGTCCCGCCCGGGCCCAGGGCCGCCGCCGCGCCCGCCCCTCCTGAGGCTCCGGCGCCGCCGCTCGGAGCCACAGACTGGAAACCCGCCCGGGCCGCCATCTTTCCCGGAGCCGCTGCTGCAGCTGCACAAAGAACCGGAACCGGAACTCCCCCCGCCCCCCCGCGCGCCCCCCGCGCGCCCTCCTGTCCGCCCGGCCGGCCCGCCGGCACGGGAGGCTCAGGGCAGCGAGACTGTGGGCTAGAGGGGGGCGACTAGCGGAAAAGGCGTGTGACCACTCCCTCCAGCCTTCACGGTCCGGGAGGGAAAACCATCGAGAAGAGCTCTGGGATAGAGAGGCCATGCGAAAGGGCGCCCCCAGGCCGACGGAGGGAGACAAGGACCTGGAAAAGGGGACCACTGCACCATTCCTACGCGAGGGTGAGGGAGTAAATGCTTCATCTTGGCGCAGTGCGTTTAACTTTCCAAAGCCCTTGTTTTCCCTTTTCTTCTCTTCCGGCTCTAAGCCCAGCACACTGAAGAGAACGCACTGTTTATTCCACTTTACAAACAGACGAGGTGAACTCAATAAATAACTTGGTGAAGTCAACCAAGTTAGCAGTAAAGTCGAAACCTAGAATCCAGATCTTCCGGTTCATAGTCCGGGGCTCATTCCCTAAAGCGCCTCAATAACTACAGGAACTTCAACCCAACTTTCCCCCTGACCTTTAACCTAAACTGCTACCAGATTTTAGGTTTATCACGAAGTGTGGCCCTTCCTCCTCGCCAAAGAATCCTTTCTCCTAGGACTTCTTTTGGGGATCTTTGTTGGCCTTTGACCTCTTCCTCTTTCCCTGCCCAGTGGTTCAAACCATTCCTGGTTTGATGATGGTCAGCCTGTCCCATCCCAGGAGGACCAGAGTACCCCTGCTCCCGCCTCCTCACTCCTCCCCTGATTGTGTGGCCCCAAGCCAAGCTCAGCTCTAGGCACTTAGTGGGAAGGCCTAAATACTAATCAGATAAGAGATGAACGACACTGAAGAGGAGATGGTTAAAACCCAGTTTATTAGACCAGAGGCATGCGTCACCCATAGCCCTGCCTGCTGTTCCCATCCACTGCACACCCTTTGGCCTTGCTCCTGCTTCCCTCTGGAGAGATCTGATCTCTAAGGAACTCCTGGGAACCAAGAGTTGCCAAAGATCCTATGGCCTCTCCAGCTCCAGGCCAATGCACAGATGACCTGCCACAGGTCTTGTTCTGGGGTTGGAGGCCGAGAGGCAGCTGGGCAGAGAAGGCCTGGGAAGGGGCAGGGCTCTGGCCTAGGAGGAGTGTCTGGTGGAGGGGGCATGGCAGGTCCTCTACCTCGCTGGTTTCTCATTAAGGGAGGAAAGGAGGAACAGAATACCAGAGCTTTCAACGTCCCCTCTAGGCCTGTCTCTTTCGTCCCACTATCAAACGGTACCTAACCAGAAACTATAAGGGGTGGGCTTGGGTATTAGGTGAGCAAAGAGGCCTGGGCATCCAGAAGGAGGCAAAGGCCACTGACTGAAGACCTCTGCCTCTGCGGGTCCACACCCTGCTGCTTCCGCTGCACAGTCATCAGCTCACAGCTCCCTCAGTCTCTGCCACCCTTGGCTTAGTGCACAGAGCAGATCTCCATCCCATGGGTGGGGGCTCTCACTGTAGCAAGCCCTTCCCTGGGGAGGCCACAGTCAGCCAGGCAAAGGACAGTAGGGTGGGTGGAGCAGGGGAGGGAATTTTAAGGCTGCAGGGAAGGCGAAGGAAACCCAGGCTGGGGGGACAGGGTGAGGCCAGAAAGAGGCAGAGCTTGTAATTCACAGCTTCCTTTATGTCGCCACCGAGACAGTGCGAAGGTTACAATGCGCGTGTCGTCTCCTTGTGCTTCTTAGAGGGATGTGTGTACACAGTACAGACACCAGGGGAGAGTCCAACTCTTTATACAGGCGAAGGCATTCAGAGACCAGGGAAGGGTGGAAACACAGAAGGGGAACTTGTAGAAGGGGTGGAGAGGGTTGTTCTTAGAGACACAAGGGGATGAAATAGAGACAGAGTCAGGGAAAGTATATACAGAGATATAGCAATATAGAGTCTGTATCGTATAGAAATAGAAAATGCAGATGAAGTTGTTGAGAGAAGCAAATGTTTCAGAAGAGGACTTGGGAGAGTTCCATAAGAAAATTTATGGATGTGGCCCTCTGCAGGGGCCTGGGGGAGAGGGACCAGTGAGGTTAGGCACCAGTGCCCGGCTCCCTGAGCTGGAAGGCAACCAGCTGGATCTCTTATGGGATGGCAGAGGAGGGCTGCCTCTTGGGATTTCTCTCCAGCAGCTCTGGGGTTGGGGGGTGAACTTGCAGGTATCAGGATGTGGCCTACAGCACCAGGGCCACATCGTGTCCCAGCTCCACTTCTTCAGGGGATCCTCCACCCCCACCTTCCTAGAGACTTCACAGGTTACTAGGTGGTGGGGGGAGAACAGACACGACTAGGGTTCCTGCCTGGAGACTTGGGGTTGGGGGGGGTCACTGGGCTCAGAGGGTCTCTTAAGGCTGGGGAAGCCCCCCCCCTAGTAGCCCTCCCCTTCAAGGTACATTCTCTGGTTTGGGGCCAAACTCCAGACCCCGAGGATCCCCTCCGCCCCCCATTGGAAGGGGGCTTTGGTGACTGGTGGCAGCAAAATGTAGGTGGACACTCAGATGACAGACAGCCGGACAGACAGAATTCAGGCTGGGAGCTGTGGGAGGCAGCATGGAGCAGAGAGGGGCAGCCTGAGGTCACTTGCCCCAATCTCTCTTTTTAGTTTCTGTTTTAGATTAGTTTTGTTAAAAAAAAAAAGAAAGAAAGAAAAGGAAAGGGATGGAGGCAGGGAGAGGACTCTGGTTCGAGACTCCTTCCTCACCACATTCAAGAGGAAAGGACCGCCCAGGAGTGGGGGGATGCCTTGGGAGAGGGGAGTGAGTCCCCAGGGCAGATGTGGGGGGCAGCTGGGGGCCCCTTTGCTCTCCTAGCCCTCCCCATCTAGGCCTTTGGTACAGTGGCCTTCGGGGCTCAGCAGGTAAAGTCCTCAAAAGTGCCTCGGGCCGGATGGTGAGGTAGGATGTTGGCCGCATACGTCATCCCGGCAGGATGGCCCCGGAGGCTCTCGCACGGGTTCTGGGGAAGGGCACAGGACAGGGGCCGGTTATCGATGGGAAGGGCCACAAGTGCCCCCGAGGCGTGGGGGAGGCAAAGGAGAAGAGGTGGCAAGGGGGGTGGGCCTGGGGTGGTCGGGGAAGGGATGGGGCTGGAGGGCGCGCCTCTCTCGCTCCCTCACGTGTCTTTTGACGTCATCCAGGCTGAGGGCCACGCCCTTGTCCGCGCTGCTCCTTTTGGCCTCCTTCTGGCACTTCCCTCTTCTGCACAGCTTGTGTTTTATGACCTGGGACGGAAGCGGGGCGGCGGGTGAGTGGGCAGTCTGGAACCCCGCCCCTCCCATGGCCCCGCCCCAGCACCCCACCCCCACTCACCTCATAGGCGTAGTCAAAGAGTTCCAGCACAGTGAGGATGCTGGCCCCGATGAACAGCCCCATTTGGCCTCCAATGTCACCTGCAGGGGCCCACAGGGAGGTCAGGGGAGTCAGGACACAGTGGGAGCGGCGGAGCTCACTGGGACAGGAGAAGGCCCCTGGGGCCGGGGAGGAGGCCTTGTGGGACAGAGGCGAGCAGCCCGCTTCAGGTGGTAGGGTGTCACACCATGCCCGTGTCATGGGAAGGGCACAGGTGCTACCAGCAGCTCACCCAGGAGCCCTGCAATCTCGTAGGCCTTCTTCTGCTCGATGGTCTCATAGTTGAGGACTTCAAAGAAAATGTCCAGCACCAGGATGTTCTCCCTGCAGAGGGGGTGGGAGAGGAGACCTCGGTTCAAGTTGCATTTCTGTCCCCTACTAGCTGGGTGACCTCAGCAAGCTATCCTCACCGAATCTCAGTCTCTGTGTCTATAAAACTAGATGTGATGTGGCTACCTGCCTGCCTTTTAGAGGTGTTGTGAGGATTAAATATGATGGGGTAATTGAAAAGTCGCTCCACACACCGGCAACTGTGAGGCGATCCCAGTTACAGCCATGAGGATGAAGAGAGAGGAGGAATGAGAAAGGGGTGCCTCCTTAACGTGTTCTGACTTGATCTTCCCTCCATGCGCATCTGAGACTTTTTGGTGGCCTTCCCTATGTTCTCAGTTTCCTCCTGTCTGCTGACCCCAACAGGGCCCGTCCCTTACCCTTCACAGCCAGAGCCCTTACCCTATGTACTGCTCAGACTTGTTGAACTTCTTGGCCAAGTATTTGGCTGATGCTTTGCTGGGGATCTTGACCATGGACAGCTCCTTGCCATAGCGGGTCAGGTTGCAGGGCATTTCACACACACAGTACTCCTGGTCCTTCTCCACCAGGAAGTCTGTGCCAGCCAGGTGAGAGGTGCCAGTTGAGTGGTGCCCTTCTGCTAGCACCTTCCCAACACCCACAGCCTGGCTCTGCCCAAAGGAAGCCTGAGCCCCCTTCTCTTTTTCTGACTTGTCCTTCATTACAGCCCTGTGCCCAGCGGCTCCCCGTGGATATTTCTTAATCCCCATCTCTCCTTCTCTCAGGGCCCTCTGGGGTCAATCAGCTGAGGTAGCTGATGAGAGCAGGTGAGGGCCACCCGTCCCAGGTGACTCTTGTTCATTTTTCACCGGGCCTCTAGAGATGCTGTGCCCAGCCTTGCCAGAGTCAGGCACAGGAGGGTGCACACGAAGCCTGATCCAGGAGTTATTAGAAGCTTCTGAGAGCTTGCTCTGAAACCCCTATGCAGACAGCCGGCAGCACCTCCTTCCCTCCCCTGACTTCCTTGGGCCAGGGGCACTCACCCAGAGCAGGATCTGCACACTCCTTGTATTGCTCTGGAGTGCAGTATGGGGCGTCCCCTGGAGAGGAGAAAACACAGCAGTACAGGATGGAGGTGAAAGGGGTCTTGTGACTGGTGGTAGCAGAGGCCTAAATGCTGGAAGCTGGGAGAGGGTGGGAGGGTAGGAATAGTCAGTGCCTAGTCTGTACTGGCGGAGAAGGCAATGGCAACCCACTCCAGTACTCTTGCCTGGAAAATCCCATGGACGGAGGAGCCTGGCAGGCTGCTGACTATGGAGTCGCACAGAGTCGGACATGACTGAAGTGACTTAGCAGCAGCAGCAGCAGTCTGTACTGGAGGTGACCCACCCTATAGTCCATCTCTCCTGGACCCTTCTCACCAATCCCTATGGGTCCAGCCAGGAACTGAGGTCAGGGAGGCAAGAACCATATGGGATAGACTGGTGCTGGAACTGGGGTGAGGAGAAGCCAGTTGGTCTTGCTTGCATGTTGGCAGGAGGTTGACGTGCATGGGGAGCTGGTGCAGGGCGCTGTGGGCTGGGGGGCCTGGGACTGAGTTTGGAAGTCTGGGGCCTGACCTGGCATGTGCACCATGCGGCAGTTACAGTTCTCCACCAGGTAGCGTGTCTCACAGTCGATGCGGCAGGCCGTAATGCTGTAGGAGTCGAAGAAATCCAAGTCCATGGTAACAGCTTTGCAGGTGCCCCAGGGCGGGGGCAGGTAGATGAGCTGCTGGGAGAGCCGGGGAGCTGGGGGGTGTGGGGACTTCTCCCCGAGTCACCTTGATGGACTCCTCTGACATGATGCAGAACTCAGGAGTCCTGCCCCCTCTCCCTCTGCAGCCTCTGAGGGTCTCAGAGTTTATGGAACATCCCATTCATTAGACCATTCATGCTCCTGACTAGTCAGATGGCTACCCAGACTCTAACTCACCTGTCCTTCCCATTATTGATTGCCCACCACTCCACCTCTATCTTGAGCCCCCAGGCCCCACCCTTGGGACTAGCTTCCTGTGGCCCTCTCACCCGCTGCTCTTGGCAGGCCACAAAGGTCTGGAACCCTGGGGCTACGCCAAAGCCCAGCTGGTCGATGAAGGGAGGTTCATCCTGACTGTGGATCTGCACTTTGATGCCTGCTTCGAAGGACGTCTCATCTATGGGAATGAGAGGGGTGTGTGTTGGGAGGGCTTCTTCTTCCTCCCTAACCTTCTGCAGAGCTGGGGGCCTCCTCCCGCTCTTGAGACAACCACGATGAGACTAGGGGAGGATAGTCAGTCCAAGGAGCCCTGGCCCTTCCCCAGTCTCCTTCTGGATTCACCAGCCCCATGCTGCCCTGGTGACCCCTGCATCCTACACACTTCTTCTCTTACTTGGCTTCCGTTATGTATCTCATTGTTTCAGATTATTTCTCACTGTCTCAGAGGCTCTCCATTGCTCCCCCTCCTTTTCTCCCTTCTCCCCCATATCTCTCTGTCCCAAGGCCCCTGAGACCAGACAGACGGCAGGCAGCCCAAGAAGAGACAGAGTTATTTATAGAGTGAGTGGCGGCCATGGGTGGAAAGTGATGGCTGGTTACCTTGGAGAGTAACTGAGCCAGGAAAGGGGAGCCAGGGAAATGTGAGTGTGGCCATCAGGTAGAGTGGGAGCTGGAGATGCTGGGAGGAAGGGAAGAGAGCCCACGCCCTGCCTCAGAGCCCCTGCCAGAGGCTGAGGCCTGGAGCCACAGGGAGGGGGCTCCCACGAGAGAGGCGACATACCGGTTTCCCCCCACACGGGCAGGTACTCATCCTGCTGAATGTCCAGCATGATCTCCAGCCCGTTGCCCGTCCCACCCTTCATGGTCTTCAGCCGCGGGCGCCCATCTCGGCCAGAGTTGAACGTGTAGCACTTTCCATACCGAGTGAAGACCTGGTGGGGGCAGAGTGGAGAGCCTGAGAGTCCTGCCAATACCCTCTGCCCACCAGGGACTGTCTCCGGACCCTCCAGCTGGTGGAGTTTCAGCCCTTCAGGAATGACCCCTCCTGAGCAGCCCATTCCCCATCTGTCCTCCTTCCCACCCCCTCCATCCTTCTCTGGCTGGCTGAGTGCCCTGGAAGGCTGATCCCCACAGAGTGCACTGCTTGTGAACCTTTGCCATCCAGACTGGCTTCAGGTTGGGTTCTACCGATGAGAGGTATCAGTGAGGGATCAGAGGATGGGAGGAGGGAGCTGCTGCATGATGCATGCTCAGTCGTGTCTGACTCTTTGCCACCCCATGGACTGTAGTCTACCAGGACAGGAGGGAAAGACCAGGCCATTTATCTGCGAGGGTTCTGAAGGTGGCTTAGACCCTTCTGGGCTACAAATCCTGCCGGGGAGGGGGAGGGGGCTCCCTGCCTAGCACTGTTGCCTCTTTGTGTTCCTTTAGCTTGACTCTGACAATTTCCCACTATTTCTGGTGCCCCAGGCCCCCTCATTGTTTTTCTTTACTCTCCTGCAGCTCTGTAAACAGTCCCTTTGTTAGTCTTTTCAACTAAACCATCCAAGGGGTGACCCTTTTCCTGCAGGGCCCCCGCATATATAGCTCCATCATCTGACCTCATCCCTGCCACACCTCTGGTCCCTCCTGGGGCCTTCTCCCCAGGCCCAGGGCCTTCTGAGACAAATCTTCTCTTCTAGATTTCACCCCAGGCATTTGAAGCCCTGCTCTGCCCGAGACCACGCTAAGCGTGCTCCTTTCCTCTGCCATTAGCCCCTAAAGTCCATCATTGTCCCATTATCACCAGAATTATCCAGGACCTGGCATATTCGCTAATGCTGGTGCAGAATAGTGAGGGCTGCAGAAGAGATCTCAGGCCTGGGGGCAGGACCCCGCCCCCCACCACTCCATGCCACAGAGCAGCCCCTACTGCAGCTCTGATTACACAGCCACAGAGAGAAAAGCGAACCAGTTCTTTATAGCCCTTTCCCCACAGCTTCCCAGAATGCCCCCAAGTTCCCACACGTGAGGCGAGCGTGCTTTTACTCCAGTGAGATGGTGACAGAGTCCACAAAGCAAGTCACAAGGTGAGTGCAGACACAGCCCAGAGAAAGAGAGACAGTGTCAGGCTGGACTGGGGTGGCGAGGGGGTGCGGGTTGCTAGGCAGTAGAGTCTTTGCCCTCTTCCTAGAACAGCCTCCTCCTCTCCCCTCTGGAAAAAAAAAAAAAAAAAAACAAGAGCCCTCCCCCATTTTGTGGGTGAGGTCCAGAGATGAGGGAGAGAACTCCTAATCCCCCAGCCCCACTACCAGGCTTTGTGGCATTGAGCCACAGAGTCCAGGCTGGACACACACCCCTACCTACCCTCCCCCCAGGGATGTGAGGAACTCCTGGTGGCTGAGATGGGCTGGGAGCTGCAACCCTAGCGCTGGCTTCGAGGGCTGTGCTGAGGACCAGTGGACTCTGCTGCCACCTGGTGGTTCTGTTTGAGAAGTGCCTCCTCTACCCTTAGATCTCACCCAGAAACCAGGTTGACCCCTTCCTTGGCTCACGTTCCTCTAACTCCCTGCCTGTCTGAGGTCCAGAGCCCGAAACCTCCAGGTCCCTGTCTGTCTATTCAGTCCACGATGCACCGACACGATGGCACGCACCGGCCCCCGCACTAGGGAAGAGGTGGGGGGCTGAGAGATGGGTGTATGGGGAGGAGAGGCCTGGCATCCGGCACTTGTAGGGGACAGGAGGGCACCTGTCAGGCCAGATGAAACTGGAAGCTGAGCTGGGGAAAAGGATGGGGTGTCACTTGGCCCCTCACCAGGGAAGGCCCTAGACACTCCTAGGCTTCCCCTGGGAATCGGGTCCCTGGCCACTTTGAACTGGAAGGGGAAAGGGGAGGATTTGGAGGAGACCTGTTATGCTCCCTCAGACACACGTGCACACACACACGCATACACATACAGGCATGCGCACACACACACACATGCACACGTGGTAGGAGGTGCACAGGAAGACCACGTGAGGATGCTGCTGACAGGGGGTGCCGGGGTGGAGGGGGTACCCCTACTCCTCTGCCTCCCTTCCACACCCTTCTCCTGCACCTCCAGAGGTGCAGCTCCAGTCCCAGCTCCAGTCCGGGGTGGCAGTCAAAATCGTTAAGGTCAAACATAGGCACCAGCCACCCGATCGAAGGCTGACCTCAGTGAGAGTCAGGTCCTGTGATCCCGGCTGGACCACAGGGAGGTTTGGGAAAGGGCTGGACATGCTGGAGGCTTTGGGGCAGCAACTAGTTACCAGCTGTGTGTTCAGGATTCTAACAGGGAGGGCAGTCCTGGCACAGCCCTGGAAATAGAGCCCAGCTGCAGACCCTGGGGCTCCCGGGTGAGGGCTTTCTGAGCCATGTCACAGAAGGTGGGTGGCCCGGGAGGAGGGGCAGGACGGTCACCAGCATGGTCGCCACGCTCACAGTCAGCGTGAACATGGCAGACACTGTGGGCTCCACTCACCACCGAGAAGTTGTGAGGGCCACAGGGCCCCCCGCAGTAGGAGCAGTAGAGCAGCATGTCTTCCAGCCGGTGACAGGAGCGATTGTAGAAGCGGTGCAGGTTAAAGGGCTCCCCCGAGAAGGCCTCGGGCCCTGGGGGTGCGAGCGGCACCCCCGGGTCGTCGCTTTCGTCCAGCCCCAGCATGGGGGCCAGGTACAGCAGGTCGGGGTAGCTGAGCTGGGACAGCCTCACGGCATTGGTGTTGCAGAGGGTGACCGCCGGGAAGGCCAGCTCCGTGGTG
Organism: Dama dama; assembly: GCF_033118175.1. Classification (NCBI taxonomy): domain Eukaryota; kingdom Metazoa; phylum Chordata; class Mammalia; order Artiodactyla; family Cervidae; genus Dama; species Dama dama. Next base: position 46,123,702 of record NC_083683.1, read on the forward strand.
GCCACTTCGTCTAGCAGAGTCACATGTGGGTAGCTGAGGTAATAGGCAACTCGATCCCCTACCTGGCACAGGAAGGCGCCCAGTGCCAGGACAAAGGCCACTGCCCACAGGGCCTGCCGCGGCCCAGGACCCCCCTCCACGAAGATGTGGTTGGCGCCGTGGAGGGTACAGCGGTTGGCGAAGGCCACCAGGTCCATCGGTGAGTCCCCCGCTCTGGCCTCCTTCCTCTCTGCCTCCTTTTCCTTCTCTTCTTCCTCCTCTTCTGAGTCTGAGCTGTCCCGCTGTTGGCGCTGACAGGGACCCCATACATCTCCCAAGGGCCCAGGGGCCTCCTCTCCAGAGGAGAATGACACGGAGCAGAAGATCTGGATGGGCATCTTCTCCGGGGGCTTCCTGGCCCCGGGAGGTTGGTGAGAGAGTGGGGACAGGGCTGTGGCCCTAGGCAGGGTCCTCCAGTCCTCTGACCTGGTCTCTGCCGCCCGGCTGGCCGTCCCCCCTCTCGCCAGGGCCTCTGTGGCAGCGTGGCTGAGGTGGGGCGGGGCATGGAGAGAAGGACCAGCCTGCCCTGCCAGGGAGGGCGCGTGTCTGAGCCCATGAATAATTGATGGCAGTGGGAAAGGGAGGCTGATGGAGGGGAGCAGGGCTGGAGCCCCTTTCCGGTCGCCAGCTCCAGCAGGACTGACAGGGTCAAGGACAGAGTGGAAACCCTGGAGAAGCCCTGGGGCTCCTGGTACCCACCTCTCCAGGTGAGATGAGACCTAGCAGAGTCCTCGCTCTGCTCTCCCTGCCGTGACTTCAGCCAGCAACAGTCTCTGCCCCTCCCCCGACACACACATCCCCTCAGGCTCCCTCTCACCCTCCAGACATCCCTCAGCCTTCTCACCCTCAGCCTCACCTGATCTGGCCTTTCCTCTGAGTTATGTGAGCCCCCATACTCAGTCGGTACCTCTAATTAAGCTCTAATTCTTCTCTAACTCCCCCTGATTTATAATTGCCCCAATTAACTAATTTATCCCCACTTCTCCCCATACACTCGTACACCCCAGGGCCCCTCTAATTTTCCCCCTGACTCTCAGCTCCCTTCTCATCACTGAGCTGACCACAGTTTACCATCGGTTACTCCCTGAACCCCTAATCGCTCCCTCCGCCTCCAGTCCCTTCTAGCCATCCTTGACACCATGGATCCTCCCCTCCCTCCCTTGACCCCTGCTCTGCTTCAGTCAGCATCCCCCCCACACACACATTGAGCTGCACTCCCTGCTGTGGCTTGGGGGGCAGCCCAGGTTCCATTAGCAGAGGTCTCTCACTGACCACAGACTCATTTATGGCTATTTCCCGGCACTGGGGGGAGGGACCCTGTCTCTTGAAGCTGAAAAGCTTCCTGGCAGATCACCACTCCCCCTCCCAGCCTGCCCACCCCCAGCAGTCCAGGAGAGCGGTTTTAGGATTTCCCTTCTGTGACACTGACACAGGGTCTTGGGTCAGGTAGAGAGTGCTGGGAACCAACCTGGGGTACCCCCAAATCCTCAGCCTCGCAGGTACCCCCAGCCCCTGCATCTCTGATGCTCCTCTTGCTCTCAACTCATCAGTCCCCACTCCCAGGCCCCTGGCCCCTCAATGTGCTCTGATTACTCAGGGCCACTGGTTGAGGAACTTGAGCCACCAGCCAAGTCTCCAGGGCCTAGAAGGTGACCTGAGGGGAGGAGAGGGGGAGGGAGGGGAAACGAATTAACCCTTCCTCTGCAGGGCCAGAGGAGGGACAGTGGGGGTCAGGCAAGTCTACTTGGGCCTTTCTAGTCCGTAACCATCCCACAGCCCCAGGCTCCTTCCCCTCCTTTTCCTCCTTGCCCCTCCCTGCTCCCATACATCTGTCCTCCTCTAGCTGTATGTAGAGACCCTAGAGTGTCAAGGATGGGAGGCAGGGTGCCAGCTTCCAGCAGAACTGACCAATGTGGGACCTGTGGCCTCAGCTTTGCTGCCAGGGACACAGAGGCCCCAGAAGAAGAGCAGCCTTGGAGATCTGGTCCCTCTCCTTAAGCCACTGCCCTCAGACTGGCCACCTCCCCTTTCCCCTAAACAAATGCCTCCCAGCTGGTCTCCCTCACTCCCCGCCTCCCTGCAGTTTTCCCCCACCTTTAGTCCACGCTATGTAATTCTGATCATTCTTCCGCTTCAAGACCTTCTCTCACTCCCCAGGGCCTCTTGGTAAAATTCAACCCCCCACCCCTGAACCCCTACCCCACACCCCGAAACCTACAAGGCCTTGGCAATTTATCCTCCAGCCTCGCCTCCCCACCCTACCCAGACCGGCAACCAGCGTCCAGCCACCATGTCCTCTTTCATTCCACAGACACACTAGGCTCATCCACAGTATCATGCTTTCCCTGGACTCTCTGGAAACTTTCTACTCATTTTTCAAGACCCTACTCACATGCTGCCTCCTCCAAGAAGCCTCCCCTGATTCCAGGGCATAGTGAGTACCTACTCAGAACAGAACTGAAGGGAAGTTCAAGTCCCTTCGGGCATGCACAGTCATCAGTAGCTCCTTAAGGAAAGGGGCCGTGAGAATGAAAGAGCAGGACCCAGGGGCCACGTGGAGAAACAGGAAGGAAAAGACCAGGAACACCCAGGCCAAGCAGAGCTAAGTCACTGTAGAGATGAGGCGAGACCTCCCGCATTTAGCTGTCGTGCTCAGGCTTCTCCCGTATGACTTTATGGGTTCTTTTTCTGTTTCCTGTCCCATGTGCGTTTTCTTCCCTCTTACCAGACCTCAGCTCTTGGAGTCCTTTGTGCATGCCCAGGATGCCGTTTTTTTCAGAGGTGAGTTCCAAGACGGGGTGGGGGTGGGCCAGCCTAAATTGAGGCTTGGGCAGGGGAAGCTGCAGGTGCCCTTGCACCCCAGGCCCACTAGAGGGCATCATTCCCCTCCTGCAGCCTCCCTGGAAGAGGAAGTAGATTGGACTTCCAGAGGGAAGAAACTGAGGCAGGGAAGTTCCCTGCGTGGCCTCCCCAGAGAGCAGGGGAAGCAGCTTCTGATAGCAGCACATCTGCTGTGGCTGGACACTTCTTCCCCCACTCAGACACAAAGACCCACACCCGCACCTGCACTCAGCCCTCTTGTGGACAAGGAACACACACACACACACACACACACACACACACACACCCCAACTGCTCTTCCTCCCTCCTCCATCCTCTAACATTCTCTCCTCCTCATCTTGTTCCAGTAGGTAGATAATCCACATTTGTCACAGTAACAGGGAGATGAGGAAAGGATTAAGCCGAACACACAGACTCCCCCGCCAGCATACACAGGGGGCTCCAGGAGAAGTGCCCAAGCAGCACACACTCTGGGAACAACACTCAATTCTGCACCCTCCGTCCAAAGACAAAACTCCTCCTCATATGACTGCCTTCCCAGGACCTCTCTCAAGCCAAGCGTGGCCACCCAGGGCTCTCTGACTTTCTCTACATCTCTTTCTGAACTCCACCCACCCCTCACATCTATGGAAATATTTCCTGCTTTTCAGTTGATGCCTCAGGGGATTCATATATAAAACGCAGCAAAATAAGCAAGTTTGAGTAATTTCTCCCCATTTGATAAATGGGGAAACTGAGGCACAATGACCCATTCAAGTCTCATGGAGAGCAAGCAGTGGGCTTGACACTATAAGTAGGTCATTCCTCACTAAATCCCTTCCTTCTCCATTTTTGCATTTACTCATCAACTCTTTCCTGAGTGTTCATGTGCTGAGCACTATGGGAAAAAGATAAAGGACTGGGCCCTTATGGAGCTTATCATCTAGTGGGGGAGACAGTTTTTTTTTTCATTGCAAAAATAAATACTTCATTGCAAACTATGATAGGTGCTATGAAAAAAATAATATGGTTCCATGGAAGTGAATGACAGGGGAATCTGACCCAGACTAGAAATTGAGGAAGGTTTCTCTGTGAAAGTGATGTTTGGACTGAAATCAAAAGATTAAGGAGGACGACTTCCCTAGTGGTCCAGTGATTAAGAATCCACCTTGTAATGCAGGAGACAGGGGCTTGATCTCTGGTTGGGGAACTAAGACCTCACATGCCACAGAGCAACTATGCCTACGCACCTCAACTACTGAGTCTGCATGCCACAACTAGAGAATCCATACGCCACATGAAAGGTCCCAAATGCCGCAACTAAGACCCAACACAGCCAGGTAAATACTTACAGAATAAGGAGGAGTAATTAGGTAAAGGTCTGCTATGTATGTGTTGGTGGGGGTGGGGGTGAAATTCCAGAGCACAGAGTCACTGCAAAGTCCCGAGAGGAGAGAGCTGAGAGGAGGAGGATGTAGCCAGAGAGCAGACAGGACCAGACTCCTCAGGGCCTTGAAGGCAGGGTAAGGATTCTGGTCCCATTTCCCCATGGAAGGATTTCAAACAATCAGAGCAGTGTTTTAAAGAGACCACTCTGGAGGAGCCTGAGGGGTTCTACAAGTTCTGTTAGGAAATCATTGGAGCAGTCTAGGTGAGACATGGAGCCATGGGGTGGCCTCGAACACGGGGATGCAGTGGAGATGTTCAGGAGGCATCTCTAGGAGACCTGGTTAGGGAGGAGAGGGAGATGGAGTGCCCGGGATGGTTTCTAGTTTGCATAAGTGGGTGAATGGCTCACTAGATCAGCAACACAAGTACAGGACAAGTTTGGGAGCTAAGATGATGAATTTGGCTTTGCATATGCCGGGTTCTTGGAGCCTTGGGGAGATCCAAGTGGAGATGTTAAGTGAAAAATTGGCCACTGGAGCTGATGCTAAGAGGAGAGAGCTGGGCTGAGACATACATTTGGCAGTTGTCAGTGTGTACATGGTAATTGAAGTCACGAGTGAAGACGAGACCGCTCAGGAATAGAATATAAAGTTTTTTAGAAAAGACAGAAAAATGGCCTGATTTGGTCATATCCATTCAAGCTAAACAGAATCTTAACTTCTGATTTAACCACAGCTCCTAGTCACTGTGCATGCATGCTCAGTCACTTCAGTTGTGTCTTTGCAACCCTATGGGCTGTGTAGCCCGCCAGGCTTCTCAGTCCATGGGATTCTCCAGGCAAGAAGACCGGAGTGGGTTGCCATGTCCCTTTCCAGGGAAACTTCTCAACCCAGGGATTGAACCCGAGTCTCCTGTACTGCAAGCAGATTCTTTACTGACTGAGCCTCCAGGGAAGCCCTCCTAGTCACATACCCAAGAGAAATGAGTGCATATGGTAACCTAAAGACATGAACAGCATGTTGACAGTAAATTTATGTATAATAGCCAAAAACTAGTAACAACTCACATGTCTAGCAAGAGTAGAATGGATAAATTTTATGCTATTTACATAATGAGGTACTACACAGCATTGAAAAAGAACTATATATTAATTCAGAGACTGAATCTTCCAGACATAGTCATGAGCAAAAGAAGAACAACACAAACATGTATGTATTGCATTAAGGTTACATGGTCTAGGAAGTTCAAGAACTGGGGAAACCATCACAGTATTGTAAAGTAATTATCCTCTAATTAAAAAAAAAGAACTGGTGAACCTTACCTCTACTAACAGGAGCCAGAACAGTGGTTAACTCTTGTGGGGTAGGATTGACTAGGAAAGGGTCTGAAGGAACTTTCTGGGACTCTAGACATGTTTTACAATTTTATATCAATATAAGTACACACTGATGTAATATATAAAATATTATATAAATACACCAGTGTAAAAATATACGAATGAAAAATTCATCAAGCTGTACCATTAAATCACGATTTAGAAGAGGAAAGCTTCGGATTGAGACTTGGGTAGTGCCAACATTTAATGGCCAAGTGGAAGAGAATGAACTGGCAAAGACGCAGGAGTACTGAGACAAAGCAGGGGAATCAAGAGAATACAGTTATCAGGCAATAGAGTCAAGTGAAAGAGAGGTTGTGGGGGACTCCCCTGGTGGTTCATTGTTAAGAATCTGCCTTCCAATGCAGGGGATGAGGGTTTGATCCCTGGTTGGGGACATACTGGGATTCCCTGATAGCTCAGTTGGTAAAGAATCTAGCTGTAATACAGGAGACCCTGGTTCAATTTCTGGGTTGGGAAGATCCCCTGGAGAAGGGAAACGCTACCCACTCCAGTATTCTGGCCTGGAGAATTCCATGGACTGTACTCACAAAGAGTTGGCCCCAACTGAGTGACTTTCACTTTCACTTTTGGGGAAATACTGAGCCTGCATGCCACAACTAGAGAGAAACCCCCATGCACTGCAACTAGAGGAAGCCAGCAGACCTCCATGAAGAGTCTATATGCCACAATGAAGACCCAAGACAGCCAAAAATAGTAACAGTAAGTAAATAAAGCAAACCTGCTTTAAAAAAAATAAAGGTGGTGGTAAACCATTTTGAATGATTCTTGAGACATCAAGGATAAAAAAATGGTTGTGCATTTTGGACACATGGAGGTCACTAGTGGCCTCAGCAAGAACCATTTTGGTGGAGTGCTGAGGACAGGGGAAGAAAGCAGCCTGAGTGGATCAGAGAGTGAGATCGAGATGAGAAAATGGAGATAGTGGGATATATTCATCAATTTTAAGGATATTGTCTGTGAAAGAAAGCAGAGAGAGACTGGGAGCTGGGGGGTGGGGAGTAGAGTTGAGAGATTTTTTGTTTTGTTTTGTTTTTATTTTAACCTAAAGCCTGGTACATAGTAAGTGCTCAATAAATATTAGCTGTCATTATAGCTATACATTTAAGACGGAAGAACCTCAAGTATGCTTCACTATCAATGGGGAGGTTCCACTGGAGAGGGAGAGACTGACTATAAAGGAGGGAGAGGCGGGATCTTTAAGGTAAAATTCCCACAAAAGTTGAAGGAGATCAGATGGTAAGAATAGGTTGAGATTTCAGCTTAGATAAGATCGATGTTCCCTTCCTGGGGCAGGAACCCAGAGAAGCAGAGAGATCTTGTCTGAGGCTTCTGTCTTCCCTGCGAAGCAGGAGGCGAGGTCATCTACTGAGGGTGACAGCAGGGCTAGGAAGGGTGGCGCTTTGAGAAGCATGGAGAAATTTACAGACATCACGGGGAGAGCAAGGTGACCAGGAAAACACAGTGGGGTTGCCAGGGCGGCACTGCAGGCCCATATAAGGATGTTGATCATGAACACAATGTGATTCTGAGCCTGCCTGTCATGTGACTTCCTCTGGTAGAGAGTGGCTGAGGAAGCCAGTAGTGGGTCCCTCTAAGGCTGTGCTGTGTATGCTATGCTAAATTGCTTCAGCGGTGTCGGACTCTGCAACTCCATGGACTGTAGCCTGTCAGGTTCCTCTGTCCATGGGATTCTCCAGGCAAGAATACTGGAGTGGGTCGCCATGCCCTCCTCCAGGGGATCTTCCTGACCCAGGGATCAAACCCATGTGCCCTGCATTGGCAGGCAGATTCTTTACCACTAGGGCCCTGGGAAGCCCCCTCTAAGGTTGGGACTTGGTCAAATGGTGCAACGAAGAAGCAGGAGTCACAAGACGGTGCAGTCACCCTCAGGCTGGGGATCTTCCCTTTCACATCCTTTTCTTTCCTCTTCCTGTCTCACCCCGTCTCTTTACAGATGGGGAGCTGGGCACCCTCTTCCACTACACACATCCCCACTCCTGTGGTCACCCACGAAGAATCAGGCATAGAAGATCTGAAGTCAAGCTTACGCTCTGGCATTTACTGGCTCTGTGGCCTCAGGCAGGTCATGTAACATTTCTGGACCTCAGTTTCCTCATCTTTCAAATGAAGATATCAACATCTTCCTGCCTCCCAGAATTATAAGGATCACAGGATTTAAACGGAAATTGTAAACTGCAAAGTGCGAATGAAAGGATTAATTTTGCTGGTATGTGCTCTGCATGGGACCGAGGTTCACGGGCACACGCACTCTCTCCCGCGGCCACATGAGGTGAGCCGCGTGTGTCCCCATGCACATCCATCCCTGCCCATATCACACCCTAATCCACATCCACACACTCGCACTCTCAGACATACATAGAGAGGTGCACATGGGTTCTCGTACACCTCGGGCACATGTGCGGTGTGTGGTGAGGAAGCCTGAGCTGGCTGCTGTCCAGGGTCAAGGCCACTGCAGCATTTTCTCTCCCCAGGGATGTTCCCAACCAGGCACAAAAGAGCCGACATACCAGAGACACTTGATACCCAGCCGCACAGCCCAACCTCCCAGGCTTCGAGGACTGTTGGCCACATGGAGGGGACAGACGAGAGGCCACATGGAGGGGACAGACGAGAGGAGCGGGAAAGGGTTATCTTTCCAAGAAATCACAGGAGCTCAGAAAAGACACAGCTTGCCCTCCCTCTCCTTCAGGAGTGGCGTTGGAGAGCCTGGGGTGAGTGTCTCTGTCCTTAGAGTTTCTTAAGGGAACCTCCCCTCAAGGTGACTGAAACTACACTGCAGTTTCATGTTCATTTCAAAATTTTCCACAAAGAAGATGTCTGATGCATATATCTGGGAAACGTACTGCACGCCCATTCCACCCGTGGGCCAGCAGGGGCTAGCCAGAGAGTCCCACAAGCTGAAGGAGAAGCTGCCCCCTGGCAAATTTAAAAATCCATTCAGAGCCCCCTTGGCTCACAGGAAATTGAGAAACGAAGCCAGATGAAACTATGCCCAAAAGAGATCCCAGGAGCGCCAGTGCCCAGCTGCACCCTCCACCCAAACCAAGCACCCTTCTTCGAGCTGTCTTCTTCCCTGCTTTGCCTCCCAGAACCCCTCGCCAGAGTTCTGACCCTAAGGTTCTCAGCCAGAGGGCACAGACCCCTGGAGCCACTTCAGACGGACAGTGAGGGACAGCTCCTGCCTCCGGAGCCTGACCAAAGACAAGGACCCTTGAGGGAGAGAACTAGACTGGTCATCCGCGGGAGGAGGCTGGGGTGGGGAAACATCATACTTTCCGTAGAACTGGAGTTTCGGAATAGCTGAGCTGGGCTGGGGAGATTGGAAGGACCCCACCCAGATGATGAGGGGCCTCTCATGCCTGGCACGTGATTCTCTGCTCTGAAACCCTTAGGCTTCCCTTAGCACCTCCCTGCCCTCCGTGCCTCCTGGGGTTACAGCACGCGGCTCTAAGCTCCCTGAGGGCAGGGACACCGGCTGCCTGCTCACCTCTGCCCCCTGGTGCCCAGCACGGGGCTTGGCACCTCTAAGGGGCTCAGAGGGTCACAGGAAGGAATTCAGCAAAGCTTGACTCTCCTAACTCCAGCCCTTGTGCCTAACATCCAGTCTCCCTCACCATCCCCAGGAATTCAGATTGCCTTCCATGAAGTTGAAGAATGCTCCGAGCCACCTCCAGAGTTTGCCAGCAGAGACATGCGCACCTCTCAGCAGGCCTCCCCTTTGCTTCCTGGACGCACATCAGGTGCCAAAGTGGCCTTGCCTTGGAGGTAGCTCTCCGCTGGCTGGGGCAGAAGAAAGTCCAAGGCTTGAAAGCAGCTCCTCCACACCCCTCCATGTCCGGCTCTGCCCCCAGAGGCACTTACTTACATCAACTCCCTATTACTTTAGCCAACAGCCAGAGATCAATTAACTTAGAGTAACCTCTTAGCTGACAGCAGTCTGGGAGAGGGGCGGAGTCAGAAACAGCAAGGGATGGGGGAGGAGGAGAGGGAGGAGGTGAGAGAGGAAACTGAGTCACCCAAGGGTTATGTGTGTGTGTGTGTGTGTGTGTGTGTGTGTGATGAGAGAGACCCCAATGCAGGGTCCCCTGGATTTTTGCAATAGGCTCTGTTCAGTCGCCTCCCCTCCAACCTCAGACACTTCTGAGAGCGGGAGGGAGAGATGGGAAGGGTAAGGCTGAAGGAGGCACCCAAGAACCCCCGAGGGAGGGGTGCCCCTTCCCCAAAGCTAACCCCCGCCTGCCAGCTCCTCCTGTCCCTCCGCAATCCCTGCATGCTCCCCCATCTGCCCCCACTTCCCCCAACAGACAAAGACCACCAGGCTTCTGGACACCATAGCCCAATGACCCTCCTTTCTCTCCCTGAGAGTAGCAGTCTGAGCAGCCCCCCTCCAGCAGACCCTCCACTCCCTGCCCAGCTGGAGGGAACTGACCCAGGGAGTGAAGTCAGGCCCTCCCCAGGGACCCAAGGTCTGAGCTGCTGTGGGGTCGTGTGGAGTGAGGGGTGTCAGTGAACTGGCAGAGCCAGCCCTGGAGATAAGGAAGCTCTCATTGCTAGTCCTGGCTCTCCCTGGGACCGACCATGCCTGGCTTTGCTCGCTTTAAGATGACCTCTGCCACCACGCTCTGGGCCCCAGGATCGCCCCTGTCATATCAGCATCTCACCTCCCCTAGGTGCTCCAGAAGCTCCCTGTCCAGGTCCAGAGCCTTGGGGGGATTTATTTGTCCACCTCCTCACTCTACCTCTCCTCTGAGAGGCTTCTGCCGCCACTCCAGGGTCCCCCAGGGATTCTTGTCCCCCATCCCTTGTCTCCAATTCCACCCCCTCCTGACAGAAGACTATCCCCCCTGCACACCCACCCTGGGATTTCCATTCTCTGCCCTCCCCTTCCATCTCTTGCAGGGTTCAGAGATGAATTCCCACTTCTCTCTCCCCCAGGCGAAGGCTCTGGGTCTCAGCTGGAGAAGGGGGGTGGCATAGGGCACGCTAGGCCACCATCTGCCAGCCCCCTCCCCTTGGAACTGTTCAGCATTCCAGCCTCATCAGCGCTCCCACTGCCAGGGACAGATAAGATGCAGCTGGAGGCCGGCACCAGCTGCGACTGTGCTCGCTCCCCCCTGGCCCCCTCCCAGACCCCAGCAGACAGCTGCGCCCCCGGCCCCTCCATGGAACCCCTGCCCTGCCTTGGCCTGGCTGGCCTCAAAGTGGGGTGGGTGAGCGGAGTCTCAGACCCTGTTGCCCTGGCAACCAACACCCCATCAAGAAGGAGAAGAGGAGGCCAGGGAAGAGGGAGCCTGTGGGTCGGTCTTTGGTAGCTCAGGAGAAAGCTATTGAGGTCAACCCAACCGGGCTGCTCTGGGGAGCTCTTCCCCATGGGCCTCTGCCTTTTCAGTCCCCAAAGGTTTCCAAACCAGCCTCTCCCAGATTTAGCCCAGGTTCCCCTCACTCTCCTGAGCTGACTCTGCCACCACTGGGGGATAGACCTGGCCACGCCACTTCTTCGATCACCAGGTCATCCCCTGAGGTTGAACAGGATTCAGAAGCAGATCTGGGGAAAACACTTGTGATGGCAGACCCCACCGGGGAGCTGGTGGACCAGAGGATGCCCTTCCTATGCCCCCTGCACCATCCTCCAGAATCAAGGGTCCTGTTGTTGGATGAAGGTTGCCCTTGGAACCTGCGAAAGAGTTCAGATGTGTCCACACATGCTCTATTTTGCGAACACGTTGAGCTGGCCTTGGATGCCTGGTTAAGAACCTCTATTCTCAAGGCAGCAAAAGATGCCAGGATGGTCTCCCTAAGCTCTGATCTGACAGACAGATGTTTTCTGTCAGTGCTTCATCTGTCCAGGGGCTGGATACATGCGTCTTGGCCTAGCAGAGACCAGCAAGGATGGAGAGGCGGATGTTAATTAAGAAGGAAGAAGGTGGGGTATCAGGTCTGAACGTTTGTGCCCCTTAGGGCCAGAGAGCTGGAGGAGAATGCCAGCACCCTTCTCCACTAGATGTCAAACGTGGACTCACAACCAGATTCCCATGTGTAGGGACTTCCCTTTGGGCAGAGTAGAAAGGGACTGCAATGAGGTCAACCTGAGAGGGTAGAAGGAAGGTCTGAGAAGTTTGGATACAGCTAGATTCAGGGTCACGTCTTTCACATGGGCTTAGAAACAGCAAAAACCTAATCTTCCCTCACAACCCAGGACCAAGAAGTGCCAGTGTTGGGGCTGTGGGATTCTAGCCAGGTATCTCTCCCCAGGAAGAGGAAGAACTTTCATTGCTCCGGAACTCTGTGGACCAATCATATCTCCATCTGATTGTGTAGGGCTGTCCCCTCAGACAACATGGACCAATCACATTTCAGTATCTCAATTTCCATGAAAAAAATATATCTTAGCATCACCACTTGGAATCTTCCTGGACATAAAGGACAAATGAAGCCTCAACTGTATACTTTCTATGACCTAACTGTAACCCCACTTTTTCCTTAGCACCTTCCCAGGTCAAGCCAACGAATCCCTGTCCTTATCCAAACACTACAAACCATTCGATCTAATGGGTTTTCTCTTTCTTTTTTTTTTTTTTTTAATTTTTTTTGGCTGTGTGGCATGTGGTATCTTAGTTCCCCAACCAGGGACCGAACCTGCACCCCCCACCAGTGGAAGTGTGGAGTCCTAACCACTGGACCACTAGAGAAGTTCCCTCTTTTTTTTAAAATTAATTTATTTTAATTGGAGGCTAATTACTTTACAATATTGTAGTGGTTTTTTTGCCATACATCAACATGAATCAGCCACGGGTGCATATGTGTTCCCCATCCAGAACCCCCTCCCACGTCCCTCCCCATCCCATCCCCCAGAGTCATCCCTCTGTCTCTCTTGATGGTCCCTTTTGCTTGTGTTGGATATGCTGCAAAGGAGGAGGGCTCTGGCTCTCATTTCCACCTTCATGTACAGTTCCACTACCCTTGGAAATATAGTTGGCAAGTCTGGGAGCCCTTTGGTCTTGGGCTCTGGGGAATCGAGCACTCACCTGCTTTGAGGAAGAAAAAGTGAGAAGGAACTGGTTCTTGCATCACACTAAGCTCCCTATGAGCTTGGCTCAGCAAGGACTGTGGTCATGTAAACTTTGTCCAGCAGGACTGACAAAGGCCCATGAAACTGGTCTCAGGGCAAGGCTTACAAGAGGGGAGTCTTGTATAACTTCAGAGGAAAAAACAAGCATGACCATGGTTCTAACCTTTCTACACAAATGCAGTTCATGCTCCCCTAACGCTAGGAAGGAAGCAAGCAAGTATGGGAGAAAATGGGCAGGGAGAAAAGGGGAGGATCTGAGAGTGGAGAACTAGGGGCAGGTATTGAGAGAAAACTGGAGAAGGGACTGGCAACCCACCCCAGAATTCTTGCCTGGGAAATCCCATGGACAGAAGAGCCTGGCGGGGCTACAGTCCGTGGGGTCACAAAGAGTCAGACACGACTGAGTGGCTAACACACATACACATAGAGAGAAAAAGAGTCCTAAGGAGACTGGGCTTTCAAGAGCAATGGCCAGAATTGGAAGTAAACATGGTGATTCCAGGGTCAGCAATGTTACTGCAAAGAGCACACTGCATTAGGACTGAATGAGACACGGGTTCTAATCCTAAGTCTCACTAACCAGCTCCGTGAGCTGGGTGACTCATTCCACCTCTCTGTCTCAGCTTATGCACTCGTTCAATAGAGATAAATATGGCTATTCATCCAGGGGATTGAAGGAGAGACTAGAGAGTGTTCGGAAGAGTTCCAGGCTTCATCCTCACATTTGGTACTCTTATTCACACAAGGCTCCAGTTCCTCTGGTCACTTTCCACACTCTGCCTGATTTTAACCCTCCAGCAACTTGTATGACTTACTCACAATCACCTGGCACATGAGATGCCAGTCAGTTCCCCTACCCCTCTCCATAGGGGTGCTGGCTTTGAGGCAGCCCCATCTGTGGCAGTGGGCGGAGGGTATGAGTATTTGTGGGGCATCTCTACTTCAAGAAGCAAAGGGAATCTCCAGTTCAGCCATGCTATGAGCCCCAAATCATCTCTCCTTCCTCAGACCCTGACTATGGGCTGGCAAGGGGGGAACCGAACCAGACACTCTGTGTGTGTGTGTGTGTGTGTGTGTGTATGTGTAGTGGCCAGGGGCAAGGGTGGCACAGAGAGAATTACCTGTAAGGGGGGAACCGAACCAGACACTCTGTGTGTGTGTGTGTGTGTGTGTGTGTGTGTAGTGGCCAGGGGCAAGGGTGGCACAGAGAGAATTACCTGTCCAATTTTTTAAAAGAAAGCTTCCCTTACTTCCTATGTTTCATGCTGCAGCTCAGACTTTAACTCAAACCACCTGAGGATTTTGTTAAACGGCAGATTCTGACTCAGTAGGTCTGAGAAATGGGGTGGCAAAGTCCTACCTTTTGTTCAAGCTCAGAGGTAGTGGTCCTTGGACCTCATTTTGAGTAACAAGGCTGCAGCTTACCCACTGCCACCTCCAGCTCTGACACCTGTGACCCAAAAGGTAAGCTTGATGGGGTGGGGGGCTCTGCTAGGCTGCGTGTGTGTGTGTGTGTGCGCGCATACACACACACACACATCTATGCACTGCAGGCTCTCTCTCCTGCCATCACAGACATAAGGCTGAGGCTCTCACTAACAGCAAATGCCCCCCCTGAACTAAACAAAGTTCCCCTTCTGCCAGAAGTGAACCCGAGGAACATACAACACCCACCCCAGAGGCCCTCTGGCTCCTAGTCTCCTCCTCCACAGGGGTCCAGCTGACTCACGCCCCCGCCAGCCAGGGGACTCACTCACCACCTTGAAGTCCTCGGCGCTGCAGACCTCCCCCCGGAAGTGGCAGGAAAGCAGCATGTCTCGGATGTCGTGCCCTGCGCGGTCGTAGAACTCGCGCATGTTGAAGGGCTTGGGCTTGAAGCTGCGAAAGTTGGCCTTGTCCTGCAGTATCTCCAGCTGCTTCTCATCTGCCATCTGCGTGTCTGGTATCTCATACCTGGAGCCCAGGGGTGAGCAGTGCATGGATTGGCAGGATCTTCAGTTCCTGCCTCCATTCTGCCTCCAGTGTCCCATGGCCAACTCTGGGGGGAGGGCAGCATCCAGCCCTGGGCAGAGGCCCAAAAGAAGAGCTGGGCGTGTCTAGAGGATCTGCCCCCTGGGGTCTGAGAAGACAGAGGATCTGCACTGGCTGCCCAGGGGTCGGGCATCTGAGCACAGGGGTAAAGGTGGGTGGGCAGAGACCTCAAGGCAGGAACTATGGCTTTCATAGCATGGTTTCTACCCTTTAAAGACAGTATGCCCAGATTTCCCAAGAGAGGAGAAAATTGAGACGTAGTAGCAAAAGGGTGGGCAGAGGTCATTCCAGAGAGTATGACCATGTCACATAGCTCAGGCTGGCTAAGGGCGGAGCTGTTTTGAACCACACTGGGATCAGAGATTGGGTGCTCTTAACTGGGTGCTTGGCAGTACCCCAATTCCTTTGCTGTGAGTGGCAGGTTTGGGAGGCTGGAGGGCAGGGCTGTCTAGGCTGTATGGTGGGCTAGAGAGGAAGCACCCTGATGGGGTGTCTGGGAGTGGGGATGGGTGGGAGCCCCCCACCTGTTGTTGAGCAGGGCCAGCAGCTCCCCGGCATGGTACAGGTCATTCTTGGAGACTTGGCTAAAGCGGAACTCGTTGAGGTTGCACAGCGTGACGGCAGGGAAGGTGAGCTGGGAGGCAGCCACCTCGTCGAGCTTGGTGACATGGTGGTAGTGGAAGTAGTACTGCACACGCTCGGTGCACACACACAGCAGTACAGCCAGGGAGCCCAGGAAGCAGAGGGCCCAGAGCGCCCGCTTCAGAGACAGCCGCTCGTAGGAGAAGATGTGGGCCAGGCCGTGCAGGGTGGAGCTGCTGGCGAAGGCCTGGATGCTCACCGGCTGGAGGCCACCCACCTCCTCCTCCTCAGCCTTCAGTTCCATCCTGGCCGAGGGGATCTGGGGGCAGAAGGGAGGGGAGTCAGTCACTGCCCTGGGTTGAGAGTACACATGGCGTCCCTCCAACTGGGTCCATCCGGAGTCCCCACCTCCAGAGGTCACTGCCTCTGGGGGCAGAAGACTTCTCTGGTGGGCAAGCCCAAAGGTGGCTGCCCCATGGACACCCTACCAGAAGAAGGTTCCTGCCAATGCAGGGACGTGGGGGTCAGTTTAGGCCAAAAGAATGCCCTCCCAGGGAAGCCTCCTGGGCCAGGGGAGACCCCAGATGTGGTCATCCGAAGACGAGAGGGAAGTCCCCATATTTTCACAGGCAGGCACAGGAGTTCCCTCCAGATGCGGGGTCACTCTGGGACAGGAATGTCCACCCCATCCTGGAGATGGAAACTCCCCCAAATGGGCTGAACCCGGCCTCAGGAGTTCCTGGTCAAGAGTGTCCCCAGGACTGGGTTTTCACCCTCGACCCCGACCCCACGAGCTAAACCTGGGTCAGAAACCCCCAGGGAGGCAGCGAGGGGCCCAGCCTGTGTCCACACCTGCAGGCGTCTCCAGTTCTCAGAACGGCGCAGGCTGTATGTGTGCATGTTTGGGGTGGGGGGTTGGGGGTAGAGGGCAGCCCGAGGTGGCTGCACAGAAATGGGGGGGCGCGGTTCCCTATGACAGCGAGCTGTCCCCGCCCCGGACGCAAACCCCGCCACCCCAGTCTAGCTTCTCGACGCAGCCAGATGCCCTGCTCGGCCCCCGCCCCCCTCCCCAGCCACTGAGGCGCCCCAGAAGCTGGGGAAAGCGACAGGGGAGGAAAGTCCCGGCTTCCGGTCGCTGGGGAGTCCCGCAGCCAAAGGCGGGGGAATCGGAGACCCACCTGAGGGGGCTTCGGGAACCCGGCAGCCGGCGGCGGGTCCTGGGGCGCGGGGCCGGACGCGGGCTCAACGCCGAGCCGCGGAGGGGCTCATGGCCCGGAGCGGGAGCCGGCGGCCGCCGCGGCACGCCGCGCAGAGCCCTGCAGGGAGCGGCCCGCCCGGCCCGGCTCGGCTCGGCTCCGTCTGCCCGCCCGCCGCGCGCGCTCCCTCGCTCGCCTCGGCTCGGTCCGCCTGGGCTCGGCGCGGTGCGCGGTGCTCTCAACCCCGGGATCTGCAGGGATCCATCGTCCGGCCGGGAGGCGGCGAGAGGGGAGGCGGCGGGGGAGGGGAGAGGGTGCGCGTGCGCGCCTACGAGTGTCTGCGAGGGTGTCTCTGGGCCGGTGTGTGCGCGGGGACCCCGGACCGCGGAGCGGGATCGAGGGTTCCCCCCGTTGCCTCGCCCCCTCCTCCTGGCCGCGCTCGGCGGCGCTGCTTCCCTCGGGTCCCGGAGCCGTCTCCCTGCTTGCGAGGCCCTGTGGCTTGTGTCTGACTGTGGTGTGTGTGTGTGTGTGTGTGTGTGTATGAGTGCGCGCGCGCGCGCGCGCACGGGAGGGAAGGTGTCTGCCCCCAGCGTCCCCCTCCCCGCGCTGTCTCCTTCGGATCGATGCTCCTGCCTCTTGCTGCTGCTTCCTCTGGTGGCACACAAGCGCGTGCGCGCGCGCGCGCGTACACACACACACACACACACACACACACACACACGCAAGCTCCGAGTCACACTTGACTGATTCAAGCACTTGCCCGTGTGGAGACATAGACACATATACAGACCAGAGTCACATTACGCCACTCACAGCTACATGCACCCCCCACAGACACCCACACACCCCAGAGGCCTGGCCCACAGAGCAGGAACTCATAAGCTTACAAGTATTCACCTGCTCGTATCCTGGCTCCCCACCTACAGGTGACACGTACACACATGTACACATGTAAACAAACGCAGAGCCTTGGCCACGGAAACCCCATCCTGGAAACACTGGCCTTGCCTTGGGGGTGTGGGGCAGCGGCAGGTTCGCAGCGTCTCCTTGCCAAACCTCTAAAGAAGGAGCAGAGAAGGAAGGAGAAATAGCCAGAGGTCAAGGGAATCTGGACAGAAGTCAAGAAACAGGGCAAGAGAAGAGAATGGGGAGAGGTGGGAAGTTGTGGGGTTGGGGGGAGGTGGACAGGAGAGGAAGGGATGGAAGGGAAGCTGTACTCAGGTTTGGAGCTAAATTCTGAGCCACAGAGACCAGGTCTGGTGGGGGGGGGGGTGTCTTCTCCTGTAGCTCTCATCTCTCTCCTTCTCTTCCTCCCTCCTCCTCTCTAAGAGGCCTTGGGGGGCCCTCCCTATCCAATTAACAGAGTAGGAGCAATCAAAGGGAAGTTGTTAATTTGCTGATTCTCATTAGGGGCTCTTAGCACGAAGGCTGTTGAGGTCTGATGGTGTTAGATGATGAGGAGGGGGGTGTGGGGGACAAGAGTTCTATCTCTAGCCCCTCCTTCATTCCACTTGTGGGCTGGTGCAGCTCTGGGAGAGGGAGGTGAGAGGTGTGTTCCCAGGGCTTTAAGTCAGAATGAGAACCTATAATGATAAGGGGCTGGCACGGAGAAAAGAAGTTGGATGAGAAGTTGTGAGGGGTTGGGGGCCGGGGGCACATGGAAAGACAGGGAAGGGAGCTGGAGATCCCAAGAGGGAGTGTAGACTTAGGGCTGCGGAGGAGGGAGACTGGGATCCAATTACTAGATTCTTGGTCAAGGTGCTACCAAGAGGAACGGAGGATCTTAGATTCTCCTCTTGAATTGGGGAGCTGTCCAGCAGCACCAGGCTGTTCCAGAGAGCCGCCATGTGCCCGGGCAGCCGCTGGGTGGCAGCACCCTCCCAGATACTTAGAATCAACGAAAGGGGGGCATTTGGGAGTGGGATTTCAGCCTGGGAGGGCCCCAAGCAGGGATCTGAGGAAATCTTGGGCAGAGTCTGATTCCTGAATTCCAAATGACTTCAGGAGGAGGGGTGGACCATTTTGAAGCATCTGTAATTCCCCTAGCTCCCCACCCTCGCAGGCTGAGTGACACATGGAGCTTCTTCAAATGGCTGCAAATTGCTTCAGTCACCTGGGATGTTACTGAGGGAGCAGCGGGGGTGGAAGAAAGGTGATGAGGTGAGGTGGAGGCAGGCAAGGACTGACTGAGGCCAAGGAGCAGCCTCAGGAGGAGTCTGGGGGAAGGTAAGCGTGTGAATCAGGCAATCTCACACCCGGACCTGGCTCTGCCATTCATTAGCATGAGCAGGTCCTTGACCTCTCTGAGCTCAGTTTCCTCATCTGTAAGATGGGGATAATGTTTATTTCACAGGAGATTCTGAGAATTACATGAACTAATGCATAGAAACAGCTCAGCACATTAGCTTGTACTCAGTAAATCCTCATTAGCATTATTATTTGAATCCAGTAATAAAACCACCAGTGCAGCCACATCAGGGCAGAATCTGACAGTGGTTCTCAGCCCAGGCTACGCATTTGAGTCACCTGGGTAGCTTTTTCAAATTCTGCTGCCGTGGCCCCGCTTTAGACCTATTAAATCAGAATCTCTGGAGGTGGGGTCCAGATTTCCCAACTTCTCAAGACCTGTGATATATAGCAGTCAGTCTTGAGAAATCTAGATCTTCAGAATCCACAGGTCTGGATCAAAGCTTCAGTTATTTATTCCTGTATATGAGACCCCAGCTTGAGAAGTTCTTTCTTATGTACAGCCTGAGTCCCTTAAGCTATTGTTTCCTCTTCATCTGAGGTGAGATGGATCCTTGTACATTTTGGCAAACTTCCACTGTGGCTTTTCTTGTGTCCAGCCCCAGGAGTGGCCCCGGAGTTATGGGCCAAATTCTCTCAGTGTCAAAGGAGAGATGAACAGGCTGACAACTGACTCCAGACTTGGTAGCAAAAACCAAGAGTGAAATTGAAGGATGGACCAGCATCAAGAGGCAGAAGGGTAAGTCCTACTGACAAGGGCTTGTGGTGCAGGAATGAGAGAAAAGGGAAGCTGGCTTTGGTAAGATGACATTTGAGGGCTCTGAGGACTGTGATTAGTGTCACATTTCTTCTTTCTGTTTCTCTGGGCCCACCTACCTCTTATTCAGACCTTGACAGATCCTAGCTCCTTTAGCTTCCTCCTGGTTTCTTGTCCACATTTTCCTCCTGGTGCCTGCAGTCCCTTGACCTCAATACCCTTTCTCTCCTGGGGCTGAGAGAAATAGGCCTGTAGGTATCCCTCTGTCCCCTGCACAAGGCATCTGGCTAGGACCCACCCAGGGCTTTGGCATCATACTGACCTGAATTCAAATCCCACCTCTGTCACACCAGTGCTGTGTGATCCTGGACAAGTTCCTTAACTCATCTGAGCCTCCTTTTCTCCACAAACCATAAAATCTGGCTAATGCCCACAGGGATGAAAAAAATGTCTGCCTGGTAAACAGTAGGTGTTCCATCAACAGCGGCAAGTATTATTTTCATCCCTAAGAGGTTGATGGGGCAAATTCCCCACGGACACTTCCCTTGCAGATGGCCCCATCTGCTCTAGGTGCAGAAGCACCCTCCAGCTCTCGGAGACAGAGGGGAGAAGGGGAAACCATGGGGGAGAAGGGGGAGGGCAAGGCCTCCTGGGACTCCCGACAGCTCTTCTCCGCTCCCCAGTGTGTGAAATCACACGCGCCCCAATCTGTCTGCAACCACTTCATCTGCCAGCTCAGCAAATGTGGAGACAATTAAGGAGTTAATTAGCAGACAGTGGGAAGGGGCTGTGGACCTGAGGCAGACAAGCCCCATCAACACACCTCTCCTCCACCCCTCCAGACTCCACTTTGTCCCTTGACCTTCATCTTCTCCCACTTCATTCTCTTTTCTGGTCCAAATGCTCCTCTTACCTCCTCCCTCATTTCTCTGCTACCCTTGCCCTTCACTCCTCCCCGCTTACCACCCCCCCCCCACCCCAATCCTATCCTGTCTTTTCTCCTTCTTCATTTCTCTCTCTAATCTCTCCCCTGCCCCACTTAGCTTTTCCTCTGTTTCCCACCCAAATCATTGCTTTCTCCATCTTTGCAGGGCTCACCCTTTTCTCCTTTCCATGGTCACCTCTCATTCTGGTCCCTTTTCACTCCCTGCTCCTCCCCTTCTCCACACATCACCCCTCCGCCTCCAACATGAATGTGGGTCTCAGAACACACAGCCTTGTTCACTGGGCACCGTATCTGCTACAGGAATCATTGGGTTCAAGGTTGCCTCCTGGGTGGGATCCCCAGCACTGCAGCCTGGAAGGAGTCTCCTCTGATTCTCACCTGCTCCCAGCTCCTCTCTCTCCTGGCACTCTAGGTAACTCAGTCTCTTTCCTGCACCAGAATACCTTTGGGAGGCTCCCCATACTGCCCCTTCTGCCTCCCCTGGGGTCTTGGCAGTTCATCTGCACTTCCAGGATCACATTGGACCCCTCTTTCCCCTCTTTTCCTCCCTGGGGGCCTGGCAGATGGCCATCTTTCTCCCATCACAAGTCCCAGATTGTGTGTCATCCTGTCATTTGGCGGGGCGGGTCACAGCTTCAGAAGGAAGGGATGATTAAAGAGAAAACATAAATTGGGAGACAGAGAAAGACAGAGAGCAAGAGAGAGGAGGAGAAACTGGGGCCAAGGCAGATTGAAAGGGCAGATGTGGGGAGGGAGGTAGAGGAGAGAGACAGAGAGAGAGGATAACTAGAGATGGAGCAATGGAGACTTGGAAATAGGGAAGAGACCACTAAGGTCCCTCACTGCTTTAAAATTCTGGGTCTTTGAGAGGAGTGAATAAAGGAGAAACAAAAGAGCCGTAGAGGACCTGGAGCTTTTCTTTTTCCAAAAAACTTCCCTGGCTAATCCCTTACCCAACCCTGGCCTCCTTGGCTTCGCAGGTGGTGTTAGTGGTAAAGAATCGGCCTGCCAATGCAGGAGACATAAGAAATGCAGGTTCAATCTGGCATCAATCCAGCAGGAAAGATCCCCTGGAGGAGGAAATGGCCTGGAGAATCCTGTGGACAGAGGATCCTGACGGGCTACAGTCCACAGGGTTGCTAAGAATCAGACACGACTGAGCAACTTAGCATGCTGGCAGCCTGACTTCCAGTTTCCTCCTGCTCCAGCTGCCCTAGTCTCTGTTTTGTGACCTCTGTCCGATTGCTCTGTAGGTCTGTCCTCTGTCCTCCCCTGACAACCCCTTCCCAAGGCAGGGTGCTCCCCCAGAGTGGGCAGTGGCTATTTTGACCTCCGGAGGAGGGGAGGGTGGCCTGTGCTCCGCCCACATCAGTAGGTGTATGGGATCCTGGGCACCTTGGGGGCGGGGTGGTCTGCATCTCCAGCTCTAGAATACCAGCACCTGGGCCAAGCCTGGCCCTTGCAGCTGCTCAACAGTGCAGCCTGGGAGTCATGGCTGGATCTGGGGTCCGCTAGGCTGGGGACACTTTCCTTCCTCTGCATCAGTTAGCCCTGCAAGGAATTTGTGTCTCTGAGCTGTTCCCCAGCTGAAGACAGTCCTCCCCTCTGGCTCCCACTGGGGACCCCTCTACAGCCCACACCTTGCCAATGGACCCTCCTCCCACCTTCACCAGGCCTCTCTGGAAGGTGGAATCTCAGCGCCCCGGGCGGCCTCTGAGCCGGAGGAGGCCGTGCGGGTGAATAATTCATGGGGCTGGGAGGCCCTTATCTCCCAGGCCGGCCCCACCCGGGGCCCCAGTGCTGGGCCGCCGTCCCGCGGTTCCTCGCTTTATCTCGACGCCCAGCTTGTAATGCAGCCCGCCATATCACAGGCAGAAGGGGAGATTAATTTTCTGGTTTTGCATGGGCGGGGAGGGGAGGGGGCGTGGGGAGGTGCTGGGGAGCAGAAGCTGGGATCTTTCCGATTTCAGACTCTAGCGGCTTAATCCTCTCCCAGGCCTGCAGGAAAGGGAGGAAGAGGGTGTTGCAAGCCAAATTTCATCATCAGCGGCAGCCCCAACAGAAGGAGGAGGAGGCATGGGGCAAGCAGACGGTGGGCGCTGGCGCGGACAGGGAAGTTGTTTGGAAACTGGGGAAAAGCCGGCCCTCAGCCTGGGCTTGCTGACAACACTCTCTTTGTTGCAAGAGGGACTCAGGCCGAGTGGGGTGCACACGAGGGCATGTGTATGTGCACACATGGGAGCTGGGGGCACAAGGGCATACCTCTTCAGAAAGTGGCAGTGGTCTTGTCAGGCCCACAGGGTCTGACACAGAGAAGTCTAAAAAGCTGTTGAGGGGCTGAACTCTGGGGAATCACTGGTGAGCTAAGCAGATACAGCTCCCCATGTGCCTGCCATCTTTCCATGTGCCCTCGTGGTCCAGGGAGGCTAGCGAGCAGAGGGACACTGGCCTGGGGAGCCTGCTGGCCCCTGCTGCTTCTGCTTAGCTGACACAAATACCCAGAGCTAGAGGAAGCCACTGCCTCTTAGTTGAGCACCTATTACATACCAGGCCGGGGGCAGGGTAGATGTGTGTTCCCTGAGATCAATTAGAAGTGAGTCTTGGCTCTGATGCAGGAGATTGAATGTGCTATTTGCCAGGAAAGAGCTACTAATGAAGTGCTCCATGGAGGGAGAGAGTTGATGGTAATCAGGAAGGTATCTTGTGGGAGGTAGCATTTGAGACAGGTTTTAAAGGATGGGTAGGAGTTGGGATTGGCCCTAATGGCAGGGAGGGAGGCATAGCGTTTCAGGAAGAGGAAGAGTATGGGAGAAATGATGATACAGGGACCAGGGTGAAGCAAAGAGATAATAACTTTGTCTGGTGAGTGAGGGGGAATAGTGAGGGCCAAGGCTGGGAAGCAGAGAAAGGTAAGGACAGAGAGGGTCCTGACATCATGTGGAGGAGCTTGCATTTGTCTGGGGTGACTGGGGAGCAATCAAGCGGTTTTGAGGGCTTCCCTGTGGCTCAGTGGTAAAGAAATCGGCCTGCCAATGCAGGAGATACAGGTTTGATCCCTGATCTGGGAAGATTTCCTGTGCTGCGGAGCAACTAAGCCCACGTGCCGTAACTACTGAGTCTGTGTTCTAGAGCCTGGCTACCACAACTACTGAGCCCAAACACTATAATTACTGAAGCCCGTGCACCTTAGAACCTTGCTCTGCAACAAGAGAAGCCACTTCAGTGCGAAGCCTGAGCACTGCAACAAAGAGTAGCCACCGCTCACCGCAACTAGAGAAAAGCCCATGCAGCAGTGAAGACCCAGCACAGCCAAAAGTAAACAAATAAAATTACTTTTTATAAAAGGCCTTTGAAAAAAAAATAATAAAAAAAAATAAAAAATAAAAAAGGCCTTTGAGCAGGAGGTGACATGATCAAAGTGGTACTGGGGGAAGATAAAGACAGCCAGCATTATTGAGTGTTTGTATATTGGGTGTTGTTCTAAGTGCAGTGGAAGGAATTCTCTCATTAAATCCTCACAACTATCCTTTTAGTAGGTAATGATATCATCCCATTTTAAAGATGAGGAAATGGGGTCACAGAGGTGTTAGTTATAGATGGAAATTAATTGAAGACAGCAGAAATCACTGATGGAAAGTTTAGGCTGATAAGTTCTTTAATGTCTCAGGCACTTTGGGGCATGGAGAGGAATACTGATTATTTTTTCTACTTTGATGTCCGATTTATTAATCTTTATTCAATTATTAACATCCCTCTAAATATTCTCATACTACTTATACAACCACTATGTCCAAAACTTATGAATTTAGCGAATTACAGTCCCCCAAATATTTAAACTTTGATTGCAAATGAAATCAATTAAACTCTTGATAAATCAAGTTCTCCTAAAAGCTTTAAACATCTTTAAAAGCAGACAAAACAAATGGTATTACAATGATTGCCCCCCAAAAGTCCATTACAAAAAAAAATATCCTGCATTTAAATTTCTTTGTTTAGTATTTCTAAGATTATTTTCTTTATTCTTACTCTTTTCCCCTCCGGGGGTAGGATTTTCCTGACTTACACTACAGAGTCAAGGTTGACCTGCTTTCAGCAGGCTAAGGCTGCAGACTGGGTTGACTGGAGATGATTTGGGGCCGGCACAAAGATCCTGGTGAGGTGGGGCTTCCAGGGAGATTCTCCGAGACTTCATTATGCAGCCCTTGGCCTGTTTCATCGGGAACTCTCCTCTTGACACTTGGACCAATCATAGATTCTGAATTTTCGTGTGTGACCCTAATCTCTTCCCTAGAATGATTCTGGTTCTGACGGCCTTATCTTTACCGTACAGCCCACTGTGTTCTGAGTGGGGCCCGGTCTGGTTCAGTTAAGTCTAAAGCCCCTGGTCAATTGGTTAACTGGAACTACCTTCTTTTCCTTCTCAGCAGCTGCTAAGACCCACACTATTGTCAGCTAGGCGCTGAAGCAAGGGTCTAAGAAGAAGCATTAAGGGCTTGAATTAGGGCAGTGGCAAAGAAAATAAAAAAGAAAAGACAGTTTTCAGAGACTCTATGAAGGCAGAACTGACTTCTATTAAACAGGAGAGAATGGCTTACCTCAAAGAATCAAATGAAAATACATGTGAAGGCTCTTTTGTACAGAATAAGCACCATTAAATCGTGGTTGTTTTTGCTTTTGTTATTGTGTTGTCATTTTAAGATGGCCAAGGACAAAGCCTTCGGGAATTCACAGAGGTTTAAGTGGCGAACAGGAGGAGTGGGGGCAGGAAACGAGGCTGAAAGACAAAGGGAACTGAGGCTGTCAAAGAGAAGAACCAGGAGAGAGAGAGGTCACATAGACTAAGGGGGTGGGGGTAGAACAGGTAGGGGTGTTTTGGGGAAGCCCGGTGGTTCAGTGGTAAAGAATCCCCCTGTAATGCAGGAGCCACAGGAGGTGTGGGTTTGATCCCTGGGTCAGGAAGATCCCCTGGAGAAGGGAATGGCAACCCACTCCAGTATTCTTGCCTGCAGAATCCCATGGACAGAGGAGCCTGGTGGGCTACAGTCCATGGGGTGGCAAAGAGTTGGACATGACTGAAGTGACTTAGCACACTCAGAAGAGACTAGGCAAAGGTCTGGTCTGAGCGAGGTGGGGACAGTATGGGTGTGTCTAAGAGGGGGAAAGGAAGCAAAAGAAGTGAATGATGGAGACAGGGCTGGGAGATGATGACTGCCTGGATACACTGTAGAGGGTCCACAGGGGAAGCTGGTGATGCTGAGGGCATGCACCTGGTGTTGGGGGGCCTGGGAAGATGCAGAAAAGGAAGGCTGGAGTGGCTCTGGGCAACAATGCATTGGTTGAAGGCTCCCCACGGTGACCAAGTTTGATGAGCCTTTGCAAACAGAAACTGTTCTCTTAGCCATGTGGCCCTCGGCGTTTCAGCATAGCTGGCACCCTCCACCCACACCCTCCACCCTCCTCATGGGACTCAGAATCAAAGTTTAGAACCAGCAAGATTTTTTTTTTTTTTTAATTTTACTTTTTGGCTGCACTGTGCAGTATGTGGGATCTTAAGTCCCCAACCACGGATTGAACCCATGCCCCCTGCAGTGGAAGCATGGAGTCTTAACCACTGGACCACCAGGGAAGTCCCCCAGCAAGGTCTTTATTTTATTTAAAAAAAAAATTTTAAAGACAGTTTAAATAATTATACATTTCTTTTTAAAATATTTTATTGTTTATTTGTCTCTACCAGGTCTTAGTTGTGGCATGTGGGATCTTTAATTTGTAGCACACCGACTTTTCAGCTGTGGCATGTAGATCTAGTTCCCTGACAAGGGATCAAACCCTGAGATGTGGGATCTAGTTTCCTGACAAGAGATTGAACCCAGGCCCCCTGCCTTGGGAGTTGGAAGTCTTAGTCATCGGACCACCAGCGAAGTCCCCGGCAGGGTCTTTAGAGATCACCTAATTTACCCCCCACCTTCAACTTCCACCATTTAACAGATGAGGACACTGAAGCCAGAGAATATAAGTGGCATGATTAATGAATGACAAAGCTGAGATTAGAGCCCTGGCCTCCTGCCTCTCAAGCTAATATATTTTATCCCTGTCATTCAACCTGGCGAATGTACTGCAAGAGAACTTGGCCCCTTGACCCGCAATATCATCTGGCTGCCTAAGAAGACTTTTGCAGAGAAGTAGGCTTTATTGAGCTTGTCAGACCTGAAAACCATGGCATTGGATTAAGAGGCTTGGTGGTGGTCGTTGAAGGTATGAAGCATCAGAAAAGGTAAGCTCCTTCTGAAGCAGGAGTGGTGTTGGGGGGATTTTAAGAAATAGCAGGTAAAGGAATTCCCTGACAATCCAGTGGTTGAGACTCTGTACTTCCACTGCAGGGGACACGGGTTTGATCCCTAGTCATGGAACTAAAATCCTGAACACTGCACAGCATGGTTAAAAGAAAGAAAGAAAAGAAAGAAATAGGTAGTCAGAAGTAGGGAGAGAAGATTAGAGGCAAATGATAGAGGCATGGGGCTGGGTTGCCCTGGGCTCAGTGAAGCTGTGGGCGAAAAGCCTATGTGAAGGATCGCGAGAAGGGAGGTCGGTAGTAGTGGATGTGGTGGGCTGTGTCCTAGAGGGAAGAGGAGCTGGAGACTGAGGACATGAGGACTCTGTACAGGATGGGGTGGACTTTTTACCCAGCTTTAAAGAACCACAAACTGCCCCCAAACTGGCAGAATCTCTCTGTCTCCTTTGGACCTCTGACCACTCTCTTTTCCCTCCTCCCTTCGATTGCTGGTGGTAATTGCTCTCCATTTGGCAATTACTTAGTTCATTAATTGCCTAAAGAAGAGCATCAGCCTAGGGTGGGGAAATTGGCAAAGAAAGTAATGGGGAAGGAGGACTCTAGGGGGATGGACCTGGACTTGGACTGAGAATGGACTGCAGTGTGGTGGAGGAGAGCAGTCTTGTATAACCGGCTCTAGTCAAGTTGGACTCTGCTCAGCTCTAGTTTGCATGCGTCCTGAGTCGCTTCAGTCATGTCCAACTCTGTGCAACCCTATGGACCATAGCCCACCAGGCCCCTCTGTCCATGGGATTCTCCAGGCAAGACTACTGGAGTGGGTTGCCATACCCTCCTCCAGGGGATCTTTCTGACCCAGGGATTGAACCTGAGTCTGTCCTGTCTCCTGCACTGGCAGGCGGGTTCTAAACACTAGCACCACCTGGGAAGCCCCAGGTCTAGTTTGGAGGAACCTCTTTTCAACTCTAACATGGACTGGACATTGATTTTGCTCTCAGATACCCTACCATGCCCAATCCGTTCACATTCTCCATCATCGAAACAGCCACTCTCCGCCACTGTCATCATCCGCGCCACGGCCATCATAGCAGGCAGCCCCTAAGGTGACTCCCAGTAACCCCTCCGTCCTGGTGTTCATGCCTTTGTGTAATCCTAACCCCTCAAGTGTGGGCTGTATTTAATGACTCACTTCTAGTGGACAGGACTCAGCAGGGGTGATGGGATGTAATTTCAACATGAGGCTACAAAAAAGATGTGGCTTCCTTCTTGCACTGAGGAAAGCCATCAACCCTCTGGAGAGGCCCACGTGGCGAGGGACCACTCAGACAGGCCGACACCCAGTGAGATCCAAGAGCCCAAGAGGAACTGAGTACTGCCAACTATCCTCTGAGTGAGCTTGGAAGTAGATTCTCCTCCAGTGGAGACCATAGATGAGATGGCAACCCATGCTGACACCTTGATTGTGTTCTTGTGAGAGACTTAGAGCCAGAGGCACTGAGCCAAACCATGCTCAGATTCCTGACCCACAGAAACTATGAGATAATAACTGTGTGTTGTTTGAGTTGTTAAGTTTTGTGAGTAATCTGTTATGCAGTAATAATTAGTACAGCCACTGTCACCATCATTAACCACCATTACTACCATCATCATTAAACTCATGTCATCAATATCACCACCCAACGCCACCATGCTCTCAAACTCACCATGATGACTGCCATCACAGTCATAACCCCTGTCACCATCATCCCCACCTCTATTTTTTTTATTAATTAATTTTTAAAATTTTTGGCCACACTGCATGGCATGCAGTATCTTAAGTTCCCTGACCAGGGATCGAACCCACTCTCCCTGCAGTGGAAGCAAAGCGTCTTAACCAGTGGACTTCCAGGGAAGTTCTCCCACTTCTACTTTCAACTCAAATGTGAATTCTGTCATAAGAACTCTCACCACAATCATCACCTTCAGCTACAACAGTCTTTCTAACACCCACTATGTACCAGACTCTAGGCAAGCCCCAAGATTACAAAGAAGTAGGAGACATAGTCTGTGTCTTCGGAGAATCTGTTGGAGTCTCTCTTGGGGAATCAGGACACATTCATAAAAAGAGACTAGTAAGTCGAGGAAGTCTATGCTTATTGCCACTTTGGGTGGTAGGAAAGCCTTCATGGAGGAGGAGGCCCTTAAGTGAAGCTTCAAAGGTTGGTGAGATCTGGATAGGCAGAGGGGAAGGAGACGGGAATCAGCTTGATGTGTCAGGTGGAAAATGAAGTGAGGAGATCTGGCTAGAGGGGAAGACCATGCAGAGGAGGAAGAGTGGGGGGAATGAGGTTGCAACCAGAAAAGAAGCACATGGATTTCTAATGAATTTGTGCAGGCCTCTATACTTTCCAAAGCATTCTCTGTGCTAAAGTTGGTTTAGAAGAGCCATGCTGTTAAAAATGTGCCCTGTTTCCAGGCTTCCAAGGTGGTGCAGTGGTAAAGAATCTGCCTGTCAATGAAGGAGACGTAAGAGATGCAAGTTTGATCCCTGGGTAGGAAAGATCCTCTGGAAGAGGAAATGACAACCTGCTCCAGTATACTTGCCTGGAGAATTCCATGGACAGAGTAGCCTGATTAGTAACCTAATTAGGGTTAGGGTTAGTCCACGGGCTTGCGACTGAGCACAACACAACCAACAACCTTCAGCCAGGGGGAGGCAGGCCTGAGGCTGAAGCCTCCAGCCTTCTTTTCCAGCAGGAGGCAGTGTGGAGTGATGGGACGCAGTCAACCTGAGTCACAGTTCCTTCCGGTGGATAACAATAGGCAAGTTATTCCCTGCAATTATGCCTGCCTCTCAGGCTGTTGTGTAAACCAGACGTCATACGAAAAACACTGCATGTGATTCCAGGCAGCCTAAAAATAAAATGTTAAGTCCATCCCCTAGTCTCCCTGCCTCGCACCACGTCCATCACCTGGAGATTGGACAGCAGCTGTGTCAGTCCCGTCCAGGCAGACCTGCCACACTGCACAACTTCAGGGGGCACTGTTCGCATGTGGACTCAAGGATAGGAGGATTTAGGGAGTAGATACAATTGACCAACTGCTCCTAAAATCTCTCCCTCCTGGGACTTCCCTGGTAGTCCAGTGGTTAAGACTCTGAGCCTCCATTGCAGGGGCACAGGTTTGATCCCTAGCTGGAAAACTAAGATCCCGCATACTGCATGGCACAGCCAAAAAATTAAAATAAAATAAAATCTCCCCCCTCCTGAGTGTCTTTCAGGACTGGTCCAGGACAGTCAACTCCTCAGCTCAGGCCTGTCTGAGCAGGAAATCCCCTGATCCACCTTGCCAGAGGGCTTCCCTGGGGGCTCAGACAATAAAGAATCTGCCTGCAGTGCGGGAGACCTGGATTCGATCCCTGGGTTGGGAAGATCCCCTGGAGAAGGGAACAGCCACCCACTCCAGTATTCTGGCCTGGAAAATTCCATGGACAGAGGAGCCTGGTAGGCTACAGACCGTGGGGTCGAAAAGAGTCGGACATGAGTGAGCGACTTTCACTCTCACTGTCACTTTGCCAGAGAGACTACACGCTCTACCCACTGGGGAGGGCAGGGTCCAGAGCTAGGATTCTAGGGCAGGAAAGAAACATCTAGAGCTTCTGGATGAAGCTCAGGTCAATCCTTCAGCCACGAAACATACCCCGAATTCCATGTAAACAAAATTATGCAACCATCACAACTGTTTACAGATTTCATATCACCAATGCCCTGGGACATAGCTGTGCTGTGCTTATTCGCTCAGTCATGTCCAGCTCTTTGTGACCCGATGGACCGTAGGTCACCAGGCTCCTCTGTCCATGGGATTCTCCAGGCAAGAATACTGGAGTGGGTTGCCATGCCCTCCTCCAGGGGATCTTCCCAACCCAGGGACTGAACCTAGGTCTCCTGCATTATAGATGGATTCTTTACCATCTGAGCCACCAGGCAAGCCCAGGACATAGCTGCTGCTACTGCTGCTGCTAAGTCACTTCAGTCGTGTCCGACTCTATGTGACCCCATAGACAGCAGCCCACCAGGCTCCGCCATCCCTGGGATTCTCCAGGCAAGAACAATGGAGTGGGTTGCCATTTCCTTCTCCAATGCATGAAAGTGAAAAGTGAAAGTGAAGTCACTCAGTCGTGTCTGACTCTTCGAGACCCCATGGACTGCAGCCCACCGGGCTCCTCCGTCCATGGGATTTTCCAGGCAAGAGTACTGGAGTGGGGTGCCATTGCTTTCTCCGAGGACATAGCTAGGTTTTGTTATTTGCTTCACTTTCACTTAATAGATGAATAAATGGGAGCTCATAGAGGTGAGGGGCTTCCTAGGTGGCGCTAGTGGTAAAGAACCAATGCAAGAGACATAAGAGATGCAGGTCAGTCCCTGGGTTGGGAAGATGCTCTGGAGGAGGACATGGCAAGCCACTCCAATATTCTTGCCTGGAAAATCCCCATGAACAGAGGAGCCTGGTGGGCTACAACCATGGGATCATAAAGAGTCAGACTGAAGTGACTTAGCACACATGCACAAAGAGGTTAAGTGATGTTGCCCAACACCACTGAAGCAGTGAATGGCTGAGTGACCTCAGGATGTCAAAGGTCATGTTGTCCTCCAGCCCCACCCTGCTCCCAGGCTCAGGGATGCTTAGCAACTCGCAGGAAGTCTTTAGGTTTGGAGGGACGCAGTAGGGGTGTTAGAACCCAGCCCCCAGAGCAGTGTTCTTTCTGCTCCATCACCCTGCACCAGTAGAAAAACTGCTGTGGAGAAGCAAGTTTGGCAGTGGAAAAGGAGAAATAATGGTTGGGGAGAGAGGAGGGAGCTGGAACTCAGCAGGTGACTGTGGAGGATGGGGTCAATACTGAGATGGGAGGGCTGGGGCACCCGGGCCCCTCGTTGGCTGGGGCTGGGACCAGCCTTCCCCACTCCATCAGGCCTGGGGCTGCAGGCTGCCAGTGTTCCTCCATCAAGACCCCCGGAGAGCCTGAAATCAAATATTCCTCCTCCCCTGTTCAGGCAGCCTTATTGCCACTGACAGCAAATGTATTGCTCTAATCTTTTCTCATTTCACCAGGATGGGCTCCATTCTGACCTCCCTCCCAGCCTTGAAGCCTTCATGAGGCAGAAGGGAGGCACTGAGATGGGAGGCGCTGAGGCTGGACTGTAAGGGAACAGTTGCAGTGATCGCAGATTTGATATGCCTTGTCTCTGGAAGGCCGAAAAAGGCTAGAAAATTTGGAGAACTCTGTGGGGGACCCATGATGGAGGGTCCCCTGTGAAAGCAGATGGGAAAGGCTTGGTGGGCAATGAAGAACCTGGGCCTGGAGCCCCAGGGAAACAGACTTCTGCAGAGCAGACAAACCTGGGCGTGTGTGTTTGTGTGTGTGTTGGAGCCAAAATTG
This sequence comes from Dama dama, assembly GCF_033118175.1. NCBI lineage: Eukaryota > Metazoa > Chordata > Mammalia > Artiodactyla > Cervidae > Dama > Dama dama. The sequence goes on from NC_083683.1 coordinate 46,155,900, forward strand.
TAAGCTTGGGAGATGGTCCTGACGAGATGGGGCAAGGCAGGGTTTGCCCACGCCCTCCAGAGTGACTGGCCCACCCTGTCTATCCTCTGTCCACTCCGCTGCCCAAGAAGCCTCGCCAGTGTGAAGCTCCCCTGCTCACCTGGCTGCCTCTCTTTCTGGTCTTCCCTGCTTAGATGAGCACTCAGGTTCTATTGTTGTTGTTCAGTTGCCAAGTCGTGTCTGTCACTTTGCAACCCCAAGGACTGCAGCACGCCTCCCTGTCCTTCATAATCTCCTCGGGTTTGCCCAAGTTCATGTCCATTGAATCGGTGATGCCCTCCAACCATGCTTGGCAACCTCAAAAAGGCTTCGTGGGAGGCCTGGGGGTGTGGGAGGGCAGGAGGAGCGGCTCTTGAGAGACACTCAGCCTGGGGGTCAGGGCTGGTGTCTGGAGCCCAGGCAGAGGGGGAGGGGTAGGGTAGGGCAGAGGGACTATGGGAAGGAATCTGCTGCTCTGAGCCTTTGGGGGCTGTGAGAAGGGAACAGCTGGTGAGTGGAGCTTGGCAGGGAGGAGAAGTTGGGGGAGTGAGGCAATGCTCTGGCCCTGGGTCTTTCATTTGCTCGGCTTAAATCAAGCCTGAGCTTGTGTGTCTGTGTGTGTGTGTCTGTCTGTCCCAGGGCAGGGCAGAGCTCCTCTGTCACGTCATGGTACGGACCTGTCTGTCTGAGTGCACCTTCAGGTTAAGCTGGAAAGTTTTCTGGATCCTGACAGTCTATGAGTGTGACAGGGCCTCAGCCTTGGGGCTATATTGTGTGGAAATCCACTTCTCTCTTCAAAGTTCTCTGGCCCTTGCCAGGGAGAAACTTCTGATTGGAGAGCCTGAGCTGGGTCAGAGCTCTGCCTGGGGATCAGCAGGGTTGGGGTGGGGCGGGTGAGGGGCTGAAAGTAGAGGATGGTGCCGGCCTCTGCTGTCCTCCCCTCTGGCAGTGAGCTGCTGCTGCTTACGGCCGGGTGAGGCAGCCCAGATCTTAGCAAAGGTCTTCTCATAATTACTCCTTTTTCAGACAGAATCTCTGCCTGAACTGACCTTCTGCTCCTCTCTGATTGCCCCCCAACTCCTTCAGAAAGGATTCCCTGCCTCCCCAGATCTCCTTCTGTTCCCCACACTCCGGAGGTTCATGCCAAGACCACTCCCTCGGGACGGCCATCTGTGCCTTGCTGGTACCTTTTCTTTCCTCCTCCCTTCCTTGTCTGAAGATAGCTGAAGTGGAATGTGAGAACTTTCCTATGAGCCAGGCCAGGAACTGGAGCTCCAGGTCTAACCAGAAGGGACTGACTCAAGTGTATGCACTATGCTGGGTCCCCTCTGGGTCTCTTACCTCCCTCAGATCTGGAGATACATCTCCCTTACAGAGCCTTATGTGTGTGTAACATGTCTTCGTTATTGTTTCTAGACCCAGGACTGGAACCTGGATGGTATCCTCTCTCAGTTTGGAACAGCTCTCTCACGCTGTTTCCACATCGCACCAGGCTGCAGCGCCCCCTAGTGGCCTAAAATCCCTTCCCTTTTGCAGCTTTGCAGGATGGCCCTTCAAAGGGCCTCCAAAGGATTTCCAAACTTTTTCATTCCAAAAAACTTCCAAGACCCTGACATGTTATTAGTGTTGTTTTGTTTTGTTTTTGGGAGGGGTCACGCTGCACGGCTTGCGAGATTTTAATTTCCAACGGGGGCTGAACCCAGTTCCTTGGCAGTGAAAGTGCTGAGTCGTAAACATTGGACTGACAGGGAATTCCAGCAGTTGTATTTTTGATATCCGTTGATTGAGAAAGCACCATAATGACTGAGTTCTGGATCTCATCATTACAACTCATTTGCATTTTATTCATCCCCCAGCAATCATACAGTTACACATAGTCAATCAGTTACACACAGATGGGTTACTCATAGTCTTTATGGCGCCAGGGGCTAAATCTCCTGTGATTACTCCGAGGCCTCTAAATTTGGGAACCATGGACTCAAACCACTCCTTATGTCACCGATGCGGAGACAGGCCTGGAGAGCAGAAGAGATCTGTTTAAATTCACAGGCTCGCGAGGCGGTTGCACCAGAATTTGAATTCAGGGTAGATATTTGCCCCAGGGACTGTCAGTTTCAGTCCTATAGGGGCCTAACTAGGCAGGAAGCTGCAGGCAGAGCGTTGGGTGATGGGCAGGAGAGCAAGACCATCCCCAAGAAGTGCGGAGAGTGCATCCCATCTTCCTTGAATTCAGAGCAGGTAAAACAAGCCTAGAGGGGTTGCAAAAGGGACCCAGGGGAAGGCGAGGAAAAGGAACAGACAGAGAATAAGTAGAGACGACAGTCTGCTCTGCTTCCAGCACTTGCCCTATTTACCCAAACTGCGCAGACTTCAGACAAGTCATTTAACTTCTCTGAGACTCACCTTTGTCGTCTGTAAAATGGGAGGGAACTAGCAGTTGAACCTTCCCCTCCCTGTGGGAATAATACTTAGCTTGTCCCATATGACTGTTGAGAGAATCTAATGAAATGTGGGTGAAAGTTCTGGATACATAGCAACAGCTGGGGAAGAGAACTTTGACTCCATGATCTCCTTTTTAAACCTCAAATCAACAGATAGCAGAAGTTGAACAGAGACAGAGAGAGCCCAGATCTGATTCCAGGCCTGACTCCAAGAACTGGCTCTTGACTTAACTTCCAGGGTTAAGAATTAGTAGTCGTGCTACCTGTTACAATTTACATAAATCTCTGGTCATTTTTCAGAAGGAGCTACTTTCCTCTTCCTTTTCTCAGCCTGTCTCCCTACAGTTCCAGCCACCTTGAACTCAGAGTAGCTGAGCATCCTCTGAGTGAAGTATGGGCAGGCGGTAGTGCTTGATGGGTCAGCTGAGGTGGGCACAGTGAGAAGGGGAGTATACTAGTGTTGGTGGGAGGCGGGATGGGGGGGCAGTACAAGGTAAAAGTGAAAAGTGAAAGTGAAGTCGCTCAGTCCTATTTGACTCTTTGTGACCCTATGGACTGTAGCCTACCAGGCTCCTCCTTCCATGGGATTTTCCAGTGAGTCTCAAACTTGTTTGCACATCAGAATCACTTGGGAAGTTTTTAGAAAATTCCCTAGTCTCACTCTTCATGATTCTAGGTCTTGGACACATATTTTGCATTCTCATGACTAGCTGGGCAGGAAAGGGGTGGTGAGGCTACTTTACTTTCTTGGGGGTAGCCATTCAACAGCAATTCTAGAGCACTGGGTTCTCAGTGTAGTCACCCCATCAGTAGCATCAGCATCACTTGGAAGTGCATTAGAAATGCAAGTCCTCAGGCTTACCAAAGACTTAATGACCAGAAACTCTAACCATGGACCCAGCAACCTGTTTCAACAAGAACCCTTGAGGGGATTCTGATGCATACTTGAGAACCCCTAGGTCCAGAGGAGGAAACTACTGCAGGTCAGGCACGTGGAAGCACTGTGGTCTTGGCTTTTAAGGAGGCTGGAATTTAGCAGAAAGAAGTTCAGGACCTCAATAACTGCATCTCTTCCCCTAGGCAAGGGTCTAAGGAACCTGGACACCTGGGAGAGGCACAGATGTGTTTCTAAAAGGGGACTTGGTTGTATTAGAGCCTGATTTAATTCAACACATTATTCCTTGTGAGAGGGTGATTCCTAGACATGGCGAAGGAAAAACATGGGTTTGGGAAGATTTGTTTTGTTTTCAGTGAGAGGGAGGTCATCAGAAGAAAGTAAAAACAAAAGAAGGCAGGGAGACACAAAGAAATAAGAACTAATACTTAAGTGGAGGAGCCCTTACTATATGCCAGGCACTGTGCTAAGAGTTTTGCAAACACTGTCTCATTTAATCCTCCCAACAGCCCTTTAGACTATAATTATCACCCCCATTTAATACACACGGAAATGGAGGCACAGACAAGTCAAGCTGCCCATCACACAACACATGAGTGACAGAAGTAGACCCTAAACCAGGGCCAGTATACCTCCTGAGCCCATGCATTTTACCAATAAGCTTTGGTGCCTCTCTTAGAGAACAGGAAGAAGTTCTCGCCTGCCATTTGCCTAAAAAAAAAAAGACCTTCAATGGCTCACTAGTGCCTGGAGAATTAAACTTACCTTATACGGCTTCGTATTCAAGGTCTCTTATTCTGTGATACCAAAATTCCCTCCAGCCTTTACCACCCCCTATCAAGATTCTTGCACTTCCGCCACGCTGGATTAATTTCTCCATCTTCTCTGAACACTTCTGACTCCTTCACTTCCCATTCCCCTCCCCGTTGGGATCCTATCCATTCCTCCAGCTCAACTCAAATGCCTCTTCCTCCCTGATTCCCAGCCAGAAGAGGGCTTGCTCCCCCGCCCCGAACCCCTGGGGACACACTCCGCATCTCCGTACTCTGCGCGGCGTGTACCCCACCCCACCTCACCCGTGTGCCGAGCGCACTGCCTGGAACGCAGAAGTGCTCCACACGTGCTGGTGTAATTGACAAAGGGAACAGGAATTCTCGAATGGAGGTAGGGAGTAAGACCGGTAGAGATGGAGAGCAAATGAGAAGGAACTGGGAGATAAAAGCCGAAATGGGGAGAGAGGATGAAGACAAACACTGAGCGGCAACCAGACGGCCCGCCGCTGGGGCCGCGTCTCCTCCAGCCTAGCCAGGCCTTCCCATCCCCCCACCCCCCTACTGCCCAGCGGCCGACGGTGCCGGTTCCCCGGTCGCGACTTCTGGGCAGGCGGCCAGCCTGACCCGAGGTGGGGCGCGGGGGCGCCGGGGCAGCGCGCTCGACCGGCCATCCGCGTCCTCCCATTAGCATAAATCTCATTAGCGGCTCCGGCGCGCCGTGGCGGCCGCGGGAGCGGGTAAGACGGGGGCTCTGCCTCGCGCAGCGGCGAGGGCGGGCGTTAACGGAGCTAATGCACCCTTCGACGGCGCGGTCCAGCAGGCAGAGGCCCTCTTACAACCATTACCTCGCTGGTTCCTCCGAACCACCCGGTGCGTGGGGCTCTCCCAATGCGAGAGATTAAATAACCAGGCCAACATCTTGCCTCTAGTAGGTGGCGGGGCCGGGAATCGAATCCGTGCTTTCTGGCATCAGTTCTCATGCTTTTCCCATCACAGCTCCAGGATGCCTCCCTACCCAGAGAACTACAGTTTGATAAGAAAGGGGTTTAAAAATCCCCTCTACCCCTCACACACATTCTCAAGGGCTGGTGTAGCAGGGAAGGGGGTTGAGTGGAATGGGAAGGGTGTGGTGGTGCTTTGGGTGAAGGGAGGAATAGGGGGGAGGTCAGTATCACCAACCCTCATCCATCATTTGGGACACAGAGTTTGGGTGATGGGGTGGAATGCTTCCACTGTCCTATTGAATGCACCTCAGCTCCCTCACATGACTATTTATTGGAGCTGCAAAAGCAAGAGATTATAGCAGTAAATGAAAGGAGTACCATCTCTGTTCTCTGGAAGTTTATGGTCTTGTAGGTAAAATCAGGAATATTTGGTGGGCACTCACTGTGTGCCAGGAACTGTGCGAAGTGTTTTACATGGACGGCTCACTTATCTATGAAATAGGTATTATTATGATTTCCATTCCTAGACAAGTGAGCAAAGGCACAGATGACTTCTACAAGTCCATATAGCTGGTGACTAGAAGAACCAGGAAGATGAAAAAGATGAGCTGACCTGTGGGAGGAAGTCGTGCTAGAGAAGCTTATAGGGAAAGGCGCCTCGGAGACCTTGAGCAAGGCAGAAAACATCTCAGCTGCTGCAAAGGATTAGGAAAATTTAGCCGGGGGAAGAGGCTGTGAGGGTGGGAAAGAGGAGCTGGAAATACCAGAGGGTCATGAAGTGCAGCTCTAAGGGCAAGCCAGGGCCAGGTTAGGAGAGCCTTGTTAAGGATTTTGGTCTTTATTGAGGAGGAAGTTGAAGTCATTAATGGTTTTAAACAAGAGAGAGGCATGATTAGAATTACATTCTTAAAAGATCATTCAGGGTGTAAAAAATGCAAGTGAAGAGTAACCAGATTCACTGATGGCTTGGACAACTGAGTTGGGATTAAGGTGGAGAAGATAGGAAGAAGTGGATACATACAAAGAGATACTTAAGAACAGTGCTAAAGTAGGACTTCTCTGGTAGTCCAGTGGTTAAGAATCCACCTGCCAATGCAGGGGACACAGGTTTGATCCCTGGCCTGAGAAGATTCCACATGCCATGGGGTGACGAATCTCACAGGCCACAGCTACTGAAGTCCCTGTGCTCTAGAAAACCCGCAAGCAGCAACTACTGAGCCTGCCTGCCCTGGAGCCTGCTCTCTGCCACCACAATGAGAAGCCTGTGCACCAGTGACTAAGACCCAGTGCAGCCAAATGATAAAAGAAAAAAACAAAAGAATATTAAAAAAAAACAAAAGACTTGTTCTAAGTATTGGATAAGGGTTGAAGGGGAGAGGGTGAGAACTCAGTCATTTTACACCCCTTTCTCTCCCTCAACCCCTAATCATTTAATAAATCCATTTCATTTCATGAATATCTTTGCCACCTGTCCCCTCCTTTCCATTCCCACTGCCACTTGTCTTGGGTCCTCTCCCTAACAATGAAGCAAGAGTCTTTCTACCTTCAGATTTTCCTCTCTCTAAACAATCCTCCATGCCATTTGAGCATGGTGGTCGTGGTTTAGTTACTAAGTCATGTCCAACGCTTGCGACCCTATGAACTGTAGCCTACCAGGTTCCTCTGTCCATGAGATTTTCTGGGCAAGAATACTGGAGTGGGTTTCCATTTCCTTCTCCAGGGGATGTTCCCAACCCAGGTTTCCTGCATTGCAGGCAGTCTCCTGCATTGCAGGTGGATTCCTTATTACTGAGCCATCAGGGAAGCCCCCATTTGAGCATACAACCCATGTAAAATGCAAGCATAATCAGAGTCAACCCAGGCTCTATTATCTTCTCATTGTGTCAATTATAGGATAAAGTCCCATCCCTTCCTAGTCTGGTCATTCTTTGCTAACGTCTTCTTCACCTCATTAGGCTGAAGCTGCAAGAGGCATCATACCCACTGAACACCCAAAATTACCTGCATGGTGAGGTAAATATTCCTTCACAGCACTAAACCTTCATAAATCCTTTGCTTGTGTATTTATAATATATACACATGTGGCTCATTTCTGAGATGTCACATGATCCTCCCATTGCCAGGAATTTGCCACCCCCTTCTATTGGGTAAATTCCTATTCACACTTTATGTCCCAGCTCAGGTATCAACTCTCTGTAGACTTTTCTAACACTCCCACTCAGATTAATTGATTCCTCATCTGTGCTTTAAAGCACTTTACACAAATTCTGTCTTTGTATGTGTTGTGTTATAGGTGTAAGGAGGCACAGGCTAATGCAGGGGTGGTGGTAAAAGAACAGTAAAAAAATAGTTCAGAGTACATCACATGTGTCAAAGCTATGGTTTTTCTAGTAGTCCTGTATGGATGTGAGAGTTGGACTATAAAGCAAGCTGATTGCCGAAGAAATGATGCTTTTGAATTGTGGTGTTGGATAAGACTCTTGAGAGTCCCTTAGACTGCAAGGAGATCAAACTAGTCGATCCTAAAGGAAATCAACCCTGAATATTCATTGGGAGGACTGATGCTGAAGCTGAAGCTCCAATACTTTGGCCACCTGATGTGAAGAGCTGACACTGGAAAAAAACTCTGATGCTGGGAAAAGTTGAGGGCAAGAGGAGAAGTGGATGACAGAGGATGAGATGGTTGGATGGCATCACTCACTCAATGGACACGAGTTTGAGCAAACTCAAGGAGATAGTGATGGACAGAGAAGCCTGGCATGCTGCAATTCATGAGGTCTCAAAGAGTTGGACAGGATTTAGCGACTGAACAACAACAACAACAATATTATGTGTAGTAAGAATCAGCAGAGCTCTGTGCTATGTGGTTGTAATGTAAACTCTCTTGTCTCAGGAGGCCTTACAAATAGCTGTGAAAAGAAGAGAAGCAAAAGGCAAAAGAAGAAAAGGAAAGATATACCCATTTGAATGCAGAGTTCCAAAGAATAGCAAGGAGAGATAAGAAAGCCTTCCTCAGTGCAAAGCAATAGAGGAAAACAATAGAATGGAAAAGACTAGAGATCTTTTCAAGAAAATTAGAGAGATCAAGGGAACATTTCATGCAAAGATGGGCACAATAAAGGATGGGAATGGTATGGACCTAACAGAAGCTGAAGATATTAAGAAGAGGTGGCAACAATACACAGAAGAACTATACAAAAAATATCTTCATGACTCCAATAATCACGATGGTGTGATTACTCACCTAGAGCCAGACATCCTGGAATGTGAAGTCAAGTGGGCCTTAGGAGGCATCACTATGAACAAAGCTAGTGGAGGTGATGGGATTCCAGTTGAGCTATTTCAAATCCTAAAAGATGATGCTGTGAAAGTACTGCACTCAATATGCCAGCAAATCTGGAAAACAGCTGTGGCCACAGGACTGGAAAAGGTCAGTTTCATTCCAATCCCAAAGGAAGGCAATGCCAAAGAATGCTCAAACTACCACACAATTGCACTCATCTCACATGCTAGCAAAGTAATGCTCAAAATTCTCCAAGCCAGGCTTCAACAGCATGTGAACTGTGAACTTCCAGATGTTCAAGCTGGATTTAGAAAAGGCAGAGGAACCAGAGATCAAATTGCCAACATCTGCTGGATCATCGAAAAAGCAAGAGAGTTCCGGAAAAACATCAACTTCTGCTTTATTGACTATGCCAAAGCCTTTGACTGTGTGGATCACAATAAACTGTGGAAAATTCTGGAAGAGATGGGAATACCAGACCACCTGACCTGCCTCTTGAGAAACCTGTATGCGGGTCAGGAAGTGACAGTTAAAACTGGACATGGAACAACAGACTGGTTCCAAATCAGGAAAGGAGTACGTCAAGGCTGTATATTGTCACCCTGCTTATCTAACTTATATGCAGAGTACATCATGAGAAACGCTGGGCTGGATGAAGCACAAGTTGGAATCAAGATTGTCAGGAAAAATATCAATAATCTCAGATATGCAGATGACACCACCCTCATGGCAGAAAGCGAAGAAGAACTAAAGAGCCTCTTGATGAAAGTGAAAAAGGAGAGTGGAAAAAGTTGGCTTAAAACTCAACATTCAGAAAACTAAGATCATGGCATCTGGTCCCATCACTTCATGGCAAATAGATGGGGAGGCAATGGAAACAGTGACAGACTTTATTTTTGGGGGTTCCAAAATCACTGCAGATGGTGACTGCAGCCGTGAAATTACAAGACGCTTACTCCTTGGAAGAAAAGTTATGACCAACCTAGACAGCATATTAAAAAGCAGAGACATTACTTTGCTAACAAAGGTCTGCCTAGTCAAAGCTATGTTTTTTCCAGTAGTCATGAATGGATGTGAGAAACTATAAAGAAAGCTGAGCGCTGAAGAATGGATGCTTTTGAATTGTGGTATTGGAGAAGACTCTTGAGAGTCCCTTGGACTGTAAGGAGATCCAACCAGTCCATCCTAAAGGGAATCAGTCCTGAATATTGATTGGAACGACTGATGCTGAAGCTGAAACACCAATACTTTGGCCACCTGATGCGAACTGACTCATTTGAAAAGACCCTGATGCTGGGAAAGATTGAAGGTGGGAGAGGGGGACGACAGAGGATGATATGGTTGGATGGCATCACCGACTCCATGGACATGAGTCTGAGTAAACTCCGGGAGTTAGTGATGGACAGGGAGACCTGGCGAGCTGCAGTCCATGGGGGTGACAAAGAGTCGACTGAGGGACTGAACTGAACTGAACTGTCAGCTCAGTAAATCTTCCGGAATTCTTCCTATTCAATGGAGAGATGATCCACTGATCAGTTAAGAATTTCCAAAAGTCCTATTTCCGGGTCTGGGGAAAACAGGCCCAGAATAATTTGCCCTCAAAAAGTGTCATCTGCCCTTAGTCAACATGGTATCTTGAATGCCTTCAAGAAAGGGCTCCGGAGGGAGTGGGGGAAAGGGAGAAAGAAAACCCCCCAAACTGTTGACCTTAGTCAAGATGGCTGCCTTTGGCGTCGCTCTATCAGAATGCGCATGCCTATTCTTGTCCCCGCCCTTCTCCGTTGCCCTGGCGTGTGCGTCAGAGCGTAGTGGGGCGGGGGTGAAACACCGCGGGAGGAATAAATTTCTCTGTGATTGGTTGGGGCAGGATTTCAAACCTGGGCTGGCGGCACGGTGCTGGTCCGCCGTTGGGTGAGACGCGGAGGGAAGTAGAAGGCCGCCCGGGTGGGGCCAGGCGGACCCGACAAGGTGGGTGTTGGGGTCCTTCTGGCGCTGGGTTTGTTGGGGGAGGGAGGAGTCCCCGGTGGTGAGCTGTGGCCCCCCACGGGGTCGGGGTAGGGGGAGGCCGGCACCTACAGCTCCGCCGCGGTCATCCTCCGGCCGGGGGCGCGGGCGGCCTGAGCCGGCGGTTATTTAGGGAGTTGGGGGTTTCTTTTCGTGGCGCCATGTTTTGTGGAAAGCCGGGGGCGTCATTTTGAGATGGTGACTTCAGCAGGGCAGAAGCTACCCCAAAGAAATGGTTCTCACTTAAAGACAGAAAGTAGGTGAGGTAGCAAGACTTTTTCGAGGGTTCTTTTCGGAGGAACAAAACTTTTTCAAAGGGAAAAGCCCTGGTGTTGTAGAGGCCGAGGCGGCTTGGAGTGGAGCCCCTCTTTCTAGTGGGCTGTGAGAGTCTCGGGAAATGATGACATTTGCCTTTCTCATTAAAATCTCAGCCTTAGAAACAGCAGGGCCTTACTTTACCCTTTCACATACATCCCTGTTCATCTCTCAGCAGCGAGTCTATAGGAGGGAGTGTATAGGATTGTGGGGTGGGTGCGAAGATAAGCTTTTTTTTTTTTTTTTTAAAGAAACGTCATCGTACTCTTTAATGTGGTGGGAGAGCTTTCGAGTTATTGAAAGTGTTTAGAGAAGTCGCCTTTCCTATAGGTTAATCATTCAACAAGTATTCAGTGCAAAATTAAGTACAAGACAGTCTCGCTTGGCTTTAAAGGAGCTTGCAACTTTTTTGTGCTAATAGAACTTAGAAAGATAACTGTGGTGAAGAAGATGTGGTGAATCTAGTAGGCCTTTACACTGTTGAGAATACTGTACGTTAGTCCGGCCCTTTTAGAAAATATTTTGGCACCATTTATCAAGAGTCATAAGAGATTTTTTTACCGTCTGACTTGGTACTCCAAGCCTTGGAAATGCATTTTTAAGGAGCATGGCCACTTGAAGAAAAACACTGTCCACAGTGATGTTCATCTTATTCGTTCATTGAATATTTTGTCATCATTTGCCAAATGTCAGGCATTGTTCTAGGCACCAGGAGCTCATCAGTGAACAAAAATCTCTGCCTTCTTGGAAGTTAAACTATTGGGGAGACAGACAATAAACCAGATAAGTAAGTTAATATGTAAATATGTTAGATGTAGATAAATGCTTTTGAGCGAAGTAAAGCAGGAGTTTGGGGGGAAGGATGCAATTTGAAAGTGTGGTTAACAATGGGACAGTGTTTTTTTAAATTGAAGTATAGTTGATTGACAGTGTCATATTAGTTTCTGGTTTACAGCAAAGTGATTCATGTTCTTTTTAATATTTTTCTCCATTATGTACTTTCTCCATTATGGATTATTACAGTTCCTGCTATTCAGTAGGACCTTGTTGTTTGTCTATTTTATGTATAGTAGTTTGTTAATCCCAAACTCCTAATTTATCCCGCCCCCCTTTCGTTTTTGGTTGCCATAAGTTGGTTTTCCGTTTCTGTTTCATAAGTTCATAAATAAGTGCAAAATAAATTTTGCACTGAATACCATTTATTAGAATCTAAAATGTAGAATTTTAGATTCTACATATAAGCAATGTCCTATGGTATTTGTCTTCTTCTGATTTACTTCACTTAGTATGCTAATCTCTAGGTCCATCCATGATGCTGCAAATGGCATTATTTCATTCAGGGCCGAGTAGTATTCTGTGTGTGTATATATATGTGTGTGTGTGTATAATATATATATTACATATAATACATATAATATACACACATATATAGTATAATACACACACACACACACACACACACACACACACCCCTTCTTTATCCATTCATCTGTTAATGGACATTTAGGTTGTTTCCGTGTCTTAGCTATTGTAAATAGTGCTGCTGTGAACATTGGGGTGCATATATTTTTCAAGCCATAGTTTTTTTCTGGATACATGTCCAGGAGTGGGATTACCAAATCACATGGCAAGTCTGTTTTTAGTTTTTCAGGACCTTCCGTACTGTTTTTTCCATAATGGCTGCTCCAATTTATAATCCTGCCAACAGCATAGGAAAGTTCCCTTTTCTCCATACCCTCTCTAGCATTTGTTATTTGCAGACTTTTTAATGATGGCCATTCTGACTTGTATGAGGTGGTACCTGATATGCATTTCTCTAATAATTAGTGATGTTGAACATCTTTTCATGTGCTTATGGGCCATCCGTATGAGGCAATGACATTTGAATCAATACCTGAAGAAAGGGAGGGAGTGACCGACCATGTGAAAGAGTCTAAGTAGAGGTAATAGAAAAACAGAGTTACCTAAATGTTCAAGGAAGAGAACAGTTAAATGAATGTTCAACTTCTTGCAACTTAATGGAAACATGATAGAAAAAAGTAAGACAATATATAAATCTATGATTGCAGTTCTATGAAATATGAATGCATAATGGGCAAAGATTACTTAGGGAGGTGCATATAGTTCAGGGTGGTGAGGTTTTAGTTTCACCATTAAAAAAATGTTACTTTTTTTCTGAACAGAGAAAATTAACAGTATGAAGCAGTGTTTATATCTGCCAGATGAGTGTTTTAGATAATAAAGAGGTTGTTTTGTACTAAAATGATTACGGAATGCTTTCCATAAGTTGGTAAGACTTATATTAGACCTTGAAGAATGGAACTCTTTGGAATGGAAAGAATTCACAGAAGAAAAAAATAAAAGGAGAACTTAGTATAATGAGCTGGTAATGATTTTCTGAAAAATAGTAATTTGTCTCATTCTGCTTTTTTTTTGGCCATGCTGCATGGGCTTGTGGGATCTTAGTTCCCCCACCAGGATAGCTGGGCCCTCTGCAGTGAACGTGCAGCGCCTTAACTGCTGGACTGCTAGGGAATTCCCTCTTATTCTGTATTTTAATCTTCATTCATGTTGGACTGAAGATGTTCTGTTTACTCTTTCTGCAGTTGACTTGCTCATGAGAACATTTGGTTTCAAGATATTCCTTCTGCCTGCCAGTTGAATAGAGGCTTTGATATGGTGAAGCAGAAGCTGGACATTTGGGAAAAAGAATTGTTCTGAAATGCTTTTATATGAAAGCATTTTGTAGTATTGAGACAGTCTTAGGGGATGTTTTTCCTTGGCAGCAGAGAACTGGTATTGTTAATTTCTTGGGAATCTCCAGATTTAGTAATGTTTGTGAGAATGTTTTTCATCAAAACTCTTTCCTGAAAAACTCATTGCTTTGTCTTACAATATTTAACACCCTTGATGCATCTAAAACCTGATGTATAGGTCTCTTAATAATGTTGTTTGTAGGGGGAGGAAGAAGAGGATAGAGACTTTTCCCAGGATACTCTGCAGTAAGATCTGTAATAGTCTGTTATTCTGAAGGATGATGTCTGTTCTCTTGGCTGGGTGATTGAAATTAAATTGGGGACTCAAAGCAATCACATCAAGCTGAGACTCTTTCCTGGTGATGCCAAATTGCTCCCTTAGGGATACTCACAGATTGGGAATCTGTAACATAGTGACTTCTCCACCTCTGGGGCTTCTCATCAATAACAGCTGAGATTCTCTAGCACCTTTTTGTTTAAAGTGCTCCACAAACTGATTTCCTTGCTACACACAAGGATCATTTCAGCTTTCCCAGAAGACAGCGCCTCTGTAGTGAAAAAGCAGCAGCTGTTTTACAGCTGCGCAGCAATGCGCTACAATGTGACTTTGTTTGTTTCCTTTCACGTTAGTGTGTCTCCTGGCTGTGAGCTGAGTAATAAAGGGGCAGAAATAAACAGGTATTCATCAGGGTGAAAATGTGACCCAGCAGGACAATTAAGACCATTTTCAGTTGATATTGAATAGAATGAGTAAATTTTAGCTTTTCAAGATATCAGGGTTAGTACTGATACAGAGAGATATTTTTGTCATCTATAAATAATTCCTGAGAGTCACTTCTATAGAACATTAATAAAAATACATAGTTCCCCAGCATATAAAGTGAAAAGGATTATATTTTCTGGTGCTGTTTTGGATTGCCCAGAGTAATTCTGTGTTAGAGGAAAAGCTAACTCAGATGCTATAAGGCTCATGTAGAAGAGCTTGTTTAAGAGCCTAGACCATGTCAAATTTTACTGTCTGCTCCCTTTTTGATCTGAAGTCCAGCTGTGGTTTGCTAATCACTGTTCTAGGATGTAAATAACAACAATCAGACAAAAACAAAACCAAAATATTTATACCCACTCTAATACCCTATAGTCTTACTGTGAGGTTTGCTTTATACAGTATAAAACTTTTATCTCCATTAATTTGTAGTATTCTGTGAGACAAATAGGGCAAGTGTTTTTGTTCCCATTTATAGCTGTGTTTCAGAATTTTTGTGTGTGTGTGTGTGTGTGTTTCAGAATTTTAAGTGACTTATCCACGGTTATACAGCAGGTAAATAAAAGAACTAAAAGTTTATCCTAGGGCTTCTGTCACCTTTATTTAACTGTTCTCTTTGTTTTCATGTATACTAAACATGCTCAGGTAGAATGGAAATGCTTTTGACAATCAAATCATGGTGGGGGACGTGTCTGTATTCATTCATGAGTTTGTTCTCTGACTTCAATTTATCAAGTGTGTGTTTTTGTTTTTTTTTTTTAATGCTGAGTCTTTGCAACATAGTAGTGCCAAATGTAAGGTTTCTCCTTTCAAATTTAGAGTCTAGCTGGGACATAGGATAGAAACATGGTGAAGTTAAAATAGAGTACAAGGTGAATATGCCACGTGAGCAAGGCAGTTGAGGAAAGATTGGGACCAGAGAGGTCAGTTGAAGTGAATGTTAATGACCTGCAAGTATTGAGGGGCTGGCTGTAACATGCATGAGAGAAGAATCCACAAAGCTTGGTGACTGTATTTGTAGGAAAGGGAGTAACTTAAGGTGACTCTGGGGTTTGAAACTGAGGAGAATGATAAAAATAAGAAAATCAAAGTTTGGTGTCAGGAGGAGGAGGAGGACTAGGGTAGGTCAGTGGGTAGAGTGGTTGATAATATATGTGAGGGAAGGATGTTTTCAAAATCAAGCTCAGCATCCAGGTCATCCCGAATTGAGAGCTATAGGATTGGGGCGGGGGTCGGGGGGAGAGCTGAGGGCCAGAGAAAGAAATAGGGGGTTGTCTGTAGCGATGTAATGACTCAGATGGGGTAGTTTGACAGCTGTCTCCTAGGTGCTAGGCATCGTGTTAGGAGAACAATGTAGATTGAGGTAGTTGTGTGAGATCACAGTTACTATGGTGAGATGTCCCCAAGTAGGTACTCTGTGTCTTTAGTCTTTTCAGGAATCAAGTTGTGTTTTCAAGAAAGTACCTCCACACGGTGCTCACTCTAGGGAGTGGTGTCCACAAAGAAAATAGGAAACAAGAATAGAGGAACTTGAGAAAATAAAGAATTTCTCTTAAAGGGGACAGAGAATCAGATTGTTGTCACTTAAGTTGTAAAAATCCTCTGAATTTTTTTTTAAATAACCAGTTTTCAGTACTCTAGTTGCACTGTCAGATTCTCCTTTTCTGCTTGTGTGCTCAGTCGTGTCTGACTCTTTGCGACCCCATGGACTGTAGCCCACCAGGCTTCTCTGTCCATGGGATTTCCCAGGCTAGAATACTGGTGTGGATTGCTATTTCCTCCTCCAGGGGAATCTTCCCAACCCAGGGATTGAACCTTTTCTGCATTCCTAGTGAAGTAGAAGTTTTTCTGTGTACTGAGCTCACTGTTGTACAATCTCAGATTATACAGATGAGGGAAGAGATGATAGACACAAATAGTATCCCATATTAAAACTGACCACCGACTTTCATTTTTACTGGGAGCCAAAGGAATTCATCATTTGAATAGGCTACTGAATGCCCTGTCCCTGTTTTCTGTCCTGTAGGACAGAGATGTATTTGCCTTTTTTGGTCATATTGTTAGAACCCATGGGCATCTCTGTGACTTTCACATCTTTTCCTACCAGTTTTAATACTAGTCTTTTAGTTTTGTTTTCAGTTTAGAGAAAGAGCTTTGTAATAAATTTGTCGGTCTGGTTGCCTAGCAGCTTGCTGTGATTATTATGTAGCTTGGAACAGATACATTGCCATTTGAAAATCTTGGTTTCCGGTCCTGATTCAGGTATATATTGCATCCAAGCTTTGAATTGAAAGCTTTTTTGCTATTAGAGCAATCATCATACAAGTACAAATGAGTAATTCTGTAGCATTTAATAGAAAATATCTTAATGTTTATATATTCCTTTTTTCTTTGGTTTTCCCTCCCCTTTCTTGCTCTCATAGCTTATAGTACAGTGTTACAAACACTATAAAGTCACTGATCCTTCATAAAAGAGTTCTTAAAATTTTATTTAGATGCATGAAAGAGGACCTGGACTAGAACGTTCAAGGGATGATTAGGAGAACATAAGAAGAATCCTTTAATGGTGTTTCGGAGGACGTTCAGTTTTCAAATGAAATTTGATTTTTTAATTTCATTTCCTTGATAATTTTCATAACATCACACTGATGTCTTTCTTTCTCAACTGTTAAATGAAGATCTTATTTCCTCAAAGTGTTCCCAGTTGCAGTCTACTTGGAATAGAAATGCCTGTAAGGACACCATTTTTAATGTAATATCAGCAAGTCTTTGGGGGGGGGAAATATGAAGCTTGAAATTCACTATTACAGAACACAGTAGCAAATGATTTTTCCTTTGCCCTTCTGGCTGTGAAGGTGGTGTATTGTCTCCTTGATGCCAGAATGTGGTACAACATAATCCTTTGCCTATACTTAGTATAAATTTATTAGACATAGTCCCTGCACGCAGTCCAGCAGAGAGCCCTGCATTTCAGAAATAATTCTTGTGCTGCTGAGCTGGCGATTTCCCCACTTAATCACTCGTGTGACGTCATCTGTGCCAATGGTAGGAAATGTGCTGACCATGTCCTGCGTTTTAAAAGGCAGTTGCAACATGGGTACTAGCTAAAAATGAAATTAAAAATAAACCTTTTAAGTTATATTGAAAGTCTTAAAGTACAACAGGATTAAAGTGGCAAAAATGTTATATTAATCATTAGGCTCAACTAAGTAGTTGATCACCTAGTAGTCAACTGACATACTTGTCCCTAATTGCTTTCTTCTCAGCTTCAAAGTGATTGCAGAGTGGAGGAAAAGAAGTAGGCAGGAAGGGGGTGTTACATTCAGGGGACTGAAATGCTTTTGTGATTTTCAAATGAGTCTTAAAACATTCTAACTTTGTTTTTATAAAAAGGATTACACAAAACATCAGTTGTTAACTTGAGATTCTCATAGTGGTAGCTTACACATGGATGAGTCCAGATGTTAGTCACTGATCACTGTGCTGGATTGCTACTGAATCTTTTGTCTCGGGGAGATGGCAGGACCCCTAATGTATATTTGATTTCTTGGCAGAAAGATGGATACTATGATGCTGAATATGCGGAATCTGTTTGAGCAGCTTGTACGCCGCGTGGAGATTCTCAGTGAAGGAAATGAACTCCGTAAGTCATTCTGAGCTGGCCTGTGAGAAGAGAAAAAACAAGATTTCAGATACGGGCTTTCTATATAGCCGAAGTGTGTTCCAACCCTAAAATTGTTTTTCATTTTGAGTTACCGAAAAAAAACAGGGGTCACTTATTTGTGGTCAAAGCTTCATGGACACGGATTCTAAATGTTCACTTTTTTTTTTCTGTAGTTATTTTTAAATGGGTTTTACCCAGATCTTTTTATTATTAAGGTTCTCTTTTCACTAAATAGTTGGCATTAGTTTCCAATTTCATTTTTGTATTACAAACTGGGCAAAATCTACTGAATTTCCAAGAATGTTGTTTTTTTTCATTAGAGGAGTAGTCGTGTACATTTTTTATCTGGGGTTTTCCCTGTGTTCTATAAAACATTTTCAATTGGAAAGGAGAAAAATGACATAATTTCTTTTTGAAGGAAGGACAATCCATCTGCTTTCACCTACTTTGTATATTTGATGCTTAGTAATAAAGGTTTGAGTTTGGGTGGAGAGCTAGGGAGGCAAAGGAGGTGGTGATAGAATAGTCTTCTGGGAAGTAGATTAGTGACAAAGAAAGGTGGAGCTGATAGCTCTGACTTAAGTGATCTAAGGGAGTTATTCTTTACCAGCTTTTCTTTGTGTTACCATCCTTTCCTATTTCAGATTTTCATGAATACCTAATTCAGTGGGTGTTGCTGCTAAGTCAGTCTCATAAAAGTAATGCAAGAACTAAGTCTTAAAAATCTTCATAGTACTTACTGTAGTGTGTTGCTTGTGCCATTCAATACTTTCTTTAATTTGATTCATGCTTTTAATAGCTTTCATTTACTTACAGCCCTTTCAAAACAATATTCTATTTTCTCTAATAACTGTTGCATGACCCTGTCATCTGGTACCAACTCAGTAACCATGATGGCATACTAATTAGGCTTTTCTTTGAGGTCACATTATCTCAGAAGACAGATTGTTTTGGAGTGGGGAAGAGATCTTAAAATTCAGGTTCACTCGGCATATATTCAGTGAGAACCTATCACAGCTTCTAGCACATGTAGAGGGAAAGGGATGATGAAATGACTTCATGGAAAAAACTAGGGTTTGACTTGAGCCTTCAATTGGATATAGGGTAGGATTCCAACAGACAGAGATAGAGATAAAAGAGGTCATTGAGTGTTAAGGGAGAGGAGTGGAGGCAAGAGGGTGTGGGATGTGAGGTGAATAAGAGTAAGTGGGGAATGACTTTAATCAGAGCCATGCTCTTGGAAGGTTACCCTGCCAGAGGTGGCGGCTACATTAGAGGTGGAGGCTGGGAGGCTGATTAGGTGGTTGCCCTAGCTCAGGAAAGAGGCAGTGGGGAGCCCTAACTGGAGTGATGATTGTGAACATGGAAATGGGTGGAAGAGACTGTGATAATATCGCTAGGAGGAGGCAGCTGATGGCATGTGAGGGCAGAGGGAGGAATTTGAGGTTTGGAATCTCAGTAACTAGTGCTGGCTTTTAACTGTTAATTCTGTCTGTGAGTTAGGAATTTTGCCACAAGGATTTGGAGATAAATGAGATACTAGGTTGTGAAAATACCTGTGGAAAAAATATGCCATAAAAATACAAGATATTTATTCTTATAGGAACTTTTATTTTATAAGTAACTTTCTATCTTTCCTTAATTTCTGTTACAAAGTAGAGGTACATTTTATACCCTCTTCGAATCCCTAACTTGGAATGTTGGCTTTTGAGGAACTTAAATGACTTAATGTCTTCTAGACTCTACAATCTCCTTTTCTGCAACCTCTCTAGTCTGTCATCTTCTTAGAGCCTAGGAATTCTTCCCATGCCTAAGTGTCCCCTGACTCCTTACTCTTGCTTTTCATCATTGTAACTTCATTCCTTTCTCTTTTTTTATATAGTCATGTATCTTAGTCATGTATGCAAATGCTCTGGTTTTGGTCTAATATAAATGAGTATTTAATCATTTGTATTAAAATAGGAATGCCTTCCTTTAAATGAACTGATACTTTATTTGGTTTCAGTTCTGTTGTCCAATTCAGTTAGATCTGTAACATATGCCATTTAACAATGAATGGTAATTAAACCCCAAATAAGACTGTTCAAGGAGTATCCTAAAGAGCAAGCTAACCAGCAAATTAGGTCAAGTGAAAATCTTTTCATTCTTAAATTGTTTTTCAATTCAGGAAATAGTTGAGTGTGTAGGCAACACTGTATTTAGAAACATTGACCACAGTGTAGATCTAGAAAGTTTTTAGACTATGTAAAGTGTGTTTCCTGTTCTTTATTTTTGAAAAAGGGAAGTATTACATACATTGAAAAATACGCAAACAATAAGTTCTTCGCTTAGTGAATCGTGAGAGTAAAGTGTGACTAAGAACCAGCTCTTGTTTTTAAATTTTTTCTTTGTGAATCTATAATTTTGAAATACTTAAAGTTGCAAAAGGATATATTGTTTTCTTTTTCAGTTAAGGAGGAAAAAAACCCCTTAGTAATGTGTTCTAAACTGTTAACTGAACCGGTATATCATTTACAACTATTTGAATTGTGATAATATATTTTACTTTTTGAGATCCTTGATATGTATTATCTGAGATAACTAGGTCATAATATCCTATTTTGCTAGAATCTGTTCTTTACTAAAAACCTGTTTCTTTGTGTGTCAGAATCAGTTTCTCTAGATTGAATTGTTATCCTAATTTGTAAGTTTGAAATTTGGTCAAATACTTAAAATTGCTTTAAAAAAGCACTATATTATGTCTATGCTCTTATGTTAAATTCAAATAGGAAAGGCTCCCTTATTACCAGAGAATTTGCTAGCTTTGTGTGAATTTGGCCTAGTTTCCACCGTAAACTGGGTTAATTTGACCAGTAGCAGATGTACACCCTGGAAAGTTCCTCCACGATGCTGGTGGAGTGATGGCTTAGAGATACATTGAGGTTAACTAGAATAGTAAGGCATTGTAGAATTGTCTTTGCAGTAGTCTTTGCAGGTGATAAGAATGGATGCCACCAGGGTTGTCATGCTTTGAGGTGCTGCCTTGGAAGTGATGCTTCCTTTGCAGACATTTGAAAAGAGTCCACATTCCTCTTATCAGTGACTCATCCAAAGCTAGTATGATCTCTTCCTGTGTCTTTGCAACTGGAATGTTTACATACCCTTCAGGGCTGTGTTAAACAGCAAAAGCAAATTGGCTCTTTACTTTCAAATCAATATTTGTATAATTATACAGCTGAATGCGATTGCAGGCCTAGACATCTGTAATATTAATCTACATCTACTGGAGCATATTACAGCAGTTACATTTGAATTTGCTGTTTAACGCCTCTTTGGTGCAGCAACGTGTGACTCTAAAGGAGGCTGTTTTTATTTTATGGCCTAACTGTCCTGGTGCATGACAGCTGCCCCGAAGGTTTCCTCCTTTGATTGCCTTCTGTTCAGGGGCTTTCACTGTTAGTGTTACATCTGGAGCCAGGTGACTAATGAGTTACTTATTCCATAGCAGATGCCACTGGCTAAGCCAAAAGTAAGTGGCCTGTTGGAATAGGAGTTGCTCCCCACAAAACTTTTGACCAGAGTGATGAACATATATCCAGGATCTGCTCCTGGTTATTTTCAGCTGGATTTGCCCATAATTCAACTGGTCCCTAATTATGCACTTGGAGTAAATCTAACTGATGAACTCATTTATTACAGCATTTATACTGTTTGGTGCTTGAATTATTAAAGTTTCCCCCTTTTCTTAGAATTTATCCAGTTGGCAAAGGACTTTGAAGATTTTCGTAAAAAGTGGCAGAGAACAGACCACGAGCTGGGCAAATACAAGGATCTTTTGATGAAAGCAGAGACTGAGCGTAGTGCTCTGGATGTTAAGCTGAAACATGCACGCAATCAGGTGGATGTAGAGATCAAACGGAGACAGCGAGCTGAGGCTGACTGTGAAAAGCTGGTGTGTATTGTTTTTATGCTAGCACTGTGACAGTGGGGATGCCCAGTTTCTTCTTCATTAAAGAGTTAGAAGCAGTTTGTCCATGATTGGAGCTGAAATTGCAACCAGAAATACTATTCTTCATAGGTTGAAATTTAAATTTTTAACATTTTTTCTCCTTTAGATCTTAAACATTTACTTAATATACAGATTTCAAATGAGAATTTAAAGAGTTAGGGGGAAAGGCAGGGAAATCCTTGCATATTTGATCTATTTCTTATTGTTGATTATAAGTGCTACCTAGAACATCCTCATGTAAGATAGTAATAGCTAGTACTTTGTCATTGATATAGGCAGGACAATTCTTAAGTCTTCATTATGGCTCTTAATTTAGGATAAAGGGTTATCTGTGTTCAATCAATATGAACACTGGGACATAGAGCACTGTCATTTTGATGTACCAGAGTGGGTCATGGTACAAAGGAAGCCCTTACTAGGAGGGACTAATCCATCTCAGTGTACTGTTAGACGCCTCAGTAAGCTCAAATCATCTGGTTCCAGTGCATCACAGCTTTGTATCCATTTTAATGCGTTTCGCTCCACTATTTAGAAAGGTGGGTGGCTGCTTTGATCTGTAGAAGCCAATAATTGTCCTGATAAGATGACACTAAAGTGTTTTTGCTCTGTGAAATCTATTTTGGGACTCTGATTTTGCAGTCTTCTCTTCTCTTGAATTAGCGGTTTGATCCAAAAGTCTTATAGCAGAAACCTCACTATTCTAGACAGAGTTCATTTTACCAGTCAGAAATCAGAGACGCAATCTGGGCTTGATGTGAATTAATATGCTATTGGTGTAGCAGCCTTCCTGAAGGCTCATTTGCATAATGCTGTATTTTAATGTCTTCTGGTCTGCCTGTCCCATAAATTTAAGGTGAAGCTTTCTCCCCTGGTTAGTTAGGATGTTTTACTCTGCTTTGGTCTGTAGGAAAGACAGATTCAGCTCATTCGAGAGATGCTCATGTGTGACACATCTGGCAGCATTCAACTAAGTGAGGAGCAAAAATCAGCTCTGGCTTTTCTCAACAGAGGCCAACCATCCAGCGGCAATGCTGGGAACAAAAGGTGGGGGAACTGCATCTGTTATCCAATCACAAGGAACACGGCTCTCAGAAGTTCTTATTATCTAAACTCTTAAATATACTGCTTTTGGAATGTGTGCTAAATAAAACAGAAAAAGACTTTGAATGAAGGGTGTGTGGGAAATAAAGGTGCGGGGGCTTCCCGTTTTATTTTTTTATCTCAGGTTTTTTCATTAAGGGTAAAATTTGACGTTGGTGCACAATTGCACCAACATCAATAATCCTGCACATTGCTAAGAAACCTAAAGGTGGAAGTGGCAGTTCAGCAATACTTCAGTGTTTACTCTCTAGAGAGCTCTCTAAGTTCTGGTTTAGAAAGACCCTCTGTGAGCCAAGACCAGACAATAATTTTGGTTCTACTGCATTGTTATTTAAAATAGTCTCAACCAAGCTTTGAATTAACACCCCCAATACAATATATAGGGAAAGGTCAGCACTCTTTGAGCTCTTTATTTTGTTGTCTGGTTGTTTTATGGGGAATCTTTATAACTAAGAAAATGTACAGGCTTAATCTCTTAAAAAGCTAATGCTGGGTAATTCTCTCTTGTAGAAAACAACCATAGTTGGGATCAAACTGAACTTCACTCTTCTGCCTTGTGACTTTTTAGCAGCCTGTAGTATAGACTCAGCAGGAAATAGCACCTATACCCCTGAGTGTAGCTTTCAACTGCTGTTATGAGACCTTTGCTGAAATAGCAACTGTGCTGCATGTGTGCTTGTGTGTGTGCACACACACCAACACACATACACGTAGTCCCCCTTGAAAACCGTAAAAAGCAGCCCACCACAGCTAGGGTTTGAGCTTGTAGTTACCTCCACAGGGAAGATGTTGCTGTGAAATTGCTGATATTACCTGACCAGTGTGACTTCTTCTGGTGTTGGTGGATTTTATTTTCCACAGTCTTGTTTCTAACTACTATTTCACTCGTCTAGACTGTCAACCATTGATGAATCTGGTTCCATTTTATCGGATATCAGCTTTGACAAGACCGATGAATCCCTGGTAATGAACACTTGATTTCTGAGAATTATCTATTTTTCTTAACCCTGATCCCTCAGGAATCTCTCTTCTGTCCTCTCTTCTGAAATTCCCTTATTACTATTTTATTAGTTGATATGTTATAGATACCAACTAGCTTTTAAAAATATAAATACACACAAGCCTGTAAGAGATTGGCTTATATATTTAGACTTTGGAAGTGAGAATACAGAATTTAGGATTTGGCATGAGGTTAAATTTATTTAACGAATCTGTGAGCTGCCTGTACTAATTGATTATTACATCTTGACTTTTTAAAACCCCAGCTAGGAAAAAAAAAAATTATCAAGACTCTATTCAGGCAGGCTTTATTTGCTGCTCTTGGCGAGAGTAGACGTGTGCCTTATTTCTAAATTAAATTGGTTCTTAGGATAACTTAGTCATACTTCACAATTAGAAGGAAA
This sequence comes from Dama dama, assembly GCF_033118175.1. Classification (NCBI taxonomy): domain Eukaryota; kingdom Metazoa; phylum Chordata; class Mammalia; order Artiodactyla; family Cervidae; genus Dama; species Dama dama. Next base: position 46,180,248 of record NC_083683.1, read on the forward strand.
CCAGTGCCTTGGAACTTCAGCCCAAAGGCTGATGAAAGTTTCCAGGTACTAGGTAATGCGTCGATGAGCAGTGGTTCACCTGTCTGAGCTCTTTGTTACCCTGCTGTTGTGGGGCAGCACCCTTCTTGTAATGTATGGTGGTGTTTCTGCATAAAAGGTCATACCCTGATATTCAGTCTTTGTTCCAGAGACTGGCAGCTTATTGGTTTGTGTAGCTTTCCTATTTGACTGGTGGAAAGCTAGCAAACAAAACAATAAATCAGGGGGTTATTGGTAGTTGGTCATTTGATGATAGCAAAACAAATGACAACTACCTGTTACATAGGCTAGGAGTTTTCTGTCCAAATTCAGAGTTTGACTAGGGCAGTAATTGCTCTTTTGTAGATATTAATATTAGGTATTACCTTTTTGGAATAAGGAATGACACAGTTTGGGATTTGTAATAAAACTAGGATATATTTCTAGCTGATTTTAGAGCTAAACCTATGGTGTAATATCTGTTGTAACTGAAGCTGAATCAAACAACCAGTAGCTAAATTACTTGACCATAAATTGGAAAGGTTAAATTTATTTAGCTAAGCTATAATATATACAACTGTTTAGGGGTTTTGTGTTTTCAGGGATTATCAGGGTCAGGAGGTCATAGGTAGCTACTAAAGATGAATGCAGATGGTTAAAGTGAGTGAAGTGAAACTCGACCACAGTGAAAGACAAATGAATGACTCTTTAGGGCCCAAGGAGGAGGTATGATTGAGAGATGTGAACCCTAAACTATAACTTTTAAAGTGGCTGCATTGTACAGAACATCGAATTAGATGGTAGCAGTCCCTTATGAGCAAGGATCACATCTAAACCATTAGTACAGTGCCCACCATTCTCTGAGTTCTAAAACTAATTACAAAAATAATCAGAAACAAAGGACCAGGTGCTGAAGATAATCACGACGGAAGTTGATTCTTTAACCTTTTCTTGCCTCTGTGGTATTGATTCCTGATTCTATTATAATAGCTTCAATTTTGGAAAGAAGGCATGTTCACTTACCACAGCACTATGGCTATAACATTTGAGAATTGTGAGTTAGATATTCTGACTCAGGAGGTTTTTAAAATTGTCTGTAAATGTATTTGCATAGGGTTTAGGGGAGGCCTAACCAAAGAAGGAAATTAATACAGTATAATTGTCCACAGGATTGGGATTCTTCTTTGGTAAAGACTTTTAAACTGAAGAAGAGAGAAAAGAGGGTATGTATGGTTTTGTTTACTTTCGGGTTTGTGTATGTGTGTCTGTTTTTACTTAGTAGCAATAAAAGAGTTTCCTCTGGAAATGTTGCCATTGTGCTACATTCCTGACATGTTGCTCTATCTGGTGTTAAACACATACTACAAGTGAATCTATGTTGGGGGCGGGGGCAGTATTGATGTTCCCTGAGGTAGTAAACTCAGGACGGAATCCTGTCCTGCCTGTTTCACTATTCTGAGCTGATTTCAGTTCATTCATGGAGAGGAAAAGGATCTATTTAAGTTTGTTTTGAGATGTCATATGAATTTTTATGCAGAATTTTTGTGCTCTAATTAAAGTTTCAGATGAAATGTGTGTATAATGGGATATACAGAGATCTATCTGTACTTGTTTAGGGTCCTTAATATGTTTCTAGGACTTCATGTCCTTAGATAGGATTACACTCTACTTTTTCTGGTGCTGCCATCTAAATTTTTCCAAAGTTTGCTTGTTCTTCTAGGGCACTGAGGGCCTTTTTGTGGAAATAGGCTGTGAGAGAGTGCACATTTTTTGTTATTTCCTGCAGCCCTGGTACCTAGGACTTGCATCCAAGTTGTCTAATGGAATAATTTTATTTTTTGTGCTTCACATCTCCTATCTGGCACTAAAGTTCTTGGTTTTTGCCCCATTTCTAGCGCTCGAATAGCCGACAGTTCGTTGATGGTCCCCCTGGACCTGTAAAGAAAACGCGTTCCATTGGCTCCACTGCAGACCAGGTAAGAATAACTACGCTGAGAGAATTGTGGTCTTGAACGTAGCAAAGTGTAGTGGCCCCAAGCATAAAAAATCCCAAGTCAACATTGCAGTGTTATTTTGAAAGAGATGTTTGGTGAAAGTTTTTTTCTGTACTAGGATCCTTATTATCCATGTGAATAGAATAGTAAACAACTTCAGCTTCATGTTTGTTCTCAGTTACTTGTATGTATACCTCTGTGACCTGTATTTTTATTTTAAAATATTAGATTCCAACTTTAAGAGTATTTAGGGCTGGGGGCTTAAGTCCTTGCTAAGACTTAGGAATTTTTTAACTACTCCAAACCACCTATAGTTGAAGGGAAATTAGATTTATCCTTCCCTCATTACTGCCTTTGTTTCAGGGAAATGAATCCATAGTAGCAAAAACTACAGTGACTGTTCCCAATGATGGCGGGCCCATTGAGGCTGTGTCCACTATCGAAACTGTGCCATATTGGACCCGGAGCCGAAGGAAAACAGGTCCGCTGGGTTTGTGGCTGAATTGCCTGTGTAAAAACAGCTGGTAAAATCCAGGGAGAACTGGTTTCTTAGAACCCTCATGAGGCAGGGGCTGGATGTTTTGGGTAGTTTACTGTTGCTTACTGAGAGACAGAGCTCTGTTTTTGTCATGCCCTGCTGTGGCTTGCTAGCCTGACCTACACCACTGGTGTGTAACTTGTCTCTCTGGAAACTGTTTTGCATAGTTCACTTCTGGGTGGTGTTATAGATTCCTGATTATCTACTAGTTATATTGTATATTTGGCTGTGTCGGATCTTTGTTGCGGCACTCAGGATCTTTGTTGTGGCATGTAGGTTTCTTTGGTTGTGGCTCACAGGCTGTTTAGTTCCCCTGCAGCTTGTGGGATGTTTCCCAACATGGAAGACATGTTTCCTATCCATGTCCCCCAGCACTGGAAGGCAGATTCTTAATCACTGGACCGCCAGGAAAGTCCCTACCAGTTATATCAGAATTGAAGTTAAAATTCAGAAGGGAGAATTACCTGGCGGTCCAGTGGTTAGGACTTTACACCGTCACTGCCAAGGACCCTGGGATCAGTCTCTGGTTGAGGAACTAAGATCTCACAAGCCGCAAAGTGTGGCAAAAAAAATTCAGAAGGAACAAAATAGCTAAGACACAAAGCTTGGAGTTGTCTGTTTTCTAGGTACTTTACAGCCTTGGAACAGTGACTCCACATTGAGCAGCAGGCAGCCGGAGCCAAAAACTGAAACAGACGGCTCCAGCACTCCACAAAGCAATGGGGGGATGCGCCTGCACGACTTCGTCTCTAAGACGGTAAAACTGGGGTTGCTGCTGCTCTGGGACACATCTAATTTTTCAGTGGTGGGCGTAATATTTGCTAATCACAAATTTAAATATTTAGTGTTGTAAAGTTAAATGTCAAATTTCCTTCCTCCTTCTTATCCTACTCTCCAGGGTTATAGAGGGTGTGTATCTTTCCATTCTGTGAGTGATATTAAAAGAAAGCAACTTTTCAGAAGCAGTTTTTGCTTTATCGTGATGTGTATTTACAGTTCATGCTTGAATATGGCACATCTTAACTTTGTCCCATTTGATTTCTGGTAAAATTCCAAGCAAGCTGACAGGGGCACAGAGGCATTAACTGACTTGTTTGAGCCACAGGACAGTAAGTAGCAAAGTTTAACACAGAGGTTTTCTGACTCCTTGCCAACAAATTCTTTCCACTAGTGTATGGTGATCCCTTCCAACTGGATGCCCTTATGCAAATTACTTAGCCTCTTCTTGCTTGTTTCCTTATCTAAAAAAAAAAAACCTATAGGATTATTGGGAGAACTACACAAGTAAAAAAATGTGTGTAAAGGGATGAGAAAGCTGTTGGGCACATGCTGAGTGCTTAATAAGTGTTGATTGATGATAAATGTTCTAATTCATACCATTCCCTTTTTCATCCTCAGGTTATTAAACCCGAATCTTGTGTACCATGTGGAAAGCGAATAAAATTTGGCAAGCTCTCTCTGAAGTGTCGAGACTGTCGTGTGGTCTCTCATACAGAATGTCGGGACCGCTGTCCGCTTCCCTGTATTCCTACCCTGATAGGGACACCTGTCAAGATTGGAGAAGTATGTATGACCTATGGGAGTTCTCACTGTGTTATGACTTTGTTAGCTTTTAAAAGCTTCTGTGCTCAGTCGCTTCAGTCTGTCCAACCCCTTGTGACCTCATGGACCGTGGTCTTCCAGGCTCCTTTGTCCGTGGGGATTCTCCAGGGAAGAATACTGGAGTGGGTTGCCATGCCCTCCTCCAGGTGATCTTCCCAACCTAGTGATAGACCCTGCGTCTCCTGCATCGTAGGTGGATTCTTTATCTCTGAGCCACCAGAGAAGCCCTTTAAAAGCTTATGGTCATTTTTTTCAAAAATTAATGATGCCATGTACATTTCCTCCCTCAAATAGTGAATATAAATTATAAAATGTTAACTTGAAGAATCCTGTTTGGGTTTGTCTGTCTGATTAGTAGCCTTTCTAAACCAAATTCTTCTTCCTTTTCTTCCCCTCCCTTCCCCTTTCTCTTTCCCTTCCTTTCCTTATTTTCCTCCTTTTTCCTTCTCCTTTCCCTCCTTTCACTTCCTTTTCTTCTCTTCCTTCCCGTCCCCATCCCATCTAATTTTGTAAAATTTCAAACATATACAAAAGTAGAGAGATGAGTATAATTAACTCTGATTCTTATCATTCAACTTTCATGATCTCTGACTCATGTCCAGTTTTGATTTGTTAATACCCCCATCTCCTCCTGCTGACACTGTTCAGTGAATTACTTTGAAGCAAATCCCAGCCATGATATAATTTCATCTTTGAATATTCTTTCTCTTATGTTAGAGATATTCCATACTAGGCTATTAAGATTAGATTCATTTCTAAAATTTGATACAATTCATTAAGAAATTATTATTAGAAGCAACATTAGCAAGAATCAAAACAAAATGATTGAGCTGCTACTCAGCCTCCAGCAAATCAAATATTACTTTTCTGTAATCTTTTTTTTTTTTCTTTTAATGCATGATTCCCATTTAATCTTTATGTTTTTTTCTGGTTGTGCTGGGTTTTCTTGCTACTTGAGGGCTTCCTCTAGTTGGCAGTGAGTGGGCCTACTCTTTGTTGTGGAACACGGGCGGCTTTTGTTGTGAAGCACAGACTTAAGGGCCATAAGTCTCAGTAGTTGTGGTGCATGGGCTTAGTTGCTCTGCGGCATGTGGAATTTTCTCAGACCAGGGATTGAACCCATGTCCCCTGCATTGGAGGTGGATTCTTATCCACCATACTACTAGGAAAGTCCTTCTTTAATCTTAAGAGTTTTTATCCATGCATGTAATTTTTTTACAGATTTTCTGTAATATAGAGCCACGGAGTTCTCTCCTACAGATTGGTGTGTGTCATAGTCAACTGAGTTGTATTATATAATTTTTCTTACTAAGAATAATTACAGGATAGAACAGATATTTTAGAGTAATAAATTAGTTTATATTACACTCCATACCTGTAATCTCATTATTGCTTTCTTTCTGATGCCCTTGACTGTAAGAGGAGCAGGGGTGGAGTTGTAGCTAGTGATCTTATTACTTGTTCATGCGAGAGTGTGGTATATGTGACCATAAATCAGTCCTGGTGTAGAGGTAGGAAAAATAATTGAGTGGCTCTAGTCTTATTTATGCTTTGGGAAGAGGAATTTTAAAGTAGGCATGATGTCCTAGCCTCAGTATTAGTCTGGGGATGGCTCTTCCCGTTGGTCTTCATCTACTAGTCTAAGTGGTATAAATAATAACTTTAAACTCACCTTTTTCAGGGAATGCTGGCAGATTATGTGTCCCAGACTTCTCCAATGATCCCGTCAATTGTTGTCCACTGTGTCAATGAGATTGAGCAAAGAGGGCTGACCGAGGTAAGAGTCTACCCTTGGAGAGGGTGAGTTTGTTATTTGCCTCAGTAATTAAGAGGTTTTTAACTGAAAGTGTCATCTTGATAACAGACAGGCCTGTATCGGATCTCAGGCTGTGACCGGACAGTAAAAGAGCTGAAAGAGAAGTTCCTCAGAGTGAAAACTGTACCCCTCCTCAGCAAAGTGGATGACATCCATGCTATCTGTAGCCTCCTGAAAGACTTCCTTCGAAACCTCAAAGAACCCCTTCTGACCTTTCGGCTAAACAAGACCTTTATGGATGCAGCAGGTGGGCCAGATCTTAATACTTAAATGTGAGTCCCATGGGGGCAGGAGTTTCTGACTCTTCTGTTTCCTGTTTTGTCCCTTGCCTGGTACAGTGCCTGAAGCACAGTAGATGCCTCAGATACTTTGATGGATGAATAACTATTCCATGTTCCCTGTGCTCTTCCTGTCTGAACTGTATAGGATCCCTAACAGGTTTTTTTTGTTGTACTTTCTGTTGTTTTTTTCGTCAAGTTTTAGGTTGTCCTTTTAAACTTGGAGCCTTCCTTGATTTCTTTACCTCACGTCCTACGTTTAATCCATTGGCACGTCTCATCAGCAGAAGCCTTGTAAATATATCTTAAATTTGTGTCAATTCCTACTGCTGTCTTGACCTCTCTTACCCTGGAATGCTGTAAGACCCTACTGGTTTTCCTATTTCTACTCTTGCCCTCTACAGTATAACCTTCACACAGTAGCTAGAGGGGTCCTTTCAGAATTTAAATTGGATGATATCCCTCCTTTCTTCAGTATCTCCCATAAGCCTCTCATAAGTCTCAGAATAAAATCCACAGTCCTTAACAGGCCCCAAAGACCCCACATGATTTGGCCCTGGTTATGTCTCCAATATTATTTCCATCAACACGCCTGCCTTCTTTCTTTTCCAGTTACACTGAAATTCTTGCAATTCCTAGACCATAACTGAGCTTATTCCCAACTCGATTAGAGGCCATCATACTTGTTGTCTCAACCTGGAGTGATAGTTGCAGGATTTGCTCCTTTGTTTCTTTCAGGTTTCTTGTTGGATAGCTTGTCCATAGAAACACCTGACCAGCTGGTCAGAAAGAACATCTCCCATTACTTTCTAGTTTCTTGCCTGCCTTATTATTATATGTATCACTGCCTGATAGGTATTTGCTTTCTGAGTGACTCCTCCAGGAGCATGGGGCAAAGGCTTTTGTTTGGTTCTGCTTGATGCTGCGCACTTAGAACAGTGCCTGGCACCTGGTAGGCTCTTAACATGTTTTGTGAACGAGTACCTTCTTAATAGTTGTAAACTGCAGTTATACGTCTGCCTGCCTGGAAACATGAGTTTCCAGCTGCTCTCCCTAACTGCAAGAGCTGTTTTTTTTTAAAGTTCTGATTTCTAATATTGAGCTGTTGGCCAGTATCCTACTTGTTAATGAAACTAGAGACTGATGCAGTCATGAACCTAATCAGAAGTTTCAGAAGCTTACTGTATAGATGAGACTTTGTGGTCGATAGCTTGAAAACCTCTTGTCAAGGGAAAGAATTCTAGGCCTCTTGGTACTTTCTTTTCATTTACAGAAATCACAGATGAGGACAACAGCATAGCAGCCATGTACCAGGCTGTTGGTGAGCTGCCCCAGGCCAACAGAGACACATTAGCTTTCCTCATGATTCACTTGCAGAGGTGAGTAGAGCAGAGATTTGTCTCTGTGAGTCTGGAGAGTTTGCTACATGGAAGAGAATGGGGGTTGGATGTTAGGGAAGAACGTGAAGGGTGAATTATTTTCTGTAGATCTTATATTTTGGTCTATTTTTAAGCAGAAGGACAAGTCTTCTAATCTAATGCTCTTTTACATAGAGTGGCTCAGAGCCCAAACACTAAAATGGATGTTGCCAATCTGGCTAAAGTTTTTGGCCCTACAATAGTTGCCCATGCTGTACCCAATCCAGATCCAGTGACAATGTTACAGGACACCAAGCGTCAGCCCAAGGTAAGCGGGCATGTTACATTGCATGAACTCATACAACAAAACAGGACAGATTGATGAGAGGTAAGGCCTGAGCATTGATAGTTTGCTAACATGTTGGGTGGCTTTTAGGTGGTAGAGCGCCTGCTTTCACTACCCCTGGAATACTGGAGTCAGTTCATGATGGTAGAACAAGAAAACATTGACCCCATGCATGTCATTGAAAACTCAAATGCCTTCTCAACACCACAGACCCCAGATGTTAAAGGTAAGGCCTAAGTCGTGCTTCTTAAAGGGCCTGACTCCCTCTCTGGTTTTTGGCTGGGTGCCCTCTCCTTCCCTTTGCTAGAGCCATTTGAAATACATATTCTTTAGTAAAATTAAAATATTTTTGAGAATTCTAACATTAAAGAAAAAGCTATACAGTTCTACCATCCTAACTTTTTTTCACTTTTCCATGTTCTTTCTTTACCCATATGGATATTTTAAATAAATATAGATATAATAATTTAGATATAATTAGTTCTTATTTCATTTAGCATTTTGTGAGAACTTTCTCTGTTACTGTATGATCTTATTTATCATTTTTATGGTTGTAAACTAATTTACTTAAATATGCTATATTTGGTACTGATTTTATTTTTCAGTTTTTCGTAATTACATATACTGATGCCATCAACATATGTATATGCCTTTTTATTTTTCCTAATGGTAAATTCCTTGGAGTGGGAATTACTGAATTGAAATAAAGGTTTTAAACATTTTCTGTTTCTTGGAATGTTTACCAACTTGATTTCTTAAAGGCTTTTGCCAATTTGTATTGCCACCAAAAGTATATGAGACTGGTTTCATTCCAACTTCACTGGCATTGGAGACCTGTTCTTTTATTATTACAAGTTGCTTTTTAAGGAAGTATATTGTTTTTTCTAGTACAGGAATAATCAAATAGATGCTAGATTTGTGAAGTTTGGAGTTTGAGAATGGCTTAAATCAGAAAATGAATGTTAGCTACTCATTGAGCATCGCTTGCATAGTTCAAAAAAATACACTGGTTTGCTATAAAATGATGACAAAAATGACCCCCGGGATTTTGCTAGGTCTCCGGACTTAGCTCTTAAGTGTCTCACAGGATCTGTAGCTTAATACTAGTTGCCTTACGAGAATGCTTTCTTCCCCGCCCTGCCTCCTTTAAAAATATGTCTTAACCTTTGATTGAAGTGAGTTTACTGGGGCCTGTGACAACTCCTGAGCATCAGCTCCTCAAGACTCCTTCATCCAGCTCCTTGTCGCAGAGAGTCCGCTCCACCCTCACCAAGAACACTCCCAGGTATGTAGAATTGGTTGGCTCAGGAAATAGGAAATGGTCACTTCCTTGGACATCTTCCCCATCATGCTGAAGCTTATTGAAAGAAAAATTGAATTAGATCTTAGCTAGCAGCTCAACATTAAAAGCTGTAAGGATACCCTTTTTGAAAGGGTCTGAAGGTCTTTAGTACTTCCCTCCCTCATCTCAGGTGATAGAGAGCGGCCTACAGAGTAGTCGTGGAGGGTTTCCTACTTTAGGTGATTGTCAAGTAATGTTATAGTTGTTTATTTATCATTTTTTATAGAGTACTTTTCCAGTTCATTTTCTTTTTCTTTAGATTTGGGAGCAAAAGCAAGTCTGCCACCAACCTAGGACGACAAGGCAACTTTTTTGCTTCTCCAATGCTCAAGTGAAGTCGTGTCTCCTGTTACTTGACAGCATTTATTGACTGTGAGGAAGAGCGCACCTGTACTCTACTCTGCAGCCTCATTACTACTTTTAGCATTCTCCAGGCTTTTAATCAAGTTTAATTGTGCATGGGGGTTTTATGAAAACTATATATATCTCCTTCTCCTTCTCCTCAAGTAATGTAATATCAACACCTTGTGCTGTCTTTGGGAGCTCTTAGATGGGAGATCTTTACAGGGGTATGAAATTCATTGTGATTCTTTTGCAGGCTGGGAGGTACATCCCTTTGGCTTAAAGCCAAACTCCCTCATGTAATGACATTTCTCTGGTGTAATTTCCATGAGACTAGTGGTAGAAGCCCCTGCCTCTTTGATAAGAATGACTTGTCTTGGGGTGGGAAATGGGGGAGCAGCGTAAAGAAAGTTTGGGCAGAGAATTTAGGATGGCTCCTTCGAGAACTTGGAAATTCCCCTTCCCCTGTTAGGAGGTGAGCTGTAACAATGGAGCCTTCATAGAACTGGGATATGGGGAGTACTGAACTAGTAATGGGAGTGTGCTTGGCTTTAATTTGGTTTGATTAGGTTTAATAGTGTTAAGTGGCACAACCTTGTAAAAGTTATACTACAATTTATATTTATTTCTAATGGGCCTCCCATGGGACATTGGGTTTGGTTGGGGTCAAAGCCAGTTTATTCTTAAGTTGAATTCATTCTGATGCTTAACATCCCCCCACCCCCTTGTCCATTGGAGCTCTCCTTCTAAAGGTCAGTGTACCGTCTGTTTAACACCAACTAACAAGAGTAGGCTGTAAGGGAAGATTGTCAATATTTTGAGTGGCAAGAAAAGCCACAGTCATTTTGTCTTTGCACTTTGGATGCTGAAATCTTCCTATGGAGCATAGCCACATCTAGATAAATAGGAGCTTTTTCTTCTATTAAAATTATTTACAAAGCCTATCAAAATGCTTCCTTCTATAGAATGTTTCTGACCCATAGTGGCCTGTAAAACATATATTTGGAATAATATTTGGGAAAAAGTAAATAGTTTTTTCAAAATGAATGTGAGATTGATTTTCTTGTCTGGAAGATAACCTTCAATGCCTTTTTAAAGAAAATATATTTCCCCGAAAGTGTCCTAAGTCTATCATTCATTTCTCCCCTCCCACCTCACCACCTCCCAGCTTCACCACCACCAGGAGTTTGTTTCTGTTTCAGTCTCTTTCATTGTCCAAACTGAAGTCCTGGGTTTGTCCTGACTCTTAACCCCTTATTTGAAGAAACTACTTTAAACAAAAACCAAACTTTCTAAACAAGTCTTTAAGGACCAGAATGGTGCAGGGAAAAGAAAGAAAAACCCAAATGACTGTCTGGCTGACTGCCTGGAACACCCATCACTGCTGGAAGTGCCTCTGGAGTGAGCTGGGATGATTAACGGAGGGCACCTGCCCTTGGAACTCTGAAGCTGGTGAACAGAATGTATCTGAAATTGAACGTAAACAGTTGCAGGCTTAATATGTAACCGTGGAGAGAGGAGGCAACCTACTGGCTTTTTTCCCAGGAGGTGGTAGCTGTCGCAGCAGGGCCCATCTGCCTCAGCAAATTGACAGAGGATGGGTCCCCTCTCCCCTTTCCCCCTTTACACACACACACACACACACACGTGTGCCTTTTAGGATTTTTTTTTTTAAACTTTATCCTAGATGCTGTCTCCTTTCTTATTTCTCTGCAAGCTTAGTGTTGGCTTGTCTCCATATTTGCTGTTCTGTAGTATCTCCCCAGGTGCATTTTAAGTCACTAATGTGGAGGAAGCAAATGGATTGTATAATGTGAGTGAAGGCAAAAGAAGACCCTATGCAGGAACTGATGGCCCATTAACGAAAAAGGAAATGGTCCTGTGTGTCAAATGTTGGCAGCCAGTTGCTTGGTTTCTGGGCTAGGCCAAGAGACCTTAGCCATGAAAATAATTCTGATATTAGCAGAGGGAAATATGCACCAACCTTCAACTTCTTTAACAGTGCTTCATGTGGAACAGCTTGACTTTTGAGGGCTTTCTTAATTAAATTGTACTCCCTTGATGTGAGATCTATGGCAGGGGCTTGGGAATAGGTGTCACCCCTACCTCCTGCTCCTAACCCTTTCTGACGTTGCCTCTTACTCTGTCTTTATGCAGTTTGGCTTTATTAGCCCACTTGCTAATAGCCAGAATATTTACATCTTTAAATCCATTCATCTCCATCCATCTGTGTAAGGCTCCTGAGTTTGATGTTTATTTAACTGGGCAAGCATTACATGTTCGATTTAGGAGCAACAGTTGGTGTTTATTACTGGATATTTAATGATTTTTTTCCTTCCTTAAGAAGGTGAGTTCTTTGCTTGCAGAAATAGAGGGCAAGAAGGCATCTTGAGTTTCCATCAGAAGACTGTAGGGTGCCCAGTTGAGTTAACTGTGGGAAAACAGTCATTTTTGGCTATGAACTGACCCTGTGGCATTGAAAGGGATCTTGAGTTCCTAAATTCGTGCTTCAGTTACCGAGTGGCACAGAGTAACGAGGAGCGCTGTGGAGTGCTGAGAGCAGAGATCCCAGGCTTGCTGTTTTTGTTTGGTTATAGTAGGGCCTCTCTGCCCACCTCAGCCTTCGGATAGGTAGACAGGCATACCTGTACATGTATATGTGCATATACATCCAGTATGTGGTTTCCTATTGGGAAGTGTTTGGGCGACCCAAGGCTGTGCCTGGAATACTGAGCAGTCTGCTTGATCATGTGTCACCTTTTCTTAGATTCTCGGCAAGAGTGGGGAAAGAGCTGCTGTGGTGTCCAGACCTGAGAAGCAAGGGTGGCAGGTGCAGAGTTCAAGTTGGCGCAGCTCACACAGTAGGTTCTTGATCCGTGTGCTTTAATGATAATCTCGGTCGTGACTCAAGCTTCAGCCACTGGTGCGAAAAGCTTTTAAGCCTGCAGAGTCAGGGCATGTTAGTCGTTGTGCTGTTAGTATAAACAGGGTTTGGAGAGTGGCCACTTCACCTAAGAATTTAGTAATTAAAAAAAAAAAAAAAATCTCCCTGTAGCTGGTATATTTTGTAAATAAGTGAAAGGCCCCAGACCAAGAGGTCCTTAACTTGGGTGATTTGTGAGATTCTTATTTTCGGAGTTTATATTTGTTGATGGTTTCTATTCATGAAGTCAGGCTGAAGACAGCTTGACGTCACCAGGAATAACCTTGCAGTGTGTGGGAGCCTTGTCCTCTGCAGTCGTGTGGGATGGGAAAGGAGGCCACTTTTCAGGGACACAGAGTTGGAAGCAGGAATCTTCCCTTTTGTATACCTTCTCTCTCTGTAACTCTTGCCAGGCTTCATTTAGTCTCACTGTTTTTATACAGCATTACACTTTCATCTCACACAGTTGGACACCATATGTGTGTTGGGCTTACATGTAAATGGATGTTTAGACTTCTAATAAAGCACTTGCCAGTTAATATCTTCTCTGGTCATCAATGAAGATGGAATTAAGAACTGATTGTCCACAAAGCCTCTAGGAAATGTAATGTGGTGACTTACAATATACAGGGTGCTTCCATTTAACATATTTGACCCCACCACACCCATGTGTGGTGGTGGAATAGGTGATGTGATCCCAATTGATGACAAACTCAGTGAAGTAATTTGACTCAAATTCTCATAAATTGTAGTTTAGCTGGGATTAGAACCTGGAGATTACAGCTCCTGCTCTGGAGGTTAGCTGTGGTGTTTGCTACTTCAGACTTCCTCAGCATCATGGTGCCTATAATATATTTTTAAGTATGTAAATAATTTGAGTCAGGGCTGGCTGTATGTGGACATGCCTATACGCTCTCGACAGATGACCCAGAAAGAGCAGGAAGACCCAGACCACTGAGAAAAGCATTGGGACTGGAGAATATTCCTTAATGTTGGGTTGTTGGGTAGGTTGGAGGACCTGGGCTTGGTGGTCTGGTGCTGTCTTCTGTGTGGAAAGAGAGGATGGGCTGGTGGAGGATGAGCTTTAAGGTTGTCCTTGTGGGAGTCTGTTCCCAGGCCACCCATGTGCATCTTGTGTGCTCTGAAGCTCAGAGCTAAGATCAGGCAAGTCTCTGAGCCAAAGCCATCAGCCTGCTTCTAGAGACGAGTCAGCGGATTAGCTTATTGGCTTTCCCCTGAGTGGCATTAGCTCTCACCCCGTCTCATGTTCACCATCTGGCTTTGAGTAAGAAGTCTTCGAGTGATCTCTCTTCAGCAGCCAGCTCTGTGCCAGGGCTTTCTGAGGGCTGTTCAGCTTTCTCCCTCATCACCCCCAGAGCCCGGGGCTCTTGGAAAAGAAGAAGCCCATTCGTTGTGTTCACACAAATGCACACCTGGGATCCAAAGAATACTTGAGACTTGAGAGGGAAAAAAATAAGGTCAAAGGAGAATGAGTGCCTGGTTAGTGGCCTAAAGTCTTGTCAAAACTAACAAGTGGAGGGACTTCCCTGGTGGTCCAGTGGTTAAGCCTTCATTCTCCCAATGCAGAGGGGCGTGGGTTTGATTCCCAGTGAGGGAACTAAGAGCCCATAGGCCGCAGGGCCAACTAAGCCCGCAAGTCACCACTAAGACCCAATGCAGCCAAATGTTAAAACAAAAAACCTAATAAGTGGCTCTGTCCTTAGGTGAGTTTTAAAAATGGAGTTCTTGCTACCTGTGAGAAAAGCTCTTTCTGCCTGTGAGATGATACTGTTTGTCCAGATTTTAGTAGAGCGAGCCCTACAAAGGGGCTGGGATTTTTCTTCCTCATTGGAAAGCAAAGCCTGGGGGTGGAGGTGCTTAACTGAACCACCTCCCCTCTTCCCAGGGAGCTGGCTGCTCTCCTCCTAGGTTAATATACATCGACTGGGGCTAAATGCTTGATGCTTCTGGACAGAGTCCAGCCCCTCAGCAGAGCAGCCACACTGTGGAGATACAGCTGCTAGCATTAAAGGGCTAAGCCCTTTCCAGCTGCTTTGCTTTAACGGGAACTGCCTGCAGTCGGCAGCTTAATGGCGCCGTCTTAGCCCGCTTCAGAGGAAATGACTAATCTCGGCGTCTTCTCAGGGCCCTGGTCTGAAGGCTCGGGGGCAGGTAGCCCTGTAGGGTGGGAAGTGGTTGGATAATTGGTGTCGGAGTGCTAGGTGATGATCTCCTCAAAAATGGCAGTCCTGGCTTTGACAGGGTTTGTGTTTTGTTTTGCATCTGTGAAAAAAGTGGGGTTCTCTTCAGTGAACTCCCTGGTGCTGAAGGAGAAGAGATGCTCACTGTGAGGGGCAGCCTGGGCATTTGAAAGCTGGAATAGCAACAGATCCATGGAGGAGTTGAGTGCATACGAGGGCAGTGAGTGTTATCTAAGGAAGAAGACTTGAGCCCTGCGATGCGGTCCCACTTGGGCCTTCCATTCCCAAATTAAGGAGCCAAGACTTGAAGGAGAAATGATCATTTCCTTGACTGTAAAATGCACTTAAAAATACAATTTAATGAGAATTAGGTTCTCATAATCAGTGGTATATAACAGTGCTTTTCTTCAGTGACTTGTACAGTAGCAGTGCATCTTATCATCCAGATTGTTTGGCTTGGAAATATTAGCTGTTCATGAGAGGTAGGCTGTTGGCTAGCCCCAACGTGGAGGCAAGGGAACTTTCTACTTAGCTGTGATCAGAGAGAGGTTAAAACGAGGAGTTTCCCCAGGTCTGAGGGCAGTTGCAGTGTAGGAAAAACAAGGCTTAGCCCCAGGACAACTGGTATGAAGAAGCAGACAAGCAATGTGTAGAAGAGAATCAAAATCTGCCCCAGTCATGACCTCCAGAACCCTTACATGTGACCCCTGAGTTGGAGAAGGGGAAAAGAAGGCATTGTGAATCAATGAGGCTCTGGCCATGATATAACAACACGTCCTGATAGAGTTCTGAAATCACAGTACAGCATTGAAACATCCAAGGTTCTTTACACGGAGGTGTTAGATAATCTGTGCAATCCTTTGTCCAGTTGGCTCACCAAATCTAGAATGCCAGAGGTCTTTCCTCCTTGCGGAAGTGGGGCTTCCTTTGTGGCTCAGACGGTGAAGAATCCACCTGCAATGCAGGAGATTTGGGGTTGATCCCTGGGAACATTCCCTGGAGAAGGACATGGCAGCCCACTCCAGTATTCTTGCCTGGAGAATCCCATGGACAGAGGAGCCTGGTTGTAAAGAGTTTGACGTGACTGAGCGACTAACACTTTCACTTTCCTTACTGGAAACTGGAAGGCCATGTTATGGGCACTGACAAAAAAAGGGGACAGATGGTCAAGTTAAGGAACCTGTTGCCTGGAGATGAGACTAAAAATATAATTTTGCTTAAGAAAGTCTTCTTGCTTGGGTAGAGAGAGGTGTTCCCAAAACTATGAAGAAATGTGTTCAGTGCCAGGACGGAGGTGGGTGCAGAGTGCTGTGGAACTTTAGAGGAGGGAGGAGCTGGAAGCTTCAGAGCACCCGGAGCTGATGACTTGAAAGCTGGGTCTCAGGATGAACCTGGCAGCTCAAGAGGCCTGGAAGCATCAACAGGGCTGGGGAAGGACCTCTGGGTTGGTGCTCTGTAACTGGTCACTGTCCTGGACTGCTGTCCTGTTTTCTCTTCTGACCCGGGGCTGGGCCCCGGCCTGCCTGAGCCTTGTTCCATCTGTCCGCGGGGGTGCAGGGGAGTTGTTGGTCTCTGTCTCTGGCATCTTCCACCCCCAGCTCAGGCAGAAACTGACTCTTTATCTGACTTAATCAGAGCTCTGAAAAATTTCCATTCCCTGCTTTTCTGCCCTTTAACTGCAGCCTATTAATTAGTGCCTTTGGGCTCCCCAGTCTCATAACCCCCCTGCACTAACCATGCCTCCCCTCGTCAGCTTTTGCTAAATATGTGACTGCTCCTCAGTGTAGCTGCTCCCCCCTGAGAAGTGATTACAGAACTTAGCTCTGCAGACCCCCTGCCCCAGCTGCCCGAGTGGTGACCTCTTGGCCGGAAGCTTCCTCTTGATTAGCCCTAACCTCTCCCCTCCCTCCGTCCCTCCCTGTCCTCCCCCTGACATTCCAGGGGCCTGGCGTTGGCTGTCAGTTAACACCTCTCTTGCTGGGAGCTCTCTTCCTGTTCCAGGTCCTGGAGAACTGCGCTGTGAGCCCAGAGGGACTGAGCTGATCACCTCTCCTGACCCAGCAGTCTCCCATCAAAACCCCAATTAGCTTGTTCCAGATCACTTGACCTCATTATAGATTAAAGATCATAGATTTTGATCTATGCTGCCTCTTAAACCTTCAGCTCTGTTAGCTGCTTCCCTTTTGTTTACTTTCATCTGAGATTCCAGGTGCTCAAAGCCCTGCTCTTTTCACCGCTTTATATCCACCCAGCCTCCTTTGCTTCATTGAATCTCCCCCAAACTGCAGTCCCTCCAAATGCTTCACCACTGTGTTCTGAGGTAGGCCTTACTTCTCTTTCTTAGGTTTGATTTTTGACTCCTCTTCTGGGATCCTCCTCACTGCCTCCCCATTGTCCCCCAACACACACACACACACACACACACACACACACACACACTCCCTCTCTGTCTCCACACAGATTCCCTCTTTGTCTCCTTTATTCAAGCTCAGCCTTGTGTATGGGAAGGAAGTGATCCCTTCTTTAGTAATAGCCTGGTCATGTTAAAAACTGCAGGAGAAACAGCTGAACTTCTCGGCAGAGAGCACGGCAGTCTACCTCGATGATGCTGAAAACCACCACTGAATGAGCTGTGTGTGTCAGGCCCTGTTGGGTTCTTCCAGCCCCTTAGGAACAGACCCTGTTTTCCAAATGAGGAAACTAAGGCTCAGGATCCTGAAGTAACTTGCCAGAGTCCATGCAGCTGAGCCTGCGTTTAAACTTTCAACCCTTTCAACCCCTATTCTATCTTTATATGGTCTTTACTATTTAAGAAACAAAAACAAAAATCTTGATGCACAGAATCCTTTAGGTCCAAGTGTTTTTCTTTGGAAAGTGAACGTCTCTGGATAGTTGTCTTGTTCCTCTCCTCTCAGTCCCAGGAGCTCCCTCTGTGGAGCCCCCCCACTGTGCAGCGTGGTCCCAGATTAGACCTGTGTCCTCTTTAAACCCGGGGGAGGCGATGGGGGTGGGGAATGGAGAGGGGCTGTCTGCCAGCCAGTGGGGATGCGACAGCCTAGGCTCTGCGCTCGCATCATCTGCTCCTGCTAAGACAATCATCAACATAAAAGGCTAATTGTATTAATCACCAAGGCACCCGTCCCAGGCCCCCCTCCCTTTCGGGAGAATTATGAATTGCAATTGCAGATGGCTCCGCTGATTGAAGGCAGCACTCAGCAGGGAGAAGGGCCAGATCAGATTACACACCATTAATTAAAAACTTCCCCTGACAAAAGGGAGGAAGGGAGTGCACACCAAGGGTCTGCATGGTTGGGTCTCTGTCCTCCCCAAGCCCCCACCCCCCCATCCAGGCTCCGGTTGTGCCTGTGAAGCCAAGACCCTGGCTGGAGCCACTGAAATTTGGCTCCCCAAAGGCCAGCCCTTCCCACATCCGAGCAGATGGTCGGCTGTCCTATTAAAGGGCTCCAGAGAAGGAGAAGCTAACCTTTGGTTACTCATTCCTGTGTCTAACTTTGGATGCTCTTCAGATTCTAACCTAATTCCTCACTTCTCATGAAGCTTGTCTCTTGCTCTAGTCTATTCTGACAGAGCACACAGCTTTATAGAACTATTTGGGAAAATAGCCCCGAGCTTTCTCTTCGGGCAATCGCCCTTGTCCTCTTGGCCAGGAAGTTCCTGGGACAGAGGTTCCATGCTCTGCTCTAGGGTAGGGGCAGGAGCCTGTGCACCCTCTCCCCAGCTCTCCCAGCCTTCCAGCATAGGCTTCTCAGCTGCTGTCTTCTTGGCTTATTTGGAGCAGTGACTCCCGAGTTCTCCTCTTGATCAATTACCACCTCCCCTCCCTCCCCAGCCGCCCAGCCTCAGTCATTCATTCATCAAACTTTTATTGAGCACCCACTGCGTGCTTGGCTCTCAGGGATGCGGAGATAATTTGTCTAGGAGCTTAAGAGCTTGCTGCAGGAGCTCCACCCCCCTGCCCTCTTCAACCTTCTAGTTCCTGCTTCCTTCCTTTCTTTGGCTGCTGCTTGTATAAGCCCCCCTGGAGCTCTGTCTTGGAAAATTCTAAGCTGGGAGCTGTGGAGACCTTGGGGGGGCTGTGGTACTGAGCTGGGTGACCTTTAGCAAGTCAGTCACACACGCGCACGTGCACACGCGCACAAACACACACACACGTGCATGCCCAGCTGTCCCTGCTTATAAAGGGCACAGGAGGCCCTGGGCTCTGAGAGATTGTGAAGATGAATGAGTGGGGCCCAGCTTGGAGATATGTGAGTGGTTCTCTGCACTGACCATATTACAGAACACAGCTGCTGTGGCCACTAGCTCTTAGGACTCAGCCACTGCACTGTCACAGAATGGGCCCTGTGGCCCTGTCCTTGGGAGACTGGCAGCCCCTCCCCTATCTCTAGTCCCTTTAGAGACATCATGGGAAAGGACCTATGTTTTTCCTGCTTTTGACTGCTGTAGTGCAGGGTACCATAGTGATGGGCGCCATAGAGATGAGAAAAATTGACTTTTCCTGGCTTGTCTCTTCATTCCAGGGTCCCTCCCCAACCTGACTCCTGTTCCCCCCTCACCCTCTCCACACACACACACAAAGCTCCCAGGTCAGTAGGTCCAGGAGAGAAGAAGGCAGGGCCTTGGGTAAAGTAGAGCAGATGAAATGAGAAAAGCCAACTCATTTTTCCCTCCCTCTCAGTCATCCCCCTCTCCTTCCTCCCATTATCAACAGCAGTTGTATTCAAACCCAATAATTACAGTAACAGCAACAATAATCACCATTTATTGGATTTGTTTTTCTATTCTATCATTTTAACTTCCAAAAACATTTTCCAACCTCTTGTTTAACATCAATCTTGGGGGGAGATTTTACAGCCCATTTTACAGCTGAGGAAGCTGAGATCCAGACAGGATCCCAGGTCACAGGCAGAGTAGATTTATAGCAGCTTGTAAATATTAACAAACTAGGTGAGCCTCTGGTGGTCCTTCAGAGGCACTGAATTGCAAATGTTGGTTTCCTGGGTTATTCCTGACTTCCCA
Organism: Dama dama; assembly: GCF_033118175.1. Classification (NCBI taxonomy): domain Eukaryota; kingdom Metazoa; phylum Chordata; class Mammalia; order Artiodactyla; family Cervidae; genus Dama; species Dama dama. Next base: position 46,200,046 of record NC_083683.1, read on the forward strand.
CCATCCTTGGGGCATATTCAACAGCTTATGGGAGATCCCGGCAGAGCTGAGATGTCTGGAGATGGCTTCTTCAGGCCTAGGTCACGGACTCAGTGCTGCAACGGGACCTTTCCCCCTCAGGATTGCTTCTGTGGATAGGGCTGGAGTGGAAGGCAGGAGAACACCTGGGGAGAAAGGCCTGTCTGGGCTGAACCTCCCATGCCTGTATCCTGCCCCTCCACTAGCTGGAGAAAAGGTTTCTCTCTGTGCCAGCTCTTCCCAAGGGAGGGGCTCTCTGCTGATTCCTCATTTGGAGGAGTAAGGAATGAAGATCTATTGGGAGGGGACAATCTGGCCTCAGGAAGCCCCCAGTCTGAGGGGGAGCCACATCCCCCATCCACATCCAAGGGCAGAGACATCCCTCCTTGGAGCTCAGAGGCTGGCCTAAGACCAGATTCTTCTGGGAAGTCTGGATCCTCCTTCCAACAGTGGGGTGAGAAATTAGGGTTCCCAGAGGTCCCCACAGCCTCTGAGCAGAGATCCTGTTTGGGCTCAGATTCCTTTTTCTCCAAGACATGGGGACCTGGAAGCCCAGGGTCCTGCCTGGGGTCCAGACAGGTGAGAGGGAGAATGGTGATGAATTCCCCTGCCTCCCTCTGCTCAGCCCCATTAAAAGTGATGGGAGAGGAGGAAACACCAGATTTGCTTCCCAGGTTCCTTCTAGAAATGTAATGCTGGGGATCCTCCGCCCACCCTGTTAGGTCAAGGGGCCAAGCCTTCCCACCCCAACCTCGTGAGCCCCCCATCTCCCCAGGAAAATCTGAAATCTAGTTATACAAAGCATGCTGTCCACTTTCAGGGCTCTTTTCAGAAGCTTGAGGTCAGAGGCCAAGCTCTATGCCACCTGACACACACTCTCCATCTCAGTGTCCTCTGAGTTGGACTGGGTTTCTTTTTTCTGGGGTTCCTCCCCTTCCGTTTTCTCCATTTCTGCACTGCCCGTGAGGATGGCCAGTCGCTGGGCCAGGGTCTTGGTGTCAGGGAACAGGATGAAGTTGTAGATCAGCGAAGCCAGGACGGCTCCCGTCAAGGGTCCCACCCAGAAGATCTGAGGAGGCAAAAGCAGATGCCCTGCTCGTGAGCTGTCAAGACCACAGGGCGTCTCTGGGATTCCGCCTGCTTTCCAGTGTTGACTTGGTCTCCTGGGAGCCCTGGAGCTTTCTACAAGGTGGCAAATTCGAGAAGCACAAGTCTTGTCCATTGCCCGCGCCCCCCCCCGCCCCAGCCCCAGGAACCCCAACCCTGAGTCTCTGCAGGTGAAGGGACCTCACCTCCCCGGGGCCGGGTCAGGCCCCCACCACCCCTGCCTCCCTCCTCTCACCTCCCCCGTTCCAGCCCAGAACCCTGGCTAGTGCTCCTCCTGTCCCTGCTGCGGTGTTTGTGTGTCTATTTCTGTTTGTCTTTTTCTCTATCCAAGTTTGGAAACTGGTCCAGCTGGAGGAAGTGAATAAGGAAGCAGCCAGGACTTGAGGCCTGGGCCAAGGCTGCCGCGCCGGCCCTGGCCCACTTCTCACCAGTCCACTGGGTGCCCCCAACTTCTTGAGGCGGGCAAGAAAGGATGCTGGCCCTGGTCTTCCGAGCTTAGGGAAACCTCCCCTGGGAGTGAAGATGCTCCGTGGCAGGGAGCCTTGTCTCCCCCAGTGTCTGGGGCCCCCCTGCTGGTGAAAGTCCCTATGGGCATTGGGGCCTCGCCCCTCCCCTGGCTGCCGGCAGAGGATCTCACCCAGTGGACTTCAAACTTCCCCACGATGACGGCGGAACCAAAGGAGCGGGCTGGGTTCATGGAGCAGCCGGTGAAATAGAACTGGGGAGTGAGTGCAGGGCAGGGCGTGAGCAACCTGAGGGCAGGCCTGGGAGAGGACAGTCCCCTTCACCCCCGCTCAAGCCCCAGCCCCAGACTGGGGCTCTGGGTCGCCCTACCCTGGGCCTGAGATGGGGCATAGCCTTGGTTCCAAGGCATGAGAAGTTTGGGGAGGGACACTTCCTGGCCCCCAGGGCCCTTGCCACCTCCCCAGGGAGGGGCCAGTGGGTACACAGGCAGGTGTCCCCTGTGCCCCTTACCCCGATGAGGTGGCCCACTGCCACCGAGGCTCCAATTGTGGCTGCGGGGGAGCCCGTGGTCTGACGGCTGTCGGTGGAGGCGAAAACGCAGAGCACGAGCTGGAGGGTCAAGATGAGTTCTACCGCCACCGCCTGGCCGGTCGAGGCACTGCTCCGGACCTGTGCAGGGCAGGCGGGCCGGGGGTGGGTTACGCTGGAGCCAGCGGACTCTGCCCGGGGATGGCGAGTCCTGGGCCCTTGTTCCTCACGGTAACGGGTGCGACACCTTGCCACCGTCAGCCCCAGGACTTAAGGAGCTAATGGGCTGGGGAGAGCGGTGCACTGGGGTTCAGGTGAGCCCTGAAGCGAGTCCACACGGACACTTACTCCCTGCGGGAGTGAGCAGCACCCCACCCACTCCATAGGGTGGTCGGGGCCACGGTCCAGGGGGAGGTGGGGGCCCAGGGCTGGTGGAGGAGAGAAGGCTGGAGAAGCTGTGTTGCACGATGCTCGCCCGTGGGCTGCCTGGGAGGGGCAGTGCGTAGGAGTGGAAGGTGGGGACTCGGGGACGTAGGTGGAACACCGGTGATTAGAGAAATCTGGGGAGGTGAGACAGGCGCAGAGTGCCGGGGAGGAGGAACAGGAGGAAACGGGTTGGGGGTGGGGAGGGGGTGTGGACCGGGGAGGTGAAGTAGGTGCAGGGTCCCCCTGCTGCCCCCACACCTCTCCCCGGCTGCTCCAACCCTGAAGTGCCTGGTCCTCCTCCCACTCCTGGCCCTTACTGTGTGGCTTCTTCCCGTCCCCTCTTTCCCCACTGTTCCTCACACCACAGTCCCCTTCCTGCTCTGCCTGCACTAAGGCCATGGTCTTTCCCCAGAGTCCCACGTTCCCAGAGCAGGTGTGGAGCACGTGCTCTGCTATTATCCCCTCTGCCCTGGCCTGGCCCTCCCCACTTACCACCTGTATATACCTGCGCCTCCCCCTCCCTGCACCTACCATATTGACCCCAAAGTTTTCTCGGATGTCCCCAGGCGTGACCCCGTAAAGCAGAGCAGCTCCCGCTGTGGCCCCTGCCAGCTGGGCAGCCACATAGGCCACAGCCCGGGGCAGGGAGATCTGGGAGCCCACGAGGAAGGCCAGCGTCACGGCAGGGTTGACGTGGGCCCCGCTGGCCTTCCAGGTGATCTGCACGATCACGGCCGTGGCCAGGTTGAAGGTGATGGCGATCTGCAGCACAGAGGGAAGCGCCAGGGGCCATCTCAGAGCCGAGCCCATGCCAAAGAACACGTACAGCGCTGTGGCCAGGAACTCGGCAAACAGAGCCTTGCTGATGGTCATCCAGAGCCGGCACACCAGCATCTTGGCCAAGCTGCGCCGGCCTGACTCCATCGCGCCCAAGCCTTGGCGCCTTTGCTCCCAGGTCTATGTTCCTCTTCTGGTCTCTGCCTCCAGCTGCTCCAGCCCCAGCCTGCAGCTCCTTCACGGTGCTGCTGCTTCAAGGACCAGGCTGGTCAGACTGGCAGGGGGCAGGTTGACAGGGTTATGTATGTCTGGGGGTGGGGTGGGAGGTGTGGGGGTGGCCACACGCCCGCCCCACCCTAAACTCACATGACAGCCAAGGAGGGGGGCTGTCCTTGGGCACTGAACCGGAATCCCCCAGGAGTTCTCCAAGCTGGACAGGCCTAAGTCTGCTGCTGGCTGACACCCAGTCTAGGGGCCGCAGGTGACTCTAGGACGCTCCCGTCCACGATGTCAGCTTAGAACGAGATCACTCAGATCCCCAAGTCCAAGGCCTATGTCAGCGGGCCCTGTGCACCCCCCGCCCCCGGGCTCCTAGTCTCCTGGCCCCCTTTGCCTGCAGACTTGGCCTCCAAATGGGCTCACACTATTCTGCACCCCATAAACCCAGATGTGAAGGAAGCTCTGTCCTCCATTTCCACCTAGAACACCACTCTCTGAAAGCTGATGTGAATGGGGTCAGCTTCACTGAGGACGTGTGCCTGCGGGGGTGCAGAGGGGCAGGTGGGGGGGGGGGTTGTTCTATAGCTACTTGGTCACACCTGTGGCAGTGGGTACTTCTGCTGCCCACCAGCCTGGAGTTTCCACTGACTTCACCCTCTTCTGCCTCTTTCTTCACATGGCAGCTTACCACTCTTGTGACTGTGCTGGCCCTAGTTTACCCACACCTAGGCTCTGCCCTTTAACCCCCAGCAATATACCAAGGTATTTTCTCCAACAGCAGTGTTTTGTCCCTAAGAAGAACCTGCCAAGCTGCTAAAATAATACACTTGTCACCTGTTACCCATATCAGAGTGCCCGGGCTGCGGCCAGAGCCGTGTGTCCCTGCCCAGTAAGTGTTCCCTGGTGTCCGCAGGCTCCCCAAATGTGACGTGTCTAACAATGAGATCCTCTTTTCTCCCCAGGCCCCCTGAATGCACTCCTTCTGTTGTCCCCAGCTCAGTTGGAGGCACCTGCGAAGCATCCTTGACCTCACCTTCCTGCCCCCATCCAGCCATGGCCTCAAGTCCTACTGATGCTGAATCCCAAGTATTTCCTGACACTGCCCTCTTCTTGCCACCCCTGCTGCCCTGCAGCCTCCAACCATTCTCTCTGTCGTCTCCCTTGCTCCCTCCAATCAATTATCCACACTGCAGCCTGAGTGATCTTTCTAAAATGCAAATCTGATCCTGCTGCTCCCCACTAAAATCCCTTCAAAGCCTCTGGTCGCCTCTGTGAGCTCCGTGCCTGGCCTCCACGGTCCTCTGGGACCCTGCTTCTCCTGCCTCACCTCTCCCCACTTCCTGCCTTGTCCTTTGCCCTCTGGCCTCACCAAATGGCCAGTGGTTCTAGAATACTTTATGCCGGTCTCCCCTTAGGGGATACTCTCTCCTCTCCCTGGAAAGCCCACCCCACATCCTTTGTTTGGGGGAGCCCTGATTGATTTCTGATGAAAACAGATGATCCATTGGAAAAGTCCCTGATGCTGGGAAAGATTGAGGGCATCAGGGGATGAGATAGCTGGACAGCATCACTGAAGCAATGAACATGAAATTGGGGCAACTCCGGGAGATGGTGAAGGACAGGGAGGCCTGGCATGCTGCAGTCCATGAGGTCGCAAAGAGTCAGACACGACTAGGCGACTGAACAACAACAACAACCTATTCCTAAGGCTCAGCATTGACATCACCTCCCCCTTTCCTGGGTGAGGACTCCTCACCACACCTGGCCATTTACACTACAGTCACCATGAGGTGTTGTCATGGTGTTAATGTATCGCCCCAGTGAGGCGGTGAGCCCCTTAGGGGGGCATGAACCAAGTTTTGTTCATCCCTGCATGTAACCTCTTGCATGGGGATTGGCTCAGTCCTGCAGTAGGTGCTCAATAAATATTTGCTGGATGAATGCATGAGTGAATAAGTTTCCTGACCTCCTGGAGGCAGGTGGCTTTCATGTCTGCTTCATTCCAGCCAGCTCGCCTTACAGCCTTATTATACCTGTCCTTACCTGGGACAGGCCTTCTGAAATCTTCAAGTGAAATATCCCAACTCTGACCACAGGCTCTGTCCATCCACCCTCCCCCACTTCAATTCCAGCTACATCCCTCCCCCAATCCCTCCCCCCTCCCCTTTCTGTTCATCCCACCTCCTGACTTGACTCTACCCTGTCCAGCCAGATCCCCTGGCATCTCACCTTGCAGTGTCCTCTGTCCCAGCTCCCCATTCTCTGCACCCTGCCCTCCCTACCCCCCACTGTTTCCCTCCATGCACATTCTCCTCCACACCCTTCTGCTCCCATCTGTGCTGCTGAGCACTGCTGGAGAAACTCGCCCAGCCATGAGACTGATGCCTTGACAAGCCCATGGTCTCTGGCCTCAGTAGGGGGCCTCAGTAATCCATACACCACACTGTCCCCAGGCAGCTCTCTCCCTATTCTTCTAAGCCCTACTTCAAATCTTCCCTACTCTCTTTGAGTACCCTACCTTGCTCTGGCTTTCTTCCAGCAGATCGATTTGCCTCTTGTCATACCTAGAAAGTGAAACCAGCTGGCAAGTCTTCGCATATCCTCCCCCGTCCCCTGCCCCTGCAGCTGCAAGCTCACCTGCAGCCCCCTATGCCCTTGCCAGCTTCCCTCTGGTCCTGAAGAAGAGGCAGCCCTTCTCCTGGGTTTGAGTCGGGGCCCCTCCTTGGGTTCCTGGCTCCCTTTGAGTGACTGGGGATCTCTCTTGGCCATTCCCAGCCTCATCTGTGATTTTCAATTCTCCCTCTTCCTGGCTGGCTCTTTGTAACGTGCCTGGGTAATCACCGAGTAGTGGAGACTCTGGGTTTGGAATGCCTTTCTTCTTTGGTTTTCTTTCAAGACTTTGCTCAAGTTCAATTCCTCTATGAAGCCTGCCCTAATTTCCCCCCTCCAGCAGAGTCAGGGCAAACTTCATAGAGAAGATGGGCTTGGGAATAACTAGCGGCTACTTCTGGCTTTGACCTCCTTGGTGCTGCCACTGTTCCCGTGCAGACTCCCAGGCTTGTGTGGCATGAAGGAATCTTTCAAGAAACGCTCAAGACTGAAGGAATGTGGCTGCGGGGACAGTGTGAGTGACATTAGTCCCTGGCACGGAGGGGTGGGGGGAATTCCCTGCCTCGGGGCTGTCCCAGCGAATTTCAAGGGCATCTTCCTCCTTTGCTCCCCTCAGACAGGGTCATAGAGGGCCTGAGGACAGACACTCCCCAGTCCCTGCATATTACCTGGCCTCAATTTCTGCACCCGTACACAGGCACCAAACAGCAGTAATGCCTGTCTACTGAGAACCTTTGAGAAGAAAGAGAAAGCATTTGAATACTGCCGCATGCTCTGCATCCCTGACCAGTGTTTACCTGCTGTCACCTCAGCTTCCCCACTTTTAAAGTGGAGATGATGGGAATTCCCTGGTGGTTCAGTGGTTAGCATTCTGAGTTTTCACTGCCAGGAGCCAGGTTTCAGTCCCTGGTTGGGGAGCTAAGATCCTGCAAGCTGCGCCTCCGGGCCAAAAAAAAAGTGGAGATGTTAGTTCCCACCTCCTTAATATGTTGTTAGGAGTGAATGTGCCGATGCCTTGGAGAAAGTCAGAAAATGGTAATTATTAGGATTGTCACCTCCCTTCCCACTCCAGTGAGAGCTGTGAAGACCATGCTGGGTTAGAAATTGTCCAGGACAAACAGCACCTGAGGCGCCTGCTCTGGGCCCCGGGGTTGAGAGCCTTCAGTGGGTGGTGGCCCTGGTCTCCTGCTGACATGGAGCAGTGTCTCCTGGGATCCTGCCTGGCCTGGAACTTGGTCCTTCACCTGTCCAGGACAGGTGGACATCGGCCAGAACTTGCTGTAGCCAGCATGTCCCTGGACCTAGCCTTCCAGGGCCCTAGCGGCATGCTTTTGAGGTCACTCGTGCTCCAAGAGTTTTTGTCAAGCCCCACACCTGGCTGTCTACAGCTGCCCGTCAGGTAGCTGTGAGCTCTCACTCTTCAGAGGCCTGTCTCTGGGCTCCCTAGACTGCCAGGGTGGGCATCTCTGCGTACGAGCAGGTGTGTGTGTGTGTGTGTGTGTGTGTGCAACTCCACTTGGGGCAGCGTGAGTACTGACTAAGGTCCTATCCCAGGGCTGGGAAGGAATGGGGGAGCAAGAAGGAGAGAAAGGAGGAGGGATGATGGGGAGATGATGAGGAGGAACAATAAGCATGACAGAAAGGGAAGGATTCAAGGTCATCTCCCTTGTATCCCCTCACCCACTGCACTAAAACCTGGAAAGAGGAAGCGGAGGCTCAGAGGGTGGCTGAGAGAGCCGACCCTCCCAGCAACCCCTCCTCTTGTCCATCCATCTAGACAGTCAACCCTGTGCCCATTCTCTGCCTTGATCCCTAGCCCTCCATCTCTCCATCATGTCACCATGTCCACCCGGGGAAACTGGCCATCCCTGGACACAGGGGGAGGGGAAAGGGAGGAAGCAGCCTACGGAGAAGGAAGGCTTGTCTGGGTTCTGTCTTCAGGTGGAGCAGAGGGTCAGAGGGGGTGACTGAGCATGTGTGTGCTGGGATAGGACACACACGTGTACCCCTCAGAGAACACGTGGAGCCAGGTACCAAGGTCTGATCCCCAGGGGTCCTGTGAGAAGGAATGGAGGACAGGCGATGTGGCTTCGCACACATGCGGAGCGAGAAGTCTACGCGGAGAAGACGCAGCCCGCTGGGTACAACCGGAGATCCGCGTAGAGCGGGGTTAGCGTGTGCTGGCCGGTGTGTGCGCAGGTCTCTGCCAGGCTTGGACTCGAGCTGCTCGGAGAGGATCCGACAAGGAGGGGGCGCAGCGCCCTCTGCTGGCCAAACAGCCGGGCGCGTGGCACCTAGTCCGCGGACTCCCTCGGACGGGGTGCCCCGCCCATCCCTGAAGGTCTGTCCCTCATCGACCCACCATTCACCCCGTCCTGCTTCCCTTGGGGTCCGTCCGAGAAAGGAACCAAGTTGCTGGGCTGGATGGAGAGGCCAGGTTCTCAGTCACGACTGTACCTCACTGAGCCGTGTGAAAGGGTGAGGTCTGATATACTGATCCACAGATTGGGGTTGAAAGAGCCGACCCTCCCAGTCACCTCTCCTCCTGTCCATTCATCTAGACAGCCAACACTGTCTATTCTCTGCCTTGACCCCTGATCCTCCTCCATCTCTCCATCCTATCACCGTGTCCACCTTCCTACCTGGTGAAACTGGCCGCCCCTGGGCAAAGAGGAGGGGGTGAGTGGAGAAGGAATCCCCTCTCTTCTGTACCCACTCCCCGACAGTGGGGTGGGCTGGGGCGGGCTGGTCCAGAGGACCCAGACCTGGAAGACTTCTGCTGCCCTCTCGTCGGCGCTCTATCTGGCTGGAGCCCAGACCCGGGACTTGGGGGAAGAGGAGGCTCAGCAGCGGTAGATTCGGTGGACGAGGTCCCCCCCTGCTGGTCAGAGCTGGCACTTGCGCCGGGCTCTTGGATAGAGGCAGGGGTGGTGGCAGCTGTCGGGGGCGGATGTGCTCCTTCACTGTGGCTTCACACACACTGACATCTGATGTTAACTATAAAGCTGCCCGGCAGGCAGGACAGGACAGGGCTGGCCGCAGCCCCCATTTACAGATATTAGACCCAAGACTTCCCTGATGGCTCAGACGGCAAAAGCGTCTGCCTATAATGCCGGAGACCGAGGTTCGATCCCTGAGTCGGGAAGATCCCTTGGAGAAGGAAATAGCAACCCACTCCAGTACTCTTGCCTGGAAAATCCCATGGACGGAGGAGCCTGATAGGCTACAGTCCATGGGGTTGCAAAGATTCAGATACAACTGAGCGACTTCACTTCACTTCTTCAGACCTAAGTTTGGGCTTCTCCAGTGGCTCAGCAGTAAAGAATCTGCCTGCAATGCAGGAGATGCAGGAGACGTGGGTTCAATCATCCCTGGGTGAGGAAGATCCCCTGGAGGAGGTCGTGGCAACCCATTCCAGTATTTTTGCTTGGAGAATCCCATGAACAGAGGAGCCTCTCAGGCTACAGTGCATGAGGTTGCTAAGAGTCAGACATGACTAAAGCAACTGAGCTCTCACACATCCACCACCCAAGTTTGGAGGAGGGCTGGCGCATTCCCCGCCCCGCCCCCCCCCCCCCCCCCCCCCCCACATCCCCTGGGACTGACCCTTGTCAGCCACTGTCAATAGCTTCTCCCATCCGTTTTCAGTCCATCTCCTGGCCTTCCTGGCCCCTTCTCTTCTGGAGCAAAACTGAAAACCACAAGGAGAGGTTCCCATACCAGGGCGAAGTGGGAGCTTGGGTTAAACACTCTCAGGAAAGCAGAGGCCCTCCAGAACTGGGGTGTGGCTGAGGGCCCAGCTGTGGACACGCTGGTTTCTTTGCACACAAGCAAATCGAGCCCTTGATTTGAGATGTCTGCACAAGTGTTTCCTTTCTATCCATTGTCTCATTTTATCTTCACAACAATCCACGAAATGGGTACAAATATCCCCATTTTACAGATGAAGTAATTAAAACTTGGACAGCTTGTGTCATCCAGAGTTGTACAACCAGACTTGAACTCAAAGCCAGACTCTAACTCTGATGCAGAACTGTGTCGTGAGCTTTATTTGCCCCTCTCCCCACAGTCCCAGGAATCTCACTCCCTCCCTTAATCTGACCCCACAACAACCCTGTGAGGGGAGCATTTTTTTATTCTCATTTTACAGTTTAAGAGGCAGAGGCTTGGTGAGTTTAAGGAGGTGTCCTAAGGAATGTCAGTGGCAAGGGGACAAGAGCAGTAAGGGCAGAGCTTCAGGCCAAGGGGAAGACGGTGGGAACCCTGGCTGGTGGAGGCAGACCCAGAAAAGAGGTGGGTCGGGTATGTCTTCCGATAGGGGCAGGGGCAGGGGGCTTCTCCCTCTGAGTACAGGCTCCCAACGTGGCACCTTTCTGGAACCTCAAGGGGCTGAGAGTGGAGTCCGGGACTGTGTTTCCTGGCCCAATGACGGACCTGGCTGGTCATCCCCTTGGCATCTCAAGGGGCTGCTGGCCGGTTCACTTCTCCACCCTGCTAAGCACACCCTGACTCTGGTGCCAGGCCCTCCTCAAGTGGCAAGGACTTGACATAGCTGAGGACGGAGGGGTGAGCAGGCAGGCCGCTTGGTGGGGACCTTCTCTGTTCCCACTGCCCCCTCCTGACCTCCAGCTCTGTTCCTACATTTGGTCTCTCTGCCCTCTCAACCCCGCCTCTCTGACTCTCTAAGCCTCTCCTGGCCTCAGTTTCCCTGTCTTTCTGCAGAGGATTGCGGAGAATGTGGAGGGGGCTGTGGGATGATGCAGAAGAAAGGTGAGGAGCTACAGTATCCTGAGAGAGGCTTCTGGAGCAAGACAGGCCAAACATGAATGTCAGTGGTTTATTGGGAAGCCCCCACCTTAAACACCAGCACCCTACCCCCTGCATCCTTGAGCAGAAATAAATAAAGTGGCATGTAATGAACCTAAGGAACTCTGGGGTGGGTCAACCCCTGTCATCCCAGGGGCTGGGGTCCTCCTGGCTCTTGAAGAGGGGCTGGGGAGGAGGAGGGAATGCAGACTGCCAAGCCACCCCTTCCTGGCCTGGCCCCGGTGCAGCCTGCACTGAGCTCACCACCCCTGAGGTCTGACCTTCCTGTCCCTTCCCCATCAACCCCCAGCCCCTGGCCCCCTACCCCAAGAGTCCCATCCTGTGTTCTTGCTTCCAAATCTTTACTGCACAGCCTGGCGAGCAGCACCTCCGCCCCAGCCCAGAGGACCCAGCTGCGGGCGGAGGAGGCCTTGCTGTCATGCACGTCTCCTCTTCTCCCCTGCGGTTCAGGGGCTGAGAGGCTGACCCCTGTGTGATGCTGGTCAGTGGGCGGTCAGCTCCATGGTCTTCTTCCGCTCCTCTCGGTTCTCCTCCCAGTCCTCATCGGGCTCATACGTGCCCTTGAGGATGGCCGCACGATCACTCAGGCTCAGGGAGTGGGGGAAGAGCAGGTAGAAGTAGATGATGGCAGCCGTGGCAGCCCCCACGATGGGCCCCACCCAGAACACCTGGCAGAGACAGGGCAGCGGCAGAGCTGAGCCCAGGCCTTGGAGCCGAGACCTCCCCTCCAGAGGACAGACCCAGGGGCCTCGCAGGGGAGACAGACGTAGACACTCCCACACCTCCGGAAGGAAAGTATTCGCCCTTTTGCAGGGACAGATTGACTGATACCCCACTCCCCAATGACAAAGGACACTGATACCCAGGTCCTGAGAGGAGATGGACATCCCCAGAGGGACAGGGCTCCCGCCAACCCCACTATGCCATGCTGCAAGTCGCGTTCGACTCTTTGCAACCGTATGGACTGCAGCCTGCCAGGCTTCTCTTTCTGTCCATGGGATTCTGCAGGCAAGAATACTGGAGTGGTTTGCCGTGTCCTCCTCCAGGGGATCTCCCCGACCCAGGGATCAAATCCTCAGTCTCATGTCTCCTGCATTGGCAGGCAGGTTCTTTACCACTAGCACCCCTGGGAAGCCCACCAACCCCACCCTAAAGAGAGACAAATGAACCTTCAGAGAGAACAGACATGGAGATCCTCAGAGAGATGAACATAGCTCCTCTCCCTTCCACACAGGGAGACAGACAGACTCTGGAGAGAGACCATGAGCTCTCAAAGGAGATGACAGACAAATTGTCCAGAGGGACAGACCCACAGGAAGGAAGATTCTCCCCAGTCCCCAACAGGGACAGATAAGTAATATGTCAGAGAGGACAGACACTTGGACCTCCCTGTCCCCCACCACCCTGAAAGATGGAAACCAAATCCTCAGAGACCAACACTGGAGCACAGATGCTTTTCCTTCCCTAAAGGGACAGACACACATAGTCCCTGCCCCCCCCCCGACCCCCAAACAGGGTCCCCTGCCATCTAAATCTACCCCTGCCCTTGCTCTGGCTGCATCCCCATCTCTCTCCGGTCACCCCCAAGCTCTGGGCCCCCATCATCCAGAAAGTCCCGTTAACTGTCAGCTGCTAAGGCTGGGTTTCTAGGTGCTCATTGCCAGGGAGACAGGGGAAAGTCCAGACTTACCCAATGTGCAGAGCTGAACCGACTCATGATTACTGCGGGACCGAAAGATCGGGCCGGGTTCATGGAGCAGCCCGTGAAGTAGATCTAGACAGAGAGAAGGAGGCCGTGAGGAGGGCAGCATGCCTGTCCACTCCCACAAGGCCTGGACCCCCCCTAGGGTCCCCTAGCAGTTCAGGGGCTCAGCCAGGTCTCCGACTGTCTCCCGATCCCTAGACTGGTGACCTTTCCCTTCACAGTTCCCTCTGGATCCCTCCTTTCCTCTCTGTCCTGAACTTGGGCTTGGTTTCCTGCCTCCATCCCAACTCCCCCTCACTCCCGTATTTTCTCAGATTGGAGAAGGTTTGAGGGGATTGAGTCTGGGCCAGAGTATAGCAGCTCCACTCTAGGTCTTCACTGGGGGCTCGCTGATCCAGAAGGTGCTGCCCCAGGACCCCATTATTTGCCCTGAGGGGCCAAATGGCGCCTTTGCTCACCCCCACTAGGTGGCCCAGTGTGACGGACAGGCCAATGGACAGGGCTGGGGAGCCCACGGGGCTGGTGCGGCGGGAGTCAGTGGAGGAGAAGACGCAGAGTGCCAGCTGGAAGGTCAGAATCATTTCCGCCACCACAGCCTGGCCCGCGGTCGTGTTGTTGTTGAGCTGCAAGGGGATGGTGTGTTAGGAGCCCTGCCTTCTTCTGCCTCTAAGGCCAGGGACCTGCAGGGATGGGGCTGTTGGTCTCCAGGGACTCCTAGAGCCCAAGTGCCTGGAAGCCAAGCCCTGTCACTTCAGGGAGGTCATTTGCCAGAGAGACTATATACTTGCCAGTGCTCACACAGCTTGGAATGCAAAGCTGTGGCCCAAGTGACAAAGCTGGGGGACCTCTTCCTGGACACTGGCCCAGCACCGGTCTGCCCAGGCCCCAACCCCCACAAGCTGGCATTTACCCTCCCTCCTGTGGGCAGCTGCCCAGTTTGCTTACTGCACCCCCCAAGCCCGCCTCCTGCCCGTGCCTGACCCACTGCCAGTTCCAAACCTCAAACCCGTCTCTCCGGTGGGGCTGACTCATGGTTTGACAATGGCCGAGAAAATCCTCCTCTGTGTTTGATTAATGAACCCAGTTTGCATGGGACAAGGGGGCTGAAACTGGGGTGGCAGGGATGGGGGAAGGGGAGGGGGCCAGGAGCCCAAACCAATATTCATCAGAGACCATATGTACCGGCACCCCATTAGGGAGTTCACAAGCCTGGCTTCTAAACATAACCCCAAGTCCTACTCTATGGAGGTCATGGCCATTTCCATGTAATGAGAAGGAGAAAAACAAAACCCAGAGAGGTTGGGGGTCACCAAAGCCAGGATCACAACCCAGCTCTCTCTGATGGTTCCATGAGACCACTCCACTGAGGACCACACAAAAGCGATGAGGTGCCCAGGAGGACAGAAGAACTTGGAGGTAAGACAGGAGAAGAGAGAAGTTCTGGGGTAAGAAAAGGTAGGCAGTAGGCACCGGGACAGAGGCTGGGATGGGGCAGCACGAGGAGGGTGGGCAGGCAGAGGAGGCAGATAGGAACCAGAGGCTTAGAGCACAGACCACCGCGGAGATTCATCTTCCTGGCCTTAGGATGCTATGACCTTCTTGGCAAAGGTTTGAGCTGGCTGGTCTACTCTGTGCCACCCATTCCAGAGATGGGGCTTGGGGACTGGGTCCAGAGCCCACCCCAGGGTCCCTGCCCCACAGCCAGCCCCCTGGGCACTCACCGCGTTGACAGCCAGATTGCCTCGGGCGTTGGACGGTGCCAGCCCGTAGAGGATTGCGGCCCCGGCAATGGCGCCCACCAGCTGGGCCACCAGGTAGAAGACCGCCCGGAGCAGGGAGATCTGGTTACCCACTAGGAGGGCCAGCGTGATGGCGGGGTTCATGTGGCCACCGCTCACGGGCCCCAGGGCCTGGGCCATGGTACCTATGGCCAGGCCGAAAGCCAGCGAGATCTGCAGGACGCTGGGCAGCGCCGACGGCCACTTGAGGGCCGAGCCGAGGCCGAAGAAGACGAAGATGAGGGTGGCCAGGAACTCTGCGAACACTGCCTTGAGGAAGGCCACGGAGCACACCTCCTTCTTCATGGTCTTGAGGCAGTAGCCCCCGCAGGGGTCGCCCGTCGGGGCGGCGGCGCAGGGGGCGGGGGACTGGCACGGGGGCGCCGCACGGTCTTGGGTGCCCGCGGCGTGGCCAGCGACGTGGCACGGGGCCTGCGGGGGCGCGCTATATACCAGGCAGGCGGCCCGCGGCGGGGCGGGCCCGGGGGGGCAGTGGGCGGCTCCCGCACCCGGGGGCCAGCACTGCGCGCAGGGAGGGAACTTCAGGGCCGCCGCGGGCTCGCAGCGGCCCCCGGCCCCGCGCGCCCTCCCGCCCGGGCAGCCGCACGCCCTCTGGGGCCACGTGACCCGGCCGGCAATGTAGACCGGCTGGGCGGGCTGGAACCCGCGCATAGTGCGCTCCGGGCGTCTCCCGCGCTCTTAGTCCACTCTGTCTGTCCCGGGCTCCCGGGGAGACTCTGCTGGCTCTGGGCTCTCCCGTTCTTCGGCCTTCCGGACGGGTGCCTCCGCTGAGCCTCGATCTCTGGCCGTGGTCTTCCCCTTTTCTTCTCTCTGGGCGCTGGGTCCAGCTCCTCCTTTTCCTCCTGCGACCTGGGCATCCTGACCCGGCCTCATGCCCGGCTGGGCTGGAATGATGCGCTTCCCTGAGGACAGCGTCGCCGCCACCCAGCTCCCTGCGGGCCCGCGGTGGCGGGGGCGGACGGCCGGCCGGGCAGGGCCATGCGGGGCGGTCTGGTCATCGCGGGCCTCTCCCTGACTCGGGCGGGGCAGACCTCCTGGATTCGAGCCGGGGCGTTTGGGGATAATGAGCACCGTGCTCATAGCCTGCCCCGGACTTGGCCATCCTAGCATCTACTCTCTATTTCACCTTTCCTCATCTCTTTTGCTCTCTGTGACTTTGTCTCTGCCAGTCGTTGCATCATTTTCCACGTCTGAATGTCTTACATGTGGTCTTTTTTAGTTCCCCCAAAGTCAAGTTCTTCCGCCCGTGGACTGGGTAACACTTTCTTCCAGCCCTTCCCAGTCCCCCCTCTCCGCCGCCCCTTCTTCCCCCCACCCGCACCCCTCCCATCCTTCCCTCTTCCCTAATCCCTGGGTAGGTATGTGGGGAATGAGGCTGGAGGGCCCTTGAGAGCTTGGAAGAGGGGCAAGGACGGACCCCCAAGATCCCAAGAGTGGAGCTGCAGTAAAGACGCCTCCACGGCTACCATGCCCCATCTTTGGGAAGTACTCAGATTAGTGCTTGGCAGAGAGTAAGGCTTCATAAAGTTTCCTCACATTGTGACTGTAATTTTAAAAGCCTCCTGAGGGCTGTGTGTGGAGCGCAGCAGGACGGTGCAGCAGAGGGAGGGAACAGGTGCTCCTCTGGCAGGGGGCTGAGGGGCGGGCGGAGGAAAGTCAAGGACCTGGAGGAGCAGGATCTGGGCTCCATGGCAGCTAAGAGGCCAAAGAAAACAAAGAAAACAAGGACGGAAGGAACCTCGCTATTGTTCCTGCTCTGCCCTGGTTTCCTGCTGGAGCCGCTCCTCCCCCACGTCTCTCCTCTTAAGACAGGGGGCCCATCGGTCCCTTCTGCCCTGGGTCCTGTGGCCCTGCCCCTGGCAGAGGGTGGCGGCTGTGTACAGGATCTTCATCTGGGCTTGGGGGCACAGGGCCCTGCGGGCCTGGTACAGACCCGTGCAGACTGGAACAATAACATTCGTGACCCCAGAGGCCTTTGAGGACTAAGCTCTGTCACCTCTGTCTTGCCTCCAGTCTGCCCTCTTCCACCCTTTTTTTTCACTCTCTCTCTTCAAGGCACTGCTCTCATAAATCCACAGATCTTAAACTCCACAGTCTTAAAGTGTCACCAGGGGAAGGAAGCTCCTTCTTGAAGTTTTGAGACCAATCTTTTACAGCTAACCAACAGCTCTGGCCTCCATTGTGTGATTAAATTCTGAGCTACCTGTGAGGAAAATCAGACTCACAGGTTCTGCCTTGCCCAGGGTCACACGGTGAGCTAAGATGAGACCCACAGGCTTGTCAGGACTGACCTGGTGTAGCTGAAGAACAAGACCCTATCTATCCAGGTTGCTCAAATGAGGGCAGCTGGTTATGTTTCCCAGGCCTGGCTTGAGGCCTTTCTACCTCTCTTTGACCGTCAGGGTCCCTCTGTCCTCAAGCTGTCACAAGAGTGCCCATATGCTGGAATTATCTTTGACCTGAGCACTTGGATCCTTCCTGGTCAGTCCCAGAGGAATGCTTCCTTGGGACCTCTCTGGACTGGGAGATGGATCTCCCTGTGTGTGGCAGGGAAAGTTAGAATCTCTCAGGAGAAACCCCTTTTTTTTCTCCTGATATTGGGCTCCCTTGGTTCTTTGGCAGCAGTTTCAGGCTGGGGGTAGAAATGGCAGGGTAGTTAGCAGTAGGTGATGCTGCCAAGAGTCCACACACCCCCAGGTTTGGGGAAGAGTCATTCATTCATATCCAAAGACTTATTGAGCACTTACTACATACCAGGCACTGTTCTAGGCACTGGAGATATACCCATGAGGCAGCAGGCAATGTCTTTGCCATGTGGAACTAATATTCTAGTGAAAGGAAACGAACAATAAATAATAGACATATGGAAAATATGTAGTACAATAGAGTCCAGTTAAGTGCTATGGAATAATAAAATATGTTAAGGGGGACTGGTTCTTTGCAATTTTAAATGGTTGTCAGTGAGGGTCTTATTGACAAGGTGACATCTTAGCAAAGACTTGAAGAGTAAAGCTGAATCTGGCCTCTGAACCCTGAAACTGAATTAAATCTCTGAGACAGAGTTTTGGGTGAAGCAGAAAAGGATTGTTTTATGGCTTTGCCAGGCAAAGGGGGCCACAGTGGGCTAATGCCCTCAAAGCTGTGTGTCCCCCATTTGAGGGGGGCCTGTGAGGAGTCTTATTGTCCAGGGACAGGGTTGCTGATAAGGATCAGGGTGCGTGCAGGACCCACATTCCTTCAATCCAGCGATCATATGGCATCAGGTGATGGGTGAACTGTGACCTTCTCTGGAATGAAGAGTGCTTCATCACGTCTTCCATTTGGTGGGAGTTTTAGTTCTGTGCAAGAGTTCAAAGATAACATTATATATATTCCTTGAGGGGGAACCAGGACCCTGCCCCCAAGGCTGTACTACTGTTTCTTGACTGCTTCTCCCTTGTCTTTGCATCCCCTCCCTTCCCTGATCAGCAACTATTTGAACCTGCCCTTTGAAACTCAGAGAAGGTGATGCAGAGAGGCTTTTGTGCCCAAGAGTTCCATAGGGTCCTGCTTGATCTCAATACCCACTTTTCTTTGATACTTCTCAATCCTGAGGAGAACAGGTATTGGACAAGAAGGGGAATAATCATTTTGGATAGAGAAGTTAAAAATAAATGCTTCCCAGGTGGTGTTAGTGGTAAGGAGACTGCCTGCCAATGCAGGAGATGCAGATTCGATCTCTGGGTCAGGAAGATCCCCTGAAGGAGGGCATGGCAACCCACTCCAGTGTTCTTGCCTGGAGAATCCCATGGGCAGACAGAGGAGTCTGGCAGGCTATGGTCCATAGGGTCACACAGAGTCACACAAAACTGAAGCAACTTAGCAGGCAAGCATGTTAATCATAAACTCAGCAGAGGAACTCAATCTTAGGGGGACTTGGTTTCAATCCTCCCTTTCTTCTTTTTCTTTTTTGGCTGTACTATGTGGCATGTGGGATCTTAGTTTCCCAACCAAGGATTGAACCCTGGTCCTCTTCATTGAGAGCACAAGTCCTAGCCACTGGACCACCAGGGAAGTCCCAACATTCAGAAAAATTAATTGATCTGCTGCATTGGGTCCTGTTGCTGCACATGGGCTTTCTCTAGTTTTGGTGAGCAGGGGCTACTCTCTAGTTGCAGTGTGTGGGCTTCTCATTGGTGGCTTCTCTTGTTGTGAAGCATGGGCTCTAGAGTGTATGGGCTTCAGTAGTTGTGGCATGTGGGCCCTAGAGCGTGGGCTCAGTAGTTGCAATTTACAGGTTTAGTTGCCCCATGGCATGGGGAATCTTCCTGGACCAGGGATGGAGTCTGTGTCCCCTGCACTGGCAGGCAGATTCTTAACTAATGAACCACCAAGGAAATTCTCCTCTTCTCTTTTTAACCTTCCTGAACTCTTTTCAGGGAGTGGGGCAGTGGCCACTCTGGCTACTTCCTTCTAAAATAGGGCATAGTCCTGCCTCAACTGGACACTGAATTGGAAATATTCGTGAGTTTCAAATCCTGGATCAGAGTTTAGTTCGATTAAAATCGCAAACCCCTGCTCCACCACTTGGTGCAACAGATCCAATTAGAAGTAGTCGGAATAGTGACAACCGGAATTCTAATAGACAAAATAGATCTCATTCCCTGAGGAATTCAGGAGAATAAACCTGAAACCCAGTCTGGAACTGGCCCTTTGAAGAGACTCACTGTGGCCAGTTATCTAATTTTACCTAAGGAGGTTTTTAACAGCATTAACATATACATAACAGGAGATACTGACTACTACACATATTGTCTTTTTTTTTTTTTGGCTAACATCTGACCTAAACCAATTTTATTATCTAAAAATTTAATCATTTTAAGCGGATACCTTGAAACCATCTGGTTGCAGCTACCAACTGCCAGAAGACATTGCTTTGAGAATGGCTGGTAGCATCCTAAGTGTGACACAGCTCAGAAAGTTCAAGTTCTCAGCAATCCAGGAATGTGTCTGAAATCCACAATGGTCACTTAGCTGATGTCTGAACCACAGCTACTCCATTTTGATTTTCAAATATTTTTCCCTCCTCATGGCCAAAGCAGATGTCACTGTTAATGATTTCAGTGCTTTTCTTGATATGAGAAGATGCAAGAATTTGGGCTCGTAAAATCTCCTGAGTATCCAACTATCTGACGGCCTGTTCTTCCAGTTTTTCTCCAGAGCACAGAGTACCTCATTCCTGATCTCCACCCTGAACTCCTTTCAGGGTGTGTTGAAGGTCAGTGGCTGCAGTGGCCTTGACCTAATCCTTGCAGAGGCAGATGGCAAGTGCCAATTTTCAGTTGGCAGAGCCCCTTCAGGGTCATGAATTTGACCATAGTTTGGAGGGAGTCATTTCATGGTCACTTCATCCCACAGTGCTGAGAATACTTACTCCCAGTTCTGGCAAAGATTTCACTGATAGGCTACTCAGTATGCTAGTACTGGACTAGGCCTTATTAATAGTAGCCCCAAATCTCCAGACTCCCTGTCTTACTAGTCTCTTATGGTTCAGGAAAACATTCCCTCTTGTTTCTTCCCATATCTAGAATTACATTTTTACATTCATTAATCTCATATGGAACTTATATCATCATCTTATCAGAGGCTCAGTCACACATTTGGTAATTAAAAAGTTACCTTTGTAATTTTTTTTTGGTAATTTTAGCTTTGTAATTTTTGTAATTTTAGCTTTGTAAAACAGGTAATGTAAAAAATAATATAGCTAGCAGTATTAGTAAGGTCATAAGTAAGAATTTAAGTCAAGAACTTCTATTAGGTGCAGCCTAGTATGTCTCAGTTTGTCTGAATTTGTTCTATACCAGTTGTTATCTTTAAGGGAAATTATATATTGGCATTGTCCATGAAGCACCCAGCCCAATTTCCTAGTGTTTCTAGGCTGGTTATCTCTAGTATGGTTTAATTGTCCCCAACATAAGGGAGCCTTTAAATTTAAATGACCATAACCTGGTATTAATCTCTTGGTTGCAGATCATGTAGCATCTGATCTTCATCCAAAAATAGATTACTGAGTTAAGCCTCAGAAATAAAGAGTATCCTTTAATAATTCAATTAAACTTTGTAGCAATATAACATGATGCAACAAAGATCCCATGTGCTGCAACTAAGACTTGATGCAGTCAAATAAATATATAAATATTTTTTAAAAGCCCTGATATTTGGGATGCTTGTCAAAAAGTTTCAAAACACTTGGGTGTATAAGATCATAAGTCACTGTGAAACAATAGTTATTCACTTAACATAGTGACAATAAAAGATTTCAAAGGCAAATATAGAACAGATAACTTAAAGGGTAAAGAAATCTGTTATCAGAGCCAGTTCAATGTTTTAAGAAAAATTATCTTCTCAACAGAGATAAAAATAAAATTCAAGTTTCAAATCAGCTTACTTTTGAAATTCATTTACTCAGTTAAATTCATTCCAAACTCAACCAGACTTGACCATGAATAAAACTCTTCTCAGGGTCCAATTCCCACAAACCTTCCATTACTTTCTGCATCCATATTAGCCCATTCCACATTTTTCCATCCAAAAACAATGAGTTCTAAGATGGACTCACTTTGTTTTTCCTTAATAAAATGTAATTCCATTCCTTATACTTTCCTTACTGAAAACACACATCCCACTTTCCTAGAGCATACTGAGATGTTTCCTTTATTACTTTTATTAGCTTTAATTACATGTTTAAATTAGAATCCTCAACTCTTAAAAAACCTTGATTTCTAGTGAAAATTAAGAAGTAAGAAATTTTAAACTTTTATATTAGCATTCTATTGATTGGTGAACATAAATACCAATGATAATTTCTTAAAAAATTTGCTTTCTTATAGAGAACATCTCTGGGTGGCACCAAACATATTCATTGATAGACCTAAATGTCTTTAATTTCTTTGTTTAGTAATTGATGTCTTGGTATCTTATTTTATTTGGGAATGACCCAGCTATTCAACAAACTTCCATCATTTAACTAACGTTTCATGTTACTAAATATCCAGAGAGATCCTCCTCAAGTGGACATTCCTAAACCATAATTATTCCCATACAGTTTACCTAAAAGCTCTTATCATTTACATTTACTTTCCTTAAAGGACTACCCTGATGGTTCATTTGTTAAGACTCTGTGCTTCTAATACAAGCGGCCCGAGGTTTGATTCCTGGTTGGGGAACTGAGATCCCACATACTGCAGATCATGGCCAATAAATAAACAAAAGCTTCTTCACATTGTTACTTTCCTTGACAGATTTGCAACAGATATAATAAGGTCTTACTTGATTGCAGCCATGAAATTGAAAGATGCTTACTCCTTGGAAGGAAAGTTATGACCAACCTAGACAGCATATTAAAAAGCAGAGACATTACTTTGTCAACAAAGGTCCATCTAGTCAAGGCTATGGTTCTTCCAGTAGTCATGTATGGATGTGAGAGTTGGACTATAAAGAAAGCTGAGTGCAGAAGAATTGATGCTTTTGAACTGTGGTGTTGGAGAAGACTCCTGAGAGTCCCTTGGACTGCAAGGAGGTCCAACTAGTCCATCTTAAAGGAAATCAGTCCTGGGTGTTCATTGGAAGGACTGATGTTGAAGCTGAAACTCCAATATTTTGGCCACCTGATGCAAAGAGCTGACTCATTTGAAAAGACCCTGATGTTGGGAAAGATTGAAGGCAGGAGGAGACAGGGACGACAGAGGATGAGATGGTTAGATGGCATCACTGACTCAATGGACATGAGTTTGGGTAAACTCTGGGGGTTGGTGATGGACAGGGAGGCCTGGCGTGCTGCGGTTCATGGGGTTGCAAAGAGTTGGACACGACTGAGTGACTGAACTGAACTGAAACCTAAGTACAACAGAAGTATTATGTTTAATATTGATGACTCTAAAGACATGTCTATATTAATCGAACCAACAAGCTTAAGCCATCTTCAATAGCAGATATCAATTCAGTACTGAATATTTCCCAGATCATATGGTCCTGAAGTTCATCTTGGCCAATTTTTAAAATATTTAATTTATAAGCACTTATTTTTAAGACAATTACATAGAGCTAATTTACCAGTTATTTTTACATACTGACAGAATCAGAGATCCCACAGTTTTTCCATTTGAGGCCCCCCTCTTTCTTTTTTCTCTTTCTTCAATCTCAGAAAGTAGAGATAGTCTAGATAAATGTTCTTGAGAATCCTGGTAGAACATTTACATCTCAAGGCATGTGAGTGAAAAGTCACTCAGTCATGTCTGACTCTGCGACCCCATGGACTGTAGCCCACCAGGCTCGTCCATCCATGGAATTTTCTAGGCAAGAGTACTGAAGTGGGTTGCCGTGGCATAGGGGGAGATAAATACAAATTTCTTTTTCTTTGAATATAGAGAGATTTGTTTTAAGAAATTGGCTTTCACAGTTGGCTTGAGGATCCCCAAACCTGATAGGATAGGTGATTAGGCTGGAAACTCAGGTAAGAGTTCTTGTTCATAGACAATCAGGTAGCAGAATTCCTTCTTGCTTAAGGGAAGTTAGTCTTGTTTTATTAAGGCCTTCAACTGATTGGTTGTGGCCTGCCCACATTACAGAGGACTTCAGTTTTATTAAAATTTCTTTAATGTAAATGCTAATCTCACACAAAAAAATACCTTCACAGAAACATTCAGAATAATTCTTGACTAAATATCTAGGCACTGTGGCTAGGCGAAGTTGATACATAAAATTAACCATCACAGGAAGTAAAGTAGTGTGGTTTTTAAGCCAAATTACTGAATTTTTTAGAATTCGCTTTCGTTTAAAATTTTTTTTAATTTATTTTTAATTGAAAGAAAATTGCTTTACAATATTGTGTTGGTTTCTGCTGTACATCAACATGAATCAGCGATAGGTATACATATGTCCCCTCCTTCTTGAACCTCCCTCCTCCCTCCCATGCCATCCAACCCCTCTAGACTGTCACAGAGCCCCGGTTTGAGTTCTCTGAGGCACCCAGCAAATTCCCACTGGCTATCTATTTTACATGTGGTAGTGTATAAGTTTCCATGCTAC
The DNA here is from genome assembly GCF_033118175.1 of Dama dama. Lineage (NCBI taxonomy): Eukaryota > Metazoa > Chordata > Mammalia > Artiodactyla > Cervidae > Dama > Dama dama. The sequence goes on from NC_083683.1 coordinate 46,223,593, forward strand.
TCTTTTCATCCGTCCCACCCTCTCCTTCCCCTGCTTCCCCAGGTCCATAAGTCTGTTATCTATGTCTGCATCTCCATTGCTGCCCTGCAAATAGGTTTATCAGAAATACCAATTCCTTTTCATGGGAGCATAGCTGAAAACTTCCCAGCTTTGGAAAAACACCCTAGAGGGACTACAAGATAGAAGATAGAGCTCTGGTCACCTATATCAAGGCTAGTCCAGAAGGGAAAATTCTAACCAACCCTCCGCCACAGGCAAAGCCCAGTGCACTAGAGAAGGATACCCTGATGTTGTCCAAGTGAGACCTGTTATTTACCAAAGACCCCTCCACTGGTCAGTGCAAGTACTGCCACACATACAGACAGACAACAACATGGTTCAACAGACAAAATATTAGACAAGGTGTAGCCCGAAGATTCCATTTCCACTCCCAGATGGAGAACTCAGAGTGGTTCACAATGAAGAATTTCCCCATCTTGCACAAGACAGAGTGGCTAACCCCAAAACAACACACACAAATACAAATGATAGATAAGCCACGGTCACACAGATAGAAAATCAGAGGAGGTATAATCTAAAACCTTCACTTCCACTCCCAGACTGAGGGTTCCAAAGAGATTAGCTCAGTTCTTGAAGGAGAACAAGCCCAGAACTGGCTCTCAAGGAACCCAGAGTGGCTGGCCACGATGGAGGGGAGCGAATTCCCAGCCTTTCCATCCCTGTGACGAAGCCATTCTAGCTGAAAAATTGGTGATCATACAAAGGCCACCTCTCCTCACTTTTAAGAATGCACATTGGCCAAACAGAATTACAACAGGATCTCATTTCTCTTTAGTCATAGGTTCATAGCTATAGGTCGATCAGTCTGCCAGGATTTTCTCCAGAGGACTATCAGATGGAATTGAAGATGAAGCATTTCCCATGTTTGATCGATAGAACACTCAAGTGCAGACCAAAAACAAACCAAAATCCTTGCCAGCAACAGAAGCCTCAAACCAAAAACCAAACAGCACAAGGCTCAAATCAGCTTCCAAGTTCCGCTTAGCCTGTGGCCTCTGCCCCAGCAGGTGCCTTTCAAATGGAATTTCCCAGAATGGAAAACTGACACCAGAAGCTCAGCCTCTGTACACTGGTGCTGAATCGAATCTCGGAGACAGGGTTTGGGGGTGAAGTAGAAGAGAAGAGATTTATTGCTTTGCCAGTAAAGGGGGCCACAGTGGACTAATGCCCTCAAAACTGTGTTTCCCAACTTTGGGGGGGGGGTGGTAGGGGGCTGTGAAGAGTCTTTTAGTCAGGATCAGGGATCAGGGTGTGTGCAGGACCCACATTCCTTTAATCCAGAGGTCATCTGGCATCAGGTGATGGGTGAACTGTGACCTTCTCTGGAAAGAAGAGTGTTTCATCACGTCTTCTATTTGATATGAGTTTTAATTCTGCAGGGGAGCTCAGAGATAACATTATGTATATCCCTTGAGGGGGAACCAGGACCCTGCTCCCAAGGCTGCACTACTCTTTCTTGGCTGCTCCTCCTTTGTCTCTGCATTTCCTCCCTTGCCTGATCAGCAAATGTTTGAACCTGCCCTTTGGAACTCAGACAAGGTGACGCAGAAAGGCTTTTGTGCCCAGGAGCCCCATAACATCTTGCTTGGTTTCAAGAAGAGAGGGAAAGAACCATGCATGTGGAGGGGAAGAACATTCCAGGCAGAGGGAGCGGCCTGAATTGCTGGAGCAGAGAAAGCGAGGGAGGTCAGAGAGCAGTGGAGGTGGGCAGGCCTTGTGCATCACCAGAAGGACCGCAGGCTTTACTCAAGAGACTGAGGGAGTCACTGACGGGGGACTGGTGTGCGCTGAAAAAATTCTTTTTGTTTTTCTTTTTGGCTGTACCGCGTGGCATGCGTAACTGCCCTGACCAGGGATTGAACCCATGCCCCCTGTAATGGAAGTGCAGAGTCTTGGCCACTGGACCACTAAGGAAGTCCCTGACAAAGGTTTTAAAAAAAATTAATTTTTTATGACTGTGCTGGATCTTCGTTGCTGCACGGGCTTGTCTCTAGTTGCAGTGAGTGGTGGGGGGCTACTCTCCAATTGCAATGTGCGAGCTCCTCTTGTTGTGCAGCACAGGTCTAGGGCACTCGGGCTTCAGCAGTTGCTAAGAGTGGGCTCAGTGGCTGCAGCTCCCAGGCTCTAGAGCACAGGTCCAGTACATGTGGCATATGGGCCTAGCTGCTCCGAGGCACTTGGGATCTTCCCAAGTGAGGGATCAAACCTGTGTCTCCTGTATTGGTAGGCAGATTCTTTACCACTGAGCCACCAGGCATGCCCCTGACAAAGCTTTAAAAGACACCTGTGTTGCTGTGTTGAGAAGAGATGAGAGGGGCATGGAGGCAGGGACACAGTGGCCTGGTGGGAAGTACTGAAGGTGAGAGATCTGGATCCCTTTGAAGGTAGAAGTGACAGGATTCCCTGATGGAGTCAGGGCTGGATGTGAGAATGGGGAGTCAAAGATGGCTCAAGCCTTTTGGCCCCAAGCTGGAAAGATGATGTTGCCATCAGTTGAGATGGGAAGGACCATGCAGGAACAGGTTTGGGGAGAAGAGCAGGAGGCTGATCTTGCACGTTCAGTGTTAGGTGTTATCCCAGACCCTGGGATAACTGTTATGCCAGGTCCCTGCCCTGTCTTCCCAACATGGTGCTCTAGTCTGTACAAGGGGACCAAGAGGGGCTCCTTCTCTCTCTCTGGTGGCCACACAGCCAGCCCATGTCCTGGTGGCCTCCCTGCAGTGCCACCTGGGTGACACAGCCCAGCATACCCATTTGGGCCAGGCTGACAGTGGGACTCGGACACCACAGGCCTCCCAGCTGAGCTCCTTTGGCATTGAGATCCCTTCTGCACCACCCCTCGAGGCAGCTCTGGGTGCTCATGACATGCCACAGACTCTAGTCTGTCTGCTGGCTCCTCGGACTGCACGGACCATTTCTAAGTTGTGACAGAAACAGCATTTATTGACAAGTGAGCATTTATTGAGTGTTTACTATGTGCAGAGCACTGTGCAACACAAGACGGATGGGGGAAGATAGAGAGGAGGGTGCCATCTGAGAACCAAAAGGAGCCCTGCCCCCAAAGGGCTCATCGTCTAGCTGGGAGGCACTGCCCAGATACAGAATTGCAGCTTAAAGACCCAAAAGAGTATTGAAGCAACCCGTGCAGGGGCAAAGTTTTCTGGCGCAAAGTGGGAGTGCAGAGGTGGATGCCTCCACCTGAGGCCCAGTGGCCAGCCCCTCCTCCCCTCAGCTCAGAATCTCCTCATTCTCCAGCTTGGGGACCTAAGTTCTGTCCATCTGCCTCCATGCTGCCCTGCCTCTGTCTGGTTTGGTATGTGGCCTCCGCCCTTCTCCAGACTGGGCGCTCTTTGAGGGCAGAAACCAGCCTGTGTTCTTCGTCACTGTCTCCCCACCTGGCTCAGAAACTGGGACACAAACATGCTTAATAGGTGTAGTTCCCCTCCATCCCATCACTTGAATCCTGCTTTGACTTCTGACCTCAGTGATCCCAATCTGGGCAATGGGGGCTGGAAGCAGTGGGGTTTTCACATTTAGTTCAGGGGACAGTGTCGTCTTGGAAGAGGAACAGCTGTAGGGAGAAATTTTTGGCAACTTCTGGAGGGATCTGTGGAGAAGGAAATGACAACCCACTCCAGTATTCTTGCCTGAAAAATCCCATGGACAGAGGAGCCTCGTGGGTCAGAGTCCAGGAGTTGCAAAGAGTCAGAAACTATTGAGTGACTGAGCAGAGAGGGATCTGTTGGGGAGAAGTGAGGAGGGGATGAAATACCTGAGACACGTCAAGGCTTGGCTTACAGCTCAGAACCTTGCTGCCTTTGAAATTCTAGTGCAAGGACACTCAGCTGCCAGAAGTACAGCCTGGGGGTCACTTTGGACTCTGACTTGCCCCCTCCTCCAGGAACGAGGCCAGGTGACTGTCATCAGCTGTTCAAGGATTGAGAGAATCATCTCCATAGCATCTATGACTGAGGGCAGGCTTTTTCTAACCCGAAGGAAGGTTTGCTCAAGGAAGACAGAAAAGAGCTTAGAGGAGGCAGTGGGCATGATTACAGATATGTGTTCCTTATCCAGTTTGTCTCTGAAGGGAGTGGAGGGCCCAAAGGGGCTGGAAGCTCTGGTGCACAATGATGCTTGTGCAGTGTGGGACAGACACAGAGAAAAGCCTTGAAAGCATGAAGGCATCAGAGCATGGAGAAGGGGGCTCACGGTGTGGTCCTTAGGTCAGCTATGCAACAAGCTGGAGAGGGAGGGGAGCACGGCTGGCATGGGTGGTGGGAGGAGGGGAGGCGAGGAGAGAACAGTCAATGTGCAGGCTCAGGGTTGGGATTGGTGAAGAAGCTGGATCAGGATGGGGCTAGCCCCACACCCATCTCCTGCTGGTACCTTGGGGCCCCAGGGCCTGCCTTTGCTTTAACCACCAACTAAAGGAGGTACAGGAGGCCAAAGGTCATGCTCCTTCTGCATTCTTCCCCCCCACCCCACCCCACCCCACCCCACCCCCAGGAACAGAAATAACAAAATGATCCCACTAATGCGTGATAATGGTATGAGGACTTACAGTTCACACAGCATCTTTACATGCATGATCTCACTTAATCCCAGTTAATCTCATTTGAGAAACATCGCACTGGCCTGGAAATTTAGAAGGCCCGGCTCTAGACATAGACCTGTCTCTGCTTAGACAAGTCATTTCCCCTTCTTTGGCCTAGAGAGTGCTAGGCTGCTCTCTCTGCAATAAGGTCCTATGGGGGGAGCCAGAAGGGAGGGGGCAGAAGGGCTGGGGAGGTGGAAGGGAGAGAGGGGAAGAAGAGCTGCTTCCTGGGAAGGGGCCAGAAGTGGGATAGGTGATGGGGACATGTTGCCTGGTGCCTGTGGTTACGTGCCTGAGTGCCTTGCCCAGCCAGCCATAGGTGTGTGCTGGGTGAGAGGGCTCACTTGCGAAACTGAGTGTCTCCTTTCAAGAAGTGTCTAGTTGCAAATCTTCCTCCTCCCAAGACAAAGGCCAGGGGCCCACTAAGGCCTTTTGTTTTCTCTGCCACAGTGGGAGGCTAATCTCTCAGTCTGGAGCCCCCCCCACCCCTCCCAGATGGGGTCGCAGGTACACCTGCTGGCTATGCACATACACACATATGCCTGCTTCTTCCTGGGGTGAGGTCCTCTCTTAGGGCAGGAGGGAGGTCCTTGGCCTCACTTTCCCTCTCTCCCCTCCCATCCCAGGCCAATTCTGGGGGAAGCTGTCTTCTGGTTGAAACCTCGCTACCTCTAGCGAGGGTTCCTGGCAAATCTTAGGAGCCAGTGCTGCAGCTTGGGGAAACTTCCCTGAAGGGGCAGAGCCGGGAGTGGAAATCAGTGCCTCCCTCCAGCCCTCTCAGAGTGGCCTCCACACCGGCCTCTTCCCTTCTACCGGGGAGCGCGCTTAGCGCTCCTGGGGACAGGACGCCTCCACTGCAGAGGACGCGGATTTATTGCAGGTGGGGAGAGAGGGGTCAAGAAGTGAGTGAGAGGTGATCAGCCAGGGCACACTTGCGCCAGCGCAGGCACACCTGCTTACACTCGGGAGTGTGCACAGCCCTGCACTTGGGGACAGAAGGGCACTGGGGGAGGAACACGCAAATAATCCTGGGGCACCTTTTCCAGCTCCCGTCCCCCAGCCCCCCAGTACACTTGCGCAGGCTCTCGGAGGAGGCTTCTAGCTCCGCCCTCCCTCCCCAGCTCGGCGGGCGCCGTTGTCCCCAGCTCCCTGCCAGGCGCCGCAGGGTCTACTACTTGCTGCCCCGCAGCCTCAGGCCAGGGGAATCTGCCCGGCTCACCGCGGTGCCCGGGGCCCTGGCCGCTCGGCGCGTCTTGGAAGCAGCTACTGTGCCCTGGGGGCCGGCTTCGAGCCTGGGGAGAGGGGCTCCGGCGGGGTGGCGGGCGGGCGGGCGAGCTCCCCCAGCCCGTCCGGGCGTTCAGGCCTTGCTGCCGCGCGGGAGGCTCTGCGGGGAGTGCAGCTCCACCGACTGCCGCCGCCGCACTTCGCGCTCCTCCCAGTCGGCGTCGGGCTCCAGACCCTTCAGCACCGCCAGGCGCTCCGACAGGCTCTTGGCGGGCGGGAACAGCACGTAGTTGTAGAGGAGCGAGGCCACGATGGCGCCGACCAAGGGTCCGATCCAGAAGACCTGCGGGGCGAGCGAGAGGGCGGCTCGAGGGATGCTCCTTTCCCCGTTGGCGTTGAAAGGGGGCCTCGCGCGGTGAAGGGTATCAAACGCTCTTCCGTGCGAATAGTGAGCAGGAGCGAGCAGCTGGGAAGACTTGTTAGTTGGGGGCTAATGGGGCGAATTCGGTGCGGACTCCCTGGTAACCTTGGACAAGTTACTTGCCCTCTTTCTGCCTGTTTCCTCACTCTAATACCTAACGCCTAGGGTTGTTGTGAAAACCCTATGAGTCAATATTTGCAAAGCACTTAGAATAAGTCCTGGCACATACTAAGAAAGTGCTAGATAAGTGCTAAATGATAGAAATATGTAGCCTAGTATAAATATTACCATTTATCGAATTCGAAGGCACTGCGTCATCTCTTTTAAACCGGTAACCTCGCTTAATCTTTCCCCAAAGCCAAAGGAACCACTGTTATCCTCATTTGTAGATGTAGAAACGGAGTCTCTGGCCGTCAGACCTGAAAGGTGGACCCAAGGCTCCCGGTAGCCCCAGGAGGAGGATTGGGGGCTAGCCCCAGGAGGAGGACTGGGGGCGGGGTGGATTTGCTGATCCCACTGCTGTCCCTTCTAGTGGAGATGGGTTTCTGCGGGAGGGGAAGACAGGGAGGTTTCGGCCATTACCCAGTGGTCATCAAACTTGCCGGTGATGATAGCTGGAGCCAGGGAGCGGGCAGGATTCATGGAGCAGCCAGTGTAGTGGATCTGCAGTGGAGGCAGGAGTCAGGGAGGGGAGTGGGGTGAGGATAGGGCCAGAGTCTTTGTGCCCCTCTCCAGTGCTTGACCTCAACCTAAAGGGCATTCATAGATGGACAATTAAGTTCGTGCTATATTTACAGGGCTTGCTATTCATTTGAAGCTGGAGTGCTATCTGTCCCTTTGTGGTGCCTGGGGGTCAAACCCTCTGGAGTATGTCCATGTGTCTGTCCCTCTGGGGGTGTCTCTGTGGCTCTCACTTTCGGGGGTTCTGTGTATCTATCTCTAGAGCAGTCTGTGTATCTGTTTCTTTGGGGAAGGTCTGTGTCTGTCCCTCCAGGGAGGCTGGAATCAGTGGCCATGACCTACCCCAAGGAGGTGGCCCAGGGCCACAGAGAACCCGATGGAGAGGGCAGGGGTGCCCACGTTGTCTCCACGGCGCTCGTCGGTGGAGGCGAAGATGCAGAGCACGAGCTGCAGTGTCAGGAAAAGCTCCACAGTAACCGCCTGGCCAGCTGTCGAGTTGTTGCTGAGCTGGGGACAGAGGAGGGGGCACACTGAGCATGCTCCCCACATTGGTGTCATCTTCCTGCCCACCTGCAGCCAGGGACCCAGATAGGCTTCCAGGCTCAATCCACCAGGGCGCACCAGCCACCTTAGTCCACACTACTGGTGGGTTCTTACTGGGCCATGGTACACAGGCAGGGGGATGGACCCTACGACTGACTGTGGTTCCCAGGCTAGAGGTAGGGAAACCGACTCCATAGCCCATTAGGTTTGGTGACTGGGATTGTGTGCCTGCAGTGTGAGAGGAAAAGGGTACTGAGATGTGGAATTTCTGTTTCCTGAAGAACAAGGAGGGAAGAGGTTTTGATTGCAGCAGGAAGTTTTAGGCCTGGTTACAGGAAGACCTTCCTCTCTATTTAAGACACAGGATACTGGTGTAATGAGAGGCCAGTGGTCTTTCCTCCTATGGTCAAAAGGCTCCCAGGAACAGGATCAAGGGACTGGCTCAGGGGGCTGGCGCTAATGTGTTCCCTTCCCCCAGGAGCCCAGTGTACAACTGTGCTTGTTCCCCTTTACCTTGCCTATTCCTACTGCATTCAGGCATCAGTTTTGCCCTGTGGATTTGCTCTCTGCACTTCCTGCAGAGGTTGAGGTGGGGGTCCTGGAGCCCTGTACTGTGATGCCTCCACCCCCATGTGGGGCACCCATGGTCCCAGCAGACCTTACCTTGTAACAAGAAAACCTGGGGCTGAGTGAAGAGGTGATTTCATAACTCGGCCGCACCCAGTACTGGATTTCTCTCTGGGTTTTGTTATCTTGAACCTTACACCCTGCCCTCTGGGTCTGGGCACTGCGCTGGGTGAAGCTGGGATAGCCCTGAGCTCCCATACTCCTTCTCCAGGCTCTGAACCCCCACCTTGGATCCTAACCATCGAGATGGCACCCTTGGGCCTCTCTGGAGTCTAACCTCAACTCCCTCTCATCTTCCAAAGTCAGAGCATATAGTGGGGGGCTGTGAACAGCTTTGGAGGCAGATACTTTGGAGCCTCTGACTTGCTGTGGGGCTCTATTTATTTCAGCCTCAGTTTGTCTTTCTGTAAAATGGGGATAGCAGAATGGATCCTGGAGGACTGTGAGACAAATGGAAATGACAAAGGCAGAGCCCCAGCCCCATTCCCTGGTAAAGAGTGATCTAAAGGAGAGCGTATGGACATGGGTTCGGTGCCAGACAGCTCTGGGTCCGTTTCCAGGTGCTGACACGGCTCTGTGATTTGAATCAATTGAATGCCGAACCTCAATTTTACCACTCACAGTGGAGGATCCCAGAATTCTCCTTACAGTGTTGTACCAAGAATGAAATGAAATCTAGCCTGCCACAAAGCAGATGCACATCAGTGGTAAATTCTTGGTGGGCAGACTGGCTTTTCCATTGACTTCAGCCATGGGGTTCATCTGGCTCTTGCTAGCCTCAGGACAAGTCAGTCCCACTGCTGCCCCATTCCAGCCAGGAAGGTTCTCACCAGGTCATCAAGATGGTAAATGCTGGGCAGAAACTCAGAGGATCCTCCCAGACCCTTCCCTCCTGAGGGCCCCAGTCAACTGTGAGATGATGGAAGAGCAGGAGGTCATGTCCTCATGTCCTTAGCTCAAGGCCCCTTAGCACTCCCATTGCCCTGCTATTAGAGGAGATTTTCCAGCCACACATTCTGAGGCTTTCTTGTCCATGCTTTCAGGAAGTTCTTCTTTTAGTCTAACTAGACCTCATCTTGCTGCAAGCTGAACTAATTTCATTCTCAATGGAAATGGTCAGACTTCTCAGTCTATCCATCACAGTGGTCACTCTTGCCTTCTCTCAAACTTGAGCCCCCAGACTCATCATATTTTCCATTTTGAAGAGAGAAGTTCCCCATTTGGGACACCCCTGCTCCTTGCATGAGGAAGGCCACCTATACAGGGGAGGGGATGGCCACAGAGACCATGCAGGACTCTTCAGAGACATCAGAGCTTTTATCCAGTGGCCCAGGGATAGAGAAGGCCAAGAAATGCAGGAGATTGAGACATGAAAGAAGCACTCGCCTTCCTGGCTTGGAAGAGGAGCAAGAGTTAGAGCTGTGTTGAGGGACACAGGCTGTCTCTTCCCACCCATGCCCTCAGATGCCCAGGCCTTGCCCAGACCCAGGATAGGTAGAGGGCAGGGGTGTGGAGGGGGAGGGGCCATAGCGTCACCCTTAGCTCCCAAAGCCACTGGTCATGTCATCAGCTCATGGGCTCTGGGGATGTGCTTCAAGGTCTGGAGAGACCTTTCCCCTTTAGCTTTGCCCTGGGTTCTGCTACTTTCCTTGATATTGACAAACTGTAGAGCTTTTAGCCTGTCATTTCCCTTCTCTGAGCCTCAGTTTCCTCATTTGCAAAACAAGGCTTAGATGGTAGCTCAAGGAGGGAACATTGGTGGGGTAGAGAGATCACAGGTTTTACAGTCAAGCCTGGGTTTAAAGACTGGCTTTGGTACTTCCCCTTTCTGAGTCTCAGCTTCCATGTCCTTAAGAAATGGATCTTCTCATCCCTCCCTTACAGGTTGTCCTAAGTTATCCACCTGTGGCTTGCATGGAGCCCCTGCTGTTGAGCCCTGTACACAGTGGATGCTGAAGGAATGTTGGGTCCTTCTTCCCTCAGGAAGATGCTGGGGACTAGCTCTCTGAAGTTCCTTCTTCATAGTCTATTCATGTCTGCTTGGAGACTCCATCCTCCATGGGTCCTAGCACAGAGCTTGCTGCAATGCGAGCATCAAGTCAAGAGAGTCCTTGATGTGGCTCTCCCTCCAAGAGGCTCAGGGCAGAAGGTACCAGCAGACCCGTGGGTACCCAGCCGCTGCTCTGACATTACTGCTCCTTCCACCCTGACTCTCCTGTGGCAGCCACGTTCCTGGCTCCAGCATTTCTGCCCCTTCCCCATCCCACCTCTCTCTGTCTCTCCACCTAGACCCGCACCCAGATGTGGTCCCTCCCATCTCATCCTTCACAAGGGACTTCCCAGGATCTGCCCTTGTGGAAAGGACACAGTTCTGGCTACTCACGGCATTGACAGCCAGGTCCCCTCGGATATCTGGTGGTGTGATCTCATGGAGCAGGGCGGCCCCGGCCACAGCCCCCAGCAGCTGGGCAGTCACGTAGAAGACAGCGCGGAGAAAGGAGACGTGGCAGCCCACCAGGCAGGCCACAGTCACGGCAGGGTTGATGTGGGCCCCGCTGACGTGGCCCAGAGCCTGCACCAGAGTGCCAATAGCCAGGCCGAAGGCCATGGCAATCTGCAGCACAGAGGGCAAGGCCTGTGGCCAGTTGAGGGCTGAGCCGAGGCCAAAGAAGACAAAGAGGAGTGTGGCCAGGAACTCTGCGAGCACTGCCCTGGAGAAGGCTATGGACCGGAGTTCCCACATGCTGCGGAGCCTTCCGTGGGCTGGCCCAGGGGTCTCAGGGGCGGGGAGCTTGCAGCTCTCACTCTCCCTCCGTCTGTCTGTCTGTCTCTCTCTCAGGGTCTCTGGGGAGGCTGGTCTTGGGCATTTATAGGGTCCCTCCATCCTGAATTTGGACACGTGAGATGTAGGTGGAGTCTGGCCGATACCTCTTCTCCCCTGTAGCTGCCTCCTGCCCCCACCTCCTAGCCCTGGGTGCAGCATGCCTATCACCCCATCTAGGACTTCACAGCTGAATGGTGTTCCCCATTAATGAGCTCCAGGTAGGGATTGACGTCCCCTAGTTTTCCGTGTTTGTTCCCTAGGTTATCCCAGGGCAGCTGCCCCAGGGCCTCCCCCGCCCCCACCCGTCCTATGAGGATTCTGTAGGGTTTATGCTGCCAAACCCCTCTCTCTGATTCAAACTGTTGGCCAAGTCAAGGGCAACACCTTACAGAACTGACCATGAAACAGGGTGTCAATGCTACCCTTTCTGGAGATCGGGACATTCTTCCTGCTGACTGACCTCCATCTCACAGGGGATGGAAAACAACCGGTTGGTGTGACATGAACCTTCCAAGGCATAAAGATTTCGTGTCTCTCCTGTGTTCGCTTTCTTGCATTCAGTCATCCATAAATCATTAAGCTTCACTTGCTCCCTGGAACCCCTGCCAAATAGCAGCTTTCATAGCCTGGAAGCAGGGGGCGCGGTTTAAGAGGCGCTGGGACCCTGGCCTTGGGTGATGGAGTCAAGCTCAGGTCGGCTGAGGAAGCTGTGGATTTCCATTCCATGGTGCATCTCTGTGATTTCCAAAGGGGATAATAAACCTATGTGGGCTTGGGGTTTAGATTAAATGAACCAATGTCTGGAAAGTGTTCAGAGCTGCTCCTGGCCCACAGCAAGCTGTCAGTTGATATCATCTGTTATTAATAGCATTATTTATACCGTCAGGAGAGACCAAGACTCCCCAAACTCACATGTTAGGGTCCCAGAAGCTGTGACAGGCTCTAGGCACCCCTAGAGCTCGGAGACACCCAAGCCGCAGTGGGAGGATGTTTCTATGGGGCAGTGAGCTGTGCGGGCTCGGGGTGACTGCAGTAAGTGACTCCCCGGTCTGAGTGCCCACTCAGTCCAGCCTCTGGGCAGTGCCACCTCCTGCCATCAATGCTGCCCTGACCTGGGGTCCAGGAGACATTAGATCCCATCACATCACATTTCTTTGATCTCTCCAGCCCTGCTCCCTGTCCTAGGGACCCAGAGGCAGGATCAGGGTCTAAGTGAGACTAAGAGAACCAGCTTCTTGACTCTGCTCTACCTCCTGTCCCCAGGGCAAGTCACAGTCCCAGGAACGGAAATCTGAGAACGATTGGAAACCGCAGAGTGGAGCCCCCCTTGATGCCATGTGCCCTCGAATGGGCCACACACACGTTCTTATCTCTCCTCTTTGATCAAAGTGTTCATGACCTTGAGAGAGAGAGAGAAAGTGGCTGACCCATGAGTCTGGGCAGGATCTCCCCTTACCTAGTCAAGTGAAAAGTCTCTTACCTCCCAATAAACCCCTCAAGAGGTGTCGTGACTTCTCTCCGTAGCCCTCAATCCACACCCCCAAACTGTGCATGTGTATATTGGCCATTCAGTCACACGGCCATAAATTTAGAACCCAGTGGTAAGATACCACTCTAAGATAGAGGTGGTCTAGCCTATGAATCTCATTTTACAGATTACAACATGAAGTGCAGAGAGATTGAGATTCACTCATGTTCTGGTCTGGACACAAGTCTGAAAGGGGGGAGGATGCCAGCCATGACTGGGCCCCTAGTCGGGCTGTGCATTCTTATTTTTTTATTTAAAATTTATATTTTATTTAAATACATTTTATCTTCCCTCTAGTTGAGGCACATGGGCTCAGTAGTTGCAGCTCGTGGGCTTAGTTGCCTCAGCACGTGGGCTCTTAGTTCCCTAATCAGGGATCGAACTTGTGTCCCCTGCATTGGAAGGTGAACTCTTAACCCCTGGACCACCAGGGAGGTCCCTGTGCATTCCTTCTGAGCCAGAGTGGAAGGTGTTCCTGAGAAGCTGGACGGTTCTAGCCGTGGTCCCTATTTGGTGAGGAGTTCCCACCCGGGGAGGTTTGCATTTTGTTTACAGTGATCACAGCACTGCGTAATTTAAAAAAAGTAATTTTGCTTAATTATATTTAATGAACAGAGGAAACATTGTTTCAGCTATGTATTTTTTGGTTAGTATGCATGCTGTATGCTGTGTGTGTGTGTGTTCAGTTGTGTCCGACTCTTTGAGACCCCATTGATTGTAGCCCACCAGGCTCCTCCATCCATGGAATTTTCCAGCAAGAATACTGGAGCAGTCTGCTATTTCCTACTCCAGGGGATCTTCCCAACCTAGGGACTGAAGACACCGGGTCTTAGGAGGAATAAGATGCCATCAGTTGTGTGATGCAGTGCTAACTAGAGTGTGACAAAAATGCTTGGAGACAGATGGTGAGATGGTCACACAACACTGGGCATGTACCTGATACCACTGAATCGTGCACATATAGATGGTTAGGGTGGTAGGTTTTATGTTATCTTAGAAATAATTTTTAAACATAAGTGAAGGAAAACAACCCCCCAAATACTTTATTCCTAATTTTTGTTTTGTACTTATTGAAAAAAGTCTTTCAGATTTACGTAGCTATCAGAAGAAAAGCTATGACAAATCTAGACAACATATTAAAAAGCAGAGACATTATTTAGCTGACCATAGTCTGTCTAGTCAAAGCTATGGTTTTTTTAGTAGTCATATATGGATGTGAGAGCTGGACAATAAAAAACGCTGAGCACCATGAATTGTTGCCTTCAAACCGTGGTGCTGGAGAAGACTCTTGAGAGTCCCTTGGACAGCACGGAGTTCAAACTAGTCAGTCCTAAAGGATATCAACCCTGAATATTTATTGGAAAGTCTGATGCTGAAGCTGAAGCTCCAGTACTTTGACCACCTGATGCAAAGAGCTGACTCATTTGAAAAGACCCTGATGCTGGGAAAGATTGAAGGCACGAGGAGAAACAGACGACAGAGGATGAGATGGTTGGATGGCATCACCAACTCAATGGACATGAGTTTGAGCAAATGAAAGACAAGGAAGCCTGGCGTGCTGCAGTCCATGGGGTCACAAAGAGTCGGACATGACAGACTAACTGAACAACAATAGCATTTAGTCAAAAGTCACTCTTATGAACACATGAAAACAGGATATTATAAGCAAAACAAATTGGCTAAAAGAGTTCTAAAATTTCTTCACATTCAGAGTTTGACTTTCCTAAAATCCTTTTTTGATTCCAAGTTGAGTCCTTGATGTTTTATACACAGTTTCACACTCTGTGCCATCTGAAGTGTAGTGATCCATCATTTCTTACAAGATTGTCTGCCATGTCTCTGTAAGCATACCTCGGGTGTTTTCTTGCTTCATGTGTGACTGGCAATCATTTTGCCCTTTTCTCAGTAGTAAAACAACAATTTCATCTACTTGTGGGGCTCTTCCTTTCTGGGGTCCCATAAAACACTTGGCAGTTGTCTTACAAGAAAGTACAGACTTGCGGTCATTCTTCAATAACAACTGTTTGCTTCACTCACGTCATAGTCATATTCTTGGCAGGCTGCACTGTTTCTGTGTCCCTCTGTACATAAAATAACTTTGTTTAACTGCTAAACCATGGTGTAACTTTTTGAAGACATTTTCAATAGCAATTAAACTGAACAGATGTAGGAATGAGAAGGCGTGAAACTCAAAGGACCAAATTTAAGTATGCCCCGGTAATGACAACCGCTCCCAGCTGTTGTAAGATACCACGATCATTAAGACATTAGAAGGAGAGTAAAAAGGTACACCTTAGAACTGATGAAATATAGCAGTTATAAGACTAAACTTGCGTTTAGTGCTCACTGTCTCATGAACTCCTAGACATTCCTACATACATTAACACTGTTAATCTTCACTGCAATCCTATGAGCTAAAATTATCATCTCATTTTTTATGAGATGAGGAAAATGAGAGAGATTAAGTAACTTTCTTGAGATCACACAGCTAATAAGGGGGGGAGGCAGAATTAGAATCCCAGGTGTTTGGTGTTTTTGGTTTATTTTTTTGGCTGTGCCACGTGACTTGCGGGAATCTTAGTTCCCCAACTACGGACTGAACTGGGTCCCCTGCAGAGGCATGGAGTCGGAACCACTGCACCACCAGGCACGTCTCTGGAAGTCTGACTTCGAGAGGACATTTTCAATTGTGAAAGTGAATTTCTACCTTATACCCACCCTGTGAAATAATCAAGATAGGGAAGAAGTGAGAAAGAAGATTAAAGGATGCTGAGGACTAAAGAAGCAGGGATTTGTATGTGGTTTGCTGGAGGCTTGAAGGAGGTGGCTTGAAGGAGAGTCTGGAAAAACAGAGGTAGGAGGAGGGGATCTGTGGGGAGCTGGGCCAGTAAGGGAGTCCCACGTGGGAGCACAGTGACAGAATTCAGGAGCGGTGCTATCTGACAGATAACAGGTGTGTTTCCTGCTCTGAGTGGAGCTGCAGGTGCCCTCCATCCTCCCATCAAGGTCAGTAAAAGCAGGTCACACACCACAGCTTGTGCGGCTGGAACTCTGGGGAAGGAGAGACAAAGAACAGGGCAGATCCATAGTGGCTGAAGTGGGACAGAATAAAAAGAGAGCCTCCAGAAGCAGCGGGTGGGAGGGGTGGGAGCCTGGGGCTCCGGTCCCCTCTGGAAGCCCCAGAAACCTTGCAGGGGATCGGGTCCATGGAGTTCTGGGATGGAATGTGAGTGTTTCTATGGAGGGTTGCCAGATAAAACACAGGGTGCCCAGGTACATGTGAATTTCAGAGAAAACAAATTGTTTAGCACAAGTAGATTCAACGCAATATTTGGGACATACTTACATTGAAAATTTACTCATTATATGAAATCGAAATTGAACCAGGGTATCCTGTATTTTTCTTTACTAAATCTGACAACTACTCTATGCGGAAGTGAAGAGAGGACCTAGAGGACTGAAAGCCTGGGGGCATCTGGATTTCAAACTAAATTCTCACACGGACTTTTGGGAATGTGTCTTAATGGCCTCATTTAACCCAGGAGGAAACTGAGGCACAGAGAGGTTATAAAAGTTGCCTGTGGACTTCCCTGGTGGCCCAGTGGTTAAGAATCTGCCTGCCAATGCAAGGGACAAGGGTTCGATCCCTGATCCAGGAAGATCTCACATGCCTCGGAGCAACTAAGTTTGTGAGCCACAGCTACTGAGCCTGAGCTCTAGGGCCTGGGCGCTGCAGCAAGAGAAGCCACTGCAATAAGAGGCCCACTCACCGCAATGAAGAGTAGCCCCTGTTCTCAGCAACTGGTGAAAGCCCACACACTGCAACCAAGACCCAGAGCAGCCAAAAAAAGGAAAGTTGCCTAAGATCAAAGCTAAGTAGCTGAGATAAGCTATAAGTACAGGTCTGTTTGATTTAGAAATTCAGAATTCTGCCCCTGGGGTTGGCTGACTTTGTCCCCAAAGGCCAGGCACTCCTGAAAGCTGAGGCCCAGGTAGAGACAGGCTCAGGCTCCTGAGGAGACAAAGATAGCTTCTGGCTATCTCCCTCCTGCCAATGCAGTAGGACACAGGGATGAAGAAGACTTCACCTGACCTCCTATAGCTCCCACTGCCCGCAGGACCAGGCCAGACCAACCCCTCCACCTTGGGGCCCTGATCCATGTTGTTCCCTCTGCCTGGGATGTGTGTCCCACCATTTTCTCACAGCCAAATTTTTCCTCAAACTCTAGACCAGTGACTTTCAAACCCTTTTAATTGAGACTTGCAGGAAGAAACGCATTTAATATCTTAACCCATTGACATTATCTCAATAAAAAGAGATATAACTATAACATTACACAAAGCAATATTTCCTAAATGTGATGTTTTAAATTTCTCTACTCTGTTTCACTAAAAAACTCATTAAGGTCACAGCTACTAAATAGACTTCATGACCCACCAACAGGTTGCCACTCAGTTTGAAGAACACTGTTTTTGATTCTGGCTTAAAAATCCCTTTCTCAGTGGGGAAGAGAGTGTTGGTGGATTTAAAAGGGGTTGGGAACAAGCTTGTTTTCTTTGCAGAGAATTAGGTGTGAGTAAGAGATTCCCTGGTGGCTCAGATGGTAAAGAATCTGACTGCAGTGCAGGAGACCTGGGTTTGTTTCCTGGGTCAGGAAGATCTCCTGGAGAAGGGATGGTTACCCACTCCATGGACAGAAAAGCCTGGGGGCTACAGTTCATGGGGTCGCTAAGAGTCGGATACAACTGAAGCCACTTAGCATGCAAGCATGTTAATCATAAACTCAGAACCTAGTACTGGGCCTGGCACATTACAGGTGCTTGGTCAATGTTTGTCAAGTGGATAATGAGCAAATCCACCAGTTCTGGTCCCCTCAGCCTCACCCCAGCCCACTTACACCCTGCCCAGCACCCTCTGTGTTGCAGCCACATGACCCTCTTCAGGGACCTGATCGGAAGAGAAGCTGATTCTTAGAGTTTGGGCAGAGAGAGGGAGGCATGCATTTGTGCACTTGTGCATGGAATAGGGGTTGGAAGCAAGCTTGTGCTCATTTGAAAAGGATCAGGCATGAGTAAGGGACTTGGGGCAGGGAGACCTTTCTAATAACAACTCTGCCTTGTGAAGTAGTGAGTTCCTGGACTCTTGGAGGATCCAATGAAGGCTGAGCAAACACTGGGGAAGCTATGGCAGGAGTTTGAGCACCAGGATGAGCGCCAGATGAGTGGACAAATGGGGCCACGTACAGCTCTGCCGCGTGGAGAAGCCCAGCATTCAGGTTTATAAAGCTTCTGCACAGGTGGGCAATGGGGAACCATTGTGGGTGCTAGCAGAAGGGGAGACCAGCCAGGAGGAGGACATATTGCTCCCCTCTTGACTGAACTCCTTCCAGTCCCTGGCTTCCTGTCCCATCACATCTGGGGAAGGCTGGCCAGTGTGGAGGCCCCAAAGGGCCAAGGGTGCCTTGGCAGCACCCTCCCTGGGGGAGCGGGAGTCCTCCCTGCAGGGCAGGAAGGCAGAGAGGGAAGTATGTGCCAGCTGACCCGGGAGAGCTGGTGTCTCTGCCCTACAGGGAGAGACAGGAGCTGTGAGTGCTAGGGTCAAGCTGTGCCGGGGTCATTACCAGATCAGGGAGTGGTAATGAGTTGAAAGGGCTATGGGCAGCGCCCCATGACCTTGCTTGCAAAGGTCACCCAAACCTGTCTGACTCCCCGCTCAGAACAGCCGCAGCTGAGCCACCCTGGCTGCACAGGCCTCTAGCATCTATGGCTCCAGCGATTGGGTGACCAGCAGGACCCTGATCAGGCTCTGGTCAGGGCCCCTCTCCACTCCCCCCCAACATACCATCATGCCCGGCTTCCTCCTACCCTGGCACCACACCCCCTCATGCCCCTCCCAAGCCTGTCAACCTCACGCCTCTCCTTGAGGCCGGCCCTGCCAGTCTGATGTGTGAGGCACCAAGCTAGGCTCACATGGCTTCTCCTGACCAGTCATCCTGGCCATGTGGGCAAGTGGGCACCAACCCCATGTATGGATGAGACTAAGGGAGGCTCAAGAACCTTAAGCTGAGTGCCACTTCCGCTGCCCCCTCCCCAGAGCACTGCCTCACCTTGGTGACATCACGGATCATGCCGTCCTGGCTAAAACTCTGAGGACAGAAACTGTATCAAATTTATCCTTGTAGTCCTGATGCTTAATACGTGACTGGCATGGTGTAGACACTTTTGAAAATGTTTGGGGAGTGAATTGTTTGCTCAAGGTCAAACAGCTAGGAAGTAGCTAAGCCATAATTCAAACTCAAACCTTCCTCCATCCCAACCCAGTCTCCCACACCCTTCATCCTCCTCCAGGAAGCCTTCCCAGACTTACTCAGTCATGGCAACTTCCCACCCCACTCCCCAGAATCCTGGGTGTTTGCCTCATCCTCCTTCTCCCTGTTCTCCCTGAAGGCAGGGTCCTGGGATAGCGTCTCAGCCTGGTTCAGATCCCCCAGCTCTGCCCCCAGAACTCAAGAAGAGCTCTGTGAATGCAGGATGTCCAGCCTGGGGATGGGGAGGGCTCAGGAGAGGAAGATGTCTTCAAGCCTGTGGGCCCAGCCACCTGCCTCATGACCCCTGCTCATCCAGCCACAATTCCGCCTGGTACTGGGCCTGCCGACTCCTCGTGAGAGTTGACCCAGGCCTTGGTATTCGCCCAGGGTGGGTCCAGGTGGGGCAGGTAATCCTCTGCTCATTTTGCTGCAATTCAATATCAACCTCCAATTTGCACGCTCTGCTGCCATCCTTCCCTCCTCCCTCCGGCCTCAGCTGGGGGAAGGGAGAATTCACGGCTCTCTAGGGTGCTCCTGAGGGACCCTTGGGAGTTCTTCCAACTGACCACAGCCCCGTGCCTGCTCTGGGTGGAGCATCAGTCTTGGGATGAAGGGACCAGTTTCCCCACCAAGGGAGCAAGACCTGATGTCCAGCAGCCTGGGGTGGATTCCGGGTCCACCTTGTAGGAATTCAAAGCCACTCAGGCTCTCCAAGCTTCTGGGTGAACAGTTGTATAAAAGTCCCTGCACATGGTGAGTGTTCAAAAACTCCCTAGGGATCTCCCTAGGGGCTGAGGGTTTGTGGCTTTGGAGAGTCCCGTTCTCACCCAACCACCCACCTTGGGCGGCAACATGGGCCCGTCCTCCCTGGTTCTAGCTGACGGATGTCTGTTTTCTTGGGATTTTAGAGCCCTTGAAGGAGTTCATTGTATTTATCTATTCATGCAACAAATAGTTATTGAGCACCAGTCATGTGCCAAGCACTGTTTTAGGCTTTGAGGTACGTCAGGGAAAAAAACAGATGGAGATCCTTGACCTGGCAGGACTGCCTGGGTAGGCAGTTAGTGAGATAGTGCTTCTCCGCCTATTCACCTCCACTTCAAACAATCTGAAAAGAGATGAAAAGAAGTTGTTGGAATTGGAAAATAACAGTGTTTACTCTCCCATATCACTATCACCCCTGTCTTACCGCCATAGCTTGAATTTAAGTCATGTCAGATGAATGTAATAAAAAGTGTGTGTTGTTCCTCAAAAAGTTAAACACAGATTTACCA
This sequence comes from Dama dama, assembly GCF_033118175.1. NCBI lineage: Eukaryota > Metazoa > Chordata > Mammalia > Artiodactyla > Cervidae > Dama > Dama dama. The sequence continues at coordinate 46,243,677 of NC_083683.1, forward strand.
TATGACCCAAAGTTCCACTCTTGGTTATGGACCCAAAAGAGCTGAAGTCAGGTGTTCAAACACAAACTTGTATACACATGTTCATAGCAATGTGATCCACAATAGCCGAAAGGTGGAAACAACCCAAATGGTCATCAAGAAATGAATGTATAGACAAAATGCAGTATATCCCTACAATAGAATATGATTCAGTCATAGCAAGGAATGAAGTGCTCACACATGCTGCAACATGGATGGCCCCGTACATTGTACACTCAGTGAAAGAAGACAGGCCCAAAAGGCCACAGATTACGTCATTCCATCTTTAAGAAATGCCCAGAGTAAGCAAATCCAGAAAGACAGAAAGTAGATGAGTGGTTCCCAGGTTGTAGGGTTGGGGGAAAGAAGAACGGGGAGTGGCTGCTTAATGGGTACAGGGTTTCCTTTTGGGGTGATGAAATGTTCTGGAACAAGAGTGGTGGTGGTTACACAACATCGTGAATTTACTAAACACTGTTCAGTTGTCCATTTGAGACAGTTGAATGGTGCATTTTGTGTTACATTTTTTTATGATTAAACAAACCAAAATGTATTCTGTGCCGGGCTTCCTATCCCATGCATTGCCTCTGCGGTCCCCCCAGGGCCTTTGCACATGCTGGACCTTCTACCTGGGCTGCTCTCTTTTCTCTTCTTCTTCACATCTATATCCTTCAGATCTCGGCTTCACCATCACTTCCTCAGAGAGGACCAAGCCCTGCTATTACATACTTGAGAATTGTGTGCCACCCTGATGAAGCACTTGTCTTGGTCATAATCATGCCATTTATCTGATGAATGTCTCCCTCACTAAACTGCTATCTCCTGGAGAGAGGGGAGAACCTGTGTGTTTTGGGGCCTGGATGTATCCCTAGGGCCTAGTTCAGTGCCTGGTACACTGTAGATGCTCAATAAATATTGACCGAGTGCCCAAATGAATAAATATCCCCTAGTAAGTGAATTCTAGTAGAGTCACTATCTCCACCAACCCCATCTCAGATGGTTTCCCCAACACTGCCACCGCCGAGTCTCCATAGCCACCATGATGCCTCATCCTAATTGCCACTTGACAGGGTGGCAGGATGAGGAGGAGCAGTCAAACTCCCAGGCAGCCTCAGAGCTGAGACAGAGTTGGTCAACAAGGGTGAAGTTCAGATCAATTACTAGCGTTGGGATGAGAGAGGTCAGGTGCCAAGTGGGACAACTGCCTGAGTTGGAAGCATAAAGGTGAGTCAAGTCAATACTGCACAGGATGGGCTTTCCAAAAAATGCATATGGAACAAATTCCTGAATGAATAATGTGCCAAACCCTTGCAAGGTAGGAGCCTGGCACATCATTGCAGAATGATGAATTCTGGGAATATTAAAAAGAAGCCCCAAGGGGACTTGGTGGGTGCTGGAATGAGGGCGTGAGGGAGGGAGGGGTACAGAATGACTTGGGGTGTGTACTTGGGCCCTGCTGCGCTTTCCCAAGATGGGGAGCATCAGGGGAGAAGCAGGTTGGGGAGAAATGAGATGGGATGTGATGTTCTGATGTTGAGGTGCTTCTGGGATGGTTAAGGGAAGGTTCTGGAAGAAGGACAGAGGCAGAGGCAGTGGGAGGACTGAAGGGGAGGTGAGGCAGGAGGGGAGGACAGAACGGGTCTCCATACTTATGGGAAGAGCGGGGGGAAGATGCACAACTGGAGAGGGGGATGAGGAAGGGGATGACAGGGACCTCCATGTCCAAAGAGGAGGGAAGAGCTGGGCCCTAACCCCAGCCTGGTCCTAGTCAGGAGAGGCGAGTAAGGTGCAATCTGTGTGATGTTGCTATGTGAAGCTGGGATGGCAAGAAATCAAGGGAACTCCCATCTTGGGGTCTTCGCTTTCTTTGTGAAAGAGGGGAAGGTCTGAATAAGGAGCCTGGGGGAGGTGGAGTGGCTTTGGAAGAGCTGCAGTGGAAAGAAGGCAGAGGGCTGGTGCGGGCAGTGGACAGGGCCTCTCTGAGGTAAGAGTTCTCGGTCTCCATGTTGGTCTGCTGTTTTCCAGTAGGTATGGCAGCCCAGGGTGGCAGCCAGCTCCACCAGCCCAGCGGCTGCCCAGTGGGTGCAACGGGCAGCTGGGGTGAGGCTCTGGGCCAGGTAGTCGGAGCCGTCAGAAGCACAGAGGGCCATAGGCAGCAAGTGGACCATTCAGTTTAAGCTTTGAGAAGTTGCGAGTGTTTTAGGAAAGACAGGTTCCAGGGTGTGGCTGTGGTAGGCACTAATGGAAATGGGGACAGGAAGGCCTTCGGAACTGAGCAGCTTCATGACCAGAACAGTTATGGACGTCCTCACACAAGAGAGGAGCTGGGCTTCCAGAGGGGGAAGGGTTAATGACAATGCTGAGGAAACAGGAAGGCTTGTCAGAGGATTCTGAGAAGGCTGGAGAGGGAGCGAGGGAAGGCTGGAGACCACATAGACCCATAGCTCAAACGGCGAGGCTGGACACAAGGTTTCCAGAACAGTGCCCTCTACAGCTCCATGGTGCACAGGGGCCAGGGGCGAGGCGACACTTGCCTCTTAGGAGGGGCCAGCTGCTGGGGCGTGGGTCAGGGGGCGGCATTTCTGTGGACTCTAGCCCTTCATCTCTGGCCCCATAGACACTCTTCATTCAGGTCTTCATCGTCTCTTGCGGAAATCCCCAGAGCAGATAAGAGATCTCCCCTCTGCCCCAGGGTCCTCTCTCTCTCCAAGCCCATCAATTCCCCAGGAGAACTGCAGGATCAACCCCAAGCCCCTGGTGACTCTGGCCTGCTCTCTCACTCCACAGCCACACTTGGGAGCACTTGCACTTCCGTGAACACCTCTTGCCTCTAGGCTGTGCACAGATGGCTTCTTCCTCCTGAGAGATCTTCTCCACCCTCCTGGCTGGCTTCTGGCCCCGGCCTACTCTTCCTCCAAGAGGCCTTTCCTGATGACCCAAGACTGCCCCTCCTGGGCGTTCCTAGAGTACTCCAGACTTTCCTTATCACAGAGCTGTCACAACATGGTGTTGTCTCTGCTCTGGCCTGCCTTGGTACCATGGATGGTACAAGAGCTGGGTCTTGGGTCTCCAACACCTGGCCCAGGGCCTGGAGGCTCACTAAACACATGTGGAATGAATAGGCTAGTTGGTTGCTTTCTTTTTTCTTTTATATTGGGGTATAGTTGATTCAAAATGTCATCTTAGTTTCAGGTCTACAGAAAGATGGTTCAGTTATACATTTACTTGTAGATATCCTTTTTCAGATTCTTTTCCCATTTAAATTGTTACATAATATTGAGTAGAGTTCCTTGTGCTATACAATAGGGCCTTGTTGGTTATCCATTTTAAATATAGTAATGTGTACATAGTGTAAGTCGCTCAGTCATGTCCAACTCCTTGCGATCCCATGGATTGTGTCTGGTCATAGCAAACACCCTCTTCCAGAAACACAAGAGAAGACCCTACACATGGACATCACCAGATGGTCAGTACCGAAATCAGATTGATTATATTCTTTGCAGCGAAGGGTGGAGAAGCTCTATACAGTCAGCAAAAACAAGGCTGGTGAACGAGATTCCCACTGTCCCTACCTACTATCCAGCGAAACCACAGCCAAGGGAACGGGCTTGGCGGAATCAGCGGGGAAAGAAGACCCTGTTGAGCTTGACTCTAGTCTGGCACGGTGAAGAGACATGAGAGGTGTAGAATAAGTGGGAGGCCCCCGGCCCCTCCCCGTTTCCCGCGAGGGGGCGGGGCGGGGTCCGCCGGCCTTGCGGGCCGCCGGTGAAATACCACTACTCTGATCGTTTTTAAAAAAAAAAAAAAAACAAGGCTGGGAGCTGACTGTGGCTCAGATCATGAACTCCTTATTGCCAAATTCAGACTTAAATTGAAGAGAGTAGGGAAAACCACTAGACCATTCAGGTATGACCTAAATCAAATCCCTTACAACTATACAGTGGAAGTGACAAATAGATTCAAGGGATTAGATCTGATGGAGTGCCTGAAGAACTATGGACGAAGGTTCATGACATTGTACAGGAGGCAGTGATCAAGACCATCCCCAAGAAATAGAAATGCAAAAAGGCAAAATGATTGTCTGAGGAGGCTTTGCAAATAGCTGAGAAAAGAAGAGAAGCGAAAGGCAAAGGAGAAAAGGAAAGATATGCCCATCTGAATGCAGAGTTCCAAAGAATAGCAAGAAGAGATAATAGCAAGAAGATCACTTCCTCAGTGATCAGTGCAAAGAAATAGAGGAAAACAATAGAATGGGAAAGACTAGAGATCTCTTCAAGAAAATTAGAGATACCCAAGGGAAATTTTCATGCAAAGATGGGCACAATAAAGGACAGAAATGGTATGGACCTAACAGAAGCAGAAGATATTAAGAAGAGGTGGCAAGAATACACAGAAGAGCTGTACAAAAAAGATCTTCACGACCCAGATAATCATGATGGTGTGATCACTCACCTAGAGCCAGACATCCTGGAATGTGAAGTCAAATGGGCCTTAGGAAGCATCACTACAAGCAAAGCTAGTGGAGGTTATGGAATTCCAGTTGAACTATTTCAAATCCTAAAAGATGATGCTGTGAAAGTCCTGCACTCCATATGCCAGAAAATTTGGAAAACTCAGCAGTGGCCATAGGACTGGAAAAGGTCAGTTTCATCCCAATCCCAAAGGAAGGCAATGCCAAAGAATGCTCAAACTACTGCACAATTGCACTCATCTCACAGGCTAACTAAGTAATGCTCAAAATTCTCGAGGCCAGGCTTCAACAGTATATGAACCATGAACTTCCAGATGTTCAAGCTGGATTTAGAAAAGGCAGAGGAACCAGAGATCAAATTGCCAACATCTGTTGGATGATCGAAAAAGCAAGAGAGTTCCAGAAAGACATCTATTTCTGGTTTATTGACTATGCCAAAGCCTTTGACTGTGTGGATCACAACAAACTGTGGAAAATTCTTAAAAAGATGGGAATACAAGACCACCTGACCTGCCTCTTGAGAAATCTGTGTGCAGGTCAGGAAGCAACAATTAAAACTGGACATGAAACAACAGACTGGTTCCAAATTGGGAAAGGAGTACATCAAGGCTGTATATTGTTACCCTGCTTATTTAACTTATATGCAGAGTGCATCATGAGAAATGCTGGGCTGGATGAAACACAAGCTGGAATCAAGATTGCCGGGAGAAATATCAATAACCTCAGATATACAGATGACACCACCCTTATGGCAGAAAACGAAGAACTAAACAGCCTCTTGATGAAAGTGAAAGAGGAGAGTGGAAAAAGTTGGCTTAAAGCTCAACATTCAGAAAACTAAGATCATGGCATCCGGTCCCATCACTTCATGGCAAATAGATGGGGAAACAGCGTAAACAGTGACAGACTTTATTTTGGGGGGCTCCAAAATCACTGCAAATTGTGACTGCAGCCATGAAATTAAAAGACACTTGCTCCTTGGAAGAAAAGCTGTGACCAACCTAGACAGCATATTAAAAAGCAGAGACATTACTTTATCAACAAAGGTCCATCTAGTCAAAGCTATGGTTTTCCAGTAGTCATGTATGGATGTGAGAGTTGGACTATAAAGAAAGCTGAGCACAGAAGAATTTATGCTTTTGAATTGTGGTATTGGAGAAGGCTCTTGAGAGTCCCTTGGACTGCAAGGAGATCCAACCAGTCCATCCTAAAGGAAATCAGTCCTGGGTGTTCATTGGAAGGACTGATGTTGAAGCTGAAACTCCAATACTTTGGCCACCTGATGTGAAGAGCTGACTCATTTGAAGAGACCCTGATGTTGGGAAAGATTGAAGGCAGGAGGAGAAGGGGGCAGCAGAGGATGAGATGGTTGGATGACATCACTGACTCAATGGACATGAGTTTGAGTAAACTCTGGGCGTTGGTGGTGGACAGGGAGGCCTGGCATGCTGCGGTCCCTGGGGTTGCAAAGAGTCAGACACGACTGAGCAGCTAAACTGAACTGAACTGAACTGGACTATGTCTCCCAGGCTCCTCTGTCCATGGGATTCTCCAGGCAAGAACACTGGAGTGGGTAGCCATTCTCTTCTCTAGAGGAGCTTCCTGACCTAGGGATCAAACCAGGGTCTCTTGTGTTGCAGGCAGATTCCTTACCATCTGAGCCACCAACGAAGCCCAGTGTGTACATGTCAATCCCCAAATCCGTAACTACCTCTTCCCACCTTCACCTCTGGTATTTGTAAGTTTGTCTTCTGTGAGTCAGTTTCTGTTTTATAAATAGGTTCTTTTGCATCTTTTTCTTTTTTTAGTATATGTGCTGCCAAAGCGAGCACTGCATCTTTTTTTTTTTTTTTTTAATTCCAAGTAAGCAATATTGGGCTTCCCAGGTGGCACTAGTGATAAAGAATCTGCCTGCCAATGCAGGAGATATAAGAGCCATGGGTTTGATCTGGGGATTGGGAATATCCTCTGGAGGAGGGCATGGCAATACACTCCAGTATTCTTGCCTGGAGAATCCCCACGGACAGAGGAGCCTGGTGGGCTACAGTCCATGGCGTCGCACAGAGTCAGACACGGCTGAAGCAACTTAGCACACATGCATGCATGCACGCATAAGCTTTATTGTATGATATTTGTCTTTGACTTACTTCACTCACTATGACAGTCTCTAGGTCCATCCATGTTGCTGCAAATGGCATTATTTCATTCTTTTTAATGGCTAAATAATATTCCATTGTGCATATGTGCCACACCTTCTTTATCCGTTTATCTGTTGATGGACTTTTAGATTGTTTAGATTGTTTCCTTGTTTTGCCTATTGTGAATAGTGCTGCTATGAACACAGGGGTGTATGTATCTTTTTGAATTACGTTTCTCTCCAGGTATATTCCCAGGAGTGGAATTGCTGGATCATTTGGTGGTACTTCAAAAAAGCTTTTTTAAAAATGAGAAAAATAAAGTGTGGAAGTTCAATAAACACATGTTGAATGAACGGGCTATTTGATTGGATTGAGCTGGGCTGGAATGCTGCTAGTCTTATTGTTTCAGAGGACTAGTGTGTCACGTTATTTTTTCAATGACCTTTCTAGGTAGTTTTTCTGGAGGAGAAGGACAAATTCAGGAATGGATCAGAATGATCTGAAAACCTTTTCACAATACCATTGCCAACCTTCCTGGAAGTCATATTGTCTGGATTATGTAGGGTTGAGAATAGGGAGGGGGCAGCACATATACTCTGAGAAAGTTCCCGGGTGTTGTTGACCCACCCCATCTCCCAGCCCCCCAGAGACCACTGTTGAAGGCTGAGTTCCAGACCATATTTGGGGTGATAACCATCCACGGGATTCAAACCAAGGTGCACTAGACTCTGAAACCACTGCCCTTGATCTCCACACCATGCTGTGCTAACCATGACCCCACCTTCATGATCTGAGACACCACCAACTACCCTCTCAGGTGTTCACCACCATCACCCTCCCCCACAATCCCTCACCCCACAGCCATATCTCGGCCAGACCCTCTGCACAGCTTGGTCCCAGGGAACCAACTCCTACTGAAGCCCAGCCCCCTTTTCCACCAGGCATCTGGCTGTGTTACCAGGACCACACCTTTTCATCTGCTACCCTAGGGCAGGCTGTGCCTGGGGTACATCTCCTTGGGATTCATCTTTGCCCCATAGATCAGTGTCTTTGATCATCTTGATCATTGCCATGCTCTGGCTGGCCTCAGGGCCTTTTCTGGGGATTCCCAACTCCAAGATCCATGGAGCATGTGTGTATGTTTCTGAGAGAAGGTCCATTACTTTCATCAGATTCTCATGGGGTGTTTCCAGTTTTTGAGTATGTGCCTGCTCACCCCTTGGAGAACTGTTCATCTGTCAAAATTCAATTCAGATATAACTGACTCTGGATATTCTCCCACTCCCATCAGAGCATTTCCCAAGCTCCATATCTTTCCTGGGCTGAGTTTTCCATGGTCTGCCTTCTCCAAAACAGTGTCAGCTCCCTGATGGCCGGGGTCACAATTGTTCATCCTTATTTCCCAGAGTTACACCAGTCTGCAGCACATGCTCAAATGGTTTCCTGTAATCAGACAATCTATCAGGCTGTTTCAGAAATTACTTCTCTTTCAAGAAGCCTACCCAGATGGACTGGCAGGTAAGCACTTCTTTATCCCAAGTTGACATCTTAGGCCTTACCACTCAATTTCCTCTATACCTCAAGGTACAAAGGCTTAGCACCTTGTCTTAAAGGACAGTAAAATGGGACATATGATGAATTAAAGGGTTGTTCTACATAGGCTATCTAGTTATCTGCCCCAGGCATATCCAAATATCCAACCAATGCTTCTGAATGTCTTCATATCAGGTTCCAAGCTCTCAGCACATCACCCCTACCCCTTACCTAGTTGCCTCCCTCTTCTTTCCCCAACTCATCACCATGGAGAATTTCTAGTTCCTTCATCCCTCTAGAGGTGATCCCTTGGGGACTCCGCACACTCTCATACTACCCAGAATACAAGCATGTGTGGAGATCATCTCTGCATGGAGACTGTCCAATCTGCCATGCAACGCCCCTCCCCAGCATACCTCGTTCCATGTAACTCTGCCCTTTCCTCCATCACATCCCTGCATGAGTCCCCTTTGCCAAGGATCTCCCTGACCAAATTCTTTCCTCCCTCCCTGCTTGCAGCTCTGGATGGATTCTGATTTGTTCTGGGTGTGGTTCTGCCCGCCCCCCCCCCCCCCAACCACAAGCACAATTCCTTTCCTCCAGTGGACTTCATCCCATCCTTGGTCGTGGACAGAAATGGGGACAGAGCTGGAAAATAGAGAACCCTTGGGGATGCATTGAGGGGAGGGAAACCCCAGAGCCTGAGCTCTGAGTGGCCAGGTCTGGAGGAGGTGGCTGACACTGAGGAAGGCCACAAGCCATGTTCCTAAAGACAATACTGAGTTCTCTACCCCCGGTCAGGGGCTGCCTGGAGTTGTAGAGGGCAGTTTCAGTTTTCACAGCACTCTAGGAATACAAGTTCCATCAACAGTTTCCAAATAGCCGCCCTCTCCCAGAGCAACATGAGGCAACTGTGGGCCTGGGAGGACTAGTCCAGCACTGGGCTGGGCAGGGGTTTGCTGGAGTAAAGGGCGCAGGATGAGGTTGGGGGCTGAGGGCAGGTTGAGAAGGAGGCCTCCTCAGGGGATTGGTCCACCCTCCACAGCTCTGCAGTCATTCCAGGGGGAAGCTGGCCTATGCCCAGACCCTGGGCTTATCAGAGCTAGAAGGGAAGTTAGGGACTGCCTGTCTTGTCAGTGGTTCCTGGACCCAGGGTCATATGAAGGCTGGGATGCGGGTTTCTCAAGTAATTTGCTCTAATTCAATGGGTGTGTCAGGTTCTGAATATTTCCCTGACCTGAGACGGTGATCAAGTAACTCAGCCATAAAAAGCCTTTGCTTATTTCTGGAATTCTACCAACCCTGGTTGGCCCACTTGCTATCTGCCGTGGATCTGAGTCTGCTCCATAGGGCTTCTGTTAACAAGAAATGGGGAAACAAATTAATCATTACTTACATGTGGTCTAGTCAGTCAGCCACATTTCCCAAAGCATGTTCTCCATGGCAGTGGTGGGGCTGGGGGATAGATAACAGAAGGTGAGCTTGGTGGATAAAGGCAGGGAACTTTCAACTGCAGAGGATTCAACTGAGGTTCAGAAAGGAAAAGACTTTCCAAGGTTGCACAGCAAGCTGTGGCTGGAGATCAAATCTGAACACATGTCCCTGACTCCTCGACCAGGCCACCCACCCTTCCCACCTTTGCATGGACTGCAGAGACCCCCACACATGAGATTTACTCTCTATTCCTCAGGACTAGTCTTTCAAACGAACTTCTTGCTTTCTCTTTTCAGATCTTTTTTTCCCCTCAAAATTTTATTCTTTTGTAATATCTTTAATGTCTTTTTAATACCTTTTAAAAATATCTTTAATATTTTCATTTATTTATTTATTTATTTTTTGGTTGTGCTGGGTCTTCGTTGCTGTGAGTGGGGCTACCCTTTGTTGTGGCATACTGGCTTCTCATGTTGTGAGCACAGGCTCTAGGCGTGCAAGCTCAGGAGTTACTATCACATGGGCTTAGTTGCCCCTCGACATGTGGGATCTTCCTGGACCAGAGATTGAACCCATGTCCCCTGCACTGACAGGCAGACTCTTATCCACTGCACCACCAGGAAAGGCCCCTCTCTTCAGATCTTTGACCAATCTGTTTGTTCAAGTGGAAGTGCCAAGAAAGTCCACACTCTATAATTCCTTCTATACAAAGTACGAAATCAGACAAAACTGATCTCTGCTGTCACCAGCCAGGACACTGGTTATCTTTGAGGGAGGTGGTGACTGAGAGGGGAGCAGGAGTTCTGGGGTGCTGGTCGCATTCTGTCTTTTGATCTAGATTCTGGTTACGTGGGTGCGTTCAGTCGGTGAAAATGCATCGGGCTGTACACTAATGCCTTGCATCTTAATACATGCTGGTAATACATCAATTATGAAATTTAAAAGGCATGAGATCAGTAAGTATTTGTCATTGACTGATGAAAGAAAGCACATTGGGACTGTTTCTAAGCACTTTTAAATATTGTGCTTAGAAACACAAAGCTACCCGCCCTCAGCAGTCCACAGCACTGTGGAGGCTCTCCCTGCTCCCACAGCTCAGCCAGGTGGCTAAAGGCCCCAGCAGGGGCAGGTGGAAAAGTCTGCATCTTGTGACAATCAAGCTTCATTAGGATCAAGAACCTCTGACCCAGCTCCTGCTGGGCCTTCAGAGATTAGTGCCAGAGTCCTCAATAGTCCTCAAAGCCCTCCCCAGAGGAGAACATCTAGCCTGGTGACACAGAGGGAGAAGGAAGGGAAGGAAGGCCGCGGACAGCAGATGTTCAATGCCGTCTGGAGGAAAGGCCAACTGGAACCCAGAGCCTGGTGGGACTTTGGGCTGTGGGCTGACTCAGGTGGACAGACGGACATCTTTCAGACAGTTTCCCAGTTCTTGGGAGAAGGATGCGTCTGAGCGTACATGTGTGTGCCTGTGAACGCACCTTTGCTCCAGCTGTTCCATCTGCCTGGAACACCTTTCCCACCCTTCCTGAAAACCTTCAGTCCATGTCTCTACCTGACAGAATCCTAGGCAGTATTCCAGGCTCAGTTCAAAGGTCTGAGGCGGCTTGATGCCTCCCTGCCTCCCAGGCAGAATGACTCCTGCCCGGCTGTTCCGGGTCTTCTCTGTGACCCAGCACTGGCCCCCTGACTCAGAAGAGTCAGGTGTGTGCCGTCTTCATGCCTTGACCGAGGGCAGGGGCTCAACCCCAGATCTCTGCTGGACTGTCTAAGGTTCAAAAGTGTGTATGTAGTTCTGGGAGCATATATTAGAATTGATTAGGGCTAAACCCTCTAAACAAAGAAAATCATTAACAGATTAATTAAGAGAGCTGTTTAGAGTGCTAATTCAAAGGCTAATGATCTTTTAGTTTAAGCAAGGTCTGATGCTTTGATAAGACCTGTCATTGTATTATAGTATTGATTGAGATTGGGCCTGGCTGTGAAATGCCTAAGTGTGCAGTTCACACATAATTCCTCCACTAATTCAGGCACATTTTTCTCCTGTTGATAAGACTTGTAATGACTATAATGAATTAAGGAAACCTCAGGTGAAACAACACATGACTATATTTGTCAATAGAGGTGTAACTATGAATTTAATGAATGCATTTCCTAAGCCATTCTTTGTTAAGGATGTTTGCCCAGGTTCTGATCAGAATATGAACTATATGAGTGACTCAATAGCATTCATTTATTTAGGTGCTTATTCATTCATTCATTTAGCATGTACTCAGCCCTACCACAGTCTAAGCTCCATGCTGGGGGGTGTGAGGAATATTTTCAGACACAACCACTGCCTTCGATGAGCTCTTCTTCCATTGAGATTAGTGATCTCAGCAACCTCATGAGAGTACAAGGTGCTGTAAGACAAGTACTAAGGAAATGTTCAGAGGTAGGCAAATCTTGAATGGAGAGTCTGGGAAAAGTTCCCTGAATGAAGTGGCTTTTGGGATGGAATGAATTGAATATGTAAGATTTTGTTACATGCTGTGCGCAGTCACTCAGTCGTGTCCGACTCTTTGCGACCCTATGGACTGTAGCCTGCCAGGCTTCTCTGTCCATGGAATTCTCCAGGCAAGAATACTGGAGTGGGTTGCCATTTCCTTCTCCAGGGGATCTTTCCAACCCAGGGATTGAACCCAGGTCTCCCACATTATAGGCAGATTCTTTACTGTCAGAGCCACCAGGGAAGCCAGATTTTGTTATAGTAATACATATATATGTATATGCATTTTCTTCTGTGAAAAAGAATAACAAAGTTGGAGGAGTCACACTTCCTGATTTAAACTCATGATAAAGCTGTAGTGGCACTCTGTATAATTATCAAGGCTATATAGTGTTGGCATAAGGAAAGTATAATAGATCAATGGAACAGATTTGGCAGTCCAGAAATAAATCCATATATCTGTGGACAATTGATTTTCATCAAAGGTGCCAGGACAGTTCAGTGAGGAAATAATAATCTTTTCAACCAATAATGTTGGGACCACTGAATGCATGCATGAGTGCTAAATCACTTCAGTTGTGTCCGACTCTTTGCGACCCTATGGACTATAGCCCACCAAGTTCCTCTGTCCATGGGATTTTCCAAGCAAGAATACTGAAGTGGTTTTCCATGCCCTCCTCCAGGGGATCTTCCGGACCCAGGATCGAACTCTTCTCCCCTGTGACTCCTGCATTCCAGGCAGATTCTTTATCACTGAGCCACAGGGACAGCCCCGGGATGCCAGAATGCCTACATGCAAAAGAATGAATTTGGAGCCCTATATTAAGATTAAGTAAAAATGATCAAAGACCTAAATGTAAGAGGTAAACTATAAAGCCATCAGAACAAAAAATAGAGGTAAGCCTCTTTGACCTTGGATTAGATGATGGTTTCTTAGATGTGACATATAAAGCACAAGCAACCAAAAAATAATAATAAATTAGATGTCATCAAAATTAAAAACTTTTGTGCTTAGGAAGACATTATCAAGAAAATGAAAAAACAACTGATACAATGGGAGACAATATTTGCAAGTCATGTATCTGATAAACATCTGGTATCCAACCTATATAAAGAGCACTTGGAACTCAACAATAAAAAGACAAATAACCCATTTAAAAATGGGAAAAGGATTTGAATAGATATTTTTCTAAAAATATGGAGAAAGAGAGAGAGGGAAGAGGTACTTCTCTATAAACATACAGAGAACTGGCAAAAGCATTTGAAAAGGTGCTCAACATTAGGAAAATGCAAATTAAACCATAATAGGATGCTACTTCACACCCACTGGGATGTCTATAATGACAAACACAGACAACAACAAGTGTTGAGAGTGATGTGAATAAATTGCAATAGTCATATGTAGCCAGTGGGAAGATAAATTGTTGCAGTTGCTGTAGAAAACAGTGTGATGGTTCTCAAAAAAAATTAAATATAGAATTACCATATGATCCGACAATTCCACTCCATATCCAAAAGAATTGAAAACAATGACTCAAACAGTAGTTATGTACCAACATTCATAGCAGCCTTATTCACAATAGTCAATAGCTGGAAACAACCAAAGTGCCCATCAACAGATAATTGACAAACATAGTGTGGTATATCCATACAGTGAAATATTATTCAGACTTAAAAAGAAAGGAAATTCTGACACATGCTACAACATGGATGAAATTCAAAGTCAAGATACTAAGTGAAATAAGGCAATTGCAAAAGGACACCTGTTGTATGATTCCATATATGGAATCAGTGTATGAAATATACTTTCCTATATTTCAGTATATGAAATATCCTGACTAGGCAAATCCACAGAGATAGTAAGTAGATTGTGGTTACTGGGGCCAGGAAGCAAGAGAATGAGGAGTGACTGATAATGGGTGTGGAATTTCTTTTGGGGCTGATGAAATTGTTCATGAATTAGATGGTGGTGATGGTGGCAAGGCTTTCCTAGTGGCTTAGATGGTAAAGAATCTGCCTGCACTGTAGGAGACCTGAGTTCAATCCCTGGGTTGGGAAGATCCCCTGGAGGAGGGCATGGCAACCCACTCCAGTAATCTTGCCTGGAGAATTCCATGGACAGAGGAGCCTGGCAGGCTGCAATCCATAGGGTTGCAAGGAGTCAAACATAACTGAGTTGACTTAGTGGTACAGCCTTGTAAATAAACTAAAACTCACTGAATTATGTGCCTTTTTAAAGGATGAATTTTGTGTTATATGAATTGCATGTCAATTTAAAAAGTAGATCATGCTTATCATAGTAAGTGTAGAAACAAGTATTTTTACAAAGAAGAAAAAGCATTCCTCAGACTCTTACCTGGAGACTGTCACAGGCTGGGGGACCTATCAGCAAAAGAGATGGGAAAGGGTAGGGTGAGTGTAGCCAGTGTCCAGGGTGACTGGCACAGACCTGCAGAGTGTCTGAATGCCAGGTTAGACAAGATGTAGGACAAGGAGGAGCCATGAAGAGTTCTGGGGAGACCAGACTGACCCCAGTTAGGAGACTGGGTACGAAGCAGTCTCTATTAATGGTCACCATCCTACCAAATACTGAAGATGCATTTATTTCATTTACAGTAAACTTGCAGGTGTTCACAAGGCATATGCACAGTAAGTAGTGAATGAGGATTGCAGAATTACTGACAATGGAGAAAAAATGGAAACCACACACATGTCCAGAAATAGTGTCTGTGCAGTTGTGGGAGAGAATGTCACGTGGAAAGATGTTCAAGATACCTTAAGTGAAAACAAAAAAAAAGCTTTCATGATAAGAACTTGATTTTGCTTTTTAAAAAGTTACTCATAAACCTCCTCTTTACATGAGCGGAGATAGGCTAAAATGTTAATGGTAGTTATCTGCTTGGTGGCTTTCTTAGTCTTGGGTTTTCTGTTTAAAAAATATTTTTGTATGATAAACTTATGTTACTTATTTAAAATAATAAAGATAAACATTAATTGTCATTAAATGGTAGAGAGAAAAATTCTATTTTGCCAATTTTCTGATTATTCATGGGAGAATTCAGAGAATGCAGGGGCAGCAGAAGGTAACATCAATGGGTTAACTAATGATTCAAAAGCAATTTACCTTTTACTTTCAACAAGAGGGCAGAGTGAGGGGCGGGGGTGGGAGATAAAAGCATCAAACATGATTCTCAATGTTCACCGTTTGAAGGAGCTAGGCGGTTCCATATTGCCAGTGGATAGAAGGTCTAACCCTTCAGCCATTAGAAGGAATGACAGTTCATGTTTTCATTCCTTCATTCATTCGCTTTTGGGTTGAGCACCTGCTGTGTGTTAGGTCCAGAGGGCAGTTCTAGAATTCACCTGAGGCTCAATCCTTGCCCTGTCAAAGCTAGGAGCTGATTTATTCAATATAATAAGTCTATCTGCCCATATTGAAATTGCCTGCCTGGTAGAGTTAAACATTTATTTACGTATTTCTTTTGGCTGCACTGGGTCTTGATTGTGGCCTGTGGGCTTTCTCCAGTTGAGGTGCACAGGCTTAGTTGCCCCAAGACATGTGTGATATTAGTTCTCCGACCAGGGATCAAACTCACGTTCCCTGCATTGAAAGGCAGCTTCTTAACCGCTGGACAACCAGGAAAGTCCCCAGAGTGAATAAACATGTATCAAAAGCTTTCTATGTGTCAGGTGCTAAGTGCTTTACGTAGATAATCCCACTGACACCTCTCCCCCACAAGGTAGTTACTAGTGTTGTCACTCCCTTTTATAGATCATGAAAGTGAGCCCTCAGCAGTTAACAAGCTGCCCGTTTGGAAGTGGTGGACCTTCTACTTCAGGAGAAAAGTCATCCAAGCTCACAGAGTTAACCTGCCTTACTCCAAAGTGCACATAATGGCAGTTTTGGTCAGCACAGCTGAGGCGAATGGTCACCTTGAGGATGCTGAGTGAGCCTCTGCTCTGGGCCAGGCACTGCGCTGGGGACGCCATGGGGACTCAGGCAGGACTTGCTTTCAAAGAATGCACAGAACTGAAGCAGAAGCACAGACAAATGTGGTCCCCATGCCACAGAAGAGGAAACTAATCCTCTGAGAGGGTGAGAGGCATTTCTGAGATTTGCACACAACAAAGCACGTATTGATAGAAGCAGGTCCACTCTCCTGCTTCTCTTCACATTCCAGTCTGTGACTCTGCATAGACTCGTGAATTAGTGCAGTATTCATACAAGTTGAACAAAGCAGTTGAGGAAATCTTTTGTAGGACTAATTCTTAAAACTCTTATTTGTATATTCATAGGTCAGGCATAATGTGGAGGGAGCATGATACCATTTCTTTACATTGTTCTACCCCGAAGCAATTCTCAAAATGTGGCCCAAAGATAAGAATTCTCTGGTGGGCCAGTGGTTAGGGCTCAGCGCTGCACTGCCGAGGGTCTGGGTTCAATGCCTGGTCAGGGAATTAAGATCCCACAAATCTTAGACATCACTTGCCCTTCTCATGTTAATTCTCTTGTGAGTGTACAGCGTTTCTCAGAGGCGGCTTGGTGAGGATGTCATCACCATTTTGACAGTTAATAGAACATGTGCTAGTGTGTTGTGTTTTAAAAGTTATCAGTTTAATTTCCAATATGACAACTGTCAATAGCTTCAATTTACATACACAAGAGCTCTTTGGAACCCTCAATAATTTTTAAGAGTGTAAAGGAGTTCTGACATAAAAATGCTTAAGAAACGGTATTTTATAGATTGAGATAGTGCTTTAAGAAGTTTCCAAGATATAAAGGATAGCAGTTTATATCATGAAATGAAAACATTTGTTATTTTTTTTGTGACAGAGGTAATGTATCACATGCCATCCCATTATTTTGCTTGTACATGATACATAAAATGTGTGCTTTCATTCTGAATCTGAGTAATGCTTTGAGAATAATTTCCAGCCTTATGAAGTTTCTCCAGATTGAAGTTAATAAAAAACTAACAACTACAACAACTCAAGGAATATTGTCTAAATTGGCATGCCTGTCAAATTGATAGTATTCTATGTTTCAGGTGTACAGCACAATGAAACACAATTTTTAAAGTTTATACTACATTTATAGTTATGACATGAAAGTCTTTATTATAACCATGTAATTGGTGATTTTCCTGTGACAAATGCAAGAAAAACAAATTTTACTGAATGAACATGTAATCATTTATGAATAATGTACAATTAGGTATACATTTATTACTCAACCAAGCATTGCCAGCCCATCAATAGTACACTCAGACAAGTGCAATAAAAAACTTAGTCTTTTGATGTTTTGGCAAGTTTTAGCCAAGTAATAACTATAGCTTACACATTTACAAACTATTATAATTATGGAAGTATATCACCAAGGTAGGTAATAGAATGTATTTTATTTGAAGCTTATGTGTGCATGCTTAGTCATGTCTGACTCTTTATGACCCCAAGAACTGCGGCCCACCAAGCTCCTCTGCCCATGGAAGTTTCCAGGCAAGAATACTGAAGTGGGTTACATTTCTTTCTCCAGGGGATCTTCTCAACCCAGGGACTGAACCCACATCTCCCGTGTGTCCTGCATTGGCAGGTGGACTCTTTACCACTGAGCCAGATTTGACAATTAGCTTAACCAAGAACTTTTCAATATTTAGACAAGTAGTATAAGAACCTTACCCGGGTCCTGTACAAGTTAAGGACGGGCCTGGTGTTGTGGACTGGGTCATTGTTTCTCACAGAAGAGGGTAAAAATTTCTAGAATATTCAGATTCCATGTCAGCCACTTTTCACTCAAGCTGGCAGTTCAGCTACCAGAGAAATGTGGAAGATGTGGAATCCACACCTCAGTTTGAATCATGGTGCTCACTGCCTTTTCCATGGCCTTGAATTGCCTGAGTCGTGTGAAAAGTCACCAGCCTCCACAGAGAGTGTCTTGGAGCTTGCAGTGCAAGCGACACTTTACATGCACAGAGACCAGGGCAGGGAGACCCCAGGGAGACCTCCTCCTGACCCTTAGCACCCCCACGTGGGCTGCAGTGATGACCCTGACATCCTGGATGACAGTGAAGGGCAGAGCATCTCCTTGGGCAAGATGGTCCTCATGGGAGTCTGGGTCTCAAAGCTCCAGGCCTGAGGTTCCCTGTGGCTCAGCAGGGGTGGCTACCCCAGCTCAGCTCACCCGGACACAGTTTCTCAACATGGCTTGTCCATCAGTCCAGGAAATCTGGGTCAGAAGGCCTTGCCCAGACCTCCACTCTTTCTACACATCTCCACAGAGGCTGCTCAGAAAAAGAGCCAGGTGGGAAGCTGGGGGTGAGGCGGGGGTGGCAGCCAATGGGAAGCCAGCTCAGTGTCTGCAGCTTGGCAAAGGAAGCCCCATCCGCTTCACCTCACCTGTGTGCTCCAGCTTGACCTCCCTGTCTATGTCTCATTCTTTTGCCTCCCAGTGGAAGGAAGGGGGCTTCCTAGGTGGCGCTAGTAGTAAAGAACTCTCCTGCCAATGCAGGAGGCATAGCAGACACATATTTGATCCCTGGATCGGGAAGATCCCCTGGAGGAGGGCATGGCAACCCACTCTAATATTCTTGCCTGGACAGTCCCATGGACAGAGGAGCCTGGCGGGCTACAGTCCATGGGGTCGCAAAGAGTCAGACACGACTGAAGTGACTTAGCATGCATGGAAGGAAGGATGGGAAAGAGCAGAAAGGGTGACCCTGTCAATCTCTGATGTCCCCTCTGTCCACCCAGGGGTATGAGGACACAGTCAGTTGAGGGTTACCAGGGCAGGGAGAGCCATGACCTCGGGTCTTCCTCTTCCTTCTCCTCCCCATCACTGGTTACCACAGATGAGCAGCCACATTAGGTGCTGCCTGGGTTCAAAAGGTGATGCCATTCCCTACCTTCCAGGCATCTCCGGGCCAGGAGACTTGGAGGACAGATGTGTCAGTCTCTACCCAGGGCAAAAATCAAAAAGATCTGGGAGCTGATTGGACCAGTTAGAAGGGCTGGGTTGGGAGGGTGACGATAAAGGCAGAGTGGAGGTGGTGAGGCAGACTGCTTGCCCTGCACACCAGCCCTTCAAGAGTCCTGAGTGACAGAGGCCCGAGGATGTGGCAGGGCGGGGCCGGAGGCTGAGGCCATGCCCTGTTGCTAATTCGGTTCTCATGAACACTTACTACCTGGCAGACCTCATTCCATGCAAAAGTGGTTCTTTTCCTCACAACACCTACTATGTTTTCAACCAATGTGCATTTATTGAGTACCTACCATATACCTGTTTCAGAGCTGGCCACTAGGGTCTAAAAGATAAATGCAGTTCTAAGGAACTTACAATAGAGTATCAAAGTCGCCTGAGCACAGAGATAAATGTTAATGAACATAGTGATTGAGGACTTCAGTTTTCTTATTTATAAAATGAGGGGGCTTGACTGTTTATTTATTACTTGCATCCTACCTGCATCCAAAAGGTTTTAAGATAGCTTCCAATTAAATACACTTTTTAGTAATTTTGTTAAACCAGAATTAGAGAATTAAAAAGCAAGTGGAAGGAGAGAAACCAATCGAAGGGGAGAGGGGGGACAAGAGAGCTAAAATGAAGTCACACTGAGTTGAGAAGTCAGATGTCAATTATCCTAGTTATGTTGTTGCTGTAACTATGGCTCTGAGCTTCCCGATAGCCAGGCAAAAAGAGAAAGAGAAATGGTCATGTAAGTACCATTGTCCGGTAAAATAAAACATAAAAGGTCTCTAAGCAAGATAATTTTTTTCCTGGTAGTAAATACTAAAGATAAGTTACTATGTGGGTCTTTCCTTCTGGTAACATAGATTAGGAGAGTAGACAGTGCCTTTAGTGATAGCTTTTCCGGGACACAAATAATGCTGTTATTTTTCATGTGGTCATTTCTTTGCCAAGCATTAACAGATGCCAAGAGTGCAACACTTAAGTGGAACTGGGCTGAAGGCATTTCTGCAAGGGCAGCTAAGCTAATGTGGTTCTGGTGACATGAACTGATAGTCAGAATATGTAGAGGAACAGTTATAGAGTAGGTTGTTTCCCCACTTGATCACAGCTTGGGTATTGACCAATGTTTTCATTTTTGTTGTGCTGAGGAGTGAAAAAGTGATGTCTAAATTCTAGTTTTATTTTGTATTTCTTCAATTATGAGTGATACCAAGCATGTTTCTACATGTTTACTGGCTTCATTTATATTAAGTAAACATACCCATATGTTTATTGATATTTCCTTTTCTGTAAACCACCTGTCTATATTCTTCGACTATTTCAAAAGTGTATTTATTTATTTTGGCTGTGTTCTGTCTTCCTTGCTGCCTGGGCTTTTCTCTAGTTGTGGTCAGCAGGGGTCTGCTCTCTGACTGCAGTGCACAGGCTTCTTATTGAGGTGGCCTTTCTTGTGGAGCACAGGTTAGGGCACGCCAGCTTCAGTAGTTGCTGCATGTGGGCTCAAGTATAGTTGTGGCTCCTGGGCTCTAGAGCACAGACTCTATAGCTGTGGCACACGGGCTAAGTCGTTCTGTGGTACGTGAGATCGATCTTCCCCAATCCGGGATCAAACCCGTATCTCCTGCATTGGCAGGCAGAGTCTTCACCACTAATCCACTAGTGAAACCCTCTTTGACTATTTAAAAAAACTGTTTCCATGTCCTCATCTATAAATCAGATAATTATAGTACTTATCTGATAGGGCTACCTACTGTGAGATTTAAATAAAATAATCTATGTGCTTAAAATAGTGTCTAGTACATAGTAAATGAATAAATATTAGTTTTTGTGATGATTAGATGTTATGTGAGTTTCCTTGTAAATTAAGGAATAATCCCTTTATCGTATGCTTTTTCATTATTGTGAAATGTTTTTATGGTAGTCTTCCATTTAGGGTTGTTTTAAAAAATTGTTATGTAGTCAAATGTATCAACCTTTTCCTATATGACTTCTGGGTTTTCCACCCTGATTAGAAAAGCCTTCCAGCTCCAAAATTATAAATCAGTTCACCTATACTTTCTAATAGAACTTCTACAGTTTTATTACACTTAAATATGCTTTGTTTTTGTTGTTCAGCTGCTAAATAGCGTCCAACTCTTTGCAGCCTCATGGACTGCAGCACACCAGGCTTCCCTGTCCTTCACTATCTCCTGGAGTTTGATCAAATTCATGTCCATTGAGTCGGTGATGCTATCTAACAATCTCATCCTCGGCCATTCCCTTCTCCTTTTGCCTTCAATCTTTCCCATCATCAGAGTCTCTTAGAATGAGTCAGCTCTTTGAATTAGGTGGTCAAAAGATTGGAGCTTCAGTTTCCGCATCAGTCCTCCCAGTGAATACACTTATCATGATTGAAATAGAATTTGTTTTGGCCCCATCTTTATTATCCCCCCAAACAACAATTCTTGTATCTCAACACCATTTATTGAATATTCTTATTTCCCTGTCTATTTGAGTGAGAATTCTAGAACCTTTCACTAGAGTCCCCAGCCCTTTCCCTAATCTAAGACTCCTTTGGTCTTAACATGTTGGGATGGATGCCAATCTGCTGGAGGAGATAAGGGGTGAAGGTAGAGGAGGGCACTGGACCAGGAGGTAGTCAGCCTGGGTTCTGAACCTCTGGACCCTTAGCCTTGTGACTGATCTCTTTTTTTCTCAATTAAAAATCTTTTTATTGAAGTACTACCATATGATCCAACAGTCCCATTCCTGGGCATATATTGGAGAAAACCATAATTAGAAAAGATACATAGACTCCAAATGTTCATTGCAACTCTATTTACAATAGCCAAGACATGGAAGCCACCTAAATGTCCACTGATGGAGGAATGGATAAAGAAGATGTGGTGTGTGAATATATATATATTGGAATATTACTCAGCCATTAAAAAAGAACAAAATAATGCCATTTGCAGCAACATGGATGGACCTACAGATTGTCATATTGAGTGAAATAAGTCAGATAGAGAAAGACAAATACCATATGATATTGCTTTGATGAGTGATCTTAACAAGTCATTTCTGCTTCCTGGGCCCCTGTTTCTTCTGTCCGTAAGAAGAAGAGATAAGATTTGATGGTTTCTAAAGTCCCATCCAGTTTTATTTTTTTTATTTTTTTTTTTTAATTTTTATTATTATTATTTTTTTTTTCCAGTGGGTTTTGTCATACATTGATATGAATCAGTCAAGTCTACAGATTCCCGAGAGAGTCAGCACAGGAGCAAGTGAGCCAAAAGAGGAGATGGAGTCATCGTGGTGTTTGTGAGTCTTAGTGCCAGCCCTGTCCCCTCACAGCCCGCACTCCCCTCTCCTCTGCCCAAGGCCCAAGGCTTGGGAACCAAGTGCCTGCCACCCTGAGAGACACTGGTTCTGGTACAGGAAGGCAACACCCCAGAGAAGCTGCTGATTGAGGGCTGGTGGACAGATGGCACAGGTCCCTGAGAAAGTCGCCTGGGTGAGCACCCCTGGGGTGCCCACTCCAAGGCCCTGGACTTTCCCAAGAGAGGAAGGCCAGGAAAGGACTGGAAAGCCCTACTCTGAAGGGTGGAAGTGACTATGAGTGTCCACAATGTGCACACACGTGCACGCACACACACACGCATGCACACATGTCAACAATGTGTATGCACAAAGGAGGGCAAAATTTTGCTTTGAGAAGAGACAGATGTGGGTTCAAATTCCTGCTCCACTGCTTCATTTGTATGACCTCAGATTCTTCCTACTTCTAGCATCTCCTAGAGAATCAACTTTATTAGATTTTTGTGACAGCTCAGTGAATTCTAACACAGCACCCGGGACAAGGTGGGAGACCAGGATATGCCATGTCATCTCCTGTTCCTTCCCCCACCTTCCTGGATGCTGGAGTCTTTGAACAGGCCACAGCACAGCACAACAGAAGGAGATCTGGGCTTTGGAGTCAGGCCAGCACCCAGCTTCGTGAGCTTCTATCTCTAGGGCGAGCAGCATGGCTCTGGACCCCCGGGGGCACACAGTAAGTGGTACTAATATTATCACTCAGTACAGCTCTGGGCTTACAGAGTGCAGCATCCAGGCAGGTCCTGAGAGGACAAGCTACCTAGATCGGAGGGAAGAGAGATTGACTGGGAGCCCCAAGAAGGCTGAGTCTGAGGGTGCATGCATGAGTGCTAAATCGCTTCAGTTATGTCTGACTCTGTGCGACCCCACAGACTGTAACCTGCCAGGCTCATCTGTTTATTAGATTTTCCAGGCACGAATACTGGAATGGGTTGCCGTGCCCTCCTCCAGGGGATCTTCCCAGCCTGGGGATCAGACCCATGTCTCTTATGTCTCCTGCCTTGGCAGGCTGGTTCTTTACCACTAGCGCCACCTGGAAAGCCCCTGGGTCGGCAGGATTCACTAGCAAGTACAGCCTAAGACAACGACACAGCAATAACCCCACAGCCCTGGTGAGTGTCTTAACCCTTATCCTCAAGTTCAGTTCGACCACTGCAGAGCCATTTTCTGGCCCCACATCCCTATCATCTCAGCCAGCCCATAAACTGTCATGAGTAGGTTTTCCAGATAAAATTTAGGATGCACAGATAAATTTGAATTTCAGGTACACAATGAGTAATATTTTTGTATTATAAATATGTCATCCCCAAATAGACCCCGTTGACATAAATAAAGGTTTGCTGCTGCTGCTGCTAAGTCGCTTCAGTCGTGTCCGACTTTGAGCTAAAGGCACTTGAAAGACAGCAGATTTAAGAAGGGCATCCTAATCTCCTCTTTTCTTCCTGAAAATGGGAGATAACAACTTCCATGTGAAAGACGCGTTCCCTGTACCAGGAAAAAAAGCAAACTCTTATCTTCCTTCAGCCTCACCATTTAGTTTGGTTACTTCTCCACAATTGTTTGTCTTTGTTCAATCCAATATAAAGACATGTAGTTTTCACCATTTCTTTGGGTCTTTTTAGCAATAAAATTTATAGAAATGTGTATGATTTTCTCCTGTTAATCTGTCTTATGGCAATTTAATTCTCAGGTCCAGCCAAAAAACCCTAAGAGGATAGGGGTAAATTTTTGCCTCCTCTGCAGTCCCAAATATCATGTGAGACATACTTATAACAATAAAAAATCTTTAGTTCTTTATCTGAAATTCAAATGTAACTGGGTTTCCTGGATTTTTATTTACTAAAATAGGCAGCCAGTAGAACACTTTGATGACTATTACATCAGTTGTGTGCTGGCTTCTGCAGTCAAGTTCACATCCATGAACTGGTATGACCTTCCTCTCAACAGATATGGCCTGGTGGCCCACTTGACACTTCAGTGGGGGGGACCTGCAAGTGTGGCTGGGGGTGGGGGTCGCAAGCAGGACCAGAGAATGAGCTGGTTCCGGGGAGCCCTCAGTCAGCAGTATTATTATTACTCCCATTTAACATGCAAAGAGGGTAAACCACTCCAGTATTCTTGCCTGGAGAATCCCATGGACAGAGCCTGGTGGGCTACAATCCACAGGGTAGCAAAGAGTCGAACACAACTGAAGTGACTTAGTATGTATGCACACACAACATGCAAAGAAACTGAAACACATTTATTTAAATATATGTATTGAGCCTGATACTTTTCAAGGCCCAAGAGGAGAGGTTAACTGATTCACACAAGGTCCCCCAATGGGTAGATAATGATCGTTGAACCCTGTATCCCTGGGGGTCACTTACCTCTCATTTGAGAATCTGAAACAACACACTGTATATACATTTGAATTTTCAGTGTCTGTGTTTTTCTCCTTTCCTACCCAGTTTGACTCCTTCCAGCCCACTGCCTTAGGCTGGGGTCTCCAGGAAGGCTTGGTCTTACTTACCTTGGGATTCTAGGCCAGAAACTCAGAGTGATTAATTTCAGAGACAGTTATTTATGGGGGTTCTCTCTTTCCAGGATACTGTACCTTAAGCTGCTGCCTCGTTGGGACAATAAGAATGACACTGGCCACATGCTCGCCGCCTGCCTTGTTCCCCTTCCTCCAGGCTATGCATACCTGGGGCCCCAGGAAGGAGTTAGGAAGGGAAGGACAGAAGATTTGGATGGGACAGAAGACTAGGTGAGGCTGAACACACTTAGGTTTAAGGAGGGAAAATGCAAAATGCTCACCCATACAAGTAACTGTTTTGGCATTAACAGTACTGGCATTTACTATGATGCGTGTGTGCATGGTAAGTCGCTTCAGTTGTGTCCAACTCTAGTGACCCTATGGACTGTAGTCTACCAGGCTCCTCTGTCCATGGGATTCTCCAGGCATGAGTGCTGGAGTGGGTTGCCATGCCCTGCTCCAGGGGATCTTCCTGACCCAGGGATTGAACTTGGGTCTCCTGAATTGGCAGGCAGGTTCTTTACCACTAGCACCACCTGGAAAGCCCTTTACTATGATGAGTGGTCCCTAAAATGAAAGTTTAGTAGGGGAGAGGTCATGGCAGAGACAGATTCAGGGTCAAGATCAGAGTCAAGATATTCAGGGCAGGGCTGAGGGTGTCTTAGCATGCTCAGCAGCATTCCATGGCCATCCTTGTCCCCTTACTCCACCTCTCATTCTCACCCACTGGACCTGGCAAGCACACTGCTGTTCCAGGCCCCTTGCTCTAGCTGCTGACTGCTCCGAACATCCTTCCCCCAGATACACACTCAGCTACTCCTTTGTCTCCTTCAAGTCACCTTGCTTATACTATCGAACCCTGCGACTTCTCCCCGAACCAGCTCTCCTCATCACACTTGGCCAGTGCTGCTGTAACTACTAGAAACTTTTACTAATTTATCTTGTATTTTGCGCACTGGTTTATCTCAAACCTGCAGGGCAGTGTCTGGCATAGGGGATACTCAATAAACATGTGTCATATTGAATTTATTGAACTGGATTTGGAAGGGACCTTGATAATCTAGTTGTTTCTAATCAGATGTACTTTCAGAGTTTCCCATGGGGCTTGTTGAAATATACCAACCAGGGAAGTCCCTGATGGTCCAGTGGTTAAGATTGCGCTTCCTGTGCAGAGAGTACAGGTTCAGGTCCTGGTTGGGGAACTGAGAACCCACATGCTATGTGGCACAGCAAAAAAAAAAAAAAAAAGTGGCCAAACAAACAAAAAAACGCAAAACAAATAAACATAAAATAAATAAAATACTCCAATTAGTGTCCCTTCCCTGGACCTCTTGGGTCAGCTTGAGATGTTTCTTGAGGCTTCTGACATGAAAAACCCCTTGTCTAGTGCAGTCCCCTTACTTAGCAACAGGTTTACTGAGGGCCTGCCTTGTTCAAGGTCACAGAGAAATCAGGGTCTAAGTCGGCATCCCCAAACTCTCCCCCACTGGGGCCCTAACTAGCTCTTGAGGCAGACCTGGGGCACCTCCTAGTCCAGCACGGGTAACCCTTAGTTCAGAATATTAGTTATCAGAAAGAATATTCGCTTCTTTTGTTCCATCCGGTTTTCTCCAGAGCACCTCTAACTACTAGACATTTTACTGATTTATCTTGTATTTTGTTCTCTGATGTATCCCGTACCTAGGACATGGTTGGAGCTCAGTGAATGTTTGTTTCTAATTTGTTGTACTGTGCTAAGTTGCTTCAGCCATGTCCGACTTTTTGAGACTCTATGGAGGTTGCAGACTCCTCTGTGAGGCCTGTGACACAGGGATTCTCCAGGCAAGAATACTGGAGTGGGTTGCCATGTCCTCCTCCAGGGGATCTTCCTGACCCAGGGATTGAACCTGCATCTCTTACATATCCTGCATTGGCAGGTGGGTTCTTTACCTCTAGCACCACCTGGAAAGCTCTTGTTCCTATTACTTGCTGTCATATTCTCGGTAAAGCATGTCTCAGAACTCTTCTGAGTCTGTTTTCTAAACTGCAAAAATGTGTAGTTCTTAGGATTGACATGAGTTTCCACCCGATAATGTACCTTAAAAAGCTCCTTGTAAACCCAGATCACCCTGCAAACCCAGCCATTACTGTCGTCAGTCCTCTTGCTTAATGCCCCCCATGGCCCTACATCTCCGCCTCCCAAGAACAAAACAGCAGCTCCCTGGCCTAGAACCTGAGGTTTCTACCTTGGCCCTAGCAGCCCCTCTCACTCCATTTCCTGCCACTCCTCCTCACACACCCTTCAGTCTGGCCACAGAGTTAATCGCCGCCCTGAACAGGCCATACCCTCTCACGCCTCCACACCTCTGTACAAACTGTTCCTCCTGCAGGGAATGCTCTCCTCCCTTCACTACCCAGAGAGCTCCAGCATCACCTGCCCCCACAGCACTCTGCTTCCTGGTCCGTCTGTACCCGATGTGGAGTTGGGCATGAGATGAGATGAGATGGATGAGATTCCTGGATCTGCCACCTGCCTCGGGTAAAGTTGCTTAACCTCTCTCAGCTCATCTGCAAAACGGAGATGATAAGAACACGCACCTTCTCTGGGCACTGTGAGGGTCTGACCCCCACCTGGCACCCAGCAGGTGCTTGGGAAAAGCTGCTCTTGTGTTCTTATTGATACTTCCCTACTCCCAACTGTACCCAGGCTCTCTGTTCTCCCCACCAGCCAGGTAGGACCTGGACTGTCCTCTAAGACTACTTGAGGGCCACCCTGGCCTCTCTGGGGAAGCAGAGGGAACTTTCCTGTCTTAACTGATTAATGAAGCAAGTAGGATGAGAACCATAATGGCAGTGGATGTAGAACCCACCAAGAACAGCTGCATTCTTAGGCAAGAGGCCTGCGTCTCAGCAGGTGAGGGGAAACCTGGGGAGGGAGAGAGCCCAGCTGCAGCAGGAGTCTTGCCCTCTCCACCAGGTGCCAGACCTGACCCTGCTCCATTTTGGAGGTGAAGTGCCAGGGCCAACAGTAGCCCTGTTGCGGTGATTTTCTTGTCTGCCAGGACCTGCCATTTTCCTGGCTAGTTCCTTGTCCCATCTTTCATTCCTGCGGCCATTACTTCTACAACCACCAATAAGCCTCACTAATTACTCACCTACCACAAGCCAATACCATGAAAATAGGGTACCAGCTAAATGTGTGGGCTTTGGAGTCAGGTCAAGTGCTTGGCATACAGTAGTCATCCAATGAATGATCATTGCCATCTCAAATCTTCACAATAACCATTACAGGATGGCGTACTTTGAAGCCAGACTGTCCTGGGTTCAAGCCCCAGTTCCACCTCTTTCTAGGTATGCAACCTTGACAAATTACTCAACCAGTTTATGTTTTAGTCTCCTCCTTATCCCTAAAATAAGGATGATAATAGCTCCTACCTTATGGAGCTGATAGGAGGATTACCGGGCTTCCCCAGTGGCTCAGCAGTAAAGAATCTGCCTGCAGTGCAGGAGACACGGGTTCAATTCCTGGGTAGGGAAGATCCCCTGGAGGTGAAAATGGAAACTCACCCCAGTATTCTTGCCTGAAAAATCTCAGGGACAGGGGAGCCTGGTGGGCTACAGTCCAATGGGTCACAAAGAGTCAGACACGACTATGTCTTTACAGCACTTAGCATGATGCTCCAAAGATGGTAAACACTCAATAAATGTTAGTTATTATTAACCATTTTCCTCTTTGGGGCATGGGGAGATAGGAAAAAAATAGAGAAATTAAGTAACTCGACCAAGGTCACCAAGCTCATAAGTGGTACAGCCAGGATTCAACCCCTGGGTTATATGATTCCAGAGTCAGAGTTCTCTAGGTTTTTCAATGGTTATCTTTATTTTTTATTACCTTCATTCAATAAATTTAAGCCATAAAACAAGTTTTTAAATATATCCTAACTATAGTGGCAATAATTTAAAACCCTTCGAATACATTTGAATTCACAAGTTCATGATTTTTAAAAAAACTGATCACTTTTGGGGATGCTAAGAAGTAACCTTTTGACGAGGGTGAAAGAGGAGAGTAAAAACTGGCTTGAAACTCAATATTCAAAAACTTAAGATCATGGCATCTGGTCTCATCACTTCAGAGCAAATAGAATGGGAAAAAGTGGAAACAGTGACAGATTTTATTTTCTTGTATTCCAAAATCACTGTGGATGGTAACTGCAGCCATGAAATTAAAAGATGCTTGCTCCTTGGAAGGAAAGCTATGACCAACATAAACAGCATATTAAAAAGCACAGACATTACTTTGCTGACAAAGTTCCGTCTAGTCAAAGCTATAGTTTTTTTAGTAGTTATATATGATGTGACAATTGGACCCTAAAGAAGGCTGAGCGCTGAAGAATTGATGCTTTTGAATTGTGGTGCTGGAGAAGACTCTTGGGAGTCCCTTGAACAGCAAGGAGATCAAACCAGTCAATCCTAAAGGAAATCAGTCCTGAATATTCATTGGAAGGACTGATACTGAAGCTAAAGCTCCAATACTTTGGCCTCTTGATGTGGAGTGGACTTATTTGGACTCTGATTTAAACAAACTGTTTTAGAAATGAGAGAGAATTTGAACAATGAATGAGTATTTGATGATATTAACACATTATTGTTAATATTTTAGTAATAATGGTAATGCGGCTATTTTTAGGGGCTTCCCAGTTGGTGCCAGTGGTAAATAACCTGCCTGCCAATGCAGGAGACATAAGAGATGCAGATTCGATCCCTGGGTCAGAAAAGTACCCTGGAGGAGGTACTGGCAACTCACGCTAGTATTCTTGCCTAGAGAATCCCCATGGACAGAGGAGCCTGGAGGGCTACAGTCCATGGGTTCGAAAGAGTTGGACACGACTGAAGCAACTTGGCATGCATGCAAGGCTATTTTTAGAGATACATACTGGAATATTTACAAATGAACTGATATAACAGCTTCAGAGATTTGCTTCAGAAGAATCCAGGGGTGAACTTCCTTGGTGGTTCAGTGGTTAAGATTCCACGCTTCCTCCACAGGAGGCACAGGTTCGACCCCTGGTTGGAGAATGAAGATTGCCCATGCCATGTGGAGCATGGCTAAAAAAACCACCAGAGGTATGGTAGAAGTGTAGATGGGCCTGACAGTCATTAAAATAAGGTAATGTGTACCCTTCTTCATAATGAGTTCATCATATTCTTACTTCATTTTTAAGTTAAAAATTTCCATACTAAAAACTAAAAGAAAAAACTGAATGATGTAAAACCATTTTGTCTGGATAACTGTGCCCTAGTTATCACTCCTCTTTGAGCCTTGTTTCCCCAAGTGTGAAGTGAGGGATCTAGACTACCTCTAACACTGTTTGCCATGTGCCGGGCACAGTTCTAAGTGCTTGATTTATTTTCAATCATGGAATGTCTGAACCACCCTCTGAGCTGGGGACCTGCATTGTGCTCATTTCTGAGGTGAGGACCTAAGGTCTGAAGAGGTTAGCTAACTTTCCCAAGGTCACATACAGCAAGTGGAGAAGCTGAGTTTCAAACCCAGGCATTCCAGCTCCAGAATCCTGGTGCCTACGTTCCACAGTAGGCTGCTCAACACACAGTACTACCATCTGTCCCTCTGGGCTCCTCTGGGGTCCTTCCTGTGTATTCAATCCCTCCTGGATCCTATTGTCTCTTTACCTTGCCTGTGGCTGGGCAGAAGAGGCTCGTCAAGGGTGGGAACTGTGGGAACCTGCCAACTGGACCCCACCTCGAGACTTAAGGTGTGTGAGAAGTGTGCTCTTGAGAATCGCTGATCCATGAATTGGGCAAGGGTTGGGCCCGAACTTGAAAAGGAGGCAGAGCTGTGCCAGGTAGGAACAGCTGAACGCTTCCACCTTCCGTGGGCTGCACTAGCAGCCTTTACCACCCTGGCCCGAGTGTGAAGAGACCCAGTGATCTCTCTCCCAGATGTGTGTGCACACCCGGGGAAGCACTGGGCCAGAGCTGACCGCAGGAGGAACAGGACTCTGATTCTTTGAAGGGAGTACAGAGGCAGGAGGCTGGATGCAATGACCTCAGGGTCACGGCCTGTTCTCAGCTGTCTTCAGCTCCTGGGGAGTGTAGATGAGTTCAACCTGACTCTTCTCTGGAGATTATGATTTCAACGATTTAAAGATTAAAATCTCCAAGTGCTGTAGCCACCCAGGTGGGCCTGGCACCATCTCAGCACCATCCTCTGCTGTCTGGATTCTCTCCCCATCTGTCCCTCGCGTCAATCCTTAGAGTAGTACAGGTCTTCTTTTTTCTCTTTCTTTGTTCCTGGCTGTGCTGGGTCTTCCTTGTGGCACGAAGGCACCTCTAGTTGTAGTTCGAGGGCTTTGTGGCCCCCTGGGCATGTGTGATCTTAGTTTCCCAACCAGGGATAGAACCCACGTCTCCCGCATTGGAAGGTGGATTCTTAACCACTGGCCCACCAGGGAAGGCCCAGCAGGCATGTTTTCAATAACTCATTCTATGGCAGGCACTGTGCTTGGCACTGAGGATATGAAGATGAATAAAACAAGGTCTTATTTGTCCTGGAGCTCATAGTCTCCTATGGAGGCAGATGTATGAACAGAGAAATATGGAGTGTGAAAGAGAAAAGTACCTGTTCCAAACCTCCACTTCCAGGATAGCACAGCTCTCCCCTCGAGCATCTTTCTGCATTTCCAGCCTAGTCTGGATAGATCTTATATCAACATGTCACAGACCCTCTCCATCTGAGTCTCCCCCATGACATCTTCCCATGGAGTTCCCCTCAGAAGAGTGGGCGGTGGGGAAGGGATCAGTCTAGATTAGCAAGTTTCAATAGAAAGAAATATGTGAGACAAAAATGCGAGCACATTTGTAATTTAAACTGTTTAATACTCACATGAAAAAGCAAAAAGAACAAGTAGAATTAGTTTTAATATTTTATTTAACCCAATATGCCCCAAATATTATCACTTCATTATGTAGTTAACATAAAAACTTATGAATAAGACATTTTACATTCGCTTGTCATCCTGTCTCAATAGCAAAAAAGCTCCAGATAATATTGATTTAAAAAAAACAGGCAAAGGTGTGGGGGGAGGAGGGATAAATTGGGAGACTGACATATACACATGACTATATATAAAACAGATTAACTAATAAGAGATTACTGTATAGCACAGGGAACTCTACTCAATACTCTGTAATGACCTATATAGAAAAAGATCTGAAAAAGAGTGGATATATATGTATATGTGGGGCTTCCCAGGTGGCATTAGTGGTAAAGAACCTGCCTACCAGTGTAAGAGGCTTAAGAGACCTTGGTTAGAGCCCTGATTCAGGAAGATCCCCTGGAGGAGGGTATGGCAATCTACTCCAGTTTTCTTGCCTGGAAAATCCCATGGACAGAGGAGCCTGGTGGGCTACAGTCCATAGGGTCGTAAAGAGTCAGATACGATCAAGGTAACTTCACATGCAGGCGTATACGTATATGTATAACATTCACTCTGCTATACAGCAGAAAATAACACAACACTGTAAATCAACTATACTTCTATCATTTTTTTTTAATAGGGAAAGGACTTGAATAGACATTTCTCCAAAAAAGACAAGTGGCCAACAAGTATATGAAAATATAAAGTCACTAGCCATCAGGGAAAAGTAAATAAAAAACACAGTGAGATACATCACACCTGTTAGGAGGGCTGTTAGTAAAGAAAAAAACAATAATAAATGTTGGAGAGGATGTTGAGACTCTGGAACCCTGTACACAGTTGGGAGAAATGTAAAATGGTACAGCCTCTATGGAAAGCAGTATAGCAGTTCCTCAAAAAATTAAAACTAGAACTACCATATGGTCCAGCAATCCCACTTTTGGGTGTTTATACAAAAGAATTGAAATTAGGATCTCAAAGAGCTATTTAGACTCCCACGTTCATTACAGCATTATTCACAATAGCCAAGATGTGGAAATAATCTAAATGTCCAATGATGCATGAATGAATAGAAGGTGATATATATATCATCTTTTCTCTATCTATATATATCACCTTTTCTCTATGTTTCTAAATATACATATATATATTATACATATATAGTACAGTGCTAGTCAACCTTAAAAGGGGGAGAAATTCTTCTATATATGACAACATGGATGAAGCTCGAGGACATTCTGTTACATGAAATAAGCCAGTTGCAGAAGGAGAGATGCCATGTGATTACCTTTTGTGAGGTGTCTAAGTCAAACTCACAGAAGCAGAGAGTCAAACGGTGGCTGCCAGGAGCTGGCGGAAGGCGGAAGTGGAGAGTTGCTATTTAATGAGCATCAAGTTTCAGTTATGCAAGATGAATAAGTTCTACACATCTGCTATATAATATCATGCCTATAGTTAACAATACTGGATTGTGCCCTTAAAAACTCGTTAAGAAGGTAGATCACATATTAAATACTCTTACTGCAACCAAGCATTTTTTTAAAAAGTGCTCAAGAGGCATCAACCCAGGTCAACTTGCCCTCAATTCTATGCCCCTGCCTTCGGGGCACGGTTTGTGTTCCTTGTTTTCTTTTCTGGGCTCCATGCAACCCTTCCAGGACCCCAAGCGTGACGGAGCCCTTGGCATGGCATCCGGGTTGGAAGGAGGAGCCCATCGATAGCTGTTGGGTTGGCTGTGTCCTTGCTTGGGAAATGGGACCCTGGGTTGGCTCATGCTCTGACCTCTCTCCAGAAAAGCCTGCAGATCTGTCTTGTGCCAGTGACGACTATCAACTGTTCAAGCAAGAGGTCTTTTTTTCTTTTTAAATGAGACTGATCGAACACTTGCAACAGGCCCAGGACGTCTCCCAGTTTGATCACAAGTGCTGTAGGGAACCGGCTGCATAGCCTCAACCACACAGATACCACTGAAATATTTATCAGGCTCATGAAATAGAGCTTTCTACTCTGGAGAAAGAGAAGGGACATGGCCCATGTGAAGACCTACAGCATGTCACACAACTCAGGGAGTTTTATGTCCATCACCAAAGCCTTGCAACTCAGTAGAGGAGCTGCCATTAACCCCATCTGACTGGTTAGAAAACAGTAACTGAGGTGGGACCACATGTGGTTGAGAGCTGGGCTCTGGCTGATGACTGCCAGGTGTCACTTGACGTTGGGCAAGTCACTTCACCTCTCCAAGTCTCAGTTTCTTTATCTGTAAAATGGAAACAAGAGGACCTACCTCTGCTGTCAAGGGCTAAATGAAACAATCCATGCAGCACACTTACCTCAGTGCCCAACACTTAAATGCTCAATAAATTTTAGCTATGATTATTACTCCCCCAGTCACATTACCCTGCTTGCCACTGTTTCTAGGTCTCTTTTCCCCACCATTCTTCTCATGGTTCAGATGCATCCTTCCATGTTACTTCTGCAGGAATGTTTTGCCCCCTGTCAGCAACCTCCTGGAGGCTCATCCAAAGAAATGAATTTCTAATGGTGGAATCTTGAGCCTGGTGTCATCTTGGCCAAGGATAGAGGGCTGGGAAAGGGGATGGGGGTCTCTTCCTCTTTCTGCCGCTATTGTTTCTGTTAAATTTCACTCTTCCAGATGCAGTTCAAAAGTCACCTCCCCCAATCCCTTCTGATCTCCCAACCAAATATAACCACACCTCTTTCTGAACTTCCCCAAACCATAGTGTTGATAGCCATCAATCATGTATGGCTTATCTGAGGGATATTGGGGGACAAACAGCTGTCCCTCATCTACCTAACATTCTAGAAACTTATGGTTCTTTGTGAATGCAATACCAACTGATGCTGGTTGCAAGCTTCTGAACGATGACTCAGACAGAGCCCATTGTTACATAGTAGGTATGTTCGACTGCGAGCTCCTTGCGGGCATGGATGGGCGTTCTGCATCTCTGTCTCCCTGATACCCAGCAGGGAGCTGACACAAAGTAAGTTCTCAGCAAATGGTCCTGAATGGATGTGGATGGCAACAGCTCCAGTGTGTCAAGCCTACCATGTCAGGTGCTGTTTCAGCTTTTTCCATATGATGGTTCATCAAGTCCTCACAATTGCCCCATGAGGCAAATGTTAATATTCCCCACTAAAAAGTAAATCCCCAAAGGCAGAGAATTGCATCTTTTGTGTTGGCTGTTGTATATACATTAGTGCTTGAGATGTAGTAAGAACTCAGTAAATATTGGTTGAATGAATGAATGAAATCAATGGATATCCATTACTAAGCTCAGAGAAGTTTAGTGACTTGCCTAAAATCACTCATATAATAAGTAGCAAGGTCAGAATCCGCACCCAAATGGACCTAGATCCAAAACCTGTATACTCTACCACTGAACTCTAGCAGGTGGAAGAGACTGGGGAGGGGGGACTGCTGTAAGGATCAAGAGACACAGCCTACCTTTAAGGAGCATCTGGTGGAGAAGCAGAAATGCACACGCATAGAACACAGAACACAAAAAGTGATCATAACAACCTGTGACTATCCCAGGAATCAGGGAGGGCGGGCACCCACACCAAGACCCAGGGGGAAGGAAATGACTTCTCAGGGGCCCCCAATACTGCCAAGAGCAGCATGAATGCAATTTCACACCGTAAGCAATTCCCACAGCTGGAAGGTGATTCAGGGTGTTGGTGCCTGCCAGAGACGTCGTGTTCCCGTGCTTTGCAGACCGTGTCTGGGGAGGCAGTATGTCCTGGGGTGAAGGAGGGGGAGGCAGGAATGGACACCCCAGCATAGAGGAGTTGTGCAACCAGGCTATGACTGGCCTGGACAGGATGTTGGTTTCTTTGCTGTAGGGCTATTGGGGGTGGAGGGGGGAGAAGGGGAGGAATTTGAAAGGGCCTGCAAGGATAGCAGTGAGAGGGGTAGGGGGCCGGAGACCTGCAGAGTAATGGCAGGCGTCAATATCTGTGGGCCCTGGTATACGCAGGGAGGTGCGCTGGTACCCAGAGCAGGCCTGGACCACTGCCTCCTGCAGCCCAGCCTGAGATCTGCCTGCGCTGAGCCACCCAAGCTCCAGCCCCTGCCTCTGCGGTTCTCTCTTCACCCTCGGGGGCAGGTGCTGCTACTGGCTGGGTGTACTAGGGGTATGGGTGTGGATCTGGGGAGGGGAGATGGAATGGCTCTGATTGTGCCCACCTAGGAAGCCTGGGAACCCTTCCAACTTGTCCTCCACACCCATTCTAAGTGTTGTCATTTTGAATCACTCCTGGGCTGATGGTCCCCGAGCCGGGGTCACATTCACACTTCTTACCTTGGCACGGCCCCCAACCTGTCATGTAACATTGGGTTAGTCACTAGCCCTCTTTGGCCTTTTGCTTCTATGGCTGTAAAATGAGAAGTGACGCCTCTGTCCACACCTTCAGCCCCCTCCCCTGGCACCTGCCCCAAAACGGAACTGACTGGGAACCACAGCAGAACAAATATCCGGATGGGCCGCCACGGTGTGAACTTGACAGGGGAGGGGGTCTGAAACAGAAAGAGCGGGGGCCCATGAGCTCCCTTGCCCGAGGAGTAGCCCTGAAGACACTGATGTGTGGTCTTCAAATCTCTCCATTTCCACCTCAGCCTGGAGGTTGAAGATGGTGAATGGTGAGGGGGATTCTGGAGGGAGGTAAATAATTTCCTTCCATCCCCTGCATACCTCAGGTGATGCTCCAGGTCTGCTTGCCCTCCTCTTCCTTCCTTGGCCTCGATCTCCTCATGTCCCCGGTGATCCAGCCACTGTCCACACGCTAATGACCAGTGGCCACCCAGTCCGTGGCGACCCCACTGCTAGGCTCCATGAGGCCCCAGGACTGGGTTCCAGGGCAGGAAGGGCAGAGGTGTTCCCCTAGAATCCGTGCCTACTGTCCCCTGAGCCATGCAAGGTCCTGCCCAAGACCTCCGGCTGACCGCCTATGGGATATCACCACCTGGGTGTCCCACGGGCACCGCAAACTCAACCCGACCCCACCTGAGCACATTAGCATCTCCTCGCTTCTCATTATAGCACCATTCACCCAGGGACTTGGTCTCCAAGCCCCGGTCTCTTCTGATGCTCCTTCACTCCTTACCTACGTCCGGCCTCTTCCCAAGTGCGGTCAGTTCTGCTCCAAGCCATCTGCCTCCCTCCATCTTTGTCCCTGGATCATTTGTCTCACTTTAAAGTCACCAGACACATACAGAGTACTTGCTATATACCCGGCCCTGTTCTGAGCGCTTTACCAACACTAACTCTCAACCTTCACTTCACAGAAGAGGAACCTGAGGCAGGCAGAAGTGAAGCATCTCATGCAGGGCCCACACTTGAGCTCAGCCCAGCTCAGTCAGCCTGGGCTCTGAATGCCCATCACCAGAACTCTCCTGAAGTCTCCATGATGTCTCTGCACCTCCAGCCTCTCCCTCATTCAGTCCTTCCCACGTGTTGCTCACTTTCTTTTTAAAAAACTATTTATTTTTGGCTGCTCTGGGTCTTCATTGCTGTGTGTGGGCTATCTCTAGTGGCAGCGAGTGGGGGTTCCTCTCTTGTTGCAGAGCACGGGTCCTAGGGCGTGTGGGCTTCAGTAGTGGTGGCCCACTGGCTTAGTTGCCCCGCGGCAAGTGGGATCTTCCCAGGTCAGGGATCAAACTGGCCTCCCCTATACTGTAAGGCGGATTCTTAACCACTGGACCACTAGGGAAGCCTCCATCCTGCCCTTCTTGTTTAAGAAAATGCTTTAATGAAAAAGACGACTCCAGTAGTGTGGTCTTCCTGGAGCATGTGCTGGGCTGTGCTAAGCTGCTTCAGGCATGTCTGACTCTTTGCAACCCTACAGAATGTAGCCCACCAGGCTCCTCTGTCCGTGGGATTCTCCAGGCAAGAATACTGGAGCTTGTTGCCAATGCCTTCCTCCAGGGGATCTTCCTGACCCAGAGACTGAACCCACATCTCTTACATCTCCTGCACTGGCAGATGGGGAAAGCCCTGGAGCATGCCCTGCTCAAAAAAACCTTGAAACCTGCCCCTTCTCCCCTGGCCCCAATTTCCCTACTTTATGAGCATGGAGTAAAGCTCATTCCCTGGGCTGATGAGGATTCAAGGATGTGACCCCACAAGCTCCCAACTCCCCTGAGGAGCTCCTTACCTTTCTGGATCCCTTCAGACACCCCACGCTCTAACCTCCCCAACTACACTTTCTCCAGCCCTCATGCTACATGGGGGTGAGCTCTGAACGTGCTCGGGATGGATTGTTCCTCCTTGAGGAAAGACTGCAGATCTGATTCCTCTTTGAATCACTGTCCCCCACACAGTGTCACACAGAGGTAAGCATTACACACATCAAGAATGAATAACAGTGGAACAGAGTGCTTTATGAGGATGGGGATTAATTATTCATTCAACAACATCTGTGTAACTTTTAAGGTTGATAGCTTACTTGTTGCTGCTGTTTAGTCGTTAAGTCATGTCCAACTTTTTGAGATCCCACAGAGCCTTTGCGACTGCCAGCCTCCTCTGACCATGAAATTTCCCAGGCAAGAATACTGGAGTGGGTTGCAATTTCCTTCTCCAGAGGCTCTTCTTGGACTAGCGATTGAACCAGTGTCTCCTGCTTGGCAGGTGGATTCTTTATCACTAAGCCACCTGGGAAGCCCAATAGCTTACTTACAGGGAACTTGTTATGTGCTGGGCACTGTGTGAAGCCCTTTACAGATATCATTTCAGCCTCTCTACAGTCTTGTGAAGTCAGTACTATCACTGTCCCCCATTTTACAAATGAAGAAACTGAGGCTCTGAGAGGGGAAGTAATTGTCTGGAGTCAGACAGTCTTCAAGTAGAGAAGCTGGGATCTGAACCAAGGCCGCCTGACTCTCAAGTCTGTGAACTTGATCACTGGACTTCACTGCCTCCAGAGGCCAATGGAGTACTAGACAAGCATTCCAACTTCTGAATGATGAATGAAGACTACATAATGGGATATATAAGCAAAGTCAAGAGTCAACAAGTCCAACTCTACGTCAAGGTCATAGAGTTCAACATCTGAGAAACATCATAGCACTGACAATGTCAAAATGTCTGAAGAATATGAGAATTGTATATAATGTTGCACTTTCCTTAGCCAAATGTTTATCAAGCACCTACTACATCCATGCCAGGCACTATTTTAACCCAGGGGTGTAGGGCAAAATGAATCCTCTCATATAGTTGATGGGAGAAGAAGAGACCAAAAAACTAAACAAAAATAAATATCAGAGGTGACAATTGCCATGAGAAAAAATACAGCTGAGTCAGGAAAAGGGGACCGTCCAGTAAACTGAGTGCACATACACTGGTGGCATGGCTGCTTGTATGACATCAGGAAGATCCCTCCCCCTAGTAAGGTGATGTCTGAGCAGGGCAGCAAAGAAAGTGGGGGTGTGTAGAGATCCCAGGCAGAGGACAGAGTAAGTGCAAAGGCCCTGAGCTATGCTTGATCCAGTCTAGAACAGCCAAGAAGCCTGTGTAGCTACAGCTGAGGAATGGGGATACAAGGAGTAGGCAAGAGTCACAAACCCAGAAGGATGCCAAGGCCTAAGTAAATTGAGGCTCTGCATAACATTGTACGTTTGGATAATAGTAATAAAATTCATTCATTCCACATGCCTGGCACAGTCTTCAGCCCTGCTAACACAAAAACTGCTACAGACAGGATCTCTTAGAGACTAATGGGGAAATTGACAAACTCCAAGTACCACGTGACAGGTGCTATGTCAGGGCACTCTGAAAGTATAGAAGAGTACATCCAACCCAGACTAGGGGCCACAGAGGCTTCCTGGAGGAGATGGCACTTAAGCTGCCAAACAGGAGAAGGAAAATGCTCTGGAACACAGGATCAGAGAGGGAGGGAGGGGAAGGCCAGAACCTGGAATGCTGGGCAGAGCTTCAGCAGTGCCAGGGCCAGGAGGCAGCTTGTGGGAAGAAGGGGTCAGGGAGAAGGGCTGGGGAGGAGAGTGACAGGACAGCGAGGGGCATGGGGAGGAGACTGCGTCTATGGGGTGGGGGTGGGGGGCTGCGGACAAAGCCTCAGGACAGGGAGGCCCAGGTTTAAGCAAGTGTGTGGGAAGTTGGTAGTTTTGGAGTGGGAGATGGCAGATGAGTGGAGGTGGCAAAAAGACATCAACAATTTACCTGCCAGCCGAGGGCCCTGCTTTCTCTCTGGTCACTAGGCGGGTCAAGCCCGGAGACGACAAGGAAGCAGAAGGCAGGAGGCCACCCCGACCTGCACCAAATCTTGTTTTCTCCTCCCAACCTTCAGGGTTCAGATCCTTCTTTAGGCAGATCTCTGAGTCCTCACCCTGGGGCAGTTCAAGACACTCTCAAAGGAGATTCTTCAAATAATGATAATTCAAAAATCCACAGCCCTTTGTGGTCTTCAATGTGCTTCTACCACCATCACCCCTGTGTCTCACAGTACATCTAGGATGGACAGAGCTCCACTGTTAGCCTCCTTCCCACAGGAGATGCTGCAACTCAGAGAGGTTAAAGCTTTGTCAAAGTCACACGGCCAGTGGGTGACTACTCTGGGACTCAAGCCCAGCCCTTGAGGTTGCAAATCTCACACCAACACTGCAGCAACCGCAGAAAACAGGGCCCAGTGATGGCCGAGTCCCAAGGACAAGACTGGGGAATGGGGTGGGACCAGCTCTGGAAAGGGGAGGAGATGGATAACAGGGGTGGTGGAGGCTGAGATTGGAGGCAAAAAGGGAGCAATGTAGGGGGGTGGAAAGGTTTTGAGACAGAACTAGAGGCCTCTCCAGAAAGATCTGGTAAAATGTCCCAGCAGGGTTGAGAAAAAATAGAAGCTGCATCCTCCCACTGCCCATGTCTCTGTGACAAGGTCAGGAGGGGCCTCTTGCTTCCATTTCACAGGTGAGAAAAGGGAGGCAAGGAGAGAGGCCCACATGGTTTGCCTAAAGGCCCACAGGAACTTAGGGCCCAGGGAGGCAGTAGGGTAGACAAGACATCGGAGACTTTTCCCACTCCAGCTTGAATGACGAAACAGAGATGATGAGAGGGGAGGTGGAGATGGAGATAGAAACCAGGGCGGCATCCAAATAGGGAGGGGGGAAAGGCATAGGTACGATGGAGCCTGTCAGCGGCAGAGATGGTGCAGAGATAAGGCCCTGTCACCCAGCTCCAGTTACAGGCAGGCAGCATCAGCTGGTCGGGTGTCACGGAGTCCCCGCGCCTGCTCCCGCCCGCGCGGACACATCCACTTGGGCAGTGCCTCAGCGCTGAGCTCCCTGGCCCCCGGGGGTGAGGGTACCAGGGTGGAGGGGGCGGGAGGAGGGGGCGGTGCTCCTCCGCCTCCTCCTCCGCCGCCTGCAGCTCCGCAGAGGCCTCCGCAGCAGCCTCCTGGCCCGCCCCCTCTTCCCCCCACCCCCCGTGCCTGGATGGTACGCTCCGGTCCGCCTGGCCCGGCTGCAGTGGATGTTGCTAGAACCCACGCGGAGAAAGGAAGAGACGCAGGCAGGCTGCGGTGACCCGAGCGGCCGCCTCTGCCCCAGGGACCCCTTCCCCGAGAGACGGCACCATGACCCAGGGAAAGGTACCGGCATCTCCCCCACCTGCACCATCCTCCATCCTCAGGTTTCCCCCATCTCCCTGTCATCTTAAGCAAGCCCTCTGGACCACTGTAAGCATCTTGTGCTTGGCTCTTGTGCGAAGGTCCTGGGTAGTCCTTGCTGAAGTCAGAGGACCAAAAAGCCCATTTCAAGGAATGGGCTGTGGCCTCTTCCTGCCCACCAGGCTCTCCTCTCCTCCATCTACATTCCACCCATGCTTTGGCATCACAGGACCCTTCACAGATGCCCAGGTCTCCTTAAGGAGTCAGCTGAGGAGTCATGTGTGTGTGTGTGT
The DNA here is from genome assembly GCF_033118175.1 of Dama dama. NCBI lineage: Eukaryota > Metazoa > Chordata > Mammalia > Artiodactyla > Cervidae > Dama > Dama dama. The sequence continues at coordinate 46,285,429 of NC_083683.1, forward strand.
GTGTGTGTATCCCCAGGATGAGCCCTGAGAAGCAGTCTCTATGTGGCATCCCCCTCTTTTGTCCAATCCCAACCCCAACCATGTTATACTCATCTTTTACACCCTCCACAGAAACCCCCCCTCCAACTCCCTGTCATCATTCCATTTCTGGATACAGCCCCTGTGGCTGAGGAGTTACTATGGCAACCCTGCTTCAGGATGTTCTAATTTTTGTTTTGGTTTTGGCCAGACATGGTACTGAATGGGACCGGATAAAACGTCTTCTCTTTTTGTTTCTGTTTTAGGCCTGAAATGCAGAGGAGGGGGACTGGGGCAGAGGCTTGGCTGGCCTAGTAGGGTTATGTAACATTGACAGCCTGTGGAATTATACAACCACCAGGGCCTTGGGCAAAGGAAGAAGGTCCTCTGGGGTGGTGCTAAGGATTGGGTAGAGGAAACAGAAGAAGGGCTTCCCTTTTGCTCCCACTTTTTTTTCCTCAGAGATGAGCCTCAGAGCCAATGGCATCTTTCCTGGGCTCTTAGACCCTCTTTTTGCCTTGTTTGCAAGCTCATCAGGCCAAAAAAATGATGTCATTGGGTGATACCATCTCCTGCCATTTGGGCAGACTTCACTTGGGAATGCTGGATGTGGGGAGGGCAGGGCCCAGGATTCTCTGGGGGGTCTGGTCAGCAGGGTGGTTCTTGGTGAGGAGGACCAGTGTGGACTGGGCTGAAGTCAGAGGTGATAATCCTTTCCCAGGCACGAGCTCTGGGTCTGGGCTCAGAGGACCTTGGTTCTGGTGGGCTGAAGTGGATTTTCCTGGGCATGACCCTTCTGATCTGGGTGATGAAGGGGATTGGCAAGTAGGAGGGAAGCAAATAAACCAGGACCCCATTCCCACAGGCCTGGGTTCTGAGGCCCTTCCGTGAGGATCGAGGGGTGGGGGTTCACCATGGGGAAAATGAAGCACTCCCCCCTCTGCGGATTCTTTCCCTCCACTTCCCACCCCTGCCTCCATCAGTCACTTTGCTGACGCTGCTTCCTGTCCTTGGATGAATGTATTGCCCCTGCCTCCTCCGCCCCCCACACCCCAGCTTGTTCCCAGGCTTTCTGATGATGAAAAAGGCCCCTCTAGTTCAGTGGCCCCCAGGGCTGGACAGAAGCAGAATATCCTGGTGTGGTTTCTTTTTTCATACCACCCTTGCCTCCCAAGTCATCTCTTCCCTGGCAGCCTCATTCGGGCCCTCAAAGCCTATATCCTCTCACCAAAGCTGAACTTGTACATTGTGGGGGCCTGTCATCCTCCATGGGACATTTCCCACTGGGCCTTAGTTTCCTTGTCTGTAAGATGACAGAAGGGGCTGAACAAGGCACTTTCCCTTCCATTAGTAACAGTCTGATTCTGTTCTGGTTTAAGGGAAAGAGGCTGAGATTTCCAATAAGAAAGAAAGAAAGAGTTAGTCACTCAGTCTTGTCCGACTCTTTGCGACCCCATGGACTGTAGCCCGCCAGTTCCTCTGTCCTTGCAACTCTCCAGGCAAGAATATTGGAGTGGGTTGCCATTCCCTCCTCCAGCGGACATTCCTGGTCCAGGGATTGAACCTGGGTCTTCTGCATTGCAGATTCTTTACCAACTGAGCCACTAGGGAAGCCCATGAGATTTCCAAAATGGACTCTTAGCCAAGGGCTTCTTGCCCTTCCACTCCCCTGCAGTCCCTGTTCCTCTTCCTCCTTTCCCCCTCTCCTCTCCTCTTTCTGTTTCCCTGATTTCCAAATCCCTGCCCTCCTTGGTCATCTCCAGCCCAGGAGAAAGAGGCCAGTCCCAGTGGATTGTGTCTGGGCTCTGCAGCCCAGTGGGCCTTGGCGGGCTTTGAGTCATTCTTCCTCTCTGAGCCTCAGTTCCCTCATTTAAAAACAGGGATCAAAATATAATTAGCAAGGTAACAGGGCGATTCAGTGAGAGAACCTTTCATTGAGTAATATTTTTTAAGGGCCTAGTCTGTGCGAGGCCCTTCTCTGCTCCCCAGGAAAAAGGTGAAACCGTATAGAGCCGGGCACTGCCCCAGGGACAGTGACCCCCAATGGTGGGCCCTCCTAAGAATTTCCTCCTTCCTCAGTTCTTACCCCTGTTCCAGTGTGTGTGCCTCTGGCCAGCCCCAAGCCTCCTAGAGCTCAGTTCTCCCATCCATAAAATAAGGAGATTCTTTTTTCCAGCTTTATTGGGGGTAGAATTGACAAATAGAAATTGTATATAGGGACTTCCCTGGTGGTCCATTGGTTAAGACTCCACGCTTCCACTGCAGGGGGGGGTAGGTTCAATCCCTGGCAGGAGAGCTAAGTTCCCACATTCCGCATGGCACAGACAAAAACAACAAAAAAAATTGTATATATCTAAGGTGTATGATATTTTGATGTACATGTAACTTGCAAAATGATCACCCCAATCAAGCTAGTTAACACATCCATCACTTCACATAGTTACTTTCTCTTTGTTTTTTGGTGGCAAGAACACTTATGATCTACCCTCTCAGCAGATTTCAAGGACACAATACAGTATTGTTAACTCTAGCCACCATGCTGTGCATTAGGTCTCCACAACTTATTCATCGTGCATAACTGAACCTTTGTACCCTTTGACCAGTATCTCCCCACTCCCCCCACCACCCCCTGACCCTGACAGCCATCATTCTACTCTGTGCTCCTGTGAGTCTGACAATTTTAGGTTCCATGTATAAGTGAGATCCTCCACTTTTTTCTTTCTGGGTCTGGCTTATTTCACTTAGCATAATGTCCTCCTGGTTCATTCATGCTGTTGCAAATGACAGGAATTCCTTCTTTTTTAAGGCTGAATAATATTCCATTGTATATATACCCCCATATAAAATAGGGGAACTTGTCTGCACCCCTGTCATTCTAGTAAGGGGAGAAAGTACCTGGGGGAATTCCAGAAGTGGAGGGGCTGGTGCGGAGGACTTGGGTGGTGCCCTGTCCCTGGTGACTTTCTCTGCCTCTCCTCCACAGCTCTCCGTGGCTAACAAGGCCCCCGGGACAGAGGGGCAGCAGCAGGCGAATGGTGAGAAGAAAGAGACTCCGGCAGTGCCCTCGGCCCCGCCCTCTTATGAGGAGGCCACCTCTGGGGAGGGGCTCAAGGCAGGAGCCTTCCCCCCGGCCCCCTCGGCTATGCCTCTCCACCCCAGCTGGGCCTATGTGGACCCTAGTAAGTCTCTTGGTTCCTGGAGGCAGGAGCCTCCGGGGAAGTAGTGGGCCCGTATGAAAAAAACCTGTGTAGGAGGAAGTTGCCCAGAAATAGATGCACTGTGTGGTTGTCAGATGAGGCTGTGATGTCAAAGGTTTGGGATTTCTGGAGGACTGTTCTAAGGATACCTGGTCAAGGAGAACTCCATGAGAAAAGAGAGATACAGTTTCTGCAGTCAGTTCTCTTGGGTAGGGAAGAGGGGTTTTTTTCAAGTCATCGAGCTAGGACAAAAAGAGGGAACAGATGGGGGAGAAAAACCAGGAGCTGGTCTAGAAGAAAGGGATGCAGAGTAGGAGTGGGCAAGGTTAGAGCAGACACAGGAAGAAATAGTGCAAGACCACAGTTGACCGTGGCCTCAACTGGGACTGGCTCCCTGTGAATGGGATGCAGTCTGCTTACATGCGGGCTGATCTGAAACCTGTGTGCATGGAGGCCCCAGGGTTGTTGGGAGCTCCGACCTGAGGATCCCCTTCATCCATCACTCTCCTTGACTCTTTCCCTTCCCCGGGCCTTAACTGGAAGCAAATACCAGCTGTAGTGGGATTCCCTGGTGGGTCAGACGGTAGAGAATCCGCCTGCAATGCAGGAGACCAGGGTTCGATCCCTGGGTTGGGAAGATCCCCTGGAGAAGGGCATAGCAACCCACTCCAGTATTCTTGCCTGGAAAATCCCATGAACAGAGGAGCCTGGTGGGCTGCAGTCCATGGGGTTGCAAAGAGTCGGACACGACTGAGCAACTAACCCACACCAGCCTCAGCATCTCTCACAGCCAGGTACAGTTCCTAAGCAGACCCATGCAGGCTGACGCTAGCTCCTTGCAGACTAAGAATCATGGCTGGTAGGGACCCCTCTGTTAGGCTGAGCAGCCTGGGGAAACTTTGCCTCAGGGCTGGGAACATACAACCCCCCATGAGCTGTAATGAAGTCTTCCTCAGCCCCTTCAACCTCCCTCAACAGCCCCTCGATCCCCTCCCCCACCGTGAGTCCCCACCCCCACCCCCAATGGAATTCTAGAAGCGACCCCAAGAACAATGCCTCAGACAGAGTCTTGACTCACAAGGAGTGGCCACCATGGTTCGCACCTCCCACCACAAAGCTCCTCGGGCCAAGCAGACCCACCCCACCGTGACCTATTGGAGGGCCTACGAAGGTTTGGTGTTCATGGGAGCCCTTCCTACTGCCCCTGATACCCACAGGACTGCTTTTTCTCTCCTTTTCTCCCCCTCTGTGGTCTGGACATTTGGGCTTTGGCAGGAAGTGTAGACAGTACACAGAGGAGTGAAGGATAAGAGGTTTAGGGTCTTCAAGCCCCAGGCTGGCAATGGGTCCACCTCCCTCCCCACTTCCTCATTTCCTGTGTCCTGGTTGTCAGGAATGGCTGCCGTAAGGAATGTTTTCCACAGAACTGTCAGGGCAGAGGAAAGCAGCTCATTTCAGTCGGCAGATGACAAACATTTCCTAAGCCTGAACCAGGCATCGTGTCTGGCACTGAGCTGGTTTCTAGGGATGCATTGATTTGCAAGACCTGCACTCACAGAAGTGATTGTGTAGACAAGTAAATGGACAACCACCACACAGGGAAACAGGTGCGGTGATGGAGGCCTCAGCCATTCAACTAACCTGCCCGACAGTCAGGGAAGACTTCCTGGAGGAAGGGATATCCACTTGGAGTCCTGAAGGATGGCATGTGTTAGCTTGGTGAAGAGGTGGGAAAATGAGTGTCCGAGGTTGAAAAAAAGAATATGCAGAGGCTCAGAGGCATGCGAGCATATCACTGAAAAAAAATATAGTCCCACCGAGAAGAGTAGCAGGGAGCAGTGAGCAGTGGAGCTGGAGGGCTCATGGGAGGCTGAGGAGGCTTTGTTAGGGAACTGGAACTTGAGTAAAAGGCAGTGTGTTAGTCACGAAGTCCTGTCTGAGTCTTTGTGACCTCGTGGACTATAGCCCACTAGGCTCCTCTGTCCATGGAATCCTTCAGGGAAGAATATTGGAGTGGGTAGCCATTCCCCTTTCCAGGGGATCTTTCCAACCCAGAGTTGGAACCCCCGTCTCTTGGACTGTAGGCAAATTCTTTACCGTCTGAGCCACCGGGAAAGCCCAAAAGGCAGTGGGGAGCCATCAAAGAACTTGAAGCAGGGCAGTGCCAACATCAGCTTTGAAAGACCAAGACAGAGGCTATTGTGGTGGAGGGTAAGGTCGGGGAGAGCTGGTAGGGATAGTTGGGGAGAATAGAGTGGACATATTTGAGGCCTTAGAAATGACCCAGATGCAGGATGAAGAGGTTGGTGTGGTCAGCATCAAGCACAAAGTTTTCACTTTTATCTTGTTTCATCGCCAGTAGGTGGGTATCACCGATCTCTATCATACAAGGGACTCAGAGAAGGCTGGTGACTCCCTTAAGGTCACATAGCTAGGCAGTCTTGAGGACTGATCCACATGTTTTCCTACGGAGCCCATGCTTTTCTAAAAGTCTAAGTTCTAGGACCAGGCTCCCAAACTTCACCTGACTTTATTTCCCCTCCAATCACTGCCCTTCACTGGTTCCCAGCTAGAGCACCAGCAGGTCTGATCTTCCCAGGAGTCTCCACTTCCCACCCCAAGGGCCTCAGAGCAACCTGGGGTTGGACCAGTGACCTTGGGGATGTGCAAGGTGGCCCTGGGGGAGTGGCTGTCCCTCTCTGAGTCTCAGTCGAGAGGGAGCTAGAGTGTCCAGGGAGGGGGGTGGGGGGGCACAAGAGGGAAAGACCACATCTCTATGAAAGAGTGTGGCCCCCAGGGAGCCCCAGCTGGGGGTGGGGGCAGGAAGAAGGGGGGTGGGGAGACAGTTCTTTCTAAGGATTCGGAACAGGAGAGGTGAGAGGCACCCTGGGAAAGGTCTGGGACCTCTGTGCGAAGAGATGGGGTGGGGCGGGAGGTTTGAGAATGAGGCTGGAGAGAGAGGCTTTGCCTGGTCCTGGGAGCCAGTCTGACAAATGCTCTGAGCAGGTGGCCGTGGAGGGCAGTGTTCACATGTGTGTTGGGGGGCACTCATGGCCCTCCCCCTGCCACCCAGACAGCAGCTCCAGCTATGAGAGTGGCTTCCCCACTGGAGACCATGAGTTCTTCACCACCTTCAGCTGGGATGACCAGAAGGTTCGCCGAGTCTTCATCAGAAAGGTAACTGCCTCCCCCAGCTCTCCCAGACTGGGAGGGTAGGCGGGAAAATCCGCTTGAGAAACCCCTGGCCCAACCCTCTGCCCAGAGGCCGCCCTTCTCCCCCTCACTGTGATCCCAGCTGATAGTACCTGCTGGTAAATGGGGGCATCCACCACCCCCTGCTGTGCCTGAACACCTGGTCTCTTCTCTCCAGATCCCCTGGGTGCAGGCTGTGGAGCATCTTTGCTCTCTTTTCTTCTTGGCCTGGATTCCTCCCAGTGACTCTGAAGATAGAGGGTGGAGGGCATAGGATGCGGGTCTGGAGGGTAGATCAAGTCACCAGGAAGCTGGGCCCACCTGATCTTGGCTGGGGGCCTGAGCCCCCCGGCCTCCAACAGGGTCCCCTAAGCTGAGAGGAACCCCTTCCTGTCACCAGGTCTATACCATTCTGCTGATTCAGCTGCTGGTGACCTTGGGTGTCGTGGCTCTCTTTACCTTCTGGTGAGTTGACCATGTGGACCAGCACGCTCCAGGAGTGGCGGGCCCAGGCCTGGGGTTGGGGGGCGGATCCAGCATCAGATAGGGCTGGGGATGTTTGCCTAGGGATATTTGTTCAGGGCAGCGGCCCCCCTGGTGCTGGGAAGAACCTTAGACTGGGTACATGGAGGGGTCCTCCATCCAGTGGGGGTGGCCCCATGCTTTCCGGGCAGCGAGTGTCTGTGAAGCAGCTGTTCCTCTCAGACACACCAGCCCTACACCCAGGCATGTCCGCGTCTCAGCCCAAGACTGTGGCTGGGGTCCCCTGCCCCCCAGGGGTGCAGTCACTCCTTTCTTTCTCTGGAGAGAAAGTCCTGTGAACTGGGGGCGGGGGGCAGGTGCAGATGTAGAACCAGAAATGGAGACAGAGGGTCAATTTGGATTCTCTCTTCCTCCCTTCTCTGCAGTGACCCCGTTAAGGACTATGTCCAGGCCAACCCAGGCTGGTACTGGGCATCCTAGTGAGTATTCCACACCACCCACCCCCCTCACCGGGAGCCCCCATGGCGGCACAGGGTGGAAGGTCTCTGCTGACAAGTCCCAGCCCATGGCCTCTCCCCACGCCATGTGGACTGTCCTCACAGGAGCACGGCCAGAAGGGCCCTTCTGAGGTGTTTAGGTCTGAGGGGGAGGGGAGAGAGGGGTGTCGGTTCTGGAGCCTGCATAAGGAGGGAAGGGTGGAGCTGGAGTCATGGCTGGAGAGACCCAGACCTTGGCCCTGAGCAGGAGGCTGGGACACCTTGGCCTACACTAATAATAATGTTGCTACTCTTATTAACATAGTTGTTATTAGTGCTTACGAATTATTAATCATAATAGCTGCCACTTATAAAGTGCCTAATAAGGGCTGGGCATTGTTCGCTGTGCTTGATGTACAGTATTGCATTTGCTCAGGTCTACTGGGTATAATTACCTCAGAAAACTCAGGCTCGGAGAGGTTGAGTTTGCCCAAGGTCACACAGGTAGACAGTGGTGGAGCTGGGGTTCAAACCCAAGATTCAGGTTGAGGCTTGCACTCTTAATCCCTCTGCTTGGCAGACTCCCTTCCCCTCGAGCAGTCAGCTCCCGCCTAGCCTATACGCTGCAAGGAACATGGCAAGTAACTTGAGAGAAGGCTATTCTGACCCTCCCAGGTGGGCGATTAAGACACTGTTCTGGATAACGCCAGGCCGGACCACCATAGGCTCAAAGCAGAACTACTGTCAGCAAAGTCTCCTTCAGCACCCATTGTGAGGCCAGGCTGGAACTGGGGCTGCTGGGAAGGCAGCCTCTGCAGGGCCAGGCAGCCTATGAAAGAGGAGGGGCAGCCCTCAGTCCACGTCAGGGGACGCGTACCTCAGAGGGGGGGCCAAGAGGATTGGGGACTGGAGTGGCTTAAGCAAAAGCGTGTGTGGGAGCTGGAGTGGGAGTACATGGGGTACATTTGCTGAGTTAGGGACCAGGCTGGCAGAGCACTGCAAGGTTCCGTGGAGGGGAATCTGGGACACCCCACAGAGCAGTGGGCCTTCTGGGATGCAGGCTCCAAATGCCCACCAAAGGAGCTTGAGTACTACAGCTGTCCCAGGCCCATTATTGAATAGGAATCTGGTGGAAAATATAGGCTCAGCCCAGAGCTTCTTGGATCACCCGAGCCCAAAACAGTCCCACAGTGGGCCTTGAGATAACATAAGCCAGCCCAGAGACTGACAAGAAGGAGACATCTTGGCCTCTGGGGCTCTTTAAGAGCCCCAAGCTGGGGGTCCCAGGGGAGGAGACATTCACACCCAAAGCCTTTCTTAGGGTGCAGGACAGAGGGCCTGTCTGCAGACCAGGCAGGGAGGCAAGCGTCTAGGGGAACCGGGGACACTAATGAGGGTAAAGCTAATGAGGCCCCAGGGACTGCCACCCCAGTCGGCCCACGTGGCGGGTTGGCATGACTCCCGGCACGTCGGCACCTCCTGGCAGCCTCTGAGCCCTGAGACCTCGAGAGTGGAGTTGCCGGGCCCCTCGTCAGGCCTTCTGTGGGGGAGTCTTCAGGACTGTGTGCCCTGAGCAGATGGAGCAGGGGAACAATCCAAGAATAAGCAGCTCAGGAAGTGGAGGCAGAGTCAACCCACTGAGGGCGGGTGTGAGACTCTGACCTCTGAATGCCGAGACTTAGCATCCTTCCTCCTCAGCATCTCCAGGCAGAAAACAGAGATGCTGTGCTGGGCTCAGGGATGCATGGGGGTGGAGAGAAGCCGGAATTGGGTCTGGGCCCTGTGCTTTCCATGGAGCATGGCAAAGCCTTAATGGTGCTGATGAATTCACCACTGAGATGCTGTGCTGTCCTACAAAAAGCCAGCCTGTGGCTCTGTCCTTCCAGCCCCCTCCCCACCTCACCTTGGTCCTGAGTCTGCCTCTGGGTCGGACACCTAGCAGGGCTGACATCTAGTGGGTCTCACCCCCTCCAAGTACCAAGCCATTAATAGGGATAAAAATGAAACAGGTCTTTTTCTCTGTATGAGACACTGTGCCATGGGATTTGCAGATATTTTTCATTTGATCCCTAACAACAACCCTCCCAGGCAGTTATGGTTATTATTACCATTTTATACATGAAACAATTGAGGGTCAGAGTGAAGATGTTGCTTCCTAAGCAGCAGAGCCAGGATTGAAGCCTGTATCTCTGACTGCAAAGCTGTTGCACGTCCCCTCCCTGCCCAGCAGCCTCCCCCACAGTCAGGAACTGGTCCCGGAGCAGCGTAAGTTGGGAGACAATGCTGGGTTTGGACGTTGGCCTCCACCTGAGCCTCGTGCCTCTGTGTTGACATTCTGTAAATAGACCATGGCTCCAGCTCAGGCCCTGGGGCCCTAGATCTGACGAGTCTGTCTTTCTCTCACTTCTTCTGTGACTCGTTCTCCACTCCCTGGGATGGCCGCCTACCAGCACCCCCACCCCCAGCCCTCGCTTTCTCCAGGCCCCAGTTACCTTCCTCAGTGGGCTCTTGCCTTACTGTCTGATTGCTTCCTCTGAGCCGTGGCAGCAGGAACTGCGTGCCTCCCTGCAGCGGGGCAAGTAAGGACCATGGGTTGGAGGTGGGGGAGCCAGGCAGAGGAGGACAAATGTGAGCCCAGAACTGGGGGGGAGGTGGGTCCCAGCGTCTCCAGGAAGCTGTCAGTCAGCCAGGATCTAGTCATAATAACAACAGCTCTCATCCTCAAGTCCCTGCCCTTCACCAGGCCTTGGTGCTCAAGGCTGGACTGGGAGCTGCCATTCAACTCTCACTGCAGCCCAGTGAATTGGTCAGTATTCCTATTTTACAAAGCAGGAAGCTGGGGCTCTGCAATTAAGTAGTTTGTTCAAGGTTACACGATAGTGGTGCCAGAGCTGGGATGTGAAATGTGAGGGTCAGGCTCCCGAGGTCCCTCGTCCCCGGGCTGCCCCCAGGGGTGACCTGCCCCCAAGTTACCCGTCCCTCTGCCCTTCCTCCCAACCACTCATCTTGAGGGTTGAGGAGCTCTAGACTGGAGAGAAAAGGAGGTTGAGCTTTGCCCTCAGGAAGCGTCCAGTCTGGCCAGGGAGACAGGCCCCACACCCAGGATACACATAGACTAAGGTATTATTATTATCATTATTGTTGAAGTGACTGACCTGTGACTCAAGGGGGACCCAAAGAGAGCAAGTGCTGGAGTGTTTCTTAACAGCTGGGGCAGGATGATGCCACGGTCCCTCACAGAGCAGGATGTCTTGCAGCAGCCCTGGTCACAGCACTGAGAACCCCTCCATCACCATGACAACAGGGATGCAGCAATTGAGAACCACTGAAGAACAGGGAAGGGTGAAGACAGAGGGCTCCTGTTCACCAAATCCAGTAGGCTTGTCTCAACCCCTGCATTCCCTAAGTTTTTCATCCAGGAATATTTAAAGATCGCCTAACCCGTGCAAGGCTGAGGATTAGATGATAGGTTGTTCCAGATGCTATACCTGGGTGCGGATCTGATGAGCAGTCCTGTGGGGTATGAGGTGCAGGCTTTGGTTGAGTTCTGCCCATGGTGCACAGAGCAAGCCCCTCCAGCCCTGGCCACAGGCATCCTCGCCAGTCGGTCCTTTCCATCAGGGGCAGAGGGAGGTGGTCACCCTGTGAGGATGCGGAGGGTGATGAGAGGGTAGATGGAGGGGCGGACTATGGTGCGGGATGGGCTGGAGAGGTAGGCGGGGAGCAGATCACGCAAGACATTGCCAGATCTTTGGAATTTTAAACAGAAGAGTCACATGATGGGATCTGCCTATAGCTTGGAGAGTGGCAGTCAGGGTTGGAGGCAGAAGGACCAGATAGACAGAGGTGGCTCAACCTAAAAGGGTGGTTGCAGGAATGGAGAAAAGGGAGCAGATTTGAGAGCTGCCTAGGTAGAGGACTTACAGGTCCAAGTGATTAGTTGGGTGTAGCAGGCTGGGAGTTAACAGCTGACTGAGCTGCTGGGTGGGTGACTCCAAAGCTGCAATGGGGGGTGCCCAAGAAGGAGCAAGGAAGGGGACAAGTTCAATTCTAACCTTCTGTGTTGGGCATGTTTCTAAATGTGTCTGTCCAGTTGGCAGTTGGTTATTCAGGTCTGAGGTTGAGAAGGAAATTCTAGATCAGAAATATGGGTGTGCAAGTCACGAGCATCTGCCTGATAAAGGGAGTCCTAGAAATGAGTGAACCCACCCAAGGGGAGCAGGAAGGGAGACAGCCTGACAGAAGAGACCTGGTGCTGAAAGGGGTGGAGAAGGAGTGACCAAGGGAGTTAGGCGGGGACCTAAGGCTATGTCATTGTGGAACCAGGGCAACAAGGGAGAGATCAGATATTGAGAAGCCAGGAAAGATAAGGATGGATAAGTGTCAACTGGACTCAACAAGGTCATAGTGATGTTGCAAAGATAGCTGTCTTTAAGCTGGGGCTCAGGCTGGTTTGTTGAGTTGAGGAGTGATCATGAGATGGAGAAAATGCCGTGAACAGAGACAACTTTTTCAAGAAGCTTGGCTGTAAGGGTGGATAAAGTAGCAGTAGCAAGAACCATGAAAGGTATTGTTTAAAGATGGAGAACAGCTGAGGAGGTGTGTGAGGGAGAAGACGTGGTAGTCAATGGCAGGACAAGGGAGGGTATGGGACCCAGAGGCTTAGGGGATTAGTCTGCGATGAGAGGAGGGACAGGAGGAAGGGCACAGAGATCCATGACACAATGTTTCCAGGTGGCAGACAGGGAGCCAGGGGCGCCCCACCTCATCTCAGATCTTCCTGGGACACATCAGGGCAGACCAGGCAGGAGACTGAGGCAGCCTGGGAGGTTTGAAGATGGAGGAGGATGGTTGGCACTGCTGCCATAGGGGATGGGTGAGAGAACTGAGGAGAAAGATGGGGAAGGATGACAGGTGCCATGTCTGATGGCACATTGGGAACTGGAGCCCATGCATTGGTGTTGGCACCCATCTAGGTAGGCATGAGCATGCCCCACCCTTGGGTCCTCAGCCCTCATCTCCCACCTCCTGGACTGGTCTCCATCTCCACTGCTCTCCAGAAAATCCTCAATCCTCAATCCTCAATCCTTGTCTCTGGGTTTGACTTGAGCTTCCTGCCAGTCTCCTGGTGGACATGGCCACCTGGTTCAGAAATTCATGCCATAGGTACTTCTCACTGTGCCAGGTGCTGGCAGGAAAAACAAGATCGTTACAAGTAGCAACAGGTCCAGGGAAAGGCCTGAAGGAGGCAGTGTGGGGTAGTGGTTATAAGTGAGGACTCTGGCACCAGAATGCCTGGGTTCTAACCCTGCCTCTGCCGTGTGGTAGCTGTGTGACCTTGGACAAGTCAGCTGGCCTCAATAAGCCTCAGTTATAAAGTGAAGAACATGCTTCACAGAGATGATGTGAGGATTATATTAGTTAATATTCATAAAGTATGTTTTCTCTAGCTGGCACATAGAAAACACTATATGAACTCCATATATGAAACTATATATATACACACACATATATATGCATGCGTGTGTGGGTGCTCAGTCATGTCTGATTCTTTGCAACTCTGTGGACTGCAGCCTGCCAGGCTCCTCTGCCCATGGAATCTTCCAGGCAAGAATACTGGAGTGAGTTGCCATTCCCTATTCCAGGGGATCTTCCCGACCCAGGGATCAAACTTGCATCTCTTGTGTCTCCTGCATTGACAGGTGGCCACCTGAGAAGCCCATATATATATATACATATATATATATATATATATATATATGTTTGTGTATACACACACACACAAGTTATAAGGTATTATCTGGAGGAAAACCACTTTGGATTGGGTGGTTAGCTATCCTATGGCACCCAAGATTCATTATTTCTAGCAGTAGGCTCATCTTATTCCCCTTCCTCTCTTTTGGAACTGGACTATCACCCGGCGCATTACAAGATTCTAGGATGGTTGTGGGCTTAACCAATCCCCTGCCTCTGCCCCGCAGCACCCTGCTTGGTGACCTGTGGGCAGAGAGTGGGTTGAGCAGGGAACTGAGTGGAAAGCCTTCAGGAAAGACCAGCTGACTCCCCCGTCTGTCTGTCTCTCACAGTGCTGTGTTCTTTGCGACCTACCTGACCCTGGCCTGCTGTTCTGGACCCAGGTAATGATAGTGGAGGGGGGAACTTGTGGGAACATGAGCAGGATTTTGGAAGTTCTGGCCCCGGTCCTGCCTGCCACCAGTACTCTGCACCCTAAGAGAGTCCCATTTTCTGGACTCTGTTAAGCAGGCCTGCCTTTCCCCTGTTTCCTTGGCACTTCAAAGGTGAGGGGAGGGTGAATGTACAGCTAGGGGCCCATGGGGATGTGCCCCAGGAGTGGGGGTGAGTTTCCAGAGCCCCAGTCTGTGCTTCCTGCACCCCCACTCTTCTCAACTCGGCGGCTTGCCTTACAGGAGGCATTTCCCCTGGAACCTGATCCTCCTGACCATCTTTGTAAGTGACGTGGGGGTATCTGGGGACAGATGCTGTAGTGATGGAGGGAGGAGGGATGCAGCGTGAGTTTCGAGGGCCAGGAGTTGGAACCAGCCAAGGTGAGGTCACTGAGGGAGGCAGGGGTATTTTCACCCCACTTTTTCTTCAAAGACAGTTCACCGTCTCTTTTCAAATGAGCTTTCTCTCTTCACTCCAGCCACTCTCTCTTTCCACTATGATTGTGTTTTTAAGAGGTTTGTGTGGGAAATCCTAGAGCTGTGGGTAACAAGGGGGATGGTTGTAGGAAAGGGGAAGAACAGGGCTGCAAAACAACAAAGGGACAGTTGGCTTAAGGCCCTTTGGGACCTCCTTCCCCAGATGAAGGCCTGGAGGTAAGCGCATGTGCCCAAAGCGGACTCAGAGTTGAGGGGCACACACAAGGGGTGGAGACCCAGGCAGGCTCTTGAAGGTGTCTGGGCCCCACCATTCCCTCACGCTCTTCTCCTTTCAGACCCTCTCCATGGCCTACCTCACTGGAATGTTGTCCAGGTAAAGCAGATAGGCAGAATGGGGGAGTTGCCCCAAACTCTATCCCTCCTGGGAGCGCTGGATAGGCAGGTGTTGGGGAGGGGCAGGCAGGTAGGAAATGCTGACTTCAAGCTCACTCCTCCTGCATTCTACTGGACGGTGCCTCCAAGACCTGGCCAGGCTGGCGGGGTTGGGGTGGGAGATGGAGGAGAGCAAGGTGACACTTCTCCAGCTGCAGCTGAAAGGACCCCAGGTTCCTGATCATGCAGTTCCCTGAAAGCAACCACCATATACCAGTACAACCCCCACCCCCACACCCCACCCTCCGATCACCACCTCTTCAGGATCCTTCTAACAGGATTTCGAGTCTTAAGCATGTTGGGAGGTTGGGTCCCAGTAGAAAGGATGGGGAGGCAGGAGAGGGAGGATCATGGGAAAGGAGAGAAGGTGGGGGCCCCAGGTGGTGGGATCAGGTCCTTGCAGAAGGGGGTGGGCCTGGGAGGAGGGCCGGGGGAGACCAGAAGCCCTGCCCTGAAGCTGAGCCCCTGCCCGTGGGCCCTGCAGTTACTACAACACCACGTCTGTGCTGCTGTGCCTGAGCATCACAGCCCTCGTCTGCCTCTCAGTCACCGTCTTCAGCTTCCAGACCAAGGTCAGCTCTGGGGCCCGCCGGCCCGGGAAGGCAGGTGGGGTGCAGGCTCCGAGCTTGGATCCCTGGCTGGGGAGAGGTCACAAGGATGAGAAGCCTGTGGGGAGGGCACCTGGAGTAGATGGGGAGGAACGCCAGGTTCTGGGGTGAGCACTGGAAGGTAGCCTGCCCCAGAGGCCTCAGCCTTCCGGCCAGCACACTGTCTGGCCAGGGCCCCCCGGGGAATGCCGAGCCACCTGGGCAGGCCTGAGGGGCCCGGCAGCTGACACTCATCCCATCCCTGCAGTTCGACTTCACATCCTGCCAAGGTGTGCTCTTCGTGCTGCTCATGACTCTCTTCTTCAGCGGACTCATCCTGGCCATCCTCCTGCCCTTCCAATATGTGAGTCTCTGGGTCTCCCAGCCGGCCCCTTGGGGATGAAAGGGGAGGGATCGCTGGCCCGAGGGTGCCGTTTCCTCCTGCTCCCTCCAGGGAAGGCCCGGAGCCAAGGCCTCACAGCCTGCCATCCAGTCCTGCCACTCCTGGCACCTTCCATGGGCTTGTTGGCAGTGTAAGCAAACACAGGCTTTTCTTGACAGGTCTGGGCACCTGCCCGCTCCACAAGCCACATCCGGCTTCACCTTTCCCATCCTCCCCGCTGGGGTGGAGGCGAGGCTGAGGCGGAGGGCTAGGAGCTTTTCTAAACCCTAGGCAGGGGAGGGGCTCTGGAGCTCCATGGGGCTACGAAGCCCAGAGGGGCCCTGAGGACAGGCCTCCTGGGATTCTGGGGGCATCAGTCAAGTCCAAAGGGGCAGGATCTGGCTGGCCAGGCAGGTGGAAATTGAGACAACAGGGCTCTAAGCACTCCCTCACCTCATGAGGGTGTCCATGGGAACAGTCGAATCTCAGCTCTTTAATAAGTGTCTGGCCTGCCCAGGAAACCCAGCTAGGACTGCTCAGGGCTCAGTGACCTATTCCAGGCACTCGGGCTGCTGCAGGTGGAGAAGGGGCAGACCAAGGGCATCACAGGAGGAGATTTGAATCCTGGGAACCCAAGAGAGCAGCTACTAGACCCCTGCTGAAAACCCAGTGCTGTACCTGCCCCCGGGCTCCTCTTGGTCCCCACCACCCCTTGCCTTCCAGACCAAGGGCAGCCTTCCTCACTGCCCCTCCCCTACCCCATCCTACCCAGCCCCCAGGTATTGGCTCCCAGTCCAGGACATCAGGATTGGTTCTGGCATTTCCTTGGCTCTTCCCAGGATCCTGTTGACGAAGGGAGGAGCCGGAGCTGCGGAGCTGGCCTGGGGGCCTTCTGTGTATCTAGGATGGGGGAGGGGGTACAGGAAGGGGCCCAGAGCTTCAAAGAACCCTTTATTGACCCAGGTCAGGCTCACAGGATGCCTGTGTTTCCAGGAATCTTCTGGGGGAAGGCTCTACAGAGGGCATGGTTGGTTTGGCACCTCTTGCAAGGTTTCCACACATGACCAGGTGCCCCTGAGGCCCCCGGGGGGGGGCAGAGGTTGGGAAGCGGGGGCAGACAATCCCATCAAGTTCAGCGACAAGGACTCCAAGTGCTCCTCCTCCCCGAACTCAAGTCTATCCGCTTCTCCCTGAGATCCTCACCCCCACAGGCAGAGCCTCACCGCCCCCGACAGGGGGGCCGAGAGCACAGGAATGAGTGCTCACTGGGAGGAGGGCACAGTCCCCGGCCAGACTCAGGCTGGGAGGATGTCAGGGCCCCATAGGATGAGTCTCCCTGGGCCAGCCTCAGCCTGGGGCTGTGTGTGGAGTGAAGAAGTGCTGGCCAGTCAGGAGCTCCCCTGCCAGCCCCTCATGATCACTGTTATTCTAGGGCTTCCCTAGCCCCATGAGCACACAGAGGTTTAAGGACCTCTCGGTCTGGGGCTGGGTTAGGGGGGCAGTGAGAGAGAGGGCCCCCACTGGGGAGGTCTGTGCTGCATCCTCCATTCTCAAGACTGAGCCCTTCTCCCTTCCCCTCTGCCCCTCACCCCCACCACCCACCCTCACCCTCCCTGAGTCCATATTTTTGTCTGCCTTGCAGGTGCCCTGGCTCCACGCAGTGTATGCCGTGCTGGGAGCAGGCGTGTTTACATTGGTGAGTGTACCCCCTTCTCAGCCCCCCACCACCTCCTTAGACCCCTCTTCCGTCCCTATCTTCCTCATAGTCCACTTCTCTGAACCCCCGTGGAGTATCAGTGGGCTGGGGCGGGACTCAGTGCTACTCAGGTCTCCAAGACATATCAGCTGACCTGTGCACGGGCATGGAAGGTTGTAACAGCAGGATTGACACTTTAAACAGAGCTGGGAAGAAGTACCCCTGGTTCCTGGGGAGAGGTTCAGTGCTGCTTGTGGGAGCAGGAAAGTGAGGGTGGACTAAGTTAGCCCTGGCTGTCTCCTGGAGGTAATCTGGGAAGACTTCTTGGAGCAAAGGAGATTCCAGGTACTCTGTGACAGAAGCATTTAGATTGAACTTGTCCTTGGCTGCCCTCACCAAGCTGAGAGTGTTAATGATGATGATAACGATAACAGTGATAGTTAATATTTTATTGAGTGCTCACTTCTCCCACAGCAAGCCCTTCACATATACTAACTCCTCACCGTAACTCTATAAAATAGGTTCTGTTGTTCTCAAATTAAGATGAGGAGCTTGAGCTCAGAGACTTTAAATCCCTCTCCAGGTGGCACTAGTGGAAAAGAAGCCGCCTGCCAATGCAGGAGACATTAGACAACGAATGGTAAATCAACTAGCGTAGCCTTGGTCAGGACTAGGGGTGCCAACTCATCCTGGTTGACCCAGAACTTTACTGGTTTCAGCACTGAAAGTGTCCCTTCTTGCGGGGGAACCCCCTAGGAACTGCAAGGTTGGACAAACCAGGATGGTTGATTATCCTATGACACTAATTGGTCTTGGTTCCTGGACCAGCAGTCTTTCCCACAGATGTGTGTGTGTAGTCACTCAGAGATGTCCAACTCTTTGCAACCCCATGGACTGTAGCTTGCCAGGCTCCTCTGTCCAAGGGGATTCTCCAGGCAAGAATACTGGACTGAGTTGCCATGTCCTTCTCCAGGGGATCTTTCTGACCCAGGGATCGAACCCACATCTCATATCTCCTGCACTGCAGGCAGATTTTTCACCTACTGAGCCATCAGGGAAGCCCTTCCTGCAGATAGTACCTGCTGAAGACAAATCTCAATGAAAAGGATGGGTCAGGGGAGTCAACCTAGGAGGAAAGGAAGCAGGAGGGTCAGGCTTAGGGGAGTGAGACTGGGGAAGCCTCAGAGAACGGTGTTTGCAGGGACAAATGGAAGAAGAAGAGGGGCCCAGGCAGGGCAGAGTGGGAGGAGGGCAATCGCCGAGGGAGGGTCAGGAAGTGTACTTGGCTTCCCACTGCTGCATGTGCGTCAGCTGTGCGGGGAGACTGTGCAGACAAGTAGGGTTGGATGAACAGTAATCCCTTAAATTTGTTTAATAATTGCTTGTTATTAGAAATAATAAAAACAATCCCAACCATCGGTTCCACCCTTTCCATTTTACAAAGCACTTTCACACATATTACCTCATGGGATCTCTATCACATCCCAGGGAGGGAGGCAATGCTGCTGATAGAAGACCTGCTTTCTAGATATACCTGAGGTCGTGGGTGTTAAGGAGCTGGCACATAGTCCCACTGCCAGTAAAGGGCAGATTTAGGGCAGGACCCAGGTGTCCTGGGCCCAGCCTGCTGCCATTTCCAGACCCTCCATCGTCCCCCTCAAAGAGGACAACTTCTATTGGCTTGAAGTGGGGAGAGGCTGGGGCGATCTCTCTGGCAATGTTCCCCCTCTTTCTCTTGCACCATCTGTATTGCCCTTTCTACTGGATTATTTCCATCAGCATAAAAACGGGCTTTAATTTCTCCCAAATGAAAAAATAGCAATACAAAAAACCCTTAACTCACATTCCCCCCTAGTTCCCCCATTTAGAGCAAAGCTTCTTATAAGGGAATCTATGCTGTCTCCAATTCTTCTGTCTTCCTCCCTTCTCTCCACTCCATCATTCTTGTGTGTGCTTAGTCGCTCAGTCGTGTCTGACTCTTTGCAACCCCATGGATGGTAGCCCGCCAGGCTCCTTTGTCCATGGGGATTCTCCAGGCAAGAATACTGGAGTGGGTTGCCATGCCCTCCTCCAGGAGATCTTCCCAACCCAGGGATTGAACCCCAGTCTCCCACACTGCAGATGAATTCTTTACCGTCTGAGACACCAGGAAAGCCCATGAATACTGGAGTGGGTAGCCTATCCCTTCTCCAGGGGATCTTCCTGACCCAGGAATCGAACCAGGGTCTCCTCCATTGCAGGCAGATTCTTTACCGGCTGAGCTACCAGGGAAGCCTGAATCCTCTTTAAATGTTCTCATCAGGGTCCCCAGTGGGCTCCCTGTGACTGAATCCAGTGATCATTTCTTAGTCCTTTATCTTGGTTGATTCTTGGTAGCATTTGGTACAATTGTTCGTGCCCTCCTCCCAGAAGCATCTTCTTCACTTGGTATCCAAGCACCAGCTCTCCTGGTTTTCCTCCTGGGTCACACTGGAGGGTTCTAGGGCTGTGGACCTTCTAGCCTAGCTTCCTAGGAAACCTCAGACTATCTCAAGGCTTTGAACACCATTTTTTATGATGATGATCCTATGTTTTACATCACTGGCCTAGAATCCCTCACTAGAATTTCCAGTTGCCTACTCCATATCCCCATTTGGAAATCTAATAGGTACCTCAGACTTAATGTGCACAAAATTGAGCTCCTGCTCTTCTTTTGAACCCCTGCTCCTCCCACACCCTCCCCGTCTCTGTTAATGGCAGCTCCATCCTTTCAGTCACTCAGGCCAAAGGCCTTGATGACATCTCAAATCCTCACTCTCCCCACACCCCACAACTGGCCCAGCAGCAAATCTGGTTGGCCCCACCTTCTGCCTAGAATCTGACTGCTTCTCCTCTGCCTCCATGGCTACTCCCTCGTCCATGTTGCCATCATGTCCCACCTGGGTTCTTGGAATGGCCTCCCGTGGGTGCTGCCCCCTGCAGTCTGTGTCCTGTACCACAGCAGTGGGAGGAATCCTGTTCACTGTTAAATGAGGTCAGATCATTTCTGCACTTGGAGAAGGAAATGGCAGCCCACTCCAGTGTTATTGCCTGGAGAATCCCAGGGACAGAGGAGCCTTGTGGGCTGCCGTCTGTGGGGTCTCACAGAGTCGGACACCACTGAAGCGACTTAGCAGCAGCAGCAGCATTTCTGCACTTGGCCTCCAGCAATCGCTGCCCACCGCCTGCAGACCCTCCTGACCTCATGGCTTCCCACTCCTGGTCACCCACTCTGCTGTAGCCACAAGCATCTTTGCTGCTCCCTAGGATGGCAGGCTCACTCCCAGCCCCAGGCCCCTGCTCCCATGGTTGCCTCTGTCGATTCCTTCTGATCTTCTCACCGCTCCCCACCTCCCCTCCTTCAGTGTTTGCTTTGTTTACAGTCTTGTGTGCTATGTGTGTTTACACACACACACACACATGTAGGCATGCCTATAGGTTGCTCCCTTTATTTCTCTCCATCGCACATCTCATCCTCTGACATACTGAATATTTTTCTGGTTTGTTTATTTATTGTCTCCATCCAGCAGAATTTAAGTTCCTTGAAGGCAGGGATTTGGGTCTGGCTGGCTTGTCGCTGCACCCACAGTGTCTAGAAAAGTGGATGGCTCTTCTACCCACAGCCTAGGGGTTTACAGCAGGCACCCCTAGATGTTTTCAGAATGAACGGACTCCGGAGAGGCCAGGTCCAGCTGAGGCACTGTAAGAGTGAGGTACAGAAAGCATGACTGCACAGCTGACTTAGGCATCCATCTCCTGTGAGTCACAGGGGAGGAGGAACACTGCACCTAATTACCCATAAATGTCTCATTAGGAGAGCGACACTCTGACTCTCCAACAGGCCTCAGTCAGGCTCATCCTTCAAGTCATGTAAACAGTGGTCAGGAGCAGTGGCGTCTGTCCCCCAGCCCCATCCCCTGCCCTCTGTTACCTGGATCAGAGGAAGGAAGAGCTGCAGCCCATCCCATGGTGTGGGGAGGGTTGAGGAGGGGCCGCTGGACTCATTCCGCTCCCTCCCTCTCAGTTTCATGTGGATGGAGGCCCGCAGAGGCCCAGCCCCATAAGAACTAAGGTTCCCATGCCTTTCCATTAACCTCAACTCGGAAGGTCCTTGACCTCAATCTGATCCTGCTTCCAGCATCACTTCTATCCTTTGGAATCTGTGGTCCAACCTATCCCCAGAACCGGTGCCCAGCACCCCTGGTCTCTCTGAATGTCCATCCTGCCTTCTCCTACCCTAGCCTTTGACGAATTCTCATCACCGTGAAGGGCACTCCCAGCACTGCAGCTAGTCAAGGATGTTTCACTCAGCGATCCCTGCCCCTCTTGCTGCCTCGGGGAGGATGTGTGAGAAAAGGGAGAAAAGAAGTGTTAGAGGAGGGCCCAGCCCCCAGTGAGAACCGCCCCAATCCCACCAGCCTGGGCCTTGGAAGGGCTGTGAGAAGCAAAGGGCTTTCTCCTACAGACCTCAGCCCCTCCCCCGAAAGATTGCCGTCTTGGATAGCAGGGCCTCCCAGCTGGACTAGGCTGAGAATGGGGAGATGGGGAGCCGTGGTCCTGCTGGCAGGGACGGGCCCCTCCTAGGCCTCACCCTGACTAGCCTTGGCACATTCTCGAGAGGCTTGGGTTTTTCTCCATTGCCCTACCCTGTAACCCTGCTCTGGGCACCACACTCAAAATGCCAGTGGAAGTGGTGAGTCAGTCGGAAGTTTCTGGCCTCAGGGTGGCCCCGTTCTCCTCTCCCTTCTATTGCCCTCTCCTTGAGTGCATTTTTGTAGAAGCTGATGGAAAGCGAGGCAGGGGAGCATGATGGGTGGGCTGGGGTGGTGAGGCAAGGGGCAGGGTCTGGGACAGAGCAGGAGAGTAGAGGCAGGGAGAAAGAGAGAGGGAGCGAGCCCACAGAGCCTGGACAGCTGCCTTCCTGCTGTGGCAGCACCTCTGTACCTGCATGACTGTGGGCAGGTGCTCTACCTCAGAGCTGGTCCTTCTCTGGGGAGGTGAAGTCTCCCAGTCCCTGAAATCATGAAGCCAAGCCCTGATACCTGGGGAGAAACCAGGAATAGGACTTTAGGTGACAGGCCCAATGAGAAGAGAACTCTCTTCTGCCTGTGCCACCTGGCCAGTTTCAGGACCTCTGGCAACTTTCGTTCCTGTGCTTTAAGGAAGATGAGTGAGAAGCCAGATTCATGAGTAGGACAGAGGCTGGGAGATTAGTTAGGAGGCCGCTGCAGTGTCCCAGAGTCAAGGACAGGGTGGCCCGGAGCATTTGCGTGGTCAGTACAGGATGCGTCAGGGTCTGATGGTGTCTGGATGAGTGAAGCTTGGATGGGAAGATGCTTTTTCTGTAGAGGGGCTGGGCCTCCAGTTCTGGGTATTGACTCCTGGCCACTGAGGGGGCACTCACAGCCATCTGTCCTCAGTCCCCGGGAAGGCGGAGCACTGGGACCATGAGTGCTCAGAGCTGGCAGGGACCTTCCTGTGCTGAGACCCAGAGAGAGCGCAAGCAGACTTACACGCCACATGCCTGCATACCACACATAGACACACCATACACACGTCACACACATACACCACGTATACCATATACACATCTATATACCTCACAGACACACACCACTCACACATACACACACCACACACTCACAAACACACACATGCACACCATACACACATCACACACATACACCTCGTATACCATATACACACTACATACCTTACAGACACACACCACTCACACATACACACACCACACACTCACAAACACACACAGGCACACCATACACATGTCACACACATACACCACGTATACCATATACACACTACATACCTCACACACACACACCACTCACACATACACACACCACACACTCACAAACACACACATGCACACCATACACACGTCACACACATACACCACATATACCACATACACACCTACATACCTCACACACACACACCACTCACACATACACCACACACTCACAAACACACACAGGCACACCATACACATGTCACACACATACACCACGTATACCATATACACACTACATACCTCACACACACACACCACTCACACATACACACACCACACACAAACACACACATGCACACCATACACACGTCACACACATACACCACATATACCACATACACACCTACATACCTCACACACACACACCACTCACACATACACACACCACACACAAACACACACATGCACACCATACACACATCACACACATACACCACATATACTACATACCTCACACACACACACCACTCACACATACACACACCACACACTCACAAACACACACAGGCACACCATACACACGTCACACACATACACCACGTATACCACATACACACCTACATACCTCACACACACACACCACTCACATATACACACACCACACACACATACACATGCACACCATACACACGTCACACACATACACCACGTATACCATATACACATCTATATACCTCACAGACACACACCACTCACACATACACACACCACACACTCACAAACACACACAGGCACACCATACACACGTCACACACATACACCACGTATACCATATACACACTACATACCTCACACACACACACACCACTCACATATACACACCACACACACACATACACATGCACACCATACACACGTCACACACATACACCACATATACCACAAACACACACACCACACACATACACACCATACACACGTCACACATACACCACGTATACCATATACACATCTATATACCTCACAGACACACACCACTCACATATACACACACCACACACTCACACACACATGCACGCCATACACACGTCACACACGTATACCATGTATACCATATACACACCTACATACCTCACAGACACACACCACTCACACATACACACACCACACACTCACAAACACACACATGCACACCATACACACGTCACACACATACACCACGTACACCATATACACATCTATATACCTCACACACACACACCACTCACACATACACACACCACACACTCATATACACATGCACACCATACACATGTCACACACATACACCACATATACCACATACACACACACCACGCACATACACATCATACACACGTCACACATACACCACGTATACCATATACACATCTATATACCTCACACACACACACCACTCACATATACACACACCACACACTCACACACATATGCACGCCATACACACGTCACACACACACACCACATATACCATATACACACCTACACACCTCATACACACACACCACTCACATATACACACACCACACACTCACACACATACACATGCACACCATACACACATCACACACATACACCACATATACCACATACACACACACCACACACATGCACACCATAGACATGTCACATATACACCACATATACCGTATACAGACCTACACACATCACACACACACCACTCACGTATACACACACCACACACTCACAAATACACACATGCACACCATACACATGTCACATATATATACCACATATACCACATATGCACACACCACACACATACACACCACACACATACACACATACACCACACACACATGCACACCATACACGCATCACACACATACAGCACACATACCACATACATACCTACACACATCACACACACACACACACCACATATACACACCACACACACATACACACCATACACATGTCACATATACACCACATATACCATATACACACCTACACACATCACACAGACACACACCACTCATATATATACACCACACTCTCACAAACACACACATGCACACCATACACACATCACACACATACAGCACACATACCACATACATACCTACACACATCACACACAGACCACACATATACACACCACACACATACACACCACACACACATGCACACCTACACACATCACACATGTACACCACACATACCACATACACGCCTACACACTTCACACACCACACACATATGCACACCACATTCATGCACACTATATACATGTTGCACATATACACCATACATACCACATACACACCTGCACACATCACACACACACACACACATGCCATATATACATCACACATCTATACCACATGTACTACATGCACACCTACATACATCACATATATACACTAGACACATACACACCACACACACATGCATTTACACACGTCACACATATACATACACCACACATACCACATGCACACCACACACACACACCCCACATATAGTCCACACACACATACACATACCAGACACTCACATACACACCACACACACATGCACACCATACACACGTCACACATACACACAACACATCACTTACACAACATATAACACACACACCACAGACACACAGACACACCACACGCATGCAGTGTTGACTGCCAGGCTGGATGAAACGCCTCTTTTTCTGATTCTCAGCTCAGCACTCTTTCTATTCTGTCTCCCTTTCCATTTCACAGATGGAAAGATGGAGGCCTGGAGAGGTCTGTCCCCTCATATCAGGAAGGTCCAGAAAGGCCTTCTCAGTCTGTGTCATCCATAGACTGGGCTTCAGGCAGTCTCTTCATCCAGGTCCAACCGGAATCCATGTGTCCTGGGACTCTTCCCCAGTCTTTGAGGGGCTCAGGGAAGAGACCCAGTCTGCCTCACCCCACCACTTGCCCTGCTTTTCTCATGGGGGCTATGGTAGATGCCCTGCCTTCTTCACAGTTAGAGAAACATTTTGAAAAGTAAAAATGGCTACACAGACCTGAGGCAGGGATTTGATTTTCTTTCAGACTTTATTTCATTCAGAATTTGGCGACTCCTTTGCCTCACTAGTTTCCGTGAGCCTAAGGGATCCAGTGAGAGAACCTTCTCTGTTCGGCCGCCTGTCCTCTGCCACCACAGCAGCCCTGATACCCCACCTGAGGCCTCCTCTGAACCCTGGAGGCCAAATGAATTCCTCAGAGGGCAAGAGGAAGGAGGGTAGATTGACCAGTAATTGCTCCTTCAGGGGGAAAGTACACTTGTGCACCGCTCCTGGGCCTCACCTCAGTCTCACTTCCTGAGACACTAATCCTCAGAAACCAACGCCCTGCTCAAATCAAGCCCTTCAAACCAACACCCTGACTCGGAGAAGGTGAAGGAAGCCCCCTGCCCCAGAGCTTGTGGACTGAAGGAGGGGTGATTAAGAGTCCCAGTAGGGCTCAGGGCAGGATGCATCTACATGGGCCTGAGTCGGGGAGGTGCTTGCAGGAGGCCTTCCTGGGAGCTCTCCAGGTGACCACGGGTATCCCACCCAAACCACAGTCAAGGTCTCACCCATCTTCTTACCACTGTGACCTTTGGGCAAGTTACTTGATCTCTCTGTGCCTGGTTTTTAAAATGGGGCTAATGTTAACTGTTTCACAAGGCTGTGGTAATGCTTAATAAGATAATATATGAATGGACAAAAGAAAACAGCCAAGCACCTGGAATGTGGTAGTTTCTCAGCTACCCTGGGAGCTTTCACTCTTACCGTACATGTTAACCTTGTAGTTCAGGGCCCAGATTCTGGAGCACAGTGTGTGTGTGTGCATACTAAATTGCTTCAGTCATGTCCAACTGTTTGCGACCACATGGACTGTAGCCTGCCAGGCTCCTCTGTCCATGGGATTTCCCAGGCTAGAATACTGGAGTCGGTTGCCATGCCCTCCTCCAGGGGATCGTCCCAACTCAGGGCTCGAACCTTTGTCTCTTAAGTCTCCTACGTTGGCAGACAGGCTCTTTACCACTATCGCTCCTTGGGAAACCCTTGGAGCAGAGTAGCTGGGTTCAAATCCATTCTCTGCAACATTTAAGCTGTGTGGATTGAGTCATGTCACTCTCTGTACTTCTGTTTCCTTATACATAAAATTCAGATAATAGTTCCCACCTCATAGCTTGTGACTTGTAAGTGAATCAATATATGCAAAGCACTGAGAAAGTGCCCGGCATGTCATCAGTGAACAATAATATTACCTGTTAGTAGTTGTCAGTTGCCCAGGGTCAGAGGCAAGCTTTGAACCGAGGTCTATGGGACTCCCCAGTCCATGTTCTTGAGCTCTGTTACATGCATACCCTTCACTTGCCTTCTCACATTGCTCCCCTCTTGTCCAAACCCTGTCAGACCCTGTTTGTTTGGTAGTGGTGGCCCACCTGAAGGTGCTTCCCAGGACTGCAGCATGCAGAGATCATCTGTGCTATTTAAACTTTAAAAAAAAAACACAAAAAACAGAACTACTCTTTTATTTAAACATTTATTTATTTCTTCAGCTGCGCTGGGTCTTAGGTATAGCATGTGAACTCTTGGTTGCAGCATGTGGGATCTAGTTTCCTGACCAGGGATTGAACCTGGGCTCCCTCCCTTGGGAACTGAGAGTCTTAGCCACTGCACCACAAAGGAAATCCCCTGTGCTGTTTAAACTTTTAACACCCAAGTTACTGAAGACAAGAGAAGTATGTTCTATGGGACTGAAGCAGGTCTCCACTCAGCTGCCCTCTCCCTGTCCTACATCCCAACTGAGGGTATAAGGGCTTAAAGCTGGCAGTTAGTCTCTTTTCTCTGGAATCCTCAGAGCCCAGTCTCACTCTTTAGCCCAGAAAGTGGGGAGCAGGTGGGCCCAGCGCTCCCTGCATCCCCTCAGATAGCCCGCTGGGCCCTTAGCCATGAACTTTGGGTACACTTTTCTTCCTACCTCTTCCATCCTTTAACACACACACACACACACACACACACACACACACACACACACACACACACCACGCCCCAATGTGATGTCACACAGTGGAAAGAGAATGGGATTGACTGTCCTGTCAGCTGTGTGAAGTGGGTGAGGCACTTACATTCTCAGGGCCTCAGTCTTCTCAGTTCCATGATAGAGATGATTATGCAATATCTGCCCCAGGGGCTTGTGGTGTGAATTAAATGAAAGGGTTCATGAACTCTTTTTTTGTGTTACTTTAACCCTTCTTTTAAAATTTTCTAATTTATAGTATGTGCGTGCGTGCTTAGTCACTCAATCATGTCCAACTCTTTGCAACCCCATGGACTGTAACCCACCAGGTGCCTCTGTCCCTGGGATTCTGCAGGCAAGAATACTAAGTGGGTTGCCATGCCCTTCTCCAGGGGATTTTTCAAACCCAGGGATTGAATACATTTGTTCATATATTTCATTTTTAAAAACCTTAAATAACGTATATAAAGCAAATGTCATCAGGCCATATTCTTCCTTTCCTTCCCAGTGGTAACTGCTGTGGTTAATTGTCTCTCCTTCCAGACCTTTCTATATACATTTTATAGATACATGCTAAGTAGCTTCTATGTCATAGGTTTTTTGTTAGGTAAAGGGGCTCGTGTGACATGGATTTTTCTGTCAGTTCGTCTCTCGTAATTGATGTTATCAGAGATATTTCTGCCTCAGTTGATAGAGTTTGGGGTTGTTTCCAGGGTTTCTCTGTTAGAAGCAATGCTGCCTTGAACAGCTTTGGGTGTGTTGCTGGCATTTCTGTGGGATGGACACGGTCCGCATATAATTTTTTATGCTGATTCAACCCATTGTAACCCCAGCTTTTTGTATCCAGTGCCTGTTCGTTGGTGGCTCTGAGCTGCCCTTTCCATGGCATGGCTCAGAGCCCCTCCAGCTCACCTCCGGAGGGCGGCAGACACAAGCCTGGGTGCCACAGGGTCAGGCCGACTGTGTGGCCTGGGGGGGCCCTGGCCAGGTCCAGCCCTGACCAGTAGGGTGAACCAGGAAAGTCTGCCTTTGTCTTCTCTGCCATTTGCACATGCCTCTTCCCTCCCTGCAAGCCCACCCCACCCTCACCGTCTCTTTCAGAATGTAGGAGACAGGTAATCTGATTCCAGCTGGATAAGTGGCCATCAGCAAGTCACTCACCTGCTCTGAGCCTCCCTTCCTCCTATGTAAAGTAGTGATAATACTATCCACCTCCTAGGGTGAACTGGGCAAGTGAGATAAAGGACTAGTGTGTGAAGACTGCCCAGATGTAAGTTAATAGCACCCCCATCCTGTTCCTACCCCTGACTGCTGTGCCCCTCCTGCAGGGTCTTATATCCAGCTGGCTCACAACTCAAGCACCTGCTGTCATGTTAGGTGTTAGCGGGCAACTGAGTTGTTAGCTCTCAACTGAGATCTTGGCTGCCAGCTAAGGTGCTAACTATAACCAAGGTACCTGCTCTCAGCCAAGATGTTAGTTAACAGTGCTCATCACCCAGAGGGATTATCAAGTTACTCTCCCCTATGTGCATCCATGCTCATAGTGTAATCTCTGATCATGTCTTTTGCTCTCATTAGGCGGTCAGTGCTCTGAAGGCAATTCCCTGTAGCATAGTAGATGCTCAGTAAATATTGTTGGGAATAAATGAATGGAAACCCTTCAGCTGGCTCGACAGGCATGAGGTTGCAGTGGTGGGTGGTACTGGGCTGTGGAGTGGAAATTTGGAGCACACTCTCCCACATAGCCCACAGAGATCAGCATCCATGGCCATGCGCCAAAGGCAGGGACAGGATCCATTTCATCCCTCTTTTCTCTAAGAGAAAAGAGAATCTGCCCACAATGCAGGAGACCCAGGTTTGATCCCTGGGTCAGGAAAATCCCCAGAGAAGGGAGTGGCAACCTACTCCAGTATTCTTGCTTGGAGAATTCCATGGGATAGAGGAGACTGGTGGGCTACAGTCTATGGGGTCACAAAGCGTAGGATACGACTGAGTGACTAATACTTTTCTCCAAGAGAAAAGCTAGCTGGCTATTCTAAGAGGCTCCTTGGAGAGCACCCGCCCCCCACCCCTCCAAGAGGGTCAGGTTCAAGCCTTCTAGGTTGAGAGATTGGATTTCATTAGCTCACCCAGGGGTGACCAGGCTCTGGGAAATCAACCAAGCAAGCAATGATTGGTAAGCCAGATCGGCAGTTTATTAACTTGTGCTGGCAGTCGTGACCACTGAGCAGCCTGGAGCATTTGAGTCGGCCCCTCTCCTGCTTGTTCTCCCTACACAAGGAAGCTTTACCTGGGAATCCAAATCGAAAAGAGAAGGAGCAGAGTAGAATGGAGTGAAATAACACTAAAGAATAATAAGTTGATGCCACATACACTGTCAGATATCACCCCTCAAAACCACACCATGGTGTGGTCAGCATTACCTTCCCATTTTGCAGATGATAACACTGAGGTCAAGTGGGGGACGGCTCCAAGGTATTAAAGCCCAAACCTAGGTGTTCCGACTCCAGTCCTGTGTTCTTGTGCCTTGAACACGGCCCCCTCAGCCCTGGCTGTTTGCCTGCTGTGAAAGCCACCCAGCTTCCCCTGGCGACAGTTCTGCCTCCTTGATGAGTGGCAGGAAACACCTGTGTCTCAGCACAGAGTACACATGCTCTCAAGAGGGCACCTTTCCTTCTGCAGACAATAACAGTAAATCCACACTAATAGCCACCATTCATTAAGTGCTTACCAGGTGTTAGGCACCTGGCCAGGCGCCTCGCACGCATTATCTCACTCTCACAACCACCGCAGGAGGTGAGCACACTCATCTCCCTTCTGCCGAGTTGGACTCAACGGCTCAGAGCGACTGAATAGCCTGGCCCAGAGTCCCAGAGCGAGTGAGTGGCAGAACTGAGGCTGGAATTCAAGCCGGTCTGACTCTCAGGCCCATACTTGCAGTCACCCCTACCTCCCCGCCCTCCAGGGTGATGTGCTTTGATGTCCCACAGGCTGGAGCTGCTCCCTGTTGGAGCATCTGGCCCCTGGGCTCCAGCCTCTCTCTGTCCCTTTGCCCCACTTCTCCCCATGGTGAATTCCTCATTCTTCACACCACCACCCTCACCTCCAGGGCTTCCCCAGGCCCGCTTCATCTAGCAAACCCCTACTCATCCTGCAAGCCCCAGGTAAAGAGTCACCTCTCCTGGGCCACCTTCCTCCTGCCCAATCAGCCCTAATTATGGCATTTCCGAGGTTATATGGTAATCATCCATAAGTGCCCACCACTGAGTGGTGAGACCCAGAAAGCAGACTTGGCATGGTGTTCCTCGTGGTCTCTGCAGTTCTGAACAGGTTGCTGGGGGCTCTCGGGGGAGCCTGATTCCTGGCAGAAGACACAGTAACCCTGGGTACTGCCCATAAACCACAGAGCAGAATGGTTCTAGGAGGGGGCTCTGGAGTCAGCCTGCTTGGGTTCAGATCCTGGCTTTGTCACTTCCCAGCTATGTAACTTTGGTTATGTACTGAACATCTCTGGGCCTTGGTTTCCTCTCGGAAAGGTAGAATCCTTACTGGATACTGATGTTATTAGGATGAAGTAGGTAATGTCTGTAAAGCACCGAACAAGTGCCTGTTCCCTGCTCACTGTTACACGGAGCATTTATTCATCCTCTAAGAGTAGGGCCCTGAGGAGAATGGCAAGAAGACTTGAATGGCAAGAATGGCTTCAACTTGAAGGTCCCCTCCTCCAGGAAGCCTTCCTTGACACCTGACACACTCACATAGGTCAGGTTCCTGTTATCAGTCCCTGGTGGCACTTTGGGTTTCTCATTGGTTACTCATCATACTAACAATTACTTACCCACTAGACTCTGAGCTCTGTGAGGTCAGGGATCTTGTCTGTCTCGTTCTTTGCCACATCGGTGCCTGGCACATCGTAGGTGCTCAGTAAATAGGTGTCAAATTAGGGATGGAAGGTGCTGGGAAAGTTCACAGGAGGATCACTGGGCAGCCAGGGCGCAGGTAATAACAATATCGGGGGTGGGCCTGGGTGGGTCAGTGGTCAGTGTCACAGCGAGCAGACCTTCTGACCTCTCTCTCTCTCCCTCTTTCCCTCAGTTCCTGGCATTTGACACCCAGTTGCTGATGGGTAGCCGACGCCACTCGCTGAGCCCCGAAGAGTATATTTTTGGAGCCCTCAACATTTACCTAGACATCATCTATATCTTCACCTTCTTCCTGCAGCTTTTTGGCACCAACCGGGAAT
The DNA here is from genome assembly GCF_033118175.1 of Dama dama. Classification (NCBI taxonomy): domain Eukaryota; kingdom Metazoa; phylum Chordata; class Mammalia; order Artiodactyla; family Cervidae; genus Dama; species Dama dama. Next base: position 46,317,567 of record NC_083683.1, read on the forward strand.
GAGGAGCCCTTCCCACCCCCTCCTTTCTTCAGAGAATGCCCCCTTGCTGGTCCTCGGACCCTCCCTGTGCTCCTGCAAGCCGAGATATAAAGCTAGCTGCCAGCCCAGCCTTCGGCCAACCCGCTCACTGTCCTCAGCCCCACCGTCTGCAGCTTGTCCCCATGCCGCCAGGGGCCCTGTGGAACCCGGTCATACTGTCGCCTGTGCCGCCCCTTCCCCCAGTTATCTCTCCCAAACTGGGACCATCGAGGCTGGAGGCCTCTCTGGTTTGAGGACCCAAGGGATGCGTGGGAGAAGCCCAGCAGGATTTCAAATGTGGGAAAGAGGCCCCAGGAAGCTCAGCTGAAGCCTGCCACCCCACCGTGATTCTTCCTAGGGCCACCCACAGTATGGGACCCTGGGGCAATTGTCCTGTGCCCAGCCCCTGCCTCTTCTCCCTCCTTCCAGTTTAGGCTTTGACATTCTGTAAGAAAGTGGTGGGGAGGACAACTGGGAGACAAGGTGTGGGTGCTCTGCGGAGAGGCAGGGGTCCTGGGTAAACAGTATGGCTGTCCCAGGCTGCCCAACCTCTCTCAGCTCTGGGACCAGGGGCTTGTTTTAGGCACTTGAGCCCTGGGGCAGAAGAGAGGGGCAGGAGGCCAGTACCATCTGTGCTTGCCTTGGTCTACCCTCCTGGGTCACAACACAGCACTGCTAGGGCAAGAGGTGGATGTAAGGGAACCCTGCTCCTAAGTGGAGACCTGTCCTGAGATTCCAAGGGAGCAAGCAGCCAACCAACTGGGCTCTGCAGCATCGCTGACCCTCCCAGACCTGCATCCTCCTGGGAGATGTGGCAGGACTGAGACCAACGTCCTCTCACTGCCTTCTCTTAAATCCCCAGCCTGCTCTCACAGGCCTGAGGCTGAGTAAGGGCTTGGGCGCTGAAAGATTGGGTGTTCTGGGAAAAGGAGATTTATTCTAGCTGCTGAGCCGGCGGCACCCCCGACCCCGGAGGATATTGGGCCCTTCCTCCAGCCCTTCCCCAAGGCCTTTCTGCCCATCTTACTTCCAAAACCTCCCTCATCCACTGCCAGGTGCTGGCTTACCCCCAGCTGGGCCTCTTGAGGCTTCCACTGGCAGTGCCCATGTCCCTACTCCTAGCTTCTCTGACCACTCAGTTCAGAGGTCCAGACCATTCCACTCCTATCTCCTCATCTCTCCAATTTGGAAACCATCCAGCTGATGTTAACAACCAAGGCAAGTCCCTCCGGCTGGTCCCATGTGATGGGATCGGGTCTCCTTATCAGCCTCCAGGCAGCTGAGATCTCAGGCAGAGTGTGTGCGTCAGCCACCAGCCCCCTTCAGGTCTGCTGGAGAGTGGACCAGGGGGCCACGCCTGGGGGAAGTGTGCAAGCTGCCTTGGCTAGTGGCTAACTCAGCCAGTGGAAAGTTACTGGGTGGAGTCAGGGAGGTTCAGAGTGGATACCTGGACCCTTCCTTGACTGCTCCCTCCAGGGTTGCCTCTTTCCCCACATGCCAGTGGCTCTCTTTGCCCCTGGGGAGGGTAACTAGGTATGTTATCTATGTATTCCCAACCCCTCCCTCTCCATTCTTCCTATCTCCAACTTGTAAGAAATATTGTAGAAGCATTTGAAGCTTTGTTCCATCTTGGATGTGAGGAGAGAGGGAATCAAGAATGGATGGTGGTGGTGATGGTATGTGAAACAGAGATAACTGAGAGCATGGGTGGGATGCTCCCTCTGTGCTGTCTAAATAAACCCATTATAGCAATCCTGCAAAGGAAGTATTCTGCACATGCCCATGGCACAGAGGAGAGCTGAGGTGATAGGCTTGATCCAAGATCCTACAGCTAACAGGCTGGATGGCGGCTGGAATGAGACTGAGTGGTCAGGCCCTGACAGCTCGGGGGAGTTTGTGGTCCTGAGTACCACCCCTGGCCTTCCATCTCCCCGCTCCCCCGCTCCTACCACCGGATTTTGTACTCTATCGTTTCCAACTTCTAGACACAAGCTGGGAAGAAGGATTCTGGTGCCTCTTTGCCAAGGGGCTCATGGTATTAAGCAAGTGATTCTTGCTAACTATGATTCAGTTTTTCTATCAGCAAAATGGAACACCGTGGCCAGAATGCCACAGAGAGAGGCACCAGAACACTTATTTGCACTGACTTTTTTTTATCATCTCTCCTCTGAGGGCCCCTTGATTCCTCTTCTGATTTCTAGTTCTAGAGGGGTTATCGCCACCACCCCTTGCCCTGTAATTTTCAGCCTGGGCCTTGGTCATACTTCTCAGAATCCACTGATCCAAGCCTTCCTCTTCATAGGACAGTTCATGAAGACACTGGGGTGAGAAGCTCTTCTGAGGCTGAACTCTGAAAGCATGGGGAGGGGGAGGCAAGCACTTCACTCAGCCATAAGCAACATCGAGGGGGCCATTAAGGGCCCCCTCAAAGCAGAGTATGTTGCAGAGGCCCCTGTTCTGGGTCCTGAGAGGGTGACCTGCTGAGCTGGTGACAGCCAGGACTGAGGTCCCTCTGTTCCACCTGCACTGAAGCACTAGGAACCTGGGGACACCTGAATGGATCTTGGAAGGAGGAAGGGCGGGGACCAGGAATGCAGGATTACGAGAAACAGAGAAACCGAAGCTGGGCAGGTGCCACAAGCTGCCGAGGAGGAGGGGAACCTGTTGGCCCCTCACATTTTTGGCAAGGGTGGGGATGGGCCTGGGAAGGGACAGGTTGATTTGATAAAGCTGGAGGCATCCAGGAGCCTGACCATCTGTGATGTGGGTGGGAGATCTCTCACTAAGGGGAAGACAAACCAAAGGATCCTCTCCTGGGGATTGTAGATGAGGGGGTGCTAGGGAGGTACACGCAAGTCCCTGGCCTCCAGCACCAATCCCCAGGCTCAGGTGTGGCTCCTGTATCACCTGAGGAAGCCCCAGGAATCATGGTTCTCCCAGCCTCAGCTTTACCTGCCAGGGGAGTCAGGATGACCCAGACTCTTATTCCAAGAGGCTCCACCTCTCCCTCCCTGACCCACCTGGGATTGCACACAAGCACTTTGCTGTCCCCCTGTGGCTGCCTGAGGAAAAGCAGACAGAGCCTGGGGTTTGCAGGCAGGATCTGGCCATTGGCCTTCATTCCCCGCTCTTTTCAGATCACCCCAGACCACTCTCCTGCTGTTCCCTTTAGTCCAATCACTGTCTCAGCTCAGACACTGTTTTACCTGTCTGCTGGAAAACACCCCTGTGCCCCCCCAGCCCCAGAGCTTTCTCTCGGATGTCTGAGGGCAGAGAACACTCCCAGACACAAGTCTTTCAGGCCTCAGCTCCTTCAAGTTTCCCGGGGTCCGCGCTGTTTCCTTCCCTGGCCTCACCTTCCTGGTCTGTGTCTGACAGGAGATAAGAATAAAAGTAACAATGATACAGAAACGCCTCCTTTCTTGCCTTTTGCTTGTCGCCTCAGATGGCTCTGGCTTGGGGAGTGTGTGTGCATGTATGTGTGTGTAAGATTTAACTCAGATTCAGTGGGAGAGATTCACACCAGAGCTGATGCCCCCAGCGTAGCTAAGTGAGAGTGAAATCTCCACGGTCCACATTGGCCCCTGTGTCGATACATAATAGACCCTCGGTGGAGGCTCTTTGATCCTCGCACCTGTCAGCTCTGCCAGAGGCTCCTCCCGACAGGGGGCCTTCCACAAAAGCCTGTTCCTTTGTGTGCAGTTCTGTTAGAAAATTCTTCCTTATTGTGACCCAAAATCTGTTTCCCTAGAAGCCTATGTAGTAAGAGTTGCCTTTCCTATGAAACCTTTCTCCCTACTCCCTGCAGGTGCCCTGGCTGCTCCTTCCTCAGAGCCCCTCTGCCCTGTACCACTCTAGGTGCATTTTAACCACCCCTTCTGTCTCCTCCTATAAAATCTGAGATGCATGAAGGCGTGAACCAGGTATTGTTCACCCTTGAATTCATACGTCTTACGGCAAATGGTGTCAATAAATAGCTTTCGAATAAATGAAGGAAGGAATGAACGAAGCCCTTCCAGCCCTTCTATTTTACCTAACAGGAAACTGAAGAGCAGAGATTGTTAGTGACTTGTCCAATTTACACACGAGTGAGTGATTGGATGTGGTTTTACAGGACACGTGGGGTGATGATGACATTACCAAATTCCTTTGTGGAACTTGGGGCTACAGGTGGCATATGGGAGGGACATGTTGCACTGGAGCAAAGGGAGAAGACTTTATCTCACCTCTGACAAGTTTTTGGTATCGATTCAACTGGAGCAGGGCAATAGTTAGGGGACTCTGAGGGAAGAATAACATTTATTAAGCACCTACTGCATACAAAGCACTTCCACAGCTGGCAGGAGATAGGAGAAATCTCCACTGATGCTGCAGGAGAGAAAACATACCCAACAGCTCCAGACCATTTAGCTGAGAGTCCCAGATAAGTGTGCCTTAAAGCAGCCCCAGCAGGAAAGCAAGTGCTGAGGAGATATGGAGCAGTGGAAAAAGGAGGCCTGAATTGGGGCTGGAAGTGAATGAAGGCTGAGAGGCCTGGACTGGCAAAAACAGACGAACGACAGGGACTTCCCTGCCATCCAGTGTCCAGGTGACTAAGACTCTGTGCTCCCGATGCAGGGAGCCTGGGTTCAATCCCTGGTTGGGGAATGAGATCCCACACGCTGCAACTAAGAGTTTGCATGCCTCAAGGAAGATCAAAGATCCTGCGTGCTACAACTAAGACCTGCGGCAGACAAATAAATATTTTTAAAAACCAGAAGGATGGCAGCCCAAGTTGGCAACACTGGGCTCCCTTACCACCTCCTGCCTCCAACCAGCCCTTCAGTCTCACTGTATCTATTTACCCGTTCTATCTTCATTAGTTGCTGATATTATTCAGTCGTTCAGTTGTGTCTGACTCTTTGTGACCCCATGGACTGCAGCACGCTAGGCTTCCCTGTCCATCACCAACTCCCAGAGCTTGCTCAAACTCATGACCATCAAGTCGGTGATGCCATCCAACCATCTCATCCTCTGTTGCCCCCTTCTTTTCTTCCCTTCAATCTTTCCCAGCATCAGGGTCTTCTCTAGTGAGTCAGTTCTTCGCATCAGGTGGCCAAAGTACTGGAGTTTCAGCTTCAGCATCAGTCCTTCCAATGAATATTCGGGGCTGATTTCCTTTATGATTGACTAGTTTGATCTTCTTGCAGTCCAAGGGACTCTCAAGAGTCTTCTCCAACACCACAGTTCAAAAGCATCAATTCTTCAGTGCTCAGCCTTCTTTATGGTCCAACTCTCACATCCATATATGTTGCTAGGGCTGCCATAACAAATTACTGCAAACTGGATGGCTTAAAACAACAGAACTAAGTTATTCTCTCACGTTGCGGAGGCTTGAAGCCTGAAATCCAGATATTGGGAGGGTTGGTTCCTTGTGGACACTCTGAGGGAGAATTCACTCCGTGTCTCTCTCCCAGCATCTGGTGATTGCAGACAATCTTTGGTGTTCCTTGGCTGGTAGCTGCCCTCCAGTCTTTGCCTCTGTCTTCATCTGGCCTTTTCCTCTGTGTCTCTGAGTCTCAAATTTCTCTCTTTTCCCTTATAAGGATACTTGTCATCGGATTTAGGGCCCACCTTAAATCTAGGAAGTTCTCAGTTCACATACTGTTGAAGCCTAGATTGAAGGATTTTGAGCATTCCCTTGCTAGCATGTGAAATGAGCCAATAGTACAGTAGTTTGAACATTCCTCGGTGTTGTCCTTCCTGAGATTGGAGTGAAAACTGGCCTTTTCCAGCCCTGTGGCCACTGCAAAGTCTGTTGAGTCAAAGCTATGTTGTTTTTTCCAGTGGTCATGTACAGATATGAGAGTTGGACCATAAAGAAGGCTGAGTGCCAAAGAATTGATGCTTTTGAATTGTGGTTCTGGAGAAGACTTTTGAGAGTCCCTTGGACAGCAAGGAAATGAAACCAGTCAATCCTAAAGGATATCCACCCTGAATATCCATTGGAAGGATTGATGCTGAAGCTGAAGCTCCAATACTTTGGCCACCTGATGCAAAGAGTTGACTCATCGGATAAGATCCTGATGCTGGGAAAAACTGAGGGCAGGAGGAAAGGGGGATGACAGAGGATGAGATGGTTGGATGGCTCATCGACTCAATGGAGGTGAATTTGAGCAAACTCCAGCAGATAGCGAAGGACTGGGAAGCCTGGCATGCCACAGTCCTTTGGGTCACAAAGAGTTGGGCATAACTTAGTGACTGAATAACAACAGGTAACTGGAACAAAATCTGGTCCCTGGAAGTGAGACACTGCTGTCAAAAAACTTCAAAAGTACAGCATTGGTTTGGGGACCAGGTGGTAGAAGATTCCTGACAAGTCTCAATGAGACTGTTAAGGAAACTTGAAGGACCACCAGGAGAGTGCATATAAAGTTTCAAAGGAAAATATAATTAAAACCCAGAGGAACACAGACCCTTTTTATGTCAAAACTTTTTAATGTGAAAACTAGAAAAAATACCTAATGAACTGATGGATCTGGCTAAGACTATTTCCAGGCAGAATGCTAAAATGTCAGTTGGCTTGTTTTGGCTTTGAATCATAAGAAACAGATAGTGAGAGAAGAGCTAAAGAAGGAATTATTCTGCTAAACAAAATTTGGAGGAGATATAAAAACCTTGGGACAGTCTATCCAGCCAGCAAAGAATACTTTATTAAAGACCTCAGGACAAAGATTAAATCCAGGGTACTGTCAGGAAAACATGATCTCCTAGCAAAGATGAAGCCAAAGGTGTGACTGTAAAACACTTTAAGACCTTAGAACATTGTAAGCTGGTGCCTCATAGAATCTTTCCAAAAGACAGAAGCACTCCTAAGAATCTCGAAGGCATTTGTTGCAAACCCACTCTGTTGGGACTTCCTTGGAGGTCCAGTGGTTAAAATTTCATGCTTGCTATGCTCGGGGCATATTTTTCAATCCCTGGTCAGGGAACTAAGATTCCACATGCTGCCTGGCAGCCAGGGAGCAGGGTAGGGGGAGGACCCACTCTGCTAAACAATAGGGCCTCTAAGGATCTTAAATGGGCTTCCCAGGTGGCACAGTGGTAAATAATGCGCCTGTCAATGCAGGAGACAAAAGAGATGAAGAGATGCCTGTTAGACCCCTGGGTTGGGAGGATCCCCTGGAGAAGGAAATGGCAATCCACTGCACTATTCGTGCCTGGAAAATCCCTTGGGCAGAAGAGCCTAGTTGGTTGCAGTCCACAGGGTTGCAAAAAGTTGGGCATGACAAAGTGATTGAGCATGGAAGGATCTTAAAAATATTATCCCTCAGCAGCCTCACTGGAGGCCCAAGATAGAGAGATGGCCTTGTCTTAAAGAGACTTATGAGTGTGACTCTTGTCACCTATTGGTCCGATCCTCAATAAGTCATAGAAAAACCACAGTTTTTGAGACGGCTGTATTTGTAGTAGCACCACCACTTCAATTGCCAAGGGACAGAAACAGTACAAAATGGAGAAGACTTTGAACTCCTGAACAGGAAGCAAGCTGAGAAAACAATTCCAAGGCAATATACTTTCTATGGAAAAGAAAGTGACTCAGAGGCAAAACCAAGAAGCCAGACTGAGGGTGCAGTGAAGAGCCACAGAGAATCATTGCCAGAGGGATATATTGGGCCCTAGTCAAGGAATGGGCAACATGTGCCCAGATGGAGTTCATAAACAGCATCTTCTGTATACCTCTCATTTCCCCACTTTTGAACCAGAGCAACTACTGTGGTTGTCCTATCCCTGTTCCCTTATTGTATGCTGTGGTGGTGGGTGGGGAGTGAGGGATGGGAGATGTCTCTCTTTTTCTGAAGTCTTCAGATTGAGAGCAGTCTTACCCTGGGACCAAACCTGAAGAACCTGAAGTGCACATAGACTTGGTTTAGATGTGATTCTGGACCTCAAGCTTGAGCCTGATGCTATAATGGGATAAGACTTCAGGGTCTTGGGAAATGTTGGGTATATTTTGTATGAGGCTTGAGGATAGACTGGAGCAGTTTAAAACAAAGACCACATGTTCTTTGGCCAACAGAATTGATAAAAAAAATATTTCCGTATGAGTTCCAAGAGCTCTCTAGCCCAGGAATTCTAGCAGAAGTCCTGACTGACTCTAATTGGTCGTCCTTGGTTCAGAAGTTCTCTGCTGGACCAATCATTGTGGTGCTAGGGTGGAATGCTCTGACAGAGTGAACCTAGGTCATATCTTTATCCTTGGAGCCACATTCATTGATGGGAATCAGAGAGCTAAGGGATATCTCCCCAAAGGAAAATCAGAGTATGGTTCCCCAGAGAAAGTCAAATGCTAAGTAGGCAGAAAGAACAAGTGTCCACCAGCAGAGGAAAGAGACCTTGTCCTCAAGGGACTCAGCAGAGTAGTGTGGCAATGTCAGGGAAGTAACTAATGTATGAAGTGCCCTTCTGTTATAGTTATATGTGCTTGTTGTTTAGTTGCTGTCTTTGCAACCCCATGGACTACAGCACGCCAGGCCTCCCTGTCCCTCACCATCTCCCGGAGCTTGCCCAAGTTCATGTCCATCGAGTTGGTGATGCTATCCAACCATCCCATCCTCTGTCACCCTCTTCTCTTCCTGCCTTCAATCTTTCCCAGCATCAGGGTCTTTTCTAGTGAGTCGCCTCTTCACATCAGGTGGCCAAAGTATTGGAGTTTCAGCTTCAGCATCAGTCCTTCCAGTGAATATTCAGAGTTGATTTCCTTTAAGATTGACTGGTTTGATTTCCTTGCTGTCCAAGGGAATCTCAAGAGTCTTCTGTAGCACCACAATATATAGTTAATAGGGAGCTAGAAAAGGCTTCTCAGAGACCTTTGAACTTACAGAATGATAACACTTTAGTCAAGAAGACAAGCGAGAAGAGGGTATTTCAGACTAAGGGAACGACTAAAACAAAGGCCTGGTAGCGTAGAATGTTACAATGTGTAGAGGACTGCAATTATCCAGTATAACTAGAACACAGGTGATTGGAAGAGAATAGAAAGAAAGGATGCTAAAACTTGGAGAGGAATTGGGATATGAGGGACCCAGCAACACTCTGCCAAGGAGATGGACCTAGATTCTGTAGACAGTAAAAACACTGTAGACAATTAAGTAGATTAATGACAAGATTAGATCTGTGTTTGGAAAACAAGTCTGGAAGAGAATTTGGCCATCTTTATCAAGTGACTTTTAGAATTGTATGCCTTGTGTCCCAGGAATCATATTTTTAGCTATTTATCCTAAGAAAACAACTGGACAAATGCCAAAAGGATAAAAAGATGTCCACTGGGATATTGTTCCCAACTGAGTGAAAATTTGGAAACATGTTAAACAATAAGAGACTAACAAGTTGTGATACACTTGTTCTATGAACTACTAAGCAGTCATTAAGAATGATAATATGGGTAAATATTTACACAAAATCACAATATTGCATAACATTAAATGAAAAAGAATATTGAAAAATATTATGTAGAGTATAATCCCCATTTTTATTTTTTAAAATATATTTTATGGCTTTTCCTTATGGTAAACTGCCCACAAATAAATATAGATGGAATGAGATAATCAGAAAATTTACATTTAATAATAAAGTAATAAGTGATTCAGTGATAGACTTGGGCTCCAAAAATCACTGCAGATGGTGACTGCAGTCATGAAATTAAAAGATGCTTGCTCCTTGGAAGAAAAGCCATGATCAATCTAGGCAGCATATTAAAAAGCAGAGACGGTGCTCGCTTCAGCATCACATATACTAAAAAACAGAGACATTCTTTGCCAACAAAGGTCCATCTAGTCAGAGCTATGGTTTTTCCAGTAGTCATGTATGGATGTGAGAGCTGGACATAAAGAAAGCTGAGGGCAGAAGAACTGATGCTTTTGAACTGTGGTATTGGAGAACACTCTTGAGATCCTTTGGATTGCAAGGAGATCAAACCAGTCAATCTTAAAGGAAATCAGTCCTGAATATTCATTGGAAGGACTGATGCTGAAGCTGAAGTTCCAGCACTTTGGCCACCTGATGCAAAGAACTTACTTATTGGAAAAGACCCTGATGCTGGGGAAAGATTGAAGGCAGGAGAAAGGGACGACAGAGGATGAGATGGTTGGAGGGCATCACTGACTTGATGCACATGAGTTTGAGTAAACTCCGGGAGTTGGTGATGGACAGGGAGGCCTGGCGTGCTGCAGTCCACGGGGTCACAATGAGACAGACACGACTGAGCAACTGAACTGAACTGAATAATTGATTCAGGAAAGAATCATCAAATGAAAATGCTAAACTTTTAGGTGAAAGTTTCATTAGGACAGAATATTTACATAGTTTCAACTGATCTCCACACAAATTACTTCCCTCTTTTTTTTTTAAGACTTTTTGAGGTAACAGTTTATAACATTATAAACCATAAGCTTCACATGTACATATAAGTTTCACATGTACACCCCCACATTTTTGCTTCTGTATACCATACAGCATGCTCACTACCAAAAATTTAGTTTCCATGCATCACCATACAGTTGATCCTCTTTATCCAATTTGCCCCCACTATTACCCCTTCCCCTCTAGTAACTACTATTTTTTTCTCTACAAGTTTATTTTTGTTTGGTTTGCTCATTTATTTTGCTTGATTTGGTTTTTATATTACACATATGAATGAAATCATGTGGTAGATCTCTTTTTTCATCTGATTTGTTTCACTCAGCATAACACACTCCAGGTTCATCCATGTTGTCACAATCGGCACGATTTCATCCTTTTTATGGCTGAGTACTATTCCATTGTGTCATTTTCTTTATCCATTCATCCATTGATGGGCACTTAGGTTCCATATCTTGGCTACTGTAGATAATGCTGTGATGAACATAAGAGTGCATATATCTTTTCAAATTAGCATTTTCATATCCTTTGGATAAATACCCAGAATTGGGATTTCTAGATCATTTCTAGTTTTAATATTTTGAAAATATACTAAGTTCAGTATATTTGGCTGCACCAATTTACATTCCCACCAACACTGCACAAGGGCTTCCCTTTCTCCTCCTTGCCAACACTTAGGTCTTGCCTTGTTATTTATTCTAACAAGCATGAAGTAATATCTCATTGTGGTTTTGATTTGCATGTCCCTAATATTGGGCTGCCCTCTATGAGGTCACACAGAGTCAGACACGACTGAAGCGACTTAGCAGCAGCAGCAGCAATAGTTAGTGATAATGAACATCTCTTCACATGTCGATTGGTCATCTGTATGTCTTCTTTGAAGCACAAGCTGGAATCAAGTTTGCCGAGGGAAATATCAATAACCTCAGATATGCAGATGACACCACCCTTATGGCAGAAAGTGAAGAGGAACTAAAGAGCCTCTTGATGAAAGTGAAAAAGAAGAGTGAAAAAGTTGGCTTAAAGCTCAACATTCAGAAAACTAAGATCATGTCATCTGGTCCCATCACTTCATGGGAACTAGATGGGGAAACAGTGGAAACAGTGTCAGACTTTATTTTTTTTGGCTCCAAAATCACTGCAGGTGGTGACTGCAGCCATGAAATTAAAAGACATTTACTCCTTGGAAGGAAAGTTATGACGAACCTGGATAGCATATTCAAAAGCAGAGACATTACTTTGCCAACAAAGGTCCATCTAGTCAAGGCTATGGTTTTTCCAGTGGTCATGTACGGATGTGAGAGTTGGACGGTGAAGAGAGCTGAGCGCCGAATAATTGATGCTTTTGAACTGTGGTGTTGGAGAAGATTCTCGAGAGTCCCTTGGACTGCAAGAAGATCAAACTTGTCAATCATAAAGGAAATCAGCCCCGAATATTCATTGGAAGGACTGATGCTGAAGCTGAAGCTCCAATACTTTGGCCACTTCATGCGAAAAGTTGACTCATTGGAAAAAGACCCTGATGCTGGGAGGGATTGGGGGCAGGAGGAGAAGGGGACGACAGAGGATGAGATGGCTGGATGGCATCACCAACTCAATGGACATGAGTTTGAGTAGACTCCAGGAGTTGGTGATGGACAGGGAGGCCTGGTGTGCTGCGATTCATGGGGTCACAAAGAGTCAGACACAACTGAGCGACTGAATTGAACTGAACTGATGTCTTCTTTGGGAAAATGTCTATTTAGCTCCTCTGCCCATTCTTTAATCAGGTCATTTGGTTTTTTGTTGCTGAGTTGTATGAATTCTTTATATATTTTGGATATCAACCCCTACTGGATATATCATTGGCAAATATCTTTTCCCACTGCTTCCCTTCACAGATTTTGCCTCAGTCACATTATTTTGAATACACCTTAGAAAATTCTTGAATGCCAAGAATTTGAAAGATGATAAATGAAAAATACAAGATTGTATGAAAGAACACTGCACAGCAGGGTGCCCTTGTGGAATTCACTATATTCAAGTGGTGGGACACGCTAAAAATATAAGTAGGCTCAAATAGCATTTAGAAAAAGTCACAGATGCTAAGTCCAAGTGAATTAGAAGAGGATCTGAGGCTGTTTATAGACACAGTTCCTAATTTTTCCTTTGTAATAATCTTTATTTTTTATGACTACAAAATTAATACATGTTCATTATAGAAAGCTTGGGAAATACATTAGTTTGAAAAGAGAAAAGGGCAGTCAGAGAAAGAAACAGAAAAAATTAAAAACAAACTGTGAGAGAGATGGAAATCAAGTGCCTGTGTGCATGTACTTGTGACACATTCTTCCTCCTCCCCACCCTGCCCCAAGTTCTTCTGATTTGGATAATTACGGATTGATCAATATTTAATGTTTCCATTGTTAACACTCAAAACCCTGGTGACCACTATGTAGTATACAATGATTATTTTCCTTTCTTGTATATTTTGTTTTTCTTGAGGTTAATCACTGTTGTTGTTAGTTGTTCTTCATTTGCTTATTTTTTAACAGGTTTTTTTTTTTTTTTAGCTGCAATATGTCTCAGTTGTGGCATTCAGGATCTCCATTTCATCAAGTGGGATCTTTTGTTGTTATCTTGCGTGATTAGTTGCTCGACAGCATGTAGGATCTTAGTTTCAAGACCAGGGATCCAACCCAGCTCCCCTGCATTGCAAGGCAGATTCTTAACCATTGGATTACCAGGGAAGTCTCCACATGCTTAGTTTTTATGTTCCCATTAACAACTTATTTCTTAACTCTCCCCTAAGTGGGTAAACTTTCTCTCAGTATGTTCAAATGTACTAGATGCTCTATCAGTTTCATCTTGTTGAGCCCCTCTTCTTTCCTGAATATCCTGAATCCTCTAACTTGCATTGGTTACTCTAAAGACCCACTATACAACTATTATCTAGGAATCTTCCTTCATCCCCATACTGAGGATTCCCTTCATCACTGTCCTCTGTTAGAAATTTGCAATCTAGATTCTGTGAATTTCTCTTTCTTGGTTTCCTGTCTCATTTTGGTGGAAAACATTTTTCAGTAGTGTCCTGAGAAGTAGTTCTTTGAAGATAACAGTTTTGGCTTCTTGCGAGTCTGGAAATGTCTTCATTCTATCTTCACACTTCATTAATCACTAGACTGAATATAGAATGAAAGATTGGAAATAACCTTTCCTTCAGAATATTCAAGGCATTATTTCACTGTCTTCTAGGCTGCCAGTATGGCTGTTGAGAAATCCAGTGCTATTATGATCCTTGATCCTTTGCCTGCTTCTTTTGTTTTAATCTTTCTGGAAACATGTAGGATTTCCTCTTTGTCCTCAATGTTTTGAAAATGTACCATGTTATGTCTCATTGTGGAACTATTTTTATCTATTATACTCCCAACAGGACTTTCAGGAAATTATATTGATTCTCTAATAATTCCTCATATTTTAAAAACTTTTTATTTTGAAACATTTATAGATGTACCAGAAGTCACAAAAAGGGACAAAAAGGGACAGTGAGGTTCCCCCGTACTCTTCCTTGTTTCCCTCCATGATAACATCTTATATAATTACATGACACTACTCAAACTGGGAAATCAACATGGGTGCAAAGTGTGTACATAATTCTGTGGCATGTTATCACATAGCTTCATGAAGCCACCACTATAATCAAGACACAGAACACTTCTACCATCATACAAATCTCCATTAAGCTACCATGTGATACTCACATCCATGCCGCTATCATCCCTAACCCTAGCAAGCCCCCACTGATCTGTTTTGCATTTTCTATAATTTTTCCATTTTTAAAATGTTATATAAATGGAACTGTACAGTTTTTACTTTTTTGAGATTTTTTTCCCACCCAACATAAAGCTTTAATGTCCACCCAAATTGTTGCATGTATCAGCAGTTCATTCCTTTTATTGCTGAGTAACAGTCCATGCTGTAGATGTACTACAGATTGTTTAACCATTCAGTCACTGAAGGGCGTTTGGTTCTTTTCCATTTTTAGCTACAACAAATAAAGCCACTATGAACACTCATGTAGAGGTTTTACATGGATACAAGCTTTCATTTCTCTAGGATAAATGCCCAGGAGTGTGATTGCTGGGGTCATAGGGTAAGTACATGTTCATTTTTTTTTTTTAAGAGATTTATTGAGATATAATAATCACACAATTTATCTACTTAACATTTTTTTAGTATATTTAAAGGGTGTGAATAAACCATCACTACAATCTAATTTTAGAACACTTTGTCTCCCTGAAAGAAAAGCTATATCATTCTTCCCAACTCCAGTTGTTGGTTGTTTATTTTTAAGAACGTGCCTGACTCTTTTCCAGAGTGGATGTGCCATTTCACGTTCTCACCAACAAATATTTGACAGATCCAGTTTCTCTGCATCCAAAAATTCAAGCGATTGGTGTTGTCAGTATGCTTTTATTTTTCACTGTTCTAATAGATGTATAGGGATAGTTTGTGATGGCCTTTGCTTGCATTGCATTAATGCCTAGTGATGTTTAACATTTTTTCATGTGTTTATTGGTCTTCAGTGAAATGTTTGCAAATGTTTTTTAGAGCTTCTAGATGTGTCCATGAAGTCTCTGAGAAGCAGAGTTCCCCTCCATCCTATTCTTGACTCACAATGAATTGAAACACGAGGAAGAAATAAATCTTTATTGTGGTAAGCCACTGAGATTGGGGGTTGTTTGTTACAGCACCTAACTGACCCTTACTAACCTCTGTCTTCAGAGAAACTGACTTTATCTCCTCACCTGAAAGTGAGAGGTTTAGAATTGGTACTCTGTCGGTTGCCTTTCGGCTATAATATTCCATTTACAAATTGTATGGCCATTAATCCCAAGGGGTTTAAAACTCCACAAGGATTAATAGCAGAATTTCTCAACTATAATAAACAGCAAATTCTCCATTTATAGATTGTGTTCCAGAAGTCCAGGTATGAGTCCTTTGTTGGAACATGGTTTCTGCAGTAATATAGATTCAATATTTTAAAATATGTGTAGATTCCCACTTAACCCTCAGTTCTGAGGCAGTGAGTGAGGTGGGAGAGCAGGGGCTGAGCAGAGGCTCTGGGGCATGATTAGAGAGGGACAGGATGGGTGGGTAGGATGGGCTGGACCATGGGCCAGGATGTCAGTGGCACAAGCTTCCTTGGGAGGTGATAGATGCCATTATACATGTGAATGATTCCTAACTTGGATATTTCCAGTTCTACATATACTATTTCATTTTAACTGTGCTAGGATACATATTCTGTGCAGGGCAAAGATGGATTTACTATGGAACTAATGAAACTCAACCTTCAGGGTCCTCACTTATACCAAGGACCCTTCCAAGGCCCTTGTATTCACAAGATCATTTGATTTTATAAAATTTGAAACAGTTACTATTGTAGCTGATTAATGGCAGTTGATTAAGACAGCTATCTCCACTTTGATTTCCCCTCCTTCACACTTTCTCTTGTATTAGACAACATTGAAATGGCCACAGACTTTCCTGGAATCCAGCTAAGAAAAGTTTAGCTGGGGATACACTCCAGTTTGGGATCTATTCACATAATTTACAGTCACTTCTATTTATAGTTGATCTATTATGGCTATGACCTGCTGCCCAGATGAAGGAGTAGTTCCAGGAATCTCTTATCCACCCATAACTCTGACTCACCTGAAGTTGTGACCTGAGGGTGCAAGACCAGAGGTCAAGTCAAGATCTAAACGTGACCTACTGCACTTGGTACCGGAAGTGTGTGGGAGTAGAAGAAAATCAAGTTGAGAATGTATGACGTCAAAGTCAGACAGAGAAAGACAAATGATATGATATATCATATGACAAATCATATGATATTGCTTATATATGGAATCTAAAAAAAATGGTACACATGAACCTACTTACAAAACAGAAATAGAGTCACAGATACAGAAAACAAATTTGTGGTTACCAAGGGAGAGAGGGGGAGGGATAAACTGGGAGACTGGGGTTGACATATACATACCAGTACATATAAATTATATAACTAATAAGAAATATTGTATAACACAGGGAACTCTACTCAATGCTCTGTAATGACTTATATGGAAAAAGAATCTAAGAAAGAGTGGATATACGTATAACTGATTTAATTCTCTGCTCAGCAGAAACTAGCACATTATAAATCAACTATACTCCAATAAAAATTAATTAAAAAGAATATATACTAGAAAAATAAACACATTTTAAAAAAAGAAAGAAAAGAAAATATATGAAGCTAGTCTGAAGAAAACTCTATTCTTCACCTATATAAAAATACAAGCAAAAAAAAAATACAAGCAGAAGACTCTGTCCTTATTGATTTCAGTCAAAACAAGTTTTGTTATGTCATCAGTATACTCCATAACACAGCACATAGTATTATAAATGTACCATGCATTCTTTTCTCTCTTTTACAGGAACTGTTCAAAATATGATTTATCAAAACTTCTATCTTTACAGTTTTTGATGACACAAATTACTAATACCAATACACATAATAAAATAACTCAAATACACCATTTGTAACGAGGTTTTCAAAGATGAACTAGCCAGTAAGCGTAGTCAATTTGAAGAATATATCTAAGATTAATCCCTGCACAAGAAAATTTGAAAAGCTCTGAAATCATATAGCTTCCTAGATGAAAGAAACTTAATCAAGTTTTTTTTCCCAATTTGATAACAAACCTAAACATTTACATGACATTGCCAATAATAAATCATGACCTTGAAAGAAATTTTTCTAAATTATCAAATAATAAAAAGACAAATTTTATCTGCCAAGCTAAGAAAAGACTAAATCATCTTTCTATTCCTTTTAGTAAAATGCTATTATCAAATTGTTATCATTTGAAAGTGTTAGTCACTCAGTCATGTCCAACTCTTTGCCACCCCATGGACTGTATAGCCCACCAGACTCCTCTATCCATGGGATTTCCCAGGCAAGAATACTGGAGTGGGTTAACGTTTCCTTTTCAAATTATCATATGAAGAAGCTATCAAAGCATATACAGCCAAAAAATGTAAGAAAAAAGTAATATTCAAGTGTGACTGGCATTTGATTCATCCAACTATAATGGGAATTTTTGTGATGTTTGTAGTATTTTTCAGATTTTTAAAAATTATAATTTGTTGTGATTTATTTTCTCATTGTAAATAAATATTCACATTCACACCTATCTTTACGTTTATAATTTTTCTTTAAAAACTACATGCACCCGTGTGTGTGCAAGCTCAGTTGTGTCCAACTCTTTGCGACCCTATGGACTATAGACTGTGAGGGTCTTCTGTTTATGGGATTTTCCAGGCAAGAATACTGGAGTGGGTTGCCATTTCCACCTCCAGGCAATCTTCCCGACCCAGAGATCAAACCTTCATCTTCTGGTCTCCTCATTGCAGCAGATTCTTTGAAATCTGTGAAGTCTAAAGAATCAGTGGCAGATTCTTTACCACTGAGCTATGAGGGAATTATGTCACCAAACCCACCCCTACAATTGTGTAAACATCAGGCTCCACAAAATCTAGCCAAATACAGCACAGAGCATGCTCTTAGGTGCTATCACAGCTATTTCTCTGATGCTGGGAAAGATTGAAGGCAGAAGGAGAAGGGAGTGGCAGAGGATGAGATGGTTAGATAGCACCACTGACTCAATGGACTTGATTTTGAGCAAACTCCAGGAGATAGCGGAGGACAGAGGAGCCTGGCATGCTGCAGTCCACGGGGTCACAAAGAGTAGGACACGACTTAGTGACTGAACAACAACAGCTATTTGAGGGCTGATTACTCAGGCTCAGGTTGAGTATTGTCAGGTCACTTAGGCTGACTGGGCTCTGAAAAATGAGGATAGGTTCAAAAAGTGCCCAGAGTGAGTCCAATTCAAATGTCTATGGGCTCACTTCTGAGGCATTTCAGGTCCCCAGTAACATTACCAGGCCACTTCTGTCTTTGCTTCCCGGGGGGCCTCCCATTCACCACCTAGGACTGTTGCCTATTTTTTTTTACAGGTGAACAATGTTTTGAAAACTCAAAAGCCATGCCCATGTCCTTAATGAAATTAAACTCTTTACTGATAAATATATATACACTGTGTCTAAACAAGCAAACAACAGAAAAAATGCTTACAGAGAAAAGGTGATTCCTGCTCTTTGAAAATTAAGGATTGTCAAGTTTGTGCTAGCATCATCTAGTGACAAAAAGGGGTAATCTCAGCTTACCAAAATCCGTGGAACACTGGGGAGAGAAATGGTGTTGCTGCTGTCCTCCAATGCCATCTTTTTTCTAGAAGAATATTGTGGTTAACTCAATTCCACCATGACTTTTGGTCATTAACTTATGTCCCCTCTATCTGATACATCAGACAGAGATGAAAATGTGAAGTAAAAATTGAGAGGAAAAGGGACAGGGCCTATTTTAATCTCTGACAGCACTTTCCGGCACTGTCTGCAGAAGTCATGCTTCAGTCCTAGGAAGAAATTCAGCATATCACTGGCTTCATGAAGCTGGAGGCCTCTTTCAGATGCCTGGCCAGGTGGGCAGAAGTCACACCAGCTTTGCAGACCCTTGGCTGAACCTGTTGTATATTCTGAGCCATCCTGGCTGCTGACTTGAACCCACTACTTAGGTGAACGCCTCATCCAGCCTCGCTCCCACCCAGCTTCTCACCAGCTCTGTTTTTTTCTTATCTTTGGTTCAGCCATATTTTGCCTAGCTCCATTCCACCACGTCTGTTTCAGTTCAGTTCCTTCCTTTCTTCCTTTTTAGTTTTCCCAAAACAGACCTGGCTTTTGTTGCCTACTTGCATCCTCTATGGAATTTGGGTTTATTTCATTGCAGAAAGAATACTTAACAAAAGCAGAACCTAGCAGAGGTCGCCAAGAGTGGAATACGACTGAGAGACTAACCCACATCATACTGCATTAAACCAGGTTTTTAAAAATATTTTATTTCATTTTTGTTTTTGTTTTATTTTTATTTAAAGACTCAATTTCATTTTAATTTTTTGGCCACACCACGTGGCATATAGGATCTTAGTTCTCTGACCAGGGATTGAAACCACACCCTCTGCACTGGAAGCATGGAGCCTTAACCACTGGACCCACCAGGGAGGTTCCTGAAACCGGTTTTTAAGTGTACAGTATTGTTATCTATAGACACAATTTTGTACAATAGATCTCTAAAATTTATTCATTTTGCATACCTCAAACTTTATATCAGTGACTAGCCACTCCCCCTTTCCCTCACCCCAGCCCTTGGCAACTACCATACTATGGGTTTGATTTTGGATACCTTATGTAGGTGGAATAATGTAGTAATTGTCCTTCTGTGTCTGGCTTATTTCACTTAGCATAATATCTTCTTCAGAGCCCCTTGAGCTGCAAGGAGATCAAACCAGTCAATCCTAAAGGAAGTCAACCCTGAATATTCATTTGAAGGACTGAAGCTGAAGCACCAATCTTTTGGCCACCTGATGTGAAGAACTGACTCAGAAAAGACCCTGATGCTGGCAAAGATTGAAGGCAAAAGAAGGAGGAGGCAAAGGATGAGATTGTTATATAGCATTACTGACTCAACCAACATGATTTGAGCAAACTCCGGGAGATAGTGAAGGACAGAGGAGCCCAGTGTGCTGCAGTTCATGGGGGTCTCAAAGAGTCGGACACAACTTAGCAACTCAACAACAACAACAGAATGTCCTCAAGGTTCATCCCTTTTGTCACATATGGTAGGGCTTCCTTCTTTTTTAAGATCAATAATATTCTATTGTATGTATATTAACATTTCTTTTATCTATTAATCTGTAGATGGACATGTAAGTCATTTCCATATCTTGGCTATTGTGAATAGTGTCACAATGAGAATATGAGCACTAATATCTCTCCAAGATCCTGATTTCAATTCTTTTGGATAAATACCCAGAAATGGGATTGTGGGCATCATGTGGTAGTTTTATTTTTACTTTTTGGAGGAACATCCATAGTGTTTGTCATGGAGACTGCACCATTTTACATGTCCACCAACAATGCACAAGCATTCCACTTTCTCCACATCTTTGCCAATAGCTCTTGTCTTTTTTTTTTTTTGTTTTCAAAATAGCCACCCTAAATAGTTGTGAGGTGATATCTCATTGTGGTTTTGATATGCATTTCCCTGATGACTAGTTGACCATCTTTTCATATACCTGTTGGCCATTTGTATGTCCTCCTCTGGAAAAAAAAGGTCTGTTCAAGTCCTTTGCCCATTTAAAAAATCAAGTTACTCAGTTTTTTTGTTTTGTTTTGTTTTTATTTGTTCAGTTCAGTTCAGTTGCTCAGTCATGTCCCACTCTTTGAGACCCCATGGACTGCAGCACTCCAGGCCTCCCTGTCCATCACCAGCTCCCGGAGTTTACTCAAACTCATGTTCATTGAGTCAGTGATGCCATCCAACCATCTCATCCTCTGTCTTCCCCTTCTCCTCCTGCCTTCAATCTTTCCCAGCATCAGGGTCTTTTCAAATGAGTCAGCTCTTCGCATCAGGTGGCCAAAGTATGGGAGTTTCAGCTTCAACATCAGTCCTTCCAATGAACATTCAGGACTGATTTCCTTTAGGATGGACTGGCTGGATCTCCTTGCTGTCCAAGGGACTCTCAAGAGCCTTCTCCAACATCACAGTTCAAAAGCATCAATTCTCTGGTGCTCAGCTTTCTTTATAGTCCAACTCTCACATCCATACGTGACTACTGGAAAAACCATAGCCTTGACTAGATGGGCCTTTGTTGGCAAAGTAATATCTCTGCTTTTTAATATGTTGTCTAGGTTTGTCATAACTTTTCTTCCAAGGAGTAAGCGTCTTTTAATTTCATGGCTGCAGTTACCATGTGCAGTGATTTTGCAGCCCCCAAAAATAAAGTCTGCTACTGTTTCCAGTACAAACATCTATTTGTTCTCCATCTATTTGCCATGGAGTGATGGGACCAGATGCCATAGTCTTAGTTTTCTGAAAGTTGAGTTTTAAGCCAACTTTTTCACTCTCCTCCTTCACTTTCATCAAGAGGCTCTTTAGTTCTTCTTCGCTTTCTGCCGTAAGAATGATGTCATCTGCATATCTGAGGTTATTGATATTTCTCCCGGCAATCTTGATTCCAGCTTGTGTTTCATCCAGTCTGGTGTTTCTCATGACATACTCTGCATATCAGTTAAATAAGCAGGGTGACAATACACAGCCTTGACGTACTCCTTTCCTGATTTGGAACAAGTCTGTTGTTCCTTGTCCAGTTCTAACTGTTGCTTCCTGACCTGCACACAGATTTCTCAAGAGGCAGGTCAGGTGGACTAGTATTCCCATCTCTTTAAGAATTTTCCACAATTTGTTGTGATTCACACAGTCAAAGGCTTTGGCATAGTCAATACAGCAGAAATAGATGTTTTTCTGGAACACTCTTGCTTTTTTGATGATCCAGTGGATGTTGGAAATTTGATCTCTGGTTCTTCTGCCTTTTCTAAAACCAGCTTGAACATCTGGAAGTTCTTGGTTCACGTACTGTTTAAGCCTGGCTTGGAGAATTTTGAGCATTACTTTACTAACGTGTGAGATAAGTGCAACTGTGCAGTAGTTTGAGCATTCTTTGGCATTGCTTTTCTTTGGGATTGGAATGAAAACTGACCTTTTCCAGTCCTGTGGCCACTGCTGCATTTTCCAAATTTGTTGGCATATTGAGTGCAGCACTTTCACAGCATTATCTTTTAGGATTTGAAATAGCTCAACTGGAATTCCATCACCTCTACTAGCTTTGTTTGATTTGTAGGAGTTCCTTATATATTTTAGAAATTAATCCCTTATCAGATAAACAGCTTGGGAAATATTTTCCCCCACTTCATAAGTTACCTTTTCACTGTTAATGGTTTCTGTTGCTGTGTAGAAGTTTTTAATTTGATATAGCTCCATCTGTCTATTTTTGCTTTTGTTATCTGTGTTCTTGACATCATATCTATGAAATCATTACCAAAATCAGTCTTGAAGTCTTTTCCCTGTGGTTTTTTTTCTTGCTGTTGTAGTTTCAGGTCTTACATTTAAGTCCTTAGCCCATTTTGAGCTGATTTCTGTGTAAGGATCCACTTTCATCTTTTTGCATATGGATATCCAGTTTTCCCAATATCATTTGTTAATACGGAGTTTTCATTCAACAAATACTTATTAAGCATCTTTGGGCCAGGCATTATGGTAGGCATAGGAGAAAGGGAAAGATATACCCACCTGAATGCGGCGTTACAAAGAATAGCAAGGAGAGATAAGAAAGCATTCTTAAGTAAGCAATGCAAACAAACAGAGGAAAACAACAGAATGGGAAAGACTAGAGATCTCTTCAAGAAAATTAGAGATAACAAGGGAACATTTCATGCAAATATGGGCACAATAAAGGACAGAAATGGTAAGGACCTAACAGAAGCAGAAGAGATTAAGAAGAGGTGGCAAGAATACACAGAAGATGGCTGATTTGTGTCAATGTATGACAAACAATCACTATAATATTGTAAAGTAATTAGCCTCCAACTAATAAAAATAAATGAAAAAAAAAGAATTGAGACCAAAAAAGAAAAAAGAATACACAGAAGAACTGTACCAAAAAAAGGTCTTAATGACCTGGATAACCATAATGCTGCAGTCACTCACCTAGAGCCAGACATCCTGGAGTGTGAAGTCAAGTTTGCCTTAAGAAGCATTACTACAAACAAAGCTAGTGGAGGTGATGGAACCCCAGCTGAGCTATTTCAAATCCTAAAAGATTTAATCCTGTTAAAGTGCTGCACTCCGTATGCCAGCAAACTTGGAAAACTAAGCAGTGGCCACAGGACTGGAAAAGGTCAGTTTTTATTCCAATCCCAAAGAAGGGTAATGCCAAAGAATGTTCAAAATACCATACAGTTGCACTCATTTCACATGCTAGCAAGATTATGCTCAAAATCCTCCAAGCTAGGGTTCAGCAATACATGAACCAAGAACTTACAGATACACAAGCTGGATTTAGAAAAGGCAGAAGAACCAGAGATCAAATTGCCAACATCCACTGGATCATAGAAAAAGCATGAAAATTCCAGAAAAACATCTACTTCTGCTTCATTGACTACACAAAAGCCTTTGACTGTGTGGATCACAACAAACTGTGAAAAATTCTTAAAGAGTTGGGAATACCAGACCACCTTACCTACCTCCTGAGAAACCTGTATGCAGGTCAAGACATGGAAAAACAGACTGGTTCAAAATTGGGAAAGGAGTACATCAAGGCTGTATATTGCCACCCTGATTATTTAACGTATATGCAGAGTACATCATATGAAATGCCAGGCTGGATGAATCACAAGCTGGAATCAAGATTGCTGGCAGAAATAACAATAACCTCAGATATGCAGATGACACCACCCTAATGGCAGAAAACAAAGAGGAACTAAAGAGTCTTTTGATGAAAGGTGAAAAAGCTGGCTTAAAACTCAACATACAAAAAACTAAGATCATGGATCCAGTCCCATCACTTCATGGCAAACATGGGGAAACAATGGAAACAGTGACACACTATTTTCTTGGGCTCCAAAATCACTGCAGATGGTGACTGCAGCTATGAAATTAAAAGACGCTTGCTCCTTAAAAGAAAAGCTATGTCAAGCGTAGACAATACATTGGCTGATGAAGATCCATATACTCAAAGCTATGGTTTTTCCAGTAGTCATGCACAGGTGTGAGAGTTGGACCATAAAGAAGGCTGAGCACTGAAGAATTGATGCTTTTGAACTGTGGTGTTGGGGAAGACTCTTGAGAGTCCCTTGTACAGCAAGGAGATCAAACCAGTCAATACTAAAGGAAATCAGTCCTGAATATTCATTGGAAGGACTGATGCTAAAGCTGAAGCCCCAATATTTCGGCCACCTGATGCAAAGAGCCAATTCATTGGAAAAGATCTTGATGCTGGGGAAGATTGAGGGCAGGAGGAGAAGAAGGCAACAGAGGATGAGATGGTTGGATGGCATCATCTACTCAATGGACATGAGTTTGAGCAAATTCAGGGAGATTGTGAAGGACAGGGAAGCCTGGCATGTTGCAGTCCATGGGGTCACAAAGAGTACAACACGAGTGAGCAACTGAACAACAAGAGGATTCAGGCTGAGAATAACATAATGGTTGCAAGTACAACCTCTAGAACCAAAGTACCTGGGTTCAAATCCTGGTGCTATCATTTCTGTTTCATTTTGGACAAATTACTAACTCTGCCGTCCCTCAATGTCCTCATCTATATAAAAGATGTATTAGTTATGGTTCTTTCCTCACAGGGTTGATGTGAGGATTAAAAAAATACATGTAAAAGGTTTAGAGAAGTGGCGATTGTTACGCACTCTTATGTACTGGCTCTTAAGGCACAGTCCTTACCTCTCAAGAGCTCACAGTCTCCAGTTGCCCCCTGTCCACCTGACCCACGTGGCAGGCTGGGCTATCTGGGTCTTTGGCACCTCAAGTGACCCATCGTTTCTGGCTACCCTTTCCTGGAACCACAGGATAAATGGGTGCAAGTTTTTGGGTCACATATTCCCGTGCAACCCTGGGCAAGTAATTTCTAATTTCTGGGTCTCACTTTATGCACTTGTAAAGGAAGGAAGTTGGAGCAAAATAGATTTCCAAATCCCATTAAATGCCTTGTTCTGGGTAGACGGTTGGCTTGAGCAAGTCACTCAACCTCTCTGCGCTTGTCTCACCAAAAAAGGCAGAATAATATTACTAACCACCTCCCAGGTTATGGCGAGGATACCACTACATCCCCAATTCCCGCGCTCGCTCATGGGAGGCCGCCTTTATACTCGGTCCCTTGCCTTTCAGCGCAGGCGCGCTGGAGGCCGGGCGGCCTGCAGGTTCCAGACTTCCGGTTCCGAGGGGACTCAGAGGCCAGACTGAGACTAATGGCGGCGTCCACGGAGCAGGCCACGGGGGGCGTTGAGAAGACCGCGGCGGAAGAGGAACCGCGAGTTCTGGAACCCGGGGCAGCCCCGTTCGGAAATTTCCCTCATTATTCCCGCTTCCACCCTCCAGAGCAACGGCTCCGCCTCCTACCCCCGGAGCTGCTTCGCCGGCTTTTCCCTCAGAGTTCCGAGACAAGGCCGATCCTGGGACTCGACGTGGGGTGTAACTCCGGGGTGAGTGCCGGGGGAGGAATCGGACGTCGGTTGAGCCGAGAGATTGGCAGCCTTCAAGTCCGCTGGGCTTTCGTCCTGGGCGTGGTATTACACCTCTCCCAGCGTTCCCAAAATGAGTTTAAAGGTGTAGCGTTCGACCCCTTGCTGCTGCTACGGGACCTCCCGGCTCCTAACACCATCTCTTTTAGGAATCTGGGGGAGGAATCATTTTCAAATTCGTTCGGAATTCCTGCGCCCCGCCTCCGCACTTGCAGCATCACAGCCGAACCCCGGGTGGGCAGGGCCACAGTGCCTGGGCTTCCGGCTGTTGCCTCCTGTCCAACGTGGCTGGCGACTTGCTGGAGGAGAGGGGGCTGCCTGAGACCCACGTTTGGAAGCGTAGGGTTGGGATTGGTTTACTGGATGAGATGACCCGGGGGTGACAGAATCATGCCTGAAATTAAGATAAGTGTGAAACAGTGCAGAATGGACCCTGGAGCCAAGTGGATATTTTAAAAGCAATCAATTGTCTGAGTACAGTGGAGAAGATCGAGAAAGAAAATAAAGCATCCTGTTAGAGGAAGGCTTTGCCACATTTTCTTACCACAAAGTATTCTTAGGCATAAGAATGATTATAGTCAGACCACAAACAAAACAGCGGAGTGTCTCTCTAGCACCTATTTGTAGTCACTAGGATATCCTAGAGGAGCAGGCATTCCGACCCTATGATTACAGATGCTTCACAAAGTTAATACCATCACTCCTTTCCAGACTAGGAGGGGAAGGGGTAAGGAAAATTTTACCCTGTTTCTGGCCTTAGGCAGAAGAGACTTTAGTAGAAGGTTGAGGGCTGTAGGGACACAGCTGGTAAATGGGAGAGGGGGTTGCATTTGGACACAGGCTAAAAGCTGGAATGAGTAGAGATGGGTGTCTGGCTATCCTTTGCAGACATTTCTCTACTGTGATGATATGTGAAATCAGAGGGGGAAAGCAATGGAAAAGAGAAACTGGATATCAGATTTGGGGTTTCATGAAAGGCATTAGGAAACCACAAGAGATTTTAAAGTTGAAAGTGCTATACGTGCACGTTAGGAGCCAAGACATAGTTGCAGTTAACTAGAGCAGTGGTTCCTAAACTTGGCTATATATTTAGAGAGTTTATTATTTTGCACTTAAGAAAAGATGCTTATATTAATATTGATAAGACCCCCCCCCCCAATTCAAAATACAAAGGGATACATAGCAAGTCTCTACTCCTGACCCTAAATCCTCCTCTACCCATGATGATAGTTGCTCAGTCGTGTCCGACTCTGCAACCCGTGGACAGTAGCCTGCCAGACTCCTCTGTCCATGGAATTCTCCAGGCAGGAATACTGGAGTGGGTGGCCATTTCCTTCTGCAGGGGATCTTCCAGACCCAGGGATTGAACTCAGGTCTCCTGCACTGCAGGCAGATTCTTTATGTCTGAGCCACCAGGAAAGCCTCTTCCTGTACACAGTGGCAACTGCTATTTGTAATTTCTCGAGTATGTGGCCTGTGTGTACACAGACATCTATGTATGTATAAATATCTCACCTCTTCTAGTTTTATAAATAATAGCACATTATTTTGCACCTGTCTCTTCGTTTAGTAATTTGGAGATCACTCATGTCACTACATTCTTTTTTAGTAGCTTCATAATATTTTTTTGTATAGATGTGCCATAATTTTGGGGGTACTTTGTTTAAATCTTAAAAACTAGGCCTTACTCTAGACCTACTGAATCAGAAACTTGCGGATTGAGACCTTGAGTCTGTATTTTCTTTTTTTATGCTTCCTGGGAACTCTAAGATTCAAGAATTAAGAATGGAGAGTATTAAGAGAAGAGATGTGGTAGAGGAGGGACTGATGTGATGAAAATGACTGATCAAACAAGGAATACACCCAGGACTTCCATGGTGGTCCAGTGGTTTAAGAGTCTACTAATGCAGGGGGCACAGGTTTGATCCATGGTCAAGGAACTAAGGTCCCACATGCCATGCATGCATGGTCAAAAGATTTTTTTTTTAATATGGTACACCCAGGATCAGCTAACAGGAGGGAGACAGAGAAATAAATACAGAGAGAGGAAGAAGTTTTTAAGCAGAATACTATAGAATCTTCCTACTCAAAATGTGGTCCTTGAACTATAGCATCGGCATGACTTGGAAGCTTATTAGAAATACAGAATCTCAGTTCCCATCCCAGATCTACTAATTCAACATTTTTATTTTAGTAAAATCCCTAGGTGATGTGAAGGTCTGTTAAAGTATGAGAAGCCTGTTATGGAGTAAAGAACTTAATGTTGCCTAAATCTTGCCATATAATAACCATGTGACATTGGACTGTCCTCTGAACCATAATTTTTAAAATACAGGGGTTTTTTGTGTGTGTGTGAACTAGGCCACACATAGAGAACAGTGCACAAAACATAAATTCACACTTTATGAATTACTATAAAGCAGAAACTTTGATGACTAATGTCTGTATCAAGAATAAAATATCAGCAACCCAAGAAGTCTCCCATATGCCTTTCCCTGCTCATACACCCCCCTCTCTACCCAGAGAGCTCAACTTTTATTATTATTGTTCCCTTGCTTTTTTTATAGCTTACTATTTTTGTATCCCTAAACAATGTAGTTTAATTTTATACATTTTCAAACTTCATATAAATGGAAGCTTGCCATGTATTTTCTTTTTGTGTCCTGCTTTTTTATTCGGCATTATGTGTTTTCGTGAGTCATCCATGTTGCTGCACTGAGCTGAATTCCTTCATTTTTAATTGCTATCTGGTATGCCATCTTAATCCCTGCTACTATTATTGGACATCTGGGTTGTTTCCAGCTACACTTTCTTCACCTGCACAAAGGGCTTATATATTATCCTCACAGGATTGTTGCACAGAGCACATGAGATAGTGAATAGAAAAATGCCTTGGAAAAAACAGATTAGAACACAAATTTGAGTTAGTTATAATAATTATAGAAGTCAAAGTTAGAGAAAGGAGATAGTGACTTAAGAGTCAAAAAGGTGCTAAGGTGGTGAAAATCAAATCATTGGATTTGGCTCGAAGGAGGTCAGCGGTGACTTTTGGGGATAATGGATACAAAAGCAGAGTGAGTCTCAAAAAGGGGTGGTGAAGTGTAAGACATGTAGTAAAACTGAAGATGCAGAGTGAAGGCTGAATGAGGACTTTTTGGAATCCAGACTTTCCCAACCACAAGTCTGAGAAGTAGATTTTTATGAGATGGTGCTTGCTCTCTTCCTCACCTTCCTGGCAGGGAGCATGGTTATTATGCCTCTTAAATATTTTGCTTCTCCCTGGGGTATGAGTTACCGTCCCCCCCCCCCCCCCCAAAAAAAAAAAGATAGCATGTTACTTAAGCTGGAAAATACTGCTCTGGACTCCTTTGCTGCATCCATTGGGCTATAACTTTCAACCATGCAACCCATCAGTGTTAGGAAGGTATAGAGATGATGCATTACAGCCTGAGACCCCTGGAGGACTCTAACAGCCTGCTCTGTGGAAAACTTTGGGGGGCAACCTCCTTAGGCTATAGTTTAAGAACCTTACATCCCATAAAGCCAGGAGTAAGTGATTCAATGAGAGGCTAAGAGATACAGGTTTCTCTTCCATTCACTGGTCGAGAGCTGCAATGACAAAGCTCTTTTGGATTCCTCTAGGATCTGAGTGTGGCTCTGTACAAACATTTCCTTTCCCTACATGATGGGGAGACCTGCTCAGATGCCTCAAGAGAACTCCATCTCCTCTGCTGCGACATAGATCCTGTCCTGGTGGAACGAGCTGAAAAAGAATGCCCTTTTCCTGATGGCTTGACTTTTATTACCCTGGACTTCATGAATCAAAGAACCCGGAAAGTTCTCCTGAGCTCTTTCTTGAGCCAGTTTGGACGCTCAGTTTTTGATATTGGCTTCTGCATGTCAGTAACCATGTGGATTCACCTGAACCATGGGGACCAAGGCCTGTGGGAGTTCCTGGCCCACCTTTCTTCCCTATGCCGCTACCTCCTTGTGGAGCCACAGCCCTGGAAGTGTTACCGGGCAGCTGCAAGGCGTCTCCGGAAGCTGGGCCTCCATGATTTTGACCACTTCCGCTCCCTGGCCATCCGAGGTGATATGGCCAGTCAGATTGTGCACATCTTGACCCAGGACCATGGCATGGAATTAGTATGCTGCTTTGGCAACACCAACTGGGACCGAAGCCTTTTGCTCTTCAGGACAAAACAAGCCACAGAGACTCATCCGATCCCTGAGTCACTGATAGAAGAAGGAAAAGAAAGGAACAGGATAAGATTCTGGAGACAGTGAGATGGGAGGGCGGTAAGACCAGGATAGAGATATTGAAAGAGTTTTATATAAAAATTAAGTTCAAAAAAAAAAATTAATTAAGTTCACTCTCCTTAACTCCTGTTAGTTAGGCAGCCTCCAAACCTGGCAGAAGTTTTGTAAATGTCCAGGACATGGAACTAAACAAATCATTATCTGTTCCCCATTTTGGGGGATGATCCCTGAGGAGACTATATCTGAGGGGCAATGACCTGGGCTGTCTGGAATGAGGTGACCTGGAGAAAGTGCTTCTGGGATATGGAAAGGGATGCTTTTGGTGATTATTTAGGAAAACTTAGACAAGGTTAGCCTTAGAATGTATCTGTTCCCTGGGCTACTTGAATCTGATCTGCCTTCTTCAGGCTTCTTCTAGACTTATCCTGTCTATGAGGCAAAACCTCACAATACAGTCTGGAATGAAAAGTCACTAGCCTGTTTAAAGGAGAGCTTTGGTAGGAAAAATATCTTTCCAGAGCAGGTCAAGTTTCCAGCACGCCCAGGCTGAGCACGGCAGTCACAGATAGAGTACTAGCCAAGATACATTGACTAGCATTTACAAAGTGTTTAAAAGATTTAAATCATGAGCTCAAAATTCATCTGGTACAAATGAATGAAGTGGGATTGTATACAGTATATACAATTATATATAATAAAAGTGACTTGAGTATGATTGAGAATACCCTGTGAATCTGGAGTAGAAAAGAAACTTCTGCCTTTAACCAGTCTACCCTTGGAGGTTTCAACTCAAGAAAAAGAACCTCACCCAAGCTCAAAGCAGAAAACATGCCAGTGAGTAAGTTAATTTAGGACTTTCTTGTCAGGGACCTCTGCCAAAGTACACCAGCATGGAGACACATACCACTATGGGGATTGGAATATACGCAGGGAAGCGTACACAAAATGCAGCCTGCAGTTGGATGGCTGTAGCATCTGTGCTGTGGAACAGGTGTCATTGATATCTGACAGGTGTCAATTTTTAAAACACCCATGAGTCTATTCCAAGGGAAAGTGGAAGGTAGAAACAGATTTGGTGGAGAGAAGATGGAAAAACAAAACACCTAGCTAAGAAGGGAGACTGGATTGATGAGTTTAAAAATCCCTAAGATCCTGTTTTCAAAGTTGATGTTATAAGAGGAAGGAACAGGGAACAAGAGAGTCTGAACCACCAATTAGAGGTTGGACCTCTTAAAAGAGAAGTTAGGAAAAGTTCCTACTAAGGAATTTGAACTTTATGCATGAGGGAGCAGAAGCCCAAGCAGTCTCTAAATAATAGGAGGATGGAACCAAAACCTTCATTTAGGAAAACCAGTTTTTCTATTTTGTGCAGGATAATTGTATGGTTGGTGCCATTTCCAATCTCAATTAGACTCCAATACTACTTCTCAGTCTTTTTATATTGCTGCTTCTGATCACTTTTACCCTAGTGACTCTTCCAGACTTTTCCCCTCTGCAGGCTCTTGACTCAATTCCTGCTCCATTAATCTACGCAGGTGCCCAAACTGCCGCCTAGTGCCATTTTTGTTTCAGGTGTCAGGAAGTCTTTTCTTGCCCTCAGTCTTGAACCCTTCATCTTCCCTTGTTTTCACTTCTAACTTACCCAGTAATGTTTTATTCAAATAACCTCTGCCTAAGTCCCTGATCCCAGCCTATACTACCTCTCCCAAAGTGTACTTTATTAAGGATCCTCTTGGTGTCCTTTGGCCCCATTGACTCCTTCCTATCCACCTACCAACATGTTCAGTTCTCTCTCATCTTCAAAACCACCAACTTTTCCTTTGTCCTATCTTCCTCTCCACCTTATGCAATCTTTCCCTCCATCTCTTCACCACCAAACATGAGCAAAGTCCTTGAAAGAAAGGATGCCAGAGCCTCTGCTCCCTCCCCTCCCATTCATCAGTGACCACCCGAACACCATATTTTGAGGTCTCTCTTCAGTCTTCCTCCTGAGCCATGGAATCATTCAACAACATTGACTCCTTCCTTATTGAACGACTCGCCCTTGGTTTCTCTGTCTTACCTCTCCCCCTTTATTCTCTTCCAATCTTTTAGTTTCTCTCTGTCCCTTAAGCAATTGGTTCACATTTTAATTTGTATAAAAATTACCCGGGATGTCCTGGATTCATCTCCAGAAACAGTGATTTGGGTCAGAAATGGGGCTTAAGATTTTGGTTTGATTTGGGGTTTTGGCACTTTTTTTTTTTTTTGCATTTTTTTTTACTGTGGTGAAATAAATGTAACATAAAATGTAGTTTTAACTATACATTCTGTGTACATTCTGTGGCATTAAATACATCCACAATGAGGAATCTTTTTAACAAGTACCCCATATGATTCTGACGCAATCCCACACTGTGACGCTTGGGGTTCCTTGGTATCCATCCAGTCCTCTTCTACATATTTTTCCTGGGGTGATTTCCTCTGTTCCAATACCTTTAACAACTCCCTATACGCTAATAACCCCCAATAGTTATAAGCCCCACCTTCACAGTTCCAGATTAATATTTCTCTGTTTTGTAGTCACATTCCCTTGATGGCTCAGACGGTAAAGAATCTGCCTGCAATGCAGGAGACCCAGGTTCAGTCTCTGGGTCAGGAAGATCCCCTGGAGAAGGGAATGGCAACCCACTCCAGTATTCTTGCCTGGAGAATTCCACAGAGGGGCCTGGTAGGCTACAGTCTATGGGGTAACAAAGAGTCGGATATACTGAGTAACTAACACTTTTCCCTAGATAGTTATCTGGCACCTCAAATCCAACATATCCCAAAAGCAAACTCACTACCTTTATTCCAAACCTAATCCTATCTCAATTGTTGGCATCCTCTCATTGCTTAAGCTACAAATTTCAGTTAATCCTCCTCATTTATACTTCCCACATTGGAATACAGCCCAGTAAATTCTACCAATAATATGTAAGTTCCACTTATTCCATCCATGTGACTGGTGCCTACCAAAGGTTTCCAGGTACATCTTCAGTGGTTTCCAGGTACTTAAGAGTCTTGTCCATTATCCAGTGCCTAACGACTACTGTTCAATAAGGTAGCTGCTTGCTATTTAAATTAAATAAAATGAAATAAAATTTAAAATTCAGCTCCTCATTTCTGCTAGCCACATTTCAGTTGTTCAGTGGCCATATGTGACTAGTGACTAGATTATTGGACAGCACAGATATAGAATATTCCCATTGTTGCCGAAAGTTCTGTAGGACAGTGCTAGTCTTCATGCCTTTCCTCCATACATCAGTCATACTGAAATGAACTTCGTAGCACAAACTCCTCCTTGACTTTGCTCTTCCCTCCTCTTCCACTTTGCAGTGTGGTTCAACTCTTTGTCCTAAAAGATGGCTCAGATGTTACATTTTCTCAGAAATCTTCCCCAACTACTATAGTACTTACATTTGTTACTATACTCTAGTGAGGACTTTGCATGGAAGCCTCTATTACAGTGTTTACCTCATCATACTATAATTGTTTTGATGCCTCTTCCTCACCACCAGGAGACTGAGCTCCTCAAGCTCAACTTATTTTTGTATAGCCCTAACTCAATGTCTGACACATGGTAGGCAGCCAGGAATTACTTGTTGAATGAAATATATGAGTGAACAAAAGAGAAATACACCAGAATTCAAGTACTGAGAAGAAAAGGGAGACCTATGAATGAGCAAAAAACTATACAGGATACTGTAAAAATGGGGAAACTAGAAAGTTGAGAGGAGAATATGCTTAGCCTTTGGCATGGATTTTTGAGTAATGTTTCCCAAATATATATCTGAGATAAGATGTTCATTCCAAGGCCTTCTTTATTGATAGTTTGGAAGAGAGCAGCAAATAAAGACTAGATACAAAAATTTGGAAGTCATTCACATAGAATGATTAAGATTTAATGAGTAGTAAATTCCAAAAATAGGTGGATGTAATAGGGGACAAGATCCTAGGTTTGAGGGCTGCTAATAGTTTTTGA
This sequence comes from Dama dama, assembly GCF_033118175.1. NCBI lineage: Eukaryota > Metazoa > Chordata > Mammalia > Artiodactyla > Cervidae > Dama > Dama dama. Next base: position 46,351,477 of record NC_083683.1, read on the forward strand.
GTGAGGAAAATAAGGAACAACCAAAAGAGGTCTGGTTAGAAACAGGAAAAAAAGAAAACAGAAAAAGATAATACAGGACCATGTGCCAGACAACATAAATTTTAAAATCCTGAACCCTATGGGATAGATACTATTATTATCCTCATTTTGCAGATGTGGGAACTGAAGCATACACAAGTTAAGTGACTCCCAAGGTCACACACCTTGTAAGCGGCAGAGCTGGGCTTTGAACCTAGGCAGTGTAGTTGCGGAGACTGGGCCTTGACTACTATGCCTTGAAATGTCACAGAAATCAAGACTGAGAAGAGATTCCCAAAAAACAGTGTAAAAGAGCATATGCTTTGGAGTTATTATGCTGCTTCAAATTATGTGTTCAGACCTGGGAATAAGAGACCCAGCCAGGCCACTCTTAGGTATGCCTGATGTTCTTAGAATTTCCCTCACAGAAATCAGGCCTAATTCTAGGTTTAATACCTAGTAGTAGCCCTGCTGCTGCCGCCTTACAATTAAATAAGCACATTTTGCAAGCATAGACACCCTGATAGGTCTCCGTAAGTGCTAACTACCCTCACTGTGTTCTTGACTTGCCAGCATCCATAACCTTTCCCTGAATTTCTGAAACATCCAATCTGCCCCTAGCTTTGACTTCTGGATAGAACCTCCAAAAGTAGGTTTCATGCTAAGGAAGTAGGGATTCTAAGGCCTACTCCAGGATGTATTAAAATCCAAAAGTCAGATCCTTCTCAGCAATCTGGCATCAAGTGTGGCCTAGGAACAGTGCAGTGGAAAGAACATCAGGTTTGGAAGGAGGCTCTGCCAGTAACTCATTGTATAGCCACCCTATTCAATTCATTTAACCTCTCTGAGCTTCAGTTTACTCATCTGTACAACTGAAATAACCAGACCTTTTTCCTATGCCCAGATGAGCTAAACGATATGAAAGTAATTGGCAGAATATGGTTATGGTTAAACCAAAGTGCTATTATCTTCTAAGCATGCTATGGATCACAACCATGCCTGTTAGATCAAAGGCTTATGAGAAAAATATCTTGTCTCTAGAAAACATGCATCTTACTATTTCGAATAATTTGTTTTTTAAGATGAGGAAGTAATAGGAGTGTAGCTTCAGCTTACAGAACATTTTATAGGAAGCAATGCTGGGAGGGAGTGATCGTTATGACGGTCGCACAGTGATAGCAGTGATTACAGATGTGAGTTTACCTACTTCTCTGCTGATCTTAATTTAAGAACACTTTGCAGCCCTGTGACCCTGCTGATGCTCTCTCCCTTCACCAAGGCAAGGTGAAGAAATATATATGGGGCTGTGGCAGGCTGCATATTGGTCGTCTGAAATGTCCACATCCTAATTAATCCCTGAGACCTGTGGTTGCTACCTTTCATAGCAAAAGGGACTTTGTAAATGTGTACAGATGTGTTGAGTAAGAATCTTGATTAAGGATTTTGAGATCAAGACATTAATCCCGGTTATCAGAGTTGGCCTTAAATGTAATCATAAGTGTCCTTATAAGAGGGAGGCAAAGGGAAATTGGACAACAGTAGGTGGAATGACAGAAGCAAGAAGTCCGAGTGATGTAAGGAAGGACTGGGAGCCAAGAAATGAAGTTAGAAAAGGCAAGGAAGTGGATTCCCCCCAGAAGCCTCCAAAATGAATGCTGCCCTGCCAATACCTTGATTTTAGACTTCTGACCTGCAGAACTGTAAGAGAATAAATTTGTGTTGTTTTTAAACTACTGAGTTTGCAATGATTTGTTACAGCAGGAATAGGAAACTAATACAGGGATTCTGACTACAATGAGACTGAGCTACAAGCCAAGCGGCAACTGTCCCAAATAACTCCTGATTGCAGGAAATGGCCCAGTGACCAAAGGAATAGGCTGGGGCTCCATCAACATGGGTAACAGGAATCTTCAGTCACTAAAAGCTTTGGGAGATGCTTCAGCATCTGAACCTGACCTAACATTTCTATAGGCTGAGCAGTTACCTGACCTGTGGGGAGGAACTGTTGTATTTGAAATCTGTAGCAGTTAGTTTCAAAAGAGATGTGTAAATAGTGCTCATAACGATGAGGTCCCAGTACCAAAAGGGTAATGATTGTATAATGGCCTAGGAGAGCCTTTGGAGATGGTAAGAATATCTTTGGCTTCAAGAAAAGATCATCTTTATTTATCCTCAAAATAGCCTAATTTAGGAACCAATACCAAACATGACAAGAGACTTACTGAGGAATAAGAATGAAGAATGGTCCTGGATAGACTTTAAAAATATTTATCTGTAATCCAGTATATTTAAGAATTAGCATTTCAACATGCAGTCAATATAAATAAAAATTATTAATGAGATATGTTATTTTCTAATACTGCCTTCAAACTCTAGTGTGTATTTTATACTTCTAGCTCATCTCAGTCTGGACTAGCCACATTTCAGATGCTTATTAGCCACATGTGGCCAATGCTACACATTTATGTCAAATCAAAAAGTAATTTATCAAGTTCCTTCCATATACCCAGCATGCTTTTAGCTGCTATGGCCGGGGGGTGGTGGGGGGGGGGGGTGGTCAGAAATCAGTTAAACCAGCACCAGGGACTGATTTTGTGGAAGACAATTTTTCCATGGACGAGGGTGGGGGTGGGGTGATGGCTTCGGGATGATTCAGGTGCATTACATGTATTGTGCACTTTATTTCTATTTTGTGGCAATCTCAGGATATTCCACCTTGACTTTAGGCTTAGGCTTCGGGCTCCTATGAGAATCTAATATTACCACCAATCTGACAGGAGGTGGCGCTCAGAGGGCAGTGTAAGTGATGGGGAGCGGCTGTAAATACAGATGGAGCTTCACTTGCTCACCTGCTGCTCACTTCCTGCTCTGCAACCCGGTTCCTAACAGACCACTGACAGGCATCTGGCCAGTGGCGCAGGGGTTGTAGACTCCTGAGTTAAACAAACCCAGGCTTCTAAAGATTAGATTTATTTTAGCAACTATGTTAAAGTTGAGGGGGATAAAAAAGAGGCTCATACATAGCATGTAACCAGGTGAGCTTCAGAAAAGAAGTCATCATAACAGGTTTTGCATCCACAGAGTTAATCAAACATGGATCAAATGTATCTGGGGAAAAAATTACAGAAAGTTCCAAAAAGTGAAACTTGAATTTACATTATATTTACAACTATTTATGTAGCATTTATACTATATTAGGTATGACGTGTAATCTAGGGATGATTTAAAGTATAATGGAGGATATACATAGGTTATATGCAAACACTACATTTTATATGAGGGACTTGAGCATCATCCGTGGATTTTGGTATCAGTTGGAGTCTTGGAACCAATCCCCCAGGGCTACTAAGGGACAGAGCTGTATAGCTTTTGCAATGGTAACAAGAGGAAAAGGAGCATGCCCTTTTCCTTTTCAAGTAAATGAACCTCTCTGAAAGGGTACACAGAAATGGGTGTTTTATTCACTGAGAACAGACTGGCTGGTCTGGAATGGAGATGTCATTCTGAGCAGTAGTGAGAAATAACAATGCTCTTTGCCAATGTAAGTAGATTCTGGATGAAATATTTAAAGTAAAAAGAAAACCATAAGCATACTAGAGAAAAAAAGGTAATTTTAAAAAATTGGAGTACTTTCTAAACACAAGACTCCAAAAGCCATAGAGAAAAAGATCAATAAATTTGACTATCTAAGGCAAGGGGGGAAAAAAATCCAATAAAGTCACATGACAAACTCCCAACTAGGAAAAACTTTGCAATACATGTGACAAAGGGCAAATTTCATTATAATACAACCAAGTCTTATACATCTATTAGAAAAAGACATGCACAGAAAATGATAACGGCAGATAAACACCTGAAAATTTGTTTAATCTTACTCCTTATTAATTACATGCAAATAAAAACAACGAAAGAATACTTTCATCACTTAGAGCAATATTCACGAAATTCTTAAACAGTGATGGTGAGAATTTGGGAAAGTAAGTATTTTTATACCTTTTTAGTGGGAATATAAATTATCATAACCAATCTGAAAGGCAATTTGTCAGTATTTATCGAAAATGTTTACTGAACATACCTAGAAATTCCACTGCTAGGAATTTATCCTGTGAATATACTCACGACAGTATGTCAGGATGTGTAAACAATATTATCCATTACAGCTGGTTGATAAAAGTGAAAAGCTGGAAACAACATAAATGTCCATCAGTAGGAAACAGTATGGTACAGCCATAAATAGATTACTATGCAATTGTTTAAAAAAACAAGGTAGGGACTTCCCTGGTGGTCCAGTGGTAAGACTCTGTGCTCCCAATGCAGGCAGGCCAGATTCAGTCCCTGGTCAGGGAACTAGATCCCACAAGCCACAACTAAAAGTTCACAACTGAAACAGATCCCACGTGCTGCAGTTAAAACCTGGTGCAGCCAAATAAATATTTTTAAAAAAGAAGAAGGTAGATTCATATATGCTAGTATTAAAAGGTGTCTCCAACACAGAAATACAGAACAGACTTTTGAACTTTGTGGGAGAATGTGAGGGTGGGATATTTCAAAAGAACAGCATGTATACTATCTATGGTGAAACAGATCACCAGCCCAGGTGGGATGCATGAGACAAGTGCTCCGGCCTGGTGCACTGGGAAGACCCGGAGGAATCGGGTGGAGAGGGAGGTGGGAGGGGGGTTCGGGATTGGGAATACATGTAAATCCATGGCTGATTCATATCAATGTATGACAAAACCCACTGGAAAAAAAAAATAATAATAAAAAATAAATAAAATAAAATAAAAGGTGTCTCCAAGATATTTTAAGTACAAGAAGAAAGGTACAGAACAATTTGAATGGTAAGATCCCATTTTTTTACCTTTTAAAAAGAATATATACATAGAAGGTAATACAATATTTAAAAGTGAAAAATGAAAGAATTCATTTTTATAAGTATAAGCATATTTAATCATATCAAAGAATCAACCAAAAAGTTCAAATGGCTCATTTTGGGAGGTAGGGAATGCAGCAAATAATTGCTTCTGTATTGTTTGATTTTTTAAACCATATGTACCTAGTGCTTTTTTAAAATAATTAATTTTAAATATTTCTGAAAATTAAGAAACAGTGTCTTTCTAAAAATAATTCTCTCTCATCCCCCATTGTCCCATCCACCTATCTATCTAACTTTTCCCTCTCAGCATAGCCCAAATTCTTGAGAGAGTTTTAAGTACCTCTTGTCTCCATCCCTTACTTCGTACATCTTTCTCAACCCTTCAAAATTTGATTCTGCCAAAGTCACCAACCACATGTGGCTAAAGTCAGTGGGTATGTCTAAGTCCTGATCTGGCCTGACATCGGTATCAGGAACTATTAAGTCATTTTTTTGGAAACCTCTTGGGCTCTGGTGACAGTACTTAGCCAGTTGTCTTCCTCCATTTCTGCAGACCCCTCTCTACTTTTCCTAATGATTCTGTCCCAGTTTCCTGTCTTTCTTTGCATGATCTCCTCCACTCTATGGCTTTAGTTATTACCTATGTTCTGATGACTCACAGTGTCTTATCTCTAGTCCAGACATCTCTCCTGAGCTTCAGAAGTATTTAACATCACCATGCATCAGTACTTCCCAGCATTTCCTGCATCATGGCACACGCAGAAAATGATGGTGCTTTTGTGGCAGTCCACCTTACCGAGACTGTGCTCTGTTGGAAGGAGCTTGTGCTGCTTTGAGAGTTGAGAAGATCAACATGCAACACACTGGGAAGCTTTTCCTGAGGTACAATGGTAGGGAAGCTCTGACCTCTGTTTTTTTGTTGTTGTTCTGACCTCTTGGCTAGACATTTCCACCTGGACATCTTCCAGGCATTTCAGTGTGAACATGTTTGGAAGTGAACATATCCTCTCCCAAACCTGCTCTTCAGGTGTTTTTGATGTTTCAGTGAGTGGTCCAGAGGTCTTGGCTTAGCGCTCTGCTTCCCTCCTCTTCCACTCCCAAGATCTGCTGACTCTAATACTGTTTATATCTTTAAGTCATCTCTCCATCATGCCTATCATTTTCCTAATCCAGAACCCGTAGTTTCTAGTTTTTCCCAGTTACTACAAAAACTTCCTATCTGGTCTCCCTTACTTCAGTCTTGCTGTCTCTAATCTGTTCTCCACACTGCAACCACAGCGATCTTTTTAAAATACGGTTGTAATTAGGACCCTCCTCCCATCCTGCTTAATACCATTCAAAGGCTCTGCACTGTTTTTAGGATAAAGAATGATTGTCCACTAATTAATTATCTTTTCAATCTCATCACTTATCATATCTCATTTGAATTCCTTATTAGGTAGCTAATACTACATGCACAGTGCCTGTGATATAGTAAAGGCTCAATATGAATTTTTGAATGATGAAAATGAGGTTTAAGGACCTGAGCAGATCCACCATATCTGTGCCAAGTAAGCTTTCAAAGCACATACTGGCAATGCTGTCAAAACCCAAAGAACATGTTGTCCTATGTGGAATCAAGCAGCACTAGCACAGATCTATTCCTGTTCAGCAAATGAACCAAATAATAGCCTTTCCCCAGCTCCTTTCTTCCTCTTACTGAGCAGGAAAGACAAAAAAATCAGGTTACCAACCTAACTGTCTCCTTATGTCAGGAATTCTAAACTGGGGTCAGTTCACCAACAAGTGTATTTTATATTGTTGAACTTAGCTATTTGATATTGGAATACATTCTTAAATAAATATGCATCATTTTAATGCACATTTCTTGCTTTATGTTTTTTTGCTAATGACTTATTACTTGCTGTGTATTTTATATTTATTTTAGACTAGGGAAATGATGTTAGACAAAAAGCAAATTGGAGTGATCTTCTTATTCAAGTTCAAAATGGGTCATAAAGTAATGGAGACAACTCACAACATCAACAACACATTTGGCACCAAACTGCTAACAAATGTACAGTGCAGTGGAGGTTCAAGAAGTTTTGCAAAGGAGACAAGAGCCTTGAAGATGAAGATCACAGTGGCCAGCCATTGGAAGTCAACAACGACCAATTGACAGGACCATCGAAGCTGATCCTCTTACAACTACACAAGAAGTTGCCTAAGAACCCAAGGTAGACCATTCTATGGTCATTCAGCATTTGAAGCAAATTGAAAAGGTGAAAAATCTCGATTAGTGGGTGCCTCATGAGCTGACCACAAAAAAAAAATCATTCTGAAGTGTCATCTTCTCCTATTCTATGCAATGACAACAAACCATTTCTCCATCAAATTATGATGTGAGATGAAATTGGATTTTATATGACAACTGGCAACAACCAGCTCAGTGGCTGGACCGAGAAGCTTCAAGGCACTTCCCAAAGCCAAACTTGCACCAAAAAAAGGTCATGATTATTGTTTGGTGGTCTGCTACTGATCTAATCCACTACAACTTTCTGAATTTCAGCGAAACCATTATATCTGAGAAGTATGCTCAGCAAATCGAAAAGCTGCGCAGCCGGCATTGGTTGACAGAAGGGGCCCAATTCTTCTCCTGACAACGCTCAACTGCACATTGCACAACTAACATTCACTTTAAAAGTTGAATGAATTGGGCTACAAAGTTTTGCCTCATCCACCATATTCACCTGACCTCTCAACAACCAACTACCACTTCTTCAAGCATCTTGACAACTTTTTGCTGGGAAAATGCTTCCACAACCAGCAGGAGGCAGAAAATGCTTTTCAAGAGTTCATCAAACCCCAAAGCATGGATTTTTATGCTATAGGAATAAACAAACTTATTTCTTACCGGTAAAAACGTATCGATTGTAATGGTTTCTATTTTGATTAATAAAGATGTGTTTGAGCCTAGTTATAATGATTTAAAATTCATGGTCCAAAACGGCAATTACTTTTCCATCAGCCTAATAACACAGTAACCAAATGGCTACAATGCCAAACTGAGGAATGAAGATGCCCTAACACCAAATGAATGACCACATAGTATTGAAGTAGAGAACCCCATTCAGTGTACTGATGTGAGCAGTGAGGGCATGGTTCTCTGAGATGCCACCTACCAGTCATTCATCAGCACTGTATGCACAGTTAGACCATGCCACCAAACTTGTTTATTACCAACAGCTTGCAGCAACCAGAAACCTAAGAGGCCTAGCTTGTTTTGTAACACAGATAACTCGGGTAAAGAACAACTAATGGGACTTCCCTGGCAGTACAATGGATAAGAATCCACCTGCCAATGCAGGGAACTCGGGTTTGATCCCTGGTCTGTAAAGATTCCACATGCTTTGGAGCAGCTGAGCCCATGTGCCACAACTACAGAGCCTGCACTCTAGAACCTGCGAGCTGCAAGTACTGAAGCCCCTACACCTGGAGCCTGTGCTCTGCAACAAGAGAAGCCAACTCAGTGAGAAGCCCGCACATCGGAAGGAAGAGTAGCCTGAATTCGCCATAACTAGAGACAGCCCATGCCCAGGAACAAAGACCCAGCGCAGCCAAAAACAAAGAAAGAACAATTTAGGATCAGAAAACCAATGTTGGGACTTAAGTATAATTTTTAATAAGTGAATAATACCATTAAGAAATTAAGGTGTATTAAGCCTCTTCAAAGACAGAAAGCATGGAGCAATTGTAGCTATACTTCTTTCACCTCCTGTCAGTGAAGATAAAGGTCTGTGAACCATAGAGAATCTACCAAAATCTATATGTCTAAACTTTAAAGTGTGTAAGAGCCTTTAACTTAAGGAGAATAGGTACTTGTTCTGACAAGTGCAGATGTTCTGGCTGTGTTTATTAAACAAGGGTAAACATCTGAATGTGAAGTAAAAAGTCATCTAGATGGCTTGTTTGCTTCCAAAATTTAGCTATTTGGAAACATCCAAGAATAGTTAAAAATGCCTGGTAGACTCTTAAGGTTTTTTCACGTGGCTTTGGAATGCAACAGATTTGTGGACTTTTAAACCTTTTCAGGAAACCACCATGTCTCATATTTGTTGAAAACTCAGGACTAGAACATTGATTCCTATTCAATAAATGTTAAATGACTGAATGAATAAGAATGCTGAAGGATTCCAAAGATGCCAATATCTATCATAAGAAATAAGGTGAGTTCTCTCAAAATGAAATTACATTGACAAAAAGATGTGTACAAAAATATTTAGAGCATCTTTATTCACAATAGCCCCAAAATGGAAACACTCAAATATCCATCAACTGGGAGAATGGATAAACAAATTATGATACAGTCATGCAATGGACAATTACTCAGCAATATAAAAGAATAGATTTCACATGGCTGAATGGCAAAAACATAATTAAGCTAAAGAACACAGACACAAAAGAGTACATACTACATGATTCCACTTATGTGATATTCAAGAACAGACAGCGATGGTGATAAAATTCAGGAAGTTGCAGGGGGTGTGTGTTGGTAGGTACAGGGTAATTGACTGTGTGGGGGGATGACCAAATTCTTTGGGGGTGACAGTTCAGGCGGGTTACATAGGTGAATATATTATTGTTGAAATTCACCAAACAAAACACCCGAGATCTGTGAATTTTATTGTATGTTAAGGATAAATCTATTTTTTAAATTGTTTTAAAGCAAAGGTGAGATCTGATGGGAGTAACCACCATCTTCTAGGCTCCAATAATCACTATACTCAGGCACTCTTCATCAAGCTACCTCTACACTCAAGAATCCAAAATGACTTATTACTTGTCCTGTCAAATCCATATCTTTATTCTCATCTCCATACAAAACTTCCTCCATTAACTTCTCCCACTTCCCACCCTACCACTGGTATCTGCTCATTGTCCCATGCAGATAATTTGCTCTTTCCTACCTGAATCTCCTTGTGTCCTTACCTGGCCTGCATCCTACTCAAGTTCTCTCTGCCCTTCAAGTTCCACTTTAAATTAAGGAGCCTTCCTTCAGAGTGGAATTCTTGGTTAATTCTAGTCAATTTGAGCACCCAATGTTCCCTCAGCTCTTATGTTCATTTATTGGATAATGTGGTGTATACCCCAATTTTAATAAAATGCACAGAGACTGTGGCTAGGGATCCCTTTGTATTTCTCTGCAGAACCCACTTCAGAACCAGCATCACCGGGCCAGCTTATATGGTATCCAGACAAGGGCAAATAGCTATTTAACCAAGGACCAATGAGAATCACATAGAAGGGAACTCTGAGGCCCTTCAGGGGCCTAGGTGGTCTGTTGGCTATTCCTCTTTCAAGCAAACAGTTCAACAAGGAAGGATCTGGTCCCCACTGAGAAAGCAAGTGGCTGAGAACAAGGTTGTATTCTTCTTCTGCTCAGTCTTCCCTGTTCTTTAACCAGTGAGGAAAAGACCAGCACTGCTCTGAGTGGGGCAGAACCAGTTTGCAGGGCTCAGATTTCCATAGTGCTCGAAGGACCCGATCCGGAAGGAAGAAAAGGGTGGCGGGAGCATTTAAGGCCAAGCAGGCACTCAAGCCTCTTCCCTTAGATTTACACCCAACACGTATGCAGGAAAGCGAATTACAAACACCGACGCTCACAACCACATATACACGTGCAAGCCCAGCCCTACAGAAGCAGACGCGCATGCCCACTAATCCGCGTGCACCCTACTTAGTTTTCTCTGCTATAGATGCCTCCCATTCCACCACCGCTCGGCCCAGCCTGGCTTCTCCTATCCCGGCACTGGGGAGGTTACTAGGCCCGACCCTGCCAGGTCTGAGAAGACTGTTTCTCTATGCGGGGGGTGGTTGGGGTGGGGGCGGGAATGGCCTGTAGGGGAGGTCCTTTCCTCCAGGGCGGAAGCAGCGCGCTCTAGCCCGGCGGACTTAGCTCTTGTCCTGGGAACATCTGGAGGGGGCTGGGAGGGGCGCGCATCCAGAGTGAACGTGGATTGGCTACGCGGGAGGGGGAGGCGGGGTCTGAGCGAGGGGCGGGGTTCACTGGCCCCTTTAAAGCCTTGACATCAAGAGGCGGCCCCAGCACCCCCCCTTTTCTTTGCCCCCCGCCCCAGAGCCGCGGCCATGGACCCGGCGGATCCGGCCTGCCCTGGCCCAGCTCAGCACCTGATTTCGGTGAGTTCTGGGCCCACTTGCAATTTAAAGGGCGGCAAGTGAAGGGTCTGTAAGCCCCGGGCCGAGGGTGGGACGTATGGAGGCTAAGACTCCCGTGGCAGCCTTGGGTCGGAGAGGGCGGCGCAGCTTCCTGCCGAACCTCGCTGCCGTCCCTTCGCGCCCGCCGCACTCACCCCAGGGGGACCAGCCGCGACTCTACCCACCCCCACCCCACGCCCTCCCGCCCCCCGCGCCATCCTCGCGCACACTCCGTGGCCCCGGAAGGGAAACTTTCCAGAGAAGGGGATGTTCCGGGGGGCCGGCCTCCCTCCCCCTTTAAAAGCCCTGACCTTGCCCCAGCTGCGCACCCCGCCCCACCCGCATCCCACCGCCTGGGTGCCGTTTAGCGGTGCCAGGTTGTTGCTGGGGGGAGACTCTCCCCAAAGCGCAGGCGCGGAGAGGAGCCTCGGGCTCCTTACTCCTTGCAGTCCCGGTGGCCTGGGGCGGTGGGGCGTGGGGGAGGTGGGGAGAGGCGGAGAGCTCGGGGTCTCCCGGAACGATCCTTCCGTGGCTTTGAGGGGCTGCGGAAAGGAGAAAGCGATTTGGGCAGGCTGAACACTAGAGAGGCTGAGGAAGGGAGAAGGGCTGGGCAGGGAGTGGAGCCAGGACAGCGCCTGCAGGAAAGGCTCTCTGGGTCCTGGCTGCGGTGCCAGAAGAATGCAGAGAATTTATCTGTGCCCGACACTCCCCTGGCCTAGGCGGACTAGAAGAGCGACTGTCTGAACCCCAGCCCCGGTCTCCTGATCTGGGCCCAAAGCCCCGCTGTCTCTCCGGCCCTGGCGCTGCCCCAAGGGCACGGAGGACCCTTATCTCCCACAGGCCTGGTTTTCCAGGTGTCTCAGCGCTATCCACTAGCCTCTCCAGCTGCTACTTCTTAAACGCCGGCCTTCCTGAGAAGCCAGGGGTCTTAGGCTGCCGCGTTGTCTGGCTGTAAAGGCAGAGCTTCTATTCCCTTCTTAACACTGCTCTCCCTCCCCCCACGGGTCCTCCAGCTTAAGCACAATTGTCCGCCAGGGATAGCGGTGGAAACAGATGCCTGGAACACGTGTGGTCCTGGAGGAGGGGTAACGAAGGGTCAGAGTCTGACGGTTCTGTGGACAATGTGTGTGCTTCGTTGCTCAGTGATGTCTGACTCTTTGCGACCCCATGGACTGCAGCCCGCCAGGCTCCTCTGTCCTTGGGGACTCTCCAGGCAAGAATACTGGAGTGGTTTGCCATGCTCTCCTCCAGGGGATCTTCCCAACCCAGGGATCAAACCCAGGTCTCCCCAGTTGCACGCGGTGGACAGTACTTTGGGGAAAATGAACCTAACCCAGTTGCCCTGTTGCAGACCCTCTCTTGCAAGACTTGCCAGCTGACTGGGAGACTCCTTGTCTTTCAAGAAAGGAGATAACACAATTCACTTCTCATTTTGGGTCCCTGACCTTCTGAGAACAACCTGGGGTTAGTGGGTTTCTTACCTCAGAGAAACACTTGCATCCCTGTTTGGGGAGATATTCCCATGTAGTTCAACTTTGTTTTCAGTCTGTGGTCTGTGCATGAGTTGGGATGAGCCCTCCAGCTTCTCTCCAGTTCCGGCCTTTGGAGGATAGCGAGAACCTGAAGGGGCAGGTGGCCTGGACTGCAGGGAAAAGGCCCTTCTACAACAGGCAGATGGAAATGAAAGTGTGTGAGGATCAAACTGCTATCACTGTGAACTGGGAGTCAGGAGCTCTGGTCCCTGCCCTTTGTAGGTTGCTCTGTGACCTTCACCAAAGTAGTTTGCCTCTCTGGTGTTCCTTTCCCGATTGTAAAATTCAGCAGTTAGACTAGAAAGCTCTACCATTCCTTTCCACGTTTTGCATTGTGTGGTTTCACTGATGAGTGAAATTGGAGGGGAGAAAGGTCCTCCAGCAGGGTAGCTGTTTGGAGAGGTAAATTGCTTAGGATTAGAACCTTGGGTTGGAGGGGTGCAGACTCCCTTATCCTGCCTAAGAATAGCCACTGCTCTGCTCACCCCTGGTGCCTTGGAGTATGAACTCCTGCTGGCTAGGATTTGGCCCACCCATCAAGGCCTCTGGTGAGACATCCTGGCAGGCCAGTCTTTGAGCTGGGCCTTTGGGGAGGGGTTGAGAAAGGAGAAGGCAGCCAAGGGCCAGCAGGGTAAGCAGATTCCCAGGAGACAGTTTGTATCTCAGCTGTTGGGACTTGTTTTAGGATCCGGGCCAGGGACTACAGCACACTCATCCACTGTCTTATGGGAAGAGGGCAAGGAGAGCCCCACTGCTGTTGCCCAGCCTGGCCCCACTCACCTCACCTCTGTACTCACCACCCCCAGCTCCCAGCCACCCTCCCAGACCCTGCCGCACCAGCCCAGCAGCAGCAGAGAGAGACTGCCCCAACCCCACCTTGCCTGGACTCCTTCCCTCCTGGGGGTAGCGCTTGCTCAGGAGTCAGGCTCTCCAGGTTGGGACTTGCTCTCTAGCTCAAGAGCCAGAGGCCTTCACGTTCTCCTCATTTGTTTTCAGCCTTTGGTCTCCGGGTGCTGAGGGGGATATCAAAGGAGATGTGGTGGGCAGAGAGGCCCTGGGACCAGTTACATGTGGAGCACATTCTCCTGCACTGCTCTTCCCTCTGCTCGCTCCCCAGGAGCCCTCTTCCCCTGGGTCTTGCTGCCCACGGGAGTGAAGCTACAGCAGAGGGTGTTGAGGTTAGACACACCCCCCCCCCCTCCCAAGGAAGCCTTCCTTACTGCTAGGAGCCCCTGGGATGCAGAATGGAAGCTCCCAGGAAGGTCAGTTTCCCAGAAAGTGGCTAATGGTGGAGTCCCTGTCAGAGTGAAGGATGCGGCTGTTGCTAGGCAGAGGCTGCTGTTTCCTCTTGGGGTGTGGCTCTGAGGCTGGCCAGCCAGAGGCCCCGTTAGAAGCAGGAGAAAGTACTCTTGCCTCACAGCCAAAGAGGGGTCCCTGGCCCCCTCAGCCTTGGGTCACCAGAAGCACATCTCTCAGGACAAATGCTGCTTCTGCCCCTGCTTCCCCAACTCCTCCCCTGATTCACCACTACTAACACTGTTTGCTTTGACAGTCCTCTCCCAAACCTGGCAGGCTCCTTCAGCCCTCAGTCTGGCTGCACTAATGGACTGATTGGATTTTCTATACTTGGGAGTTTAGGATTTCTGATTGAACATGCAAATTTATGTAAATCAAACTGGGATCTGCCACTGCATCAAAACAACATAGAGTCACAGGCTGGAAGAAATCCTAGAGACAGTCTAGTCCAACGCCCTAGTGTTAAAAATGGGGAAACTGAAAAAAAAAAAAAAAAAAAAAGAGGGAGGTGCGGTGAAATCTAGAGGGGGAAATGATTCATACAGTGGCGAGTGTCAGAAGCAGGGCTCCTGACTCTGGTCTGTTGTTTTGCATTGTGCCATTTGCCTTAAATGTCTTGTACATGAAGGGGCCAGGCCAGATTTAAAGCAGAGAGGGCAGCTCTTAAACCTGAGATTGTGGAGACCTAAGTCCTTAGTGGGTCAGAGTTTTATCTCAGAGTCCCCCATGGGCTTTGGTCAGCTCTGTTAACATGCTGAAGAAAAACAACTTCAAATTCTTTAGAGTAGCACCCTTAATATTTTTCCCCAGGCTCTGCCCTGGAGGGATGGAAGACAAGGTCCTTCATTGGTTGCTACCTGGTTTGACACTTATGGTTCCCCAGAGCTGAGATTGTATCTGTTCCCAGCATTTCTCATGGTACCAAGCATGTAGTAAGCTGCAATGCCTCCTTCTTTGTTGTTGTTGTTGTTAAGATTTTTTTTTTTTATGTGGACCATTTTTAAAGTCTTTATTGAACTTGTTGCAACATTGCTTTTTCTATTTATGTTCTGGTTTTTTGGTCCATGTGGAATCCTAGCTCCCTGACCAGGGATTGAACCCACAGCCCCCTACACTGGAAGGCGAAGTCTCAACTACTGGACCCCCAGGGAAGTCCTCAGAGCCTCACCTTTCCATTTCCATGCACATTCCAGTGTCTGCTGCTTCCCTCCATGGCTACAGTGGAAAAAGACCTTTGGTCTTCTATGATTCTCTGCCCACTCTCCTGGAGGTACAGACCAGCTGAGCCTCCTCGTGGATTTCTGAAGCAGTGACCAACTTAGCAGGCTTTGCTGTAGGAAAGATCTCATTTTTAAGATCAGTGCCAAAGGTGTGTGGGGGCTGCAGAGACAGGCTTGGATCCCAAAGAAGTCGTCTCCCCACTTGAAATGATTTTGATCTGATCTACCTAGCCGTCTGCCAGGTGCCCCCTGCTCCCACTTCATGGACCGGGCCTGCGGTGTGGTGCCGTTTGGAGAGCTGAGCCCTCACTTACCCCGCAGTGGCTGTGTACGTTGCAGAGATGATGCTTTGGAGAGTAGTGTGTTCTGACTCAAGATCAAAACCCCAGACTCCTGGCCAAGGCTACCACCAGGCTCTGCTGTAGTCTGGGGAGGGAGCTTGGGACATATTTGGGGTCTTCCTCACCTTCACCCCAAACTCAAGTCTCGCTGCCTCTGAAAGAAGCACCCTTGTCTTCAGCACAGTCCCAAAACACAGCAGGTACAGGGCGGGCACCTCTGGTGCCTCACTGCGCAGTGGCCCTCGGCATCCTATATCCTTAGCTCCCTGTGAGAGAAATCTTTCTCCCTGGGCCTCAGTTTCCCAGTCTGTTGCTGATGAATTAATAAGACATCATTTTTGGGGTGTGGCACCTGCTTGATAATTACCATCTTCGCTTCTCTGGGTTACATAGATGAAAGAGGCCAGGGAGGCCAGCTTGTTATTAAGGTGAATTGTAATTGCTGTTAGTCCTGATTTCTAAAAATCCAGCAGCTGCTGAGAAGAGCCCAGTAGACACAGGTCCCTGAACTGTACACTGGTTCATAAGCTCTGGGAGTTCTCCAAGACTCACTAAGATTTTTTTTTTTAAAGTATAGGTATTTTGAAAGGAGAAACACCCCATTCTGCTGCTCATGCTGTTGCCTGAAACGAGTACTGCTTGGGGTGTTGGTCTGCTGTTCTCACTTTAATGCAGGGCATGAAGTTGTCCCTCCCTGCAGACCCTCTGGGTAAGAGAGTGGTGAGGTCTTTCCTAGAGGGGAATGTGAGGGGCGCTGTAACTCCTGGGGTGTGGCGCTGGAGTCCTCGGCAGCCGCAGTTCCCAGGGGCTGATTCACTTCATCCCTAGCTGGCTTGATGTGGGGGCTGTAATTGGCCCTTTTGTGTGAGGATCTGTTGAGACACCCCCAGAACTTGCCCTCGGAAGCCCTAGGCACTTTCAGGAACCCTTTACCCCACTTTACCCGCACCTGCCCCAAACATTCCCCTTGCCCAAGCTCCTACCTCTGCTCTTGGCCCAACCTTATCCCTTTCCCAGGAGTGAGAACGAATCCAGCTCTTAGCTAGGCAGAAGTGGCCCTAATACTTCTGAATAGTTTGTTGTTACCAAGGCACACCACAGCTGACAGCTGGGAGGTCCTCTCCCCAAACTTGGGGAGACACTGCTGGGAAGAAAGGGGAGAAAAGAAACTGGTGTGCCTTGGCCAGACCCCACACTCCCCTGTGGAGACCTGTTCACCCCTCCCTCGTCCCTGGAGCCTGGTCCTTCCATCCTAACATGAGAAGAGAGTAGGTGGCCCCACCTGGGAGGGGCATTAGAAATCACATAGTCAAGTGTTTATTCCTTCTAATCATTTTTTTAAAGTTTATATTCTTTTTTTCACTAGATTTTTTTTTACAAAGTCCAAAAATCAAAATGATACAAAAAGGCATATATTGAGAAATCTCACTCCGACCTCCACCCTCTTCTTCCTCCACGTGGTGATGTGTGTGCTCAGTCGTGTCCCACTCTTTGTAACCCCATGGACTGTAGCTCACCAGGCTCTTCTGTCCTTGCAATTCTCCAGGCAAGAATACTGGAGTGGGTTGCCATTTCCTTCTCTAGGGGATCTTCCTGACCCAGGGGTCAAACCTGGGTCTCTTGAGTCTCCTGCATTATAGGCGGATTCTTTACCACTGTGTCATCTCCCCCCATAGATAATCACTTCTTAATTTCTCTCTTTTCTTTTTGGTTGTTTTGGGCTTTTGTTGCTGCAAGGGCTTTTCTCTAGTTGCAGTGCCTGGGCTCATAGCAGTGGTTTCTCTTGTTGTGGCTGGTAGGCTCTGGAGCATGCAGGCTTCAGTAGTTGGAGCATGTGGATTCAGTAGTTGTGGCACACAGGCTTCGTTGCCCCACAGCACGTGGGATATTAGTTTTCTGGGCCAGAAATCGAACCAGTGTCCCCTGCCTTGGCAGGCAGATTCTTAACCACTGGACCACCAGAGAGGTCCCATTAATTTCTTACATATCCCCCATCTTTTAATACAAAACCAAATACGAATATCCTTTTTTCCCCCTTTACCCAAAGATAGCATGTAGCGTGTACTATTTTCATCTGTTACCTGTTGGCAATATTTGTGTGTAGAGCATTTTCTTCTGCCACCATATTGGGTCTCTGGTTTCTGTCCTTTAGCACCCACCCCAGGGTCCCCCAGTCGACCTCAGGCCAGGAGCAGGGTTCATTTACCTTCGTATACCAGACTTCGTTCAGATGCCAAAACCAGCCTCTCAGGAATGCTCAAGCTCCGGGCAGCTCTTACTAGGTGCTCAGTGTGATGCCAGACTCTGGGGTTACAGTGGGGATCCCAGAAGTCCATGTTAATAAAAAATTAAGCAGTTATAGAGTTACAGCTGTGATGGAGGCTGCAAAGAAGGGACAAGTATTGTCAGACTGGATAGTCAGAGGCCCTATCCACCTTGGTGTGCAGGTAGAATGTGTGTATATTGGGGACAGGCAGATAGCGTAGCACAGAGCTGGGGCAGAGGTCTGGGACCAGTGCTGCAGAAATGGTACCATGTGACCTGGAAAGCTGGGTTTTTCAACTTGACTTTGGTTGTGTCTCCTCTCCCCACTACCCCAATCTGTGGAATGTCCAGGACCCCTTAAGTTTTACTGTGTCTCAGACAAGAGACCATCTTCTCTTGGCAGATGGTGCCAAAAATGCCTCCTCCCTGCCCCCTCCACCCCATCACCTTCAGTTTCCCCAGCTCTGGGGCTGTGAGCTCCTGAAGCTAGAGCCTTCCTTTCCACTTCAGGCTGAGGGGAAGTTGTGGGGTGTTTGCCTCTCACTTCCTCTGTAGACGGCACCTCACTTCCTGTCCCCGGGGCTAGAAGGAAGCGCAAGCTCTTGGCTTTGCTGTCCCTTCCTCTCTACCCGCCTTGCTTTCCTGGGAAGCCCATGGGGCCCATAGGAGGAGGGCAGCATCAGAGCCAAGGGTTTCTCCCTAACGGTCCTGCCAAGCTACTCAGCCACACATACCCCCGCCCCACACAAGGGGACCTCTCAGCTGCAGTCCATTTCCAGGCGTGATCTCATCCTTCTCTTCTGTGCCCTATGGGAAGAGAGGAGTCTGAGAGAGCTCACCCCATTTTACAGATAAGAAAACTGAGTCGGGGTGGTTCTAGGCTTCACCTAGGGGCATGCAGTATGGCTGAGCCAGATCAGAATCCAGGAAGCCTGGCTCATATTTATGGGCATGGATGAGTGGGACCTGTGGATGAACAGAGCTACTTCTCCCTGAGCTGAGCTGGCAGCTTAGGAGGTCGCCCATGGGCCCTGGCCAGATAGCACCCACTGAGTCAACTCTAAAGCTGCCTGGGTGTGGAAGGCACTTGATTGGCCAGAGGCTGTTCCCTTTGAAGAAAGAAGCTAGGATGTGAGCTTAGGGGTGTGAGCGCTAGGGGCCGGGCATGGGGGCTGGCAGAGTGTATGCCTATCTCTTCAGGGCCTGCAGTGCAGCCTGAATGCCAACAGGCTCTGTGGTCTTCCAGGCCCTTTTTTCTTGGATCTGAGAGCAGATCACCGAAGTTCCAGTTGTCAGCTCTTCTGTCATCTCCAGGAGCCTCTCTGCCTTGGTTCCTCCTGGGGCACCCAGCATATGCCTCTGGTTACATCCAAGTTGTTGAAAAGATGCTGACTATCCTGTTCAGTCAGGGGATAGGAGAGGAGTTAGTAACTAGCATGGACCAGGGGAGCAGGAAACACTCACCTTCAAATGCCCTTCAGTCCAGCTGCACTGAGTCACTCTGTTTCCATACACACCCAGAGATTTCTGCCTCCTGCTGCCTGGAATGACTCCCTTCCCTTTTTCTTGTACCTAAACCCTGTCTGTCTATAAAGGCTAAGTTCACTAGATGCCTCCAATTCTGAAAAACTGTTCCAGCTTCAACCTAATATTTCTCTCCTGATTTTTTTTAAAGTTCTCCAAAGACTTCTCTTTTGGTACCTCCTTCATAGTACAGCTATCTACCTGCATGGCTTACATCCCCTACTAGTCTGAAAGCTCCAGGAAGTCTGAGAAAAGGGGACCCATCTCTAAATTGCCCCCCAGTACCCAGCATTGTACCTCCTAATCTGCAGAATGAATAGATGAGTCCCTTTTTCAGAGGGCATCGCTGAGACCTGGGCAAAGGTTGAGAGCTTGGAAGAGGTCTTATCAGTGTTCGGGGCAAATCTGAAAATGTCCTCCCTCACTTTGCAGTGTGTTTTGACATATGGGCCTTTCAGAAGCACTTGGCAGGGGGCAGGGTCACTGGAGATCTTTAAGGAAACATGATGAACCCACTGTATGTTCTCACCTATCCCTTCTTTCTGGTCTTGAAAGGAGATCACCAAATTCAGGGCCTTGGTGGCAGGAAGTGGCGGGGAGACAGAAGGATCAGTATAAGCAGGGTCCCCCCTCAAGGAGCTCTCCTAACAGCATGGAAGTTGCCCCTTCACAGAGGAGTGCTGGAGAACAGGATGCACTGTAGTTTGAGATACTGATCCTGCAGGAGGCACTTGAAGATGAGAGATCAGTGGGGGCCTCATCAGTCCAGGACAGCTTTTCAGAAGAATGTTGCTCTGCTGCTGCTGCTAAGTCGCTTCAGTCGTGTCCAACTCTGTGTGACCCCATAGAGGGGCCAGCCCAGGTCAGGGCTTCCAGGGCCGCGTTGAGTGCTTTCATCAGCCCCCAAAGCTAGGAGGTCATGGGAAGATTTGACGTGAAAGGGACACAATCAGATTTACAGTTTCAGAAAGAAGGTTGCTCTGCTAGAAAAAGAGACTGTGGCGGGGAAAATGCAAGATAAGCCTGGGACATCTTCTGTACCAGAAAGTAAGCAAATGTTAAAAATAATGGTTTTGGGGGCTACGAGGTCTCTTTGTTGTGGAGTGCAAGCTTCTCTAGTTGTAGCCCATGGGCTCAGTAGTCATGGTGTGCAGGCTTAGTTCCCTGCAGCATCTTAGTTCCCTGACCAGGGATCAAACCTGCATCCCCTGCATTGGAAGGCGGGTTCTTAACCAGTGGATCTCCAGGAAAGGCCCAGTTTTTTGTTTTTTTTTTTTTAATGAAAGCATATTGAAAGGACACAGGAACCAACCTGAAAGAATGGCCAAAGCTGGCATTTAAGCAGTAAAAGTAAGTGGTGATGATAATATTAAGATTATAATCCAAAGAATAAAATAATGCATACTGTGAGTCCATACTGATACAAAGATGTAATTAAGTAAATAAATGGGAGTGAAGAGACAGCTTTTCCTTACAGAAAACTTCTAATTAATAAATTACAAGGAATGAGAGAAATCAAAAATTATCTTTAGAGCACAATAGTAATTGCTGCAGGCGAGTTCCACTGATGAATCCTAAAATTAGTGGGTGAAAGTTTAAGCAGAAATAGGATTTTGCATGGTCGCAAAGTGTTGCCCCCCCTCAATGTTTATTAATTACAAAAGAAAAATAGTCTTGTTATGATGCAAAGCCCACTGATAGATGCCACCTAACCAAGTGATCGAAGTTTAACATCATTAGTAATAAGACCTCTCAGCATCATGTATACATACCCCCTGATAGCATGTGCTGAGAAGGGCACATCACCTCTGTAATATTCTTTCCTAGAATCCATAACCCCAGTCTCATTGAAGAAAACATCAAACCAACTCATATTAAGGAATATTCTCCAAAATACAGTTACCTTCCAAAGTTCAAGATAATAAAAGACAAAGACTGAGGAACTGTCTTGGATCATGGGAGACTAAGAAGTCACGGTGATTAACCACAACGTGGGATTCTGGATTGGGTCTTGGGATCGAGTACCAGTAGAAAGGACATCAGTGGAAAAACTCATAAGATCCAAATAAAGTCTGTTTTGTTCTGTTTTCAAGTCTTATTTATTTCTTTAGGGCTTCCCAAGTGGTGCTAATGGTAAATAACCTGCCTGCCAGTGTAGAAGGCATAATAGATTCTAGTTCAATCCCTGGATCAAGAAGATCCTTTGGAGGAGGGCATGGCATCCCACTCTAGTTTCTTATCTGGAGAATCCCTGTGGACAGAGGAGCTCAATGGACTACAGTCTATAGGGTCGCAGAGAGTTGGACACAACTGAAGAGACTTAGCACACACATTCGTTTTTGGCTATGGTGGGTCTTCATTGCTGCACTCTGGCTTTCTCTAGCTGCTGCGAGCAGGTCTATTCTTCATTGTTGGCTCGGGCTTCTTACTGCAGTGGCTTCTCTTGTTGCAGAGCACAGGTTCTAGGGCTTGTGGTCCTCAGTACTTGTGGTTCACAGGCTATAAAGCACCGGCTCAGTAGTTGTGGCTCACAGACTTAGTTCCTCCAAGGCGTGTGGGACCTTCCCAGACCTAGGAGCGAACCTGTGTCTTCTGCATTGGCAGGCAGATTCCTTACCACTGAGCCACCAGGGGAACCCCCTTTCCTTTTTTTAAAATGTACACATGTGCTCAGTCACCAAGTTGTGTCTGACTCTTTGTGACCCCATGGACTGTAGCCTGCCAGACTCCTCTGTCCATGGATTTTCCAGGCAAGAGGACTAGAGTGGGTTGCCATTCCCTCTTCCAGGGGGTCTTCCTGACCCAGGGATCAAACTACATCTCCTGCAATGGCAGGCAGATTCTTTACCTCTCAGTCATCAGGAAAATGTTAACAAAGTATACACACATAGTCTCACAAATAAATAACAGAAGATGAGGTGGAAGATGGCTGCAAAGAGAGAAATGTGGTAGATGGGGGAACAGTTGTCCAGGAGGAAGTGGTTACTATAAAGACAGTGAAAAGACAACCACAGAAGAGGAGAAAATATTTGCAAATCATATATATGGTAAGGGGCCTGTGTTCAGAATATATAAAGAATTCTGACAACTTGATGGTAAAAAGACACATATCACAATTAAAACAATAGGCAAAGGGTCTGAATAGGCTTGTCTCCATGGAGGACATGCAAGTGGCCAATAAGCCCTTGAAAAGATGCTCAACATCATCAATCAAGGAAACAGAAATCAAAACCCTAATGAGATATCACTTCACATTTACTAAGGTGACTTAGAATTAGGAAATCAGACAATAACAAGTGGTGAGGACGTGGAGAAATTGCATCCCTCACACTGTTGATGGGACTCTAAAATGATGCATCCACTTTGGGAAACAGGCTGGCAGTTCTTCAAAAATTTAAACTTAAAGTTATATGACCCAGCAGTCCCACTCCTAGGTGTATACCCGTGAAAGCTTTCATCCATGTGAAACTATTACAGCAGTGCTTAGAGCAGCATTGTGCATAATAGCCAAACAGTGGAAACAGCCCAAATGTCCATTAGTGGCTGAATAGATAAATTGTGGCGTAGTTGTACCATGGAATATTCAGTTCAGTTCAGTCACTCAGTCATGTCCAACTCTTTGTGACCCCATGAATCGCAATTGTCACCCTGCTTATTTAACTTATATGCAGAGTACATCATGAGAAATGCTGGGCTGGAAGAAGCACAAGCTGGAATCAAGATTGCCAGAAGAAATATCAATAACCTCAGATATGCAGATGATACCACCCTTATAGCAGAAAGTGAAGAGGAACTAAGCCTCTTGATGAAAGTGAAAGAGGAGAGTGAAAAAGTTGGCTTAAAGCTTAACATTCAGAAAACTAAGATCATGGCATCTGGTCCCATCACCTCATGGGAAATAGATGGGGAGACAGTAGAAACAGTATCAGACTTTATTTTTTTGGGCTCCAAAATCATGGCAGATGGTGACTGCAGCCATGAAATTAAAAGATGCTTACTTCTTAGAAGAAAAGTTATGACCAACCTGGATAGCATATTAAAAAGCAGAGACATTACTTTGCCAACAAAGGTCCATCTGGTCAAGGCTATGGTTTTTCCAGTGGTCATGTATGGATGTGAGAGTTGGACTGTGAAGAAAGCTGAGCGCTGAAAAATTGATGCTGTTGAACTGTGGTGTTGGAGAAGACTCTTGAGAGTCCCTTGGATTGCAAGGAGATCAGTCCCGGGTGTTCATTGGAACGACTGATGCTGAAGCTGAAACTCCAGTACTTTGGCCACCTCATGCGAAGAGTTGACTCATTAGAAAAGACCCTGATGCTGGGAGGGGTTGGGGGCAGGAGGAGAAGGGGACGACAGAGGATGAGATGGCTGGATGGCATCACTGACTCGATGGGCATGAATTTGGGTAAACTCCGGGAGTTGGTGATGGACAGGGAGGACCATGGAATATTATTTGGCCATAAAGAGGAATGTAATACTGATAAATGCTTCAACAGGGATGAACCTTGAAAACATGCAGAGTGCAAGAGGCCAGTCATAGAAGTCTACCTGTTACATGATTCCATTCATATGAAATGTCCAGAATGGGGAAGCTATCGAGACAGAAAATAGATTAGTGGTTTCATAGGTTTGGGCATTAGGGGATGGTAACTAAGGGGTAACGAAAATGTTCTCAAATTGACTATGGTCATGATCTATATGTATCTGTGAATATGGTACAAACCCCTTAATTGTACACTTTAAATGAATAGAGTTATGTGTGAGTTAAACTATGTCTCTAAGCTTTAAAAAAAAAAAGTCCGGCAGGAAGTAACCACCAGAGGCACCTGAGAAAGCAGTGGAGACTGAAAAATACTGTAGGATTTAGCCTTGTGGCAGTTACTGCTGAAGTTGGACCGGGTTGAGGAAAGAATGAGAAGGAAGGATGGCTTTTTTGTTTTTTCTTAAGAAGTTTGGCTGTGAAAGGCAAAAGAGGGCAGTGTCTGGAGAAATGTCAAGGGGAAATCACTTTTAAGATGAAAGTACCTGAGAAGTTGTAAAGGTAGATGAGAAAGATCCCTTCCGGAAGTAGACCCTGAAGTTGGGAAGGGTCTGGGACAGGAAGGCCTGACCTTGCCCGGGGAAAGAGCAGCCCGTCTGCTGTAACAGGAGGAGAGGAGGGACAGAGGGTGGGAGGGTGGTGGCAGGAGGTTTGAGGGGTTTCCCCCTCTGATAGACAATCCTCTGGGGAAATGAGAAGATGGTCTACCAGAAGTACAAGGTGATTAGCGAAGGGATGAAGTAGCTCTTGTAGAGAATGAGAGAGCAACTCTAAGTATCAGTAAGAGGACCAGGAGGACTGCCCATCTGGCTTAGATGGCCTCCCTTTAGTGAAGAGAGAGTGAGAAATAATGTTAGCCAAAGCCTTGGGACAGGAATATCAAGGCCTGTCCTTCCTTACTCGTAGCCTTTGGACTGGAAAGAAACATTGACCTTGAATGCTAAAGTCAAGAGACCCAGGGATCTTCTAATTTCACTGTCCAGAATAGTCGTCACCAGCTGCATATGGCTATTGAAATTTAAAATTCAGTTCCTCCATTGGACTAGCCACATTTCAAATGCTTAGTAGCCATATGTGGCCGGTGGCAACCATGTTTGTTAAACAGTACAGAATTAACATTTTCATCATCACGAAAAGTTCTCCTGGATAACACTGTTCTAAGAAAAGTGATTCTTTTCAAACTATTGAGTCTAAGGGCCCCTCTGCACTCTTAAAAATTGAAGACCCCCCCCACCCCCAAGAGCTTTGGTTCACATGGATTGTACCTACTGACATTCACTGTCATATAAATTAGAACTGAGAGTGTTGAATATTTAATTCATTTTAAGGTAACAATAACCCATATTAACATTTTAGGAAAAATAATTATCTATTTTCTAAAACAAAAAATAGTGAAAAGAAGGACATTGTTCTTCATTTTTGCAAATCTGTCATGTCTGACTTAATTGGAGGTGGCTGGATTCTCATATCTGCTTCTGTATTCAATCTGTCATGTTATCAGTTATCTTTTAGTGTCTGGAAAATGTCACAGCCTACTCATGAGACAAAGAGAGTTAAAAAGGCAAATCATGTCTTAGTGATATTGTGAAAATAGTTTTGACCCTGTGGATTCCTTGAAAGGGCCTCAAGATCCCTGGACCTCACTTTGAGAACCACTGTTCTAGAATAACCTCCACCTGGCATAAAAGAACTAATCCTTGAGAAATGGAGCAATCTGCCTAAAGTCACACAGCAAATAAATTGCACTGTTGGGACTATAAGCCAAACCTTCTGGCCTGAGGCTTTTCCAGTTCCCTTGGCCAGGCCAGGATGGGCCTGCTGGACTTTTGGGAGTGGGGCTAGGCGTCTTGGCTGCAGATCCCCTGGCATGTGTCCCTATAAATAAACCCACTGAGTCTGTCAGAGCCCCTTCCCTCCCCACCCCCAGCAGCTGCTTTTATTGTTGGGTGATGCTGTGACAGGGAGCAGAAAGGATCTGGGGAGGAGAGACAAAGGGTATCAACATCTATAAGCCTTTTGGGCTCATAGCACCCCTGCCCTTCCTCCTGCCCCGACTGACCTACTGTCAGTTTGAAAGAACCTCCACCATGGTCTGGAGGTTCTTGGAGTGCCTGTGAGGAGGAAGTTGGAGGAGGGGTGCAATGGGCCCCTTCCCCATGGACCCTTGCCCCTCAGACGGGCTATTGTGTCCTGGGGCCAGTTGTTAGGAGGAGGGAAGGAAATTCTTGTCTGCCTCTGGCCCTGAGTGAGGGGGTGGGGGAGACCAGTGGGAATCCTTGGGGCTGAGAGATGCTTTAGGCCAGAGGAAGGAGCCACTCTCAGGCTAGGAATGCCCCGGGGCCTCAGTCCTCATTTTTTGTGTTTTCTTTTTTCCCCTACCCTCAGCCCAGGGTAGATCTTGTCTAGAAAGGAGTGTTGCTGTGGATGAAGAAGTTGCTGTTTACAAGTAGACTCCTGGGTGTGACGGGGATTCCAGAAAGCAGCTGGGGGATGGGGGGAGTAGAGGGGGAAATGCTTGTATTACACGGACGATTCTGTTATTAAAGCCAACTCCATCTCTGCCTTCCCACAGCTGCCCGCCCCTCCCCCACCTCCTGGCCCCTGGCTTTTTCCCTAGAGGACTCCAGGGGGGAACAGCTGGTCAGTGAGGGGCTCATCAGGGCCCGGAGGCCTTGGCTAAGGGCCAGGGTGAGGGAGCCTAGAGGACCGGCTTGCTGCCATCTCTCTGACCCCTTCTTCCCAAGCCTGGACTCTGAGATTACAGAGGGGTCTTCTTGCCTGTGTCCTGGCTGGAGAGGGGTTGGGAGCTGCAGGCTCCCCCTCCTTGATCTGGCTGCATGAAAGGCCAGGACAGTCTTTTTGGGGGGTTGCCCAACTTGTCTGACCAGGCTGAAGAGATGAGCGACCACCCAGGTTCCCTCAGTCATTGGGCTGCACCTGCCCCTTCCCTGGGTTACCCAGAGAACCCCTGAGCAGCTGTTCCCCCTTCGCTGTCTCCTCTGAAGGAGGGCCAGAGAGGCCCTGCTCTTCCTCCCCTCCTCCCCTCGGCACTGAGGTCACCTCCCTCTGAATCAGGCCTTTGTGGAGGGCGGGGTTGCCCGTTGGCAGTTCTGGCGGGAGAGCCTCCCCATTCAAGTTCAAGCTCCCACCCGCTGCAGCTCCATCCCTACCCAGCTGGGCCAGCGTCCTGTGTTCCAGACCCACAGCGGACACCGGGGATATGTTGTGGGGCCCCCAGAGGAATGCTTGAAAGCAGGGCCATCCCGAAAAACCCAGGCCAGGGGTTTTCCTGGGCTCCAGGTGGGGCTGAACACAGAAGCTGTGAGTAGCAGTTGTGGGCCTGAGGGTGGACAAGGGTGCTTGGCCTGGGGGAGGGGACCCCATTGACCCTGCAGGGACAGCCACTGGGGAACTGACCTGGATTGTCTGTTTTTGTTTTTTTTTTCCTCAAGAGATTTGGGTAGAAACCTCAGACTCTGAAGGGCCAAATTCCTAATTAGGCTCAGTTTGGGAGCTAGAGGTGGTATTGTTGCTCTGGATCGTAATTTTCCCCAGAGGAGGCGAAAGATGCAAGAAGTTTTCAGTCTAGAGACCTTGAGTCCAGATTCAGAGCACGCACCTCCCCAGCGCCAAGTTTAAATGCAGGCCTCTTCCGAGTGACTCAACAATCTGGGCTGACAGCTTCCTGCCCTCATCTTGTGGCCATGCAGACGCACAGAAGGCCCAGTGTCCGGAGTTGGCCAGACCATTTGGGCTGAGGGCAGAGAACTTCTCCCCAAAGTGGGGCTGAGTCACAGGCCGCCTTCAGCCGATGTGTCTGGAGCCTCTCCCAGGCCCTGCTCGGACCCGGACACTGACGCCCTTGACAAGCTGTTGTGCTCCGGTGGCTTGTCCCTTGGAGGGTCTCCCCCAGGTCACAGTGGGACTCAGGCCTCCCTGCCTTGGGATTCCCGGGGGCTCAGATCCAAGGGTGGTGGTGATTGGCTTGGTGGGTCCCCACCCTCCTCAACACATACACAGGCCTCATGCCTGACCTGGATGCTTTTTCATTCATTTGTTTATTTATTTTAGCAAAAGATACCCTCCTAAACCACCTTCACCCTTAGTTTGGTTTCTGTGGTTGTGTGAAGAAAACAAAGACTGAAGGTTTCTACCACTTTATATTTCCCTTTTGTGGCCTCCGGACACAGCCCTGTTCATCCCACTCCCCTCCTTCATCCTCCTGTTTTTTTCTCACCCTCCCAAGCACTCCCTTCCCTGCCCCTGCCCCTCTATTTCTGGAGGTGTCCACTGGGGACGTAAGTGATGAGAAGGTCGAGGGGACGCTGGTGACCTGTGGGGACAGGCCTCTCCTGGAGCAGGGGAAGCCCCTGCCGGGCAAGAGGATGGTGGCCAAGGGATGAGTGACGCGGGGTGGGCTGGAACTGGTCCTCCAAGGCCTGTTTTGGTTTTAACCCCTGTTTGTGTATGTGGGAAGGAGGCTTTTTCCTGAATTTTTTTCATTTCTTTTGAGGTCTGTCCATTTCTAAATATAGCAAGCGTGATAATGTTATGAGCAAACAAAGTTATAACTCAATACATTTTTATGATGTTAAAATAACAAAGGACTTTAGATTGTGGTGGAGTGTCAAAAATAAGCATTGCACAGTTTTTCCTTTTTCTCTCGTTTTCAGAAGCCCCCTTCCCATTGTTGTGCACATGCTTGTTTTTTCTCCCTCCCCACTCCACCCCCACCCAGAAAGAAGCCTTCTCCCCTTCTCTCCCTTTCTCTTTCTAGAGTATCAGATAGAAGAGAGTGAGGGCTGGAAGGCTGCCAGGAAAGGGGTCAGAGAGGAGGAAGCCCCTACAGGAAGAGCAGAGGGGCAACACTTCAGATCTTCAGGAGCCCCTCCTTTAAAGACCCCCAGGGAGAGGGACCTGGGACTTAGGGTCTGCTTACAAGTGAACTGCTAGAGTGAAAAGCCTTCATTTATGGGAGTCCATGCAAGACTCTCTACATACATTATCTCACTTCCTGCTCCAACAGCCCTTTGGACTAGGTATTCTTATCCCCATGTGAGGGGTGAGGAAACTGATTTTGCTGAGTCAGCTTCTAACCCAGGTCTGTCTGACTGCAAAGCTCTGGGAACACTGAGATTAAGTGCATGGAGCACAGAGGACGTGGATGTACAGACAGGCTGTGTAGGAGGGGGCCCAGGCCTGCCCACTGTGCTCTGTGAACCAGCCAGATGGTGTGGGCAGCATCCTTTGTCTCTGGAGCTTGCTTCAGAGCAGGCTGGCACCTCCCCCCATCACCCTCCTTACAAGGTCGAAAGGAGAATCAGATGTGATCCATGACCCAGGAGAACATGCCAGCATGCAGGATGCACTCCGAGGATGCAGGTGTAGCTTCCTTTGCCTCGGTTTCCTCATCTCAAATATGTGTCGATAATAGTACTTGACCCCCTTTGTGGTCGTGAGGATGAAAGAAGATGACGTATGCTGGGGAAGGGCTGGGTTGCTGTTCGTTCCCCTCTGGCTGAGAGCTGGGGCCATTTGCGCTGCCTCTTTCCTCTGCCTGGAATGCTTTTCCCATTCCAGGATTTCATCTACCCATTCATGCAGTTAGGTCTCTGCCTCGCTGTCACCTTCAGCGCCTTCTCAGGACCTGATGTTGGTTCATTGGCTTATCTCTGGCACCACTGCCGGTCCCAGTAGAATGGAAGCTTCATACGGGCAGGATTTTCTCTGGCTTGTTTATTCCTCTGGTCCAGGATGCCAGGCAGCAGGAAGCCAATAAATGCACAGCTGACCCTGTCTCCCTCTGTGTCTCCACAGGCAAGGTGACCATTCTGGCTGCGTGCGTGAGTGTGCCAGCCTGGGTGAGGAGGCAGAGACAGGTGAGGGGCTTTGGAAACTGGGAATGCTAGTGGTGGGGACTGGAGGAGGGCTGGGCTGGGCGAGGCAGCCTCTGTGCCCCACGGGAGGGAGGAAGGAGCGTTCAGATGCCTGGTAGGTAAGCTGCTGCGGGCTCCTCTTCCTGGACCTTAGCGGGTCCAAAAGCGCTAAGCCCTTTTTGTGGGAGCTTCATTGGGTCAGGGAGGCAAGTAGTTGGTAGTAGACTGGGGACTCCTACTCTTTTGCATCAGGAAGGGTTTCTCATCTACTGGGAATTTCGACAGTATTTGTGCAGAGGAAGGAAAGGAGTACTTTCCTGTAGCTGAAAAATTGAAACTCAAATGGAAGATGAAGACTAGTCAAGGAAAGCCAGTCACTATGGCAACAGTTTGGAGTAGGGTGGGATCAGGGATCACATAATGTGATACAGGTCAGAAACCTGGCTCAGTTATATTCAGGCAATGACAGAGTAGTCTGTTTAGCCATCAGTTGGGCTCTTCCACACCAGGTATCACATCGGGTATCTAGTCAGTGAAATGAGGACAGTGTCCCTTCCCTCGCAGAGTTGACAGTCTGGGGGGACACTTACAGAGCTGAGTAAGAGGAGTACCTAACTCAGCCTTGGAGTGGGAGCCCTGGAAAATGAGTAGGAAGGAGCTGGAAAAGTGGAAGGGGGATGGGTATCAAGAGACCGCTGCAGAGGGCCCAGCGTGCACAGAGGCTGGTCTGCTGGGGCCTTGCCAGAAGCAGGGAGGCTTGGAGGCCTGCAGGCCACCTCCCACTCTGCCAGGAAGATACAGAGTGTCAGTTTGAGACCAACCTCAGCGGAGCATTCAGGTTTCTTGGCTCCTGGCCAGTGTCTGTGTACAATCTGTAAGAGGGCAAGGGCAGTCATAAGAGTTTATAAAAACAGTGGTCTCTGTTCTTGAGATGGAAGAGCTTGTCTCTGTGTCTGTCCCATGAGCAGGAATCTGAGCCTGACCTCGAGTTGTTACAGTGTCCAAGGCACAGGGGTCACACGGATACCAACTCCGGGAATACTGACAAGTTCTGTCTCTGTCCTCCTCCTCCTCCGCTCACCTCCCTGTGCCCGGGAGTAGCCTGCCGGGGCTTCTCTCACTTATCCCCAGGGCCTGATGTCGGAGGCCATGGACCAGTCGGCCGGGAGCCCTGGAAACCTGAACCCAGGAGAAGGTGGTGATGGCAGCACGGAGCCGGGCACCTGCCAGGAACTCCTGCACCGGCTGCGGGAGCTGGAGGTGGGGCACGGGGCGGGCCGGCCAGAGCCCTGTGGGCTTGGGTGGGTTTGGAGGTGCGGGGCAACTCTTCTCTCAGCCTGCTTTTCCAGGCTGGAGCAGAGCTGAATGTTTCTTTAGCAGAGCCCCTCTGAGACGCCACTTCCTTACTCTTAGCTCTCCAGCCTTCATGCCAGCTCAGGACAAGAGGAGTGCACAAGAGTGGGGCTGTACTAACCCCCAGATATCTCCCTTTACCCCACTTTCATGCCCTGGCTGTAGGAAAGGGTTGGCCACAGAGGCCACAGAAGGAAGAGTCTCAGGCATTGAGGGACAAGGGCACGGATCCATGAACTAGGCTTCTTACCACGTTCCTAAGACCCTGCCCTCCTCCCTCCAGCCTCCTCTGCCTTCTCCCCAGGGAAATAAGGGTAACTTGTAGCACCTCCCACCTTGCTCCTCCTGGCCACTGTATCTCCCCAGCCCCTCCAGCCTCATGGACTGAAGTGGGGGTACAAAGGACCAGCCATCTCGGCTCTGCCTCCTGGATACCCTGGGTCTCAAAGGCCTCGCCCCTGACAGAATCACCCCAGAGCCAAGAACTGGGGCAGGGAGAGAGCTACTGGACTCTTTGCCTCTCCTTCCCCAGCCCTGGGGAAGAAGGATCGCTTAGCCTCCCATTTACTCTCCTCCTCCCTGCAGGCAGAGAACTCAGCACTCGCCCAAGCCAACGAAAATCAGCGGGAGACCTACGAGCGCTGTCTGGACGAGGTGGGTGGACTGATACCACGTGTGGGGAGCATAGCTTGTCAGCTCCACACAGAGACTCAGTCAGCTGACAGCTTTTCCTCAGCTCTGCCTTTCTCTCCCCAGGTTGCCAACCACGTGGTGCAGGCACTGCTAAACCAAAAGGTAAAAGGCCACAGGAGACATTCATACCCCCTAACCTGAGCCCAGATGCCCTGGGAGGAGGCCCTGGGGACAACAGGGGAGGTCCTTCCTGGGGACCCCTGAGTCTGCTTAGCTAGGGGATCAAGGAAGGTGGAAATGGCCTCTTGGCTCTCCAACAGAGTCCCCTTTCTCTATCTTGGGCAGTCCATACTGTTTGACCTGGAACCAGGGCCATGCTAGGTAAGGCCAGGTCTCCAAGCGATAGTAACTTTGATTTGGGCTTGAATCCTTCCATTATCCAGGCCCCAGCTAGTTTCTCCAGATCACTCTAGCCCTGATAGCAATGTTGATGTTGTGAGCATAAGGTGACATCTAAATATTGCCTTAAGTACTGTGGGTAATTTCTTGACATGTGGGCTACTCTGACCCCCAAGTCTTCCTCTGCCTTACATGAGCCCTTTGATGTGTGGTTTCTAAGAGGCAGAGGATTGGCTCCAGAGATGAGAAAGCTGCCAAAGGGAATGGAATTACTTCCGACCAGGAGTGGTAAACTTTAGAAAATTTACCATCCCCAGAAGATGCGAGAGCCATGAATATAGGCAGGCTCAACTCCTTCATAGGAGGTTGCAAGAGAAGCGCATGCCCAGCAGGAGTGCCTACTGCTCTGATGAAGCGACTGTGCTCACGCCACTCTCCCTCTCCCCACCGCCTTGCCTTCTTCTGCCTCCTGGGGGCGGCAGGACCTGCGAGAGGAGTGCATCAAGCTGAAGAAGAGGGTGTTTGACCTGGAACGGCAGAACCAGATGCTGAGCGCCCTGTTTCAGCAGAAGCTCCAGCTGACAGCAGGCTCCCTCCCTCAGGTGGGCACACGCAATTCCCCCTCCTTCCTCACATCTCAGCCTCCTAACTCCCAACTCAGCCCTGTCGTCCTCATCACCCCCTCTTCTCCCAAACACCTACAGAAGCAGGTTGTCAGCCATTGGCCTCCATTCTGCGTGCTGTGGCCTTCCAGGGCAGGCCCACCTCCCCTGATAGATCTGCGCCTTAGGTGAAGGGAAACTTCCTAAGACTCCTCAAGCTTTGCTGTCCCCCACCTCCCAGGTGCTGCCTACCCAGCCAGCTGGTGTCCCTTCTTGTTGACAGAGAGTCCTGGCTTCCTCCGCCCTGAGTAGAGAGATGGGTGGATGCTGAAAATGCAGTCATTTCAAGCTAGCTCCCGTGAGGCCCTTTTGGCCACTGCCTTTCCTCTTCTTGGCCAGGGGCAGGGGTGGGGCCGGGTGTAAGGCACCCAGGGCTTGGTGTCATGGAGAGGTTAGGGAAGGCCCTTCACCCGGATGACTCTGCGCACGCCCGGCTGCATCTGCCCACCCGCTGACCCCATCTTGGCCACAGACACTCATCCCTGCTTCCAGCCCTGACACCTGCCCTATCCCGGGAGAAGCAGGAGGCTAGTGGTAGTGAACCCTGGGCTCAGTTAACATGTAACATGGGGTCCACTCTGTCTGGAAGCCCTGATGTGGTGTGCCTGTGGGGAATCAGGAGCAACTCCATGTACCCGAGGTGCACAGTATGTTCTGAGGTCAGCCAGCACACCCCCAGCCAACCCTGACTTGACAGGAAGAGAAACGCCTTGTGTAAGTTTGTGTATAAATTTATATGTCTGGGATACAAACCAGGCAGCCCTTGGCCCCCCAGACCCTGAGCAGGATGCCCTCAGCTCCCTGGGAAGCCTGACCCCTGGCAGATTCATCCCCAGGCCGGTGCAGACATGGGTAACTGGGCCGCAGTGACTCTGCCGCTTCCTGTCTCCTACCCTGGCCCTGTCGTGGGCTGACCTGGAGGCCAGACCACACCGGCCAAGTTCACCCTGTCCACACTCTTCTCAGTGACTGACGATAACAGAGGCGTAGATCATCCTGAAATCGTTTGTTTTTAGTAAATGAATTCTGGGATTCGAGTTGGAGATTTTTTAATGAATTTTGGGGTTTGGGACCATAGATTTATCTTCCCCAGAAGTAACATGACATAATGGAAAGAGCACGAACCTTGGCCTCAGATAAACTTGGGTTGGGTCCCTAACTTAGCTAATTCTTAACTGTGTGACCTTGGGTAGATTATTTAACCATACAAATCACAGGTTTTTTTTCTTTTATAAATGGGGATAAAAATACCTATATTGCAGGCTGTCGTGAGGGTGAAATGAGATAATATCTAGTACTTGACCTGTGTAGTAGTCAATGATTAGCAGCTAGTTATCATTATTAATGTTAGTTCCAAATTGTGCTTTGCTAGGATGGAAGCTCCATTGAACTAATGCTAGTTAAGCTCTTACTGTAAGCAGTGCCTTTGCCAACGCACATGGAATTGGAGAGAGCTGGGGCTTCTGGACACTCAGGCAGGGCTGCAGAGGGGGACAGTGCTGACCAGGAGCCCAGGGAGGGGGCGAGGCCATCAGAGACAGGCTAAAGAGCGTGCCCTGAGGAGGTGACTGTGCCCTGATGATGGGAGATGTTTACTTTTTTACTCTAGTTTTGTTTTATTCTTATTTTTATTTTTTGACTGCACCATGGTGCTTGTGGGATTTTAGTTCCCTGACCAGGGATTGAACCCACACCCTCAGCAGTGAAAGCAGAGTCCTAACCATGGACCACCAGGGAATTCCTGATGGACAGGAGATTTTAAAGGGTACAGAAGGGGTCTGGGAGAAGGGGTGCCCTGTGGGAGGAACAGAGCAGGGGATCCTAGGGAGCAGAGAGCTGTTCAGCCGGACTTGAGCAAAGGTTGTGTAAAGAGGGAGTGAGACAAAGCTGGGGACGGTGTCAGGGAAGAACTGGTAGATCTGGGTATAATGCCGACCGAAGAGTTCAGACATGTCAGTGGAGGCAGTGGGCTGGCAGAGGAGGCTGTGAGCACAGAGATGCTTTAGACAAAAGAGAGACTGGAAAGCCGCGCAGTCAGGTGAGTGAGACTGAAATGCCGAGCAGCTTTCAGGCCAGAGATGTGAGGATGGCACCCCAAAGGAGCTGCTGCAGATGGCTTGGCTGGAGGGGAGGCAGAGACACCACAGAGACAGGACTTAGCTGTGGCGTGCAAGAGGCGGGGGAGAGCTGAAGCCGACTTGTGTCTCATCAAGATGCCTAAGAGAAGAGGAATGAGAGAGAAGGGATCTGTGATTAAATACAGCTTTGGTAATCCTCCGAGCAGAGGCCATTCAGGGGAGATGGAAGTAGTAACTGCCACCATCTCTATTCCAGGACCCAGTAAACAACGCCGCTTCCATTAGTCTCAACCATTCCTCTGGAGGCTGGGTCACAGGTGGTCAGAACAGAAATGGGCCTCGAGGCTCACCCTCTCTGTACTCAGGGAAGGGGCTCCACAGAAAAGCAGAGGATCAGGACTTCCTTGGTGGCCCAGTGGCTAAGACTTCATGCTCTAAATGCAGGGGTCCTGAGTTCGATCCCTGGTCAGGGAACTAGATCCCACATGCTGCAACTAAAGATCCTGCATGCCACAATGAAAATCAAAGATCCTGCCTGCTGCTGCTAAAACCCAGCGCAGCCAAATAAATAAATTAAATATTTTTAAAAAAAAAGAAATGAAGAAAAGCAGAGGATCTTGGAGGCTCAGCGGACAGCCGGGTAAGGCCTGCCACTGCCCTGCGGCCCCCGGAGCACTCCTCTTTCTCCAGAGCCCCTCGCCCGGCCCCACCTCCCCGCCCCACCACCTGAGCTTGCATTTCTTCAGTCTGCCTGTGCTGGGGTCTCCCAAGGTACCTCTGACCCAAGTGGTGAAAGCCACACCTTGGACCAGGAGACGTCACTGAAGGAGCAGGGAAGGATGTTCCCCTGCCCCTGGATGGGAAGCCTCAGCTCCCTGAGGGCATAGGGCCCTGGGCTGACAGCACCTGTGCTAACCTCGCCTCTCCCCTGTAGATCCCACTCGCCCCACTCCAGCCGCCTTCAGAGCCACCGGCCTCGCCCTCCCTGAGCTCCGCCGAGGGACCAGCCACCTCGCTGCCTCTGGGGCGCTGCGCTGGGCAGAGAGAGGTAGGAGGGCTGGGCTCCATGGTCTGTGGCTCCGCTGGCAGTGGGCTCGTCAGCTGGTGCTCCACGACTGTCTCCTAACAAGTCTCAGGGGAAGGACTGCCTCCGGGCACACAGATTCTCATCCAGGCTGGGTGTGAGCCCTCAGCTGTCAGCCTCGTACCAAGAAAAACAGATCCCCACCCCTAACCGCTGGCCTTGTGAGTAAGTGTTAGCACTGCAGGCAGACTCAACAGTTAACACTTCTGAGCTCTTACTGTGTGCCAGGCATGGTGCCGGACACCTGGATCTCATTTATCTTTTTCCTTCTTGGTCATTTTTGGCATACATTTATAATCCTACACGTATGTATTTATCCAAGTCCAATTCACTCATTCTTTTGTTTACCTGGTTTCATTCATTTTATGAGATTTAAACACAATCACCATCTTATTTTACAGATGATACAGTGAAGCTTAGAGATTAAATGACTTGCTGAAAGTCTTATAACTTAGTTAAGCAATAGACCTGGGTCTTGAACCCGCACAGTCTGACTCAGGAGCCCAGGTAGTTAACCACTGTACCAGACTGGACCAGGCCTGAGAAGGGGCCAGGGAGAAGCAGGAAAAGGCTCACAGTAGAGTCGTTCCCAGTCTGCTTCTCCACGGGGATCAGCTCAGCAGGACAGCTGTCTGACCTGAGAAGGCCTGGGCTTGCCTGTAGCGACTGACTGAGGACTTGGCCACATCATATCCCCTTCTTGAGTCTGTGTTCTTTCCGAAATCTGAAAAAATGGTTGGGTGTCCCTCCCCTGGGGCAAATAGAGATACCAGCCTTCCTGACACATAGTGGTAGGAAGTAGCACTGGGATAACCAGGAAGGGAGGTAGGTACCCCCCTAAGTGTGCCAGGAAGGACAGCTGGGATAACCAGGACTCAAACTCTTGAGAAAACTTTCCAGCACATTCCAGAAGCCATCAGTTCCTTTTGGGGACACAGGCAAACCAGGCCAGCTCTGTTCCTGACATACTCGGTTATGCCAGCTCAGGTCCCAGGCCTGCACAGGGTTTCCTCCTCATGCCATTTCTCCCCCAAGGTGTGTTGGGAGCAGCAACTGCGGTCAGGAGGCCCAGGACCCCCAGCCACACCACCCCCAGCGCTGGATGCCCTCTCCCCATTCCTTCGAAAGAAAGCGCAGATCCTGGAGGTGCTGAGAGCCCTGGAAGAGACGGACCCCTTGCTTCTGTGCTCACCTGCTACCCCCTGGCAGCCTCCAGGCGAGGGTCCTGGCTCCCCGGAGCCCATCAATGGCGAGCTGTGTGGCCCGCCTCAGCCTGAACCTTCTCCCTGGGCCCCCTACCTGCTACTAGGTCCTGGTAGCCTGGGAGGCCTGCTGCACTGGGAGCGCCTCTTAGGGGGCCCAGGGGAGGAGGAGGGTGCTGGGCGGCCCTGGGGCCCTGGTAGGGGCTCCCCACAGGCCCAGGGCACTGGTTCTGGGCCGCCCTGTGTGCCAGGCAGTAGCTCTTCCTCCTCTTCTGATGAGGCCGGTGACCCCAATGAGGCCCCCAGCCCGGACACCCTGCTAGGGGCCCTGGCCCGCAAGCAGTTGAACCTGGGCCAGCTCCTTGAAGATACAGAGTCTTACCTACAGGCCTTTTTGGCCGGGGCTGCTTGCCCTCTCAGCGGGGACCACCCGGGTCCCAGGCAGCCATCCTCCCCAGACCAGGGGCCCCCACAACTGTCCAAGTCCAAAGGCCTCCCCAAGTCAGCTTGGGTTGGGGGTACCCCAGAGGCCCACAGGCCGGGCTTTGGTGCTACCTCAGAGGGCCAGGGGTCCCTCCCCTTCCTCAGCATGTTCATGGGTGCAGGGGACACCCCCCTGGGCTCACGGCCTGGCCACCCCCACTCTTCATCTCAGGTGAAAAGCAAGCTCCAAATTGGCCCCCCTTCTCCTGGGGAAGCCCAAGGACCCCTTCTGCCCTCTCCAGCTAGAGGTCTCAAGTTTCTAAAGCTGCCTCCAGCCTCAGAGAAGGTCCCCAGCCCAGGAGGCCCCCAGCTCAGCCCCCAGCTCCCCCGAAATTCCCGAATACCCTGTCGGAACAGTGGCTCAGACGGCAGCCCCTCCCCACTGCTGGCCCGCAGGGGTCTGGGCGGAGGAGAGCTGTCCCCAGAGGGGGCACAGGGCCTGCCCACCAGCCCTTCACCCTGCTCCACGACCCCTGACTCTGCACAGCTCAGACCTCCCCAGCCAGCCTTGTCCGCTACGCTTTCCCCAGGACCCACAGTGTCTCCTTGCTACGAGAACATTCTGGACCTTTCCCGGAACACCTTTAGGGGGCCTTCCCCAGAGCCACCTCCATCTCCTCTGCAGGTGCCCACCTACCCACAACTAACTCTGGAGGTGCCACGGGTCCCTGAGGTCCTCAGAAGCCCTGGCATCCCCTCCAGCCCTTGCCACCCAGAATCCTGCCCCTATGAGGGCACCCAGGAGAAGAGTTCGGACAAGGCAGGCTCCGAGTCTCCCCATCCTGGCCGCAGGGCCCCAGGCAGCTCGTCCAAGAAGCCCAGCCAGGGGGCAGGGCGGCGACCTGGGGATCCTGGCTACACGCCTCTGCGAGACAGACTGGCAGCCCTGGGGAAACTGAAGACTGGCCCCGAGGGGCCTCAGGGCCCAGAAAAGAATGGGGTGCCAGTCAGACCTGGCACTGAGAAGGCCCGGGGAGCAGGGAAGTCAGGGGAGAGCACTGGAGACACAGCACCCCCTGCTTCCAGGCCCCCTGAGCAGCCAGAAGCCAAGGGGGCCCTGCGGGGGGCAGTGGCCTTAGGCACAAGCAGCCTGAAGCAACAGGAATCTGGGCTCCTGGGAGACCCCGGGGCCCGAGTCTACTCTTCCCACTCCATGGGGGCCCGGGTGGACCTGGAGCCTGTCTCACCAAGGAGCTGCCTCACCAAAGTGGAGCTGGCCAAGAGCCGGCTGGCAGGGGCCCTGTGCCCCCAGGTACCCCGCACCCCTGCCAAAGTGCCAACCTCAGCCCCCAGCCTTGGCAAGCCCAATAAGAGCCCCCACAGCAGCCCAACCAAGCTGCCTTCAAAGTCACCCACTAAGGTGGTGCCCCGACCTGTGGTCCCACCGGCCACCAAGGAGCCCCCCAAACCTGACAAGGGGAAGGGCCCACCCTGGGCAGACTGTGGCGGCACCGTGGCCCAGCCCATGTCCCCAGCACCTGGCCCTGCCGACCCAGGCCCAGGCCCTGAGGGGCGGGCCCCACACTCGGCCATTGAGGAGAAGGTGATGAAGGGCATCGAGGAGAATATGCTGCGGCTCCAGGGCCAGGAGCGGGCGCCCGGCACCGAGGCCAAGCATCGGAACACCAGCAGCATCGCCAGCTGGTTTGGCCTTAAGAAGAGCAAGCTGCCAGCATTAAACCGCCGCACAGAGACCACCAAGGGCAAGGAAGGGGCCGGGGGCTCCCCGCTCCGGAAGGAGGTCAAGATGGAAGCCCGGAAGCTGGAGGCTGAGAGTCTCAACATCTCCAAGCTGATGGCTAAGGCGGAAGACCTGCGCCGGGCGCTGGAGGAGGAAAAGGCCTACCTGAGCAGCAGGGCCCGGCCTCGGCCTGGGGGCCCAGCACCAGGGACCAGTGCAGGCCTGGGGCAGGGGCAGGGCCAGCTGGTTGGCATGTACCAGGGTGCAGACACCTTCATGCAGCAGCTTCTCAACAGGTAAGAGCTGGGACTGGCTCACTGGGGCTCAGTAGTTGGGGGCACTTTGCCCTCCATAGGCATTCTGGGATTGGGGCTGCCTTTCCTGGGAACTGGGGCTTTCCCAGAGGTCAAATGACATGGCACCAAATCGTCTGGGGGTTAATGGCCCAGCCCAGAGGAGGGGTCAGGACCTCAAACAAGGAGCTAGGGATTTGTGCCCCAGCTCCCTTCTTCCCTGGCTGTCTGACATTTGGCTTGGTGAGACTCAGTTTCTCGTTTGAAAAGAGTTACCAGTCAACGTTTCTCTGAATTGCCTCAAGCCAGATGAGGCAGCCTGTCTGGGGTCCAGCGTAATTAACGAATGCTAGTACCTAGCCACGGGCTAATGCAGGTCTTCTCCCTCCAGGGTTTTATATCCTGTAGAACAAGGAGGGCTCCCATCCCTTTTGCCTTTTTGCACTTGCCACAGACTCAGCAAAGGGAACTGTGGTTTAGAGAGGGGGTTGCTCTTGGGGTTGCTCTGTCTGGGCTAGGTAAGGCAGAATGTCTGCAGGAATCTGGCTGCAGGCAGAGTGTGCTTTGGACAGCAAGTGCATGGAGGGTCAGCTAGAGTAGGCAGGGTGTGTCACATGTGGACCAGGATGTAACCATGTCTGTTCTCTACTGGGGGACATGATGAGAAAGGTCTCTAGGCTTGACCCTAGGTAGCTATGGAGGAGTTCTCCCATCACTCCTGCCCCTGCTGGCCCTCTAGGGTTTCCCTTGGGGTCTTACCCTATTCCTGGTGTCAGGAGAGTTAATGCCGGAAGCCAACAGGCATATGTCGTCTTCCCCAGGAGCAGGGGGCAATAGGTACCTCTCTAGGCCCAGCCCCGCTGGAGGAAGTGAGGCCAGAATGTGTGGGTGGGCTCAGGCCTCCCTCACTCTATGTGCACTGCCCACCCCTAGGGTGGATGGCAAGGAGCTGCCCCCCAAGAGCTGGCGGGAACCCAAACCTGAGTATGGCGATTTCCAGCCAGTGTCCTCTGACCCCAAGAACCCCTGGCCCGCCTGTGGGCCCCGAAATGGCCTGGTGGGCCCTCTCCAGGGCTGCGGAAAACCTCCTGGGAAGGTAAGTTCCTGGGGGGGGTGGGCTGGGTGGAGGCCCTGGCTTTGTGGCCCTGCCAAGTCTCTGACCTGGAGGGCTACCCTTCCCTGGGGCCGGAAAGCTGCTGGATGTATTTCTGGTCTCCAAGGAGAATGGGGAGGGGAGAGGGCCTTCTGAGGGCTAGCGGGTTGCCAGAACTTTTAGATCCGTACTCCAGGGGTCCTGATGGAGGGCGTTGGCATGGAGGAAGAAGGGACTCTGAGGTCTCCTGTATCCCATACAGCCAAGCATCGAGCCAGGGAGGCGAGAAGAGATGCCCTCCGAGGACAGTCTGGCCGAGCCAGTGACCACCTCACACTTCACAGGTCAGCAGGGTCGAGGGCCAAGGCTGGGACCTGCCCCTCACCCCTTGCTCACTTTATTCCTTCCTGTCACCTTCCTGTCAGCAGGTGCCAAGCCCCAGTGGGCACTGGGACTACACAGGAATAGTAGTCCTGCCCTGTCACTTAGGGTACCTGCCCTGTCCTCTTCCCCAAGACTAGAGGGAGTGGGGCAGGGCAGGCAGGGACAACTGAGCCTGTGGAGCTAGAAGGGTGTCCAAGGGTGGAGCCTGGATTGGGGCAAAAGAAGGCAGAGGGGCTGAGACAGCTGAGCCTCACATACCCTCCCTTCCCCTCCCCAGCCTGTGGCTCTTTGACTCGAACCCTGGACAGTGGCATTGGGACCTTCCCACCCCCAGACCACGGCAGCAGTGGGACCCCCAGCAAGAATCTTCCGAAGACCAAGCCACCACGGCTGGAGCCCCCACCAGGGGTGCCCCCAGCTCGGCCCCCACCCCTTACCAAAGTCCCCCGCCGTGCCCACACACTGGAGCGTGAGGTGCCCGGCATAGAGGAGCTGCTGGTGAGCGGGCGGCACCCCAGCATGCCGGCCTTCCCTGCCCTGCTCACCGCTGCTCCAGGCCACCGGGGCCATCAGACCTGTCCAGACGGTGAGTGCCTGGGCAGCGGGGTGGGCCTTTCTGGGAGCTCCGCCCACCACCCACCTTCCCCTTGTCCCCGGACAGATTCCTGCGAAGACCCAGGCCCACCCCCACCAGTCCAGCTGGCCAAGAACTGGACCTTTCCCAATGCCAGGGCAGCCAGCGGTTCCTCTGACCCTTTCTTATGCCCACCCCGACAACTGGAGGGCCTGCCCAGGACCCCCATGGTGAGCATGGCGGAAGGGGAAAGGGAACAGCACTGGAGGGCAGCGGGGAAAGACGAGGGGTGAGGTACCGCCCTGTCCGGGAGGAGGACTGAGCGGTCAGCCCTTTGGAGGCCCCTCTGGACAGCCCACCCCCTGCCTTTTCACACCCGTCTTGGGGGAAGGGTTTCTCCCTTCTGGAACCTTGGTAGGACTGGCTCAGTCGCGCCTCCAGTTTGCTTCCTCTGCAGCGCCCCGCTCAGGTGGAAAGAGCCTCTCAGGAGGTGAGAGGTACTTGCTCCCGAACCTGCCCTCCTTCCCCAGGCCCTGCCCATGGATGGAAAGCGGAGCCTGGAGCCCAGCCGCCCTGCCCCTGCGCCCCAGGGCCCGGCGTTTGGGGGCAGCCGCACCCCCAGCACGTCGGACGTGGGCGAGGAAGGGAGAGTGGCCAGCGGGGGACCCCCGGGGCTGGAGACCTCTGAGTCTCTCAGCGACTCGCTCTACGACTCGCTGTCCTCTTGCGGGAGTCAGGGCTGAGTGGCAGCGGCAGCCACGCCCCGCGCTGGAGGCGGAGACCACGGATTGGACGGCTCTCCTCAAGCCCCGCCCCGGGGCCCCGCCCTGAAGGGACCAAGGAGGCAGATGAACCAGAAGGTGAAGGGGGTTCCCGGCACAGCCCACTGCCCGCCGCCGCCGCTGCTGTGGAGGAGATGACCGCTCTCAGCTCAGGGAGAGACCCCACCCTTGGTCCTTTCTCTCACCCAGAGTACGGCTCTTCCTCTGAGGGACTGGGGGGTTCAAGGCCGCTGTGTCCCGGCCCCCACTCCCGCTTCAGGCTGAGCCATCTTGTGGTGCTGGGCTTCCTGCCCACCGGTCGTGCCATCTCCGCCCACCCTGGCGGCTCCCCTGCCTCAGCAGCCGCGTGCTGGTGGAGTTTAGGGGCGAGGGGTCACGTTGCCTTCTCTGTCTGCCCTGGTCCTCCCCGCTGTCTGGATGGTGCTGCCCTCTCCTGCCCCGTATCTTTGGGGCCCATTTGTCTGTCTTCTTTTGTTGGTTGTTTTTATAGATATATATATATATTAAAGCGTCTGACCCAGCCCCCACCCTCCCATCCCCACACTGCGGTTAATTTATCAGTTGTTAAAAACGCGGTTGCTCTGCTTCCAGCCTCTGCTTCTGCCGTATCCCTAATAAAACGTGGAGGACCCCCACCCCCACCCCGACCACAGACTCAGCTTGTTCTATGGGAGGACTCAGGGATGGATAGGCCAGTAGAGACCTCGTGGGCTCCAGGGCGCAGGACTCCAGGGCTCTGCCTCGGGACCTCTTGTGAGACCGTTGAGTTTACCAGGGCTGCTGACTTGAGTCACTAAGGGTGGGGGATCTGTTTAGACCTGGAATGGTACCTAGCAGTGGGGAAATTCCCCTGGCCCAGGGCTTTGTCAGGAGGAAGGCTGTGTTGCCCCTCAGAAAGGGAGGTGGAGATGGTGGCTGTGGGCATGCACTCAAACCCTGGACATACCAGGTTGGGTGGGTATATAAACTAAGCTTCAGGGGCCCAGGGGTAAACAGAGGTAAGTGTCCACAGCCACCTGTGTCATAAAGTGAGGCACGACTGGGCGTCTGACTTGCCGCCTTCTAGCCCCTCCTCAGCCTTTGCACTTGCCCCTATTTCGCCCTCAGATTTCAACCAGAAGTTCTCCTGCCTCTCAAATTCTTCCTTTAAGATGGGAAGGCCAGGAATGAGGCTGTGTGGAAGGGTCTAGGCTTCTAGGAGTTATTTCAGACTCTCCACAGGATGTGAGAAGGCCAGGGGGTGGTTGTGGCCCTCCAGCCCTTGGATTTCCTACTGCGCATAGAGTTGGACCGTGACCTGAAGGTGACCCAGGTGGCCCCAGCCCATCTCACATTGGCCAGCCAGGCTGGGCCTCAGGA
Organism: Dama dama; assembly: GCF_033118175.1. Classification (NCBI taxonomy): domain Eukaryota; kingdom Metazoa; phylum Chordata; class Mammalia; order Artiodactyla; family Cervidae; genus Dama; species Dama dama. The sequence goes on from NC_083683.1 coordinate 46,395,220, forward strand.
AGGCCTTTTCTACCCAGGTTGCAAGGTGTGGGATGACTTGTTCAGAGCACCCACCTGCCGTAGTCAACACTCACTGCCTCCCCATACCATCTGTAGGCCACCTGGGCATTGGGCATGCTGAACAGCCTTGGCCTTGTGGGTGGAACTCTGGACAGTTCATCATGGAGGTAGGGGGCCATATAGTGAATACACAGTCTGTGTTGGCACCCCAGGCTTGCCAGGCTTGCCAAGCCAAGGTCAGGAGTACCTGAACAGGGAGCAGTGCTGGGCCAATTCACAGCTTATTTCTACCACTGGATGCTGCCATGCACTCTGACCAGCCCAAGGAAGGCTGGGAGGGAGGGAGGATGTCTGTGCCTCTCTTTATACTAACTCCTTCCAGCAGTGTCTGTTCAGCCATGAATGGTCCAGAGAGCAGTGAAAGAACTCCCTGTTAAATACCTACCATATTGCTAGCCTCCTGATTTGTTTCACAGGGGAAGTTATTAAGGCTCAAATACAGTGAATAGATGAATTCCCTGGTGGTCCAGTGGTTAAGACTCTGCGATCCCAATGCAGGGAGCACAGGTTCGATCCTTGATCAGGGAAATAAGATCCTGAATGGCCTGTCCAAAAACAGACCATTCAGTAGTTTTCCAAGGCTGAGAAGTGATGGATCTTGGCAGGAGTGATTCCTTTTGGGTGTGTAACTTTGCTTTCTTCCGTCAGGACTTTAACCCCCTCCTCCCTTTTTAGTCTTGGAGCTCTCCTGATGGGCAGAGCTGGAGGGCACTAGACTGGGAGTCAAGAGTCAGCCCTCAAGTCTGGTTCTGTGTGGAATGTTACTTCTTGTCTCCAGGCCTTGGTTTTCCTTATCTATGGAAGATTGGGAAGTTGGTTCAGACCAGCTTTCCTCTTAGCTTTCTGCTTTTCCCACCCATCTCCCAATCTGGCTGTTCTCCCTGCTGTTTCCCTTAGTGGATGTCACCACTGAGGAAGTTAAAGCGACTTAGAGAAGCATCAAGTCAGATGTCTTTATTTTCTTCAAATGTCAGGATCGCATTTTCTTATTTCCATCTCTGACTTCCAGGTATCCATCCCACTCTCCCTTCTGCTTTTATGGGCTTAAGGATGTTATTACCAAGCTGTTGATCTCTACCTCTTGCCAGGCAGGCTCGGAGAAGTCTACATCCTTCTCTACTTTTTATTTCTTGGTTTCTTAAGCCCTTTTCTCTGTGTGAACCTGATGGATTACCTCATTTCCTTGTTAGAATTGTTCGCCTACAGGATATTTATCCTATTTCCTTTCTGAGAAGGAATTTGGCATGGTGGGTTTAATTCTGGACTCCACCTCTGACAAGCTGAGATCAAGGGTCCATGCAGGTTTCTGTCACCAGAGTCTGCTCATTCTGCTGCTGGGCTCTGTCCTGCAGTGTTTTCACATGCAAGGTGAACTCTCGGGCCCGGGGACAATGTGGGCCACCTGAGAAAAAGCTCACTGTCAGTCACCGGGACAGAGCAGCATCAGCCACACCTAGTACCTGCAGCCAGCCCTTCCCTACCAGGCAGCTCCTCATTCCTAAGTCCCCCAGTGTGCTGCTAAGGGCTGCCGGGCCCAGACAAGCCATCTGTGGCCCACATGACTGTGTATGCCCTCCACACAGACAGAATATTCCATCTGAAGTAATTCTATGGCAAGGGACACACAGTTGAGTTCGAGACTCTTCCAGGAAACAAATTTCTCTTTGCCCTTGAAGAAAAGATCTATCTAAAAGACCACTTGATCCTCACTATGGCAGAATACTTCATATCTTGAGTTTGTAACATCTGCTTGCAGGATTAAGATGACCTCACTGTTTTCTCCGCGAACAATGGGTGAACACTTGCCTTACCATTGTATATGACCCTTTCTGCTGGATTTCCCAAACAAAAGAAACCCAAACCACCAGACTCCTCTTGTCCCCCATGAATGGCATCAGCAAAAAGCCATGAAAAGACTCCAGATTCCACCTTTCTGGGCACTCTGCTTCTTATGAGAAATGTCTCAAAACGTTAACTGAGATTTTCTGTGGGTTGCCAATGGTTTTTATTTTCTTCTCTGCCCTTGTCTAGATTTTCTACAAATAGTATGCTTTGTTTTCCTTATCCAAAAAAAAATTTAATAAGAAACAACCATTCTGTGCAACAAATTCTAGGTATATAATGCCATTCTATAGTCCTGAGTGAGTTAATTCTAGCATATAAGTAATTTTTTTTAAAGACATGAATTTAAAGTAAATATAGGTGAGTATTTCTATGATCTTGAGGTAAGGAAAATCTTTTTTAAAACCTTTTGTAATCATTAAAGACATACAAATTAGAAAAGTGCATGTTCGGGATTTCTCTGGTGGTCCAGTGGCTAAGAATCCACCTTCCAATGCAGGGGACATGGGTTCAATCCCTGGTCAGGGAACTAGGACCCCACATGCTGCAGAGCAACTAAGACCACGCATCTCAACTACTGAGCCTGCAGTCCCTCAACGAAAGATCCTGCATGCCACAACTAAGATCCATCACAGCCTAATAAAATACTTTTTTACGTGCATGTTCATGGTTTTAAAAAATAATTAAGGACTTCCCTGGCAATCCAGTGGTTAAGACTCCATGCTTCCACTGGAGGGGGTGTGAGATTGATCCCTGGTCAGGGAACTAAGATCCTGCATGCCATAGGGTACAGCCAAAAAAAATAAAAATAAATTTAAAAAATCAAAATTGAATAGACTGTCATGTAAGGAAGAGGAAGAGTCTCATATTCCAACTTCCAGTCTCACTGCCCAGATATAACCCAAGTTGACTGGAATTCCTTTCAAATCACTTTTTTTTTTTTTAATTGTGTTCTTTCAGTAGACATTCTGAGGGCTTCAAGCCAACATCCTCTCAGATCACTCTAAGGGACAGCTCCCTCAAATCACTCTTTAAATGCACACTACAAAGAGAGAGTATATTTGTGTTGACCTTCTATTAGACAATGAGATTATTCTGAAATTGCCGATCTGCTTCTTTTAGCACTTCCTATTATATCTTTCCAAAGATTAGATCTTTCCAAAGATCATGACTCTCCATTATCATACACACTCTCCCATTGGATGGATGTACAATATTTACATGTTTTGCCATGACAACAATACTGCAGTGAACATTGTTTATGTGTCCTTGGCCACTTGCATATTTCCATAAATTCCTATAAGTGGAATTGCTGCACTATAAAAGACACTTAATTTAAAAATTTTTATAGATATTAACAAATCACACTTCACCAACAATGTATAAGTGGGCTATCTTCCACACTGCGTATTATCAAACTTTATTCTTAGCCAATTTGGTAGGAGTAAGTGATCATGTCTTGTAGTCTTGGAGCCCAAAGTAGGAACTTTGGCTTTTACTCAGTGACGTGGGGAGCAATTAGAAAGTGGTAAGAATAAACTGTAGAGGGCAAGTATGGAAATGGGCCAGTAAGGAAGCCTCTTGGGTAACTCCAGTGAGAGATGGGAACCTGTGCCAAGGGCAGAGGCACTATAAACAACAGGGTTTGCTAATGTAATTACGATGGGGGGAAAAGAGAAGGGTCAAGGACAGCTTCGACGTACAGATGGCCAATAGGCACCTGAAAAGATACCCAACATCATTAATTGTTAGGGAAATGCAAATCAAAACTACATCGAGGTACCACCTCACACCAGTCAGAATGGCCATCATTAAAAAGTCTATAAATAACAAATACTGGAGAGGGTGTAGAGAAAAGAGATCACCTACACTGGTGGTGGGAATTTAAGTTGGTGTAGCCACTATGAACAGTATGGAGAAAGCTAAAAATAGAATTGCTATGCAATCCAGCAATCCCACTCTTGGACATATATCTGGATAAAACTATAACTCAATAAGATACATGCACCCCTATGCTCATAGCAGCACTATTCACAATAGCCAAAAACCTAAATGTCCATTGAAAAAAGAATGCGTAAAGAAGATGTGGAATATACATACAATGGAATACTTCTTAGCTGTAAGAAAGGACAAAATAATGCCATTTGCAGCAACATAGATGGAACTAGAGATAATTATACTTAGTAAAGTAAGTCAGAAAGAGAAAGATAAATACCGTATGATATCACTTATATGTAAAATCTGAAATATGACACAAACGAACTTAACTACAAAGCAGAAACAGACTCACAGACATAGAAGGTAGACTTGTGGTTGCCAAGGGGGAGGGGGAAAGGAAAGGGATGGACTGGGAATTTGGGGTTAGTAGATGCAAACTATCACATATAGAATAGATAGGCAACAAGGTCCTACTGTATAGCACAGGGAATTACATTCAATGTCCTGGGATTAACTATAATGGAAGAGAATATAAAAATAATGTAAATGTATATATAGCTGAATCACTTTGGTGTTCAGTAGAAATTAACACAACATTGTAAATCAACTTTACTTGAATTTAAAAAAAAAAAAAGGATAACTCTCTGGTAGAATTTGCCATTAACTGATATGGAAAAGACAGTGGATGGAGCAGACTTGAGGGAAGATGAGGAGTTAAATACTGGACGTGTTAAATTTGAGATGTCTGTTGGACAACATCCAGTGGAAAATGTGGAGTAAGCAGTGAGTTATAGAAGTCTAGAATTCAGAAAAGAAGCCTGGGTTGGGGATATAAACTGGTAAGTCATCAGCATATGGATGCTATTTAAAGCCAAGGGACTGGATGAAATCACCAAGAGAGTAAGAGGAAAGGTCTGAGTCCTAAGCCCTGGGGGTACTCCATCTCTTTAGAGGGCAGAGGAAATGAAGACCATAACATAGTGGGGGCTGCTTTGAAACTGTGTAAATATTTCACTTTTAGGAAACTCCATTTGTGCATTTATATCAGTATAGGTTCATGGTTTCCTATTTAATGGTTTATAATCCATTATTACCATTATCTACTTTGGTGCTCAAATTGTCCATGATTTGGCCAGTAGGAGCCCCCTTAAAACTGGCTTTTGTTTTGTTTCTTTACAAATCTCCATCATTCTTTTTGAGTACATACTTTCTGGTATAACATGTTCAAGATTCATTTTCTCAAACCCAGCTCTGAAATCAACCATTTTTCCAATGAACCCTGGTTTCTTTGAGTGAGAGCATCTCTAGAAACCAAGATCTGGGGGCTGTGTGTGCTCATTGTTATGGGGAAGTTGCTTCCCCCAGGTTCTAAGAGAGGGTTTCTTGGAGACTGAAGAAGTTAAAGCATTTTTCTGTATTTATGGGACTGATCAGATAGAGAACATTTGATGATGCAGGAGAGAAATCAGGAAGTGGTTGGGTATTCAGTGCTCAGGTGGCCTTAAGCAGCATCTACAGACACAGGAAGGAGGAGGGAAGAGAGGCAGGTAGGTGAGCATATGTGGTGGTGTCAATTTAGAGAAGAACTCTTCTGATTGCTTCTGTTTTCTCAAGGAAATAATCAAGGTCATCAGCCAAGAGGAAGGATACGAGAAAGTTATTGGAGATTTGAGAAGAGAGAAGATAATATGACTAGTCATTTAGGAGCTCAAAAGTTTTTTGTTTTTGTTTTTTTTTTAATCTGAGGGGTTTTGGACTTTTTTACTTACTACATTTAAAAAAAAAAAAAGTGTTTATTTATTTGACTGCACCAGGTCTTAGTTACAGCATGCAAGATCTTTAGTTGTGGCATGCAGGATCTAGTTCCCTAACCAAGAATTGAACCCAGGCTCCCTGCATGGGGAGCATGGAGTCTTAACCACTGAACCACCATGAAAGTCCCTAGGATCGCAAAAGTTAGTGAATAAGTTAGAGAAATGTAGTAGGCATAAAGGGTCCACTTGAGGTGATTAGGAATTAAAAACAAGACTTACTAATGTGAATGTGTTGGAGGTTTTCTCCTGCCATATTAGGTACAGAATAGGCAGCAAGTTGAATTAGTCAGGGCTGCCAATTTGCCAAATAAGCAACAATGAGACAGAGGCAAGAGAATTGAAGATATATATATATATATATATATATGTATTATATATACATAGAAGTAAGTGGTTCTATTAACTGGCTGTGGGCTTTGCACTGGTTAAAGAGGGAAGAGAGTACAATAGAACAATAAAGGAGAGAGGCATGAAGGGAGGTAGAATCAGTAGGCTGAAGGGCCTGGTGGGATCAAACGAGTTTTGGAGATAAACTACTAGTGGGAATGAGCTGGAAAGATGTTGAGAAGAAAAGAGGTGATGGTCAGAGGGTGAGTCGCATGAAACTGAGATTACAGGAGAACAGGAAATGTTATGGGTTGAATTGTGTCCCTCCCTTCTTTAAAAAATGTTGAAGTCCTAAACCTCAGTAACTTCTGAGGTTACAAGTTAAAATGGGGTCATTTGGGTTGACCCTAATCCAAAATGATTGATGTCCTTATAAAAAGTGGAAAACTGGACATAAGGAGAATACCATGGAACATGATGATGGCAGAGATCAGGGTGATGCTTCTGCAAGCCAAGGAATACCGACATGTGCCTGCAAATTACCAGAAGCTAGAGGACAGGTCTGGGGGAATAGATTCTCCTTCAACAGCTCTCAGAAGGAACCAACGCTGCTGACAGCCTGATCTCAGATTTCTAGCCTCCAGAACTGTGGAACACTGAATTTCTGTTGTTTGAGCCACCCAGTCTGTGACAATGTGTGATAGCAGCCCCACAATAAAACAGAAAGGCTGCAGTTATGGGTAATGAGAAGGACCAGGGGATGACCATGAGAGTGAGGGGCTCAGAGGGCCAGGTCGTTGGAGAAGAGGTCATGATGCAGAGGCCAGGGACTGCGAGGATTGTCTGTCTCTGTGTGTATTGAGAGGTCTGAGCATCAGAGGGGGTGACAGTGAGGCAGGAGCCAAAACCTCCAGAAAGAAGGGGAAGTAACCCAGAGATTGATAGATAATAGTGGGGGGCATGGTGGGTGGAACAGTTTGTCAGCATGAGATTCAAAGCTGAGGGAGTTTCAGAAAGAATGATTTGAAAGCAGCCCTGAGGAATAAGGAGGGCGCCTACAAACCCTCTGGCCTCCAGGCACGGGGCTGAGGGAGAGAACAGCGCCCCCTTGAGAGGCCCGCAGGGAGGGTGTGCTCAGGGAAAGCCAGGAGGTCAAAGGGGAACTGTGGAGCCCTATCCCTCGATAACCACGACGGTGTGATCACTCACCTAGAGCCAGACATCCTGGAATGTGAAGTCAAGTGGGCCTTGGGAAGCATCACTACAAACAAAGCTAGTGCAGGTGATGGAATTCCAGTTGAGCTATTTCAAATCCTAAAGGATGATGCTGTGAAAGAGCTGCACTCAATATGCCAACAAATTTGGAAAGCTCAGCAGTGGCCACAGGACTGGAAAAGGTCAGTTTTCATTCCAATCCCAAAGAAAGGCAATGCCAAAGAATGTTCAAACTACCGCACAATTGCACTCATCTCACACACTAGTAAAGTAATGCTCAAAATTCTCCAAACGAGGCTTCAACAGTACGTGAGCCGTGAACTTCCAGATGTTCAAGCTGAATTTAGAAAAGGCAGAGGAACCACAGATCAAATTGCCAATATCCACTGGATCATCAAAAAAGCAAGAGAGTTCCAGAAAAACATCTACCTTTGATTTACTGACTATGCGAAAGCCTTTGACTGTGTGGATCACAACAAACTGTGGAAAATTCTTCAAGAGATGGGAATACCAGACCACTTGACCTGTCTCCTGAGAAATCTGTATGCAGGTCAGGAAGCAACAATTAGAACTGGACATGGAACAATAGACTGGTTCCAAATCGGGAAAGGAGTACATCAAGGCTGTATATTGTCACCCTGTTTATTAACCTTGTATGTGGAGTACATCATGCAAAATGCTGGACTGGATGAAGCACGAGCTGGAATCAAGACTGCTGGGAGAAATATCAATAACCTCAGATATGCAGATGACACCACCCTTATGGCAGAAAGTGAAGAAGAACTAAAGAGCCTCTTAATGAAAATAAAAGAGAAGAGTGAAAAAGTTGGCTTAAAACTCAATATTCAGAAAACTAAGATCATGACATCTGGTCCCATCTCTTCATGGCAAATAGATGGGGAAACAATGGAAACAGTGAGAGACTTTATTTTTGGGGGCTCCAAAATCACTGCAGATGGTGACTACAGCCATGAAATTAAAAGACACTTGCTCCTTGGAAGAAAAGCTATGACTAACCTAGACAGCATATTAAAAAGCAGAGACATTACTTTACCAACAAAGGTCCATCTAGTTAAAGCTATGGTTTTTCCAGTTGTCATGTATGGATGTAAGAGTTGGACTATCCTCGATGCTGTTGAACTGTGGTATTGGAGAAGACTCTTGAGAGTCCCTTGGACTGCAAGGAGATCCAACCAGTCCATCCTAAAGGAAATCAGTCCTGAATACTCATTGGAAGGACTGATGCTGAAGCTGAAATGTGAATACTTTGGCCATCTGATGCAAAGAACCGACTCATTGGAAAAGACCCTGATGCTGGGAAAGATTGAAGGCGGGAGGAGAAGGGGATGACAGAGGATGAGATGGTTGGATGGCATCACCGACGTGATGGACATGAGTTTGAGTAGGCTCTGGGAGTTGGTGATGGACAGGGACGTGTGCTGCAGTCCATGGGGTCGCAAAGAGTTGGACACGACTGAGCGACTGAAATGAACTGAACTGAACTGATCCCTAGGTCACAGGGAGAGGCCTTGAACTGAGGCCAGAGTAGAGTCCAGAGCCAAGGTCATCTCTAGAACTGACTGCACCCCTTTCTAACCTTGCCAAAAGACCCTTGACCCTTACTGACAAGCTTCCTGACCCCAAACTAGGTGAAGATGCCCACCCTGCTACTCACCCTGTAGCTCTCTAACCAACCACCTAATGCCACCCTTCCAGCAGGAAGACTCTTTGTCTTGAGTCTATACAAATTGGCTAAAACCCACAAAAAGAACCGTCAGCTCTCCCCAGCCCACTGCTTTTGCAGCACCTTCATTATCTCTGCCCCTTGCTCTCTATACGCTTGCTCCCTCCTCAAGTGCTCTATATCTGGAAATTCTTTTCCAACCTGCCCTCGGACTGCCACTCCAGGAATGTTTAAAGAGGCTGGATCCAGGGACATCCCTGGTGGTCCGGTGGTTATGATTCTGCCTTTCTACTGCAGGGGATGTGGGTTCGATCCCTGGTCAGAAAACTAAGATCCCACATGCTGCAGGGTGTGGCCAAAAGTTTAAAAAGAGAAAAAAAAAAACGTTATGTCCAGGGGGAGTTTGCTGATGAAGAGCCATGAGCTCAAGAGGATCCAGTGGAAGGGTTTCAGGAGACAGGACCAAAGCAGGGCATGTGCAGGGATGTGAGGATCAGAATGTGAGAGCCAAAGGGTCATCTCATGTCAAGGGGAGTGACTATACAATATGGTGGCTGTGTCTATCAAATTACCGCAGAGGGACCCTCTTTTCACTGTAACCTTTTGTATATTTTGGATTTCATATCCTGTGAATGGAGAAAGTGGTGACCATGTGGAATGGTCACTGCAGACAGAAGAGAGGAATGAGGCTGAAGACAAGTCAAGGATTTTTCAAAGGAGACTGGAGTCCAGTGGAGGCTAGGAATCAGAAATATCCCAGTGGCAAAATCTGCAGGAAAGTGGGATTTTTGTGTTTTCTGTTTCTTCTCTTAGCAGAGTGCAGACGCCTGGTTCTAGGACGAAAAAGGAAGACTGTGGGCTTAGTGCAAGGATGGGCTTTGTTGAGGTGGCTGGTAAGGTCATCCAACATAGGCTCCAGCTTGAGCAATAATAACATATAAGAGCAAACACCTCGGCAGCATTCACAGCATGCCAGGCACTGTTCTAAGTGCTCACACATCTTCAACGCAACCTTTTAAGGTAGGTATTCCCCCCTCGCCCCCATTTTAAAGAGAGAGTGAGGCTCAGAGAGCTTAAGTGAGTTGCCCAAGTTGTATATGGAAGACCTGTGATTCAAACCCAGGCAGTCCAGCTCCAGAGTCCTCATAAACACAAAGAAGGGGTTGATGCCAGGCGAGCCCCGAAAGAGCAGAGTAAGTGGAATAAGAAGAGTTAAGGGAGGAATTAAGGGGCAGGACTGGAGTTGCAGTGCATCCAGAGCGCAGAGGAAAGAGCATGCTGGAGCTGGGATGATGTGAGCGATGGTCTGAGACTGGAAGACTAGATTTCTGTACGGACTTTTGTACTCTGAGGCTGGCTGCGATGAGCCAGAGGTGGGGTGAAGCCCAGGGTGAAGGTTCCCAGGGTGAAGCCCTGGGAGGTGTGAAGATCCACGAACCGGGGAGTGGGTGGTGGAGAACCACCCACAGGAGCACAATTGAAGACAGGTCTCTAATAAAGTGCGGCAGATGATTCCTGCAGGAGAGTGAGCCTGCAGGGCAGAGTCAGCCGAAGGCAGCTGGGGCCTAAGACGGCAAAAGCCACCAGGAAATCGGGTTTCTGTCACTGACTCGTGGGAAAGCTAACAGGATAGCAGTGGGGGCCTTCTCTAAGGCAGAAGCACTCCAAGGAGTTATTTAAGAGCCTCATATTTAAGTTTGCCTCATATGTTCTTTGTGTGAGAGTCTTCGACTTAAAAAAATCCTTTCCTACCCAACAATTGGAAAATACATGGCCACCAGGTGGCGCCCCGGCGGCAGCGCCCAGCCTGAGAGGTTTGCGGGTCTGAAGTGCCACCGTGTGGCGAGAAGAGGAGATGCAGGGTGCCTCCCTTCACCATCGATGACCCTTACGAAAGGAATCTGGGCTACTGTCTCCTCGCACCTACTGCATGCGTTGCACAAAGTACGGAGAACATGAATATGTGGACTTGGATGGACATTCAACTGTCTCTGTTTCCAAAAAAAAAACCAGTCTGTTTCCGCTGGAATCTCCGCCCCCACCCAAGTCCGGCCCCCACCTGGGACTCGTGGTGGGCACTTTTCCCACATCCAGTCCCAAGGCAGGCAGCATTGGCCAAGGAGCAGAATGGACTTGGGCTTCATTTGCCTCTCTCTTCTTGGCCCTTCTGAAGTCAGGACACTCTGCTGGAGCCCTAGCTCCCCACACCATGCCTCCCGTTTCACTGCTTCATTTCCTCATCCACCCGCACTGTTGTTCACTCGAGGAACATTCACTGGACCCTTCGTAGGTGTGAAGCAGTGAGCTAGACCAGCCACCCAGGGAGGAGCATGGCAGGCCCCAGCCCTCAGGACTCAGATCTAGTGGGTGATGCCAGTGACGCCAGTCACCAGGTGATGGCTCATAGGAGGACATGGGGAGTGCTATGATGGAGGGTGCCCAGACGCTAGAGGCTCCAGAAGGGGCTAAAACCCAGTCTTGGGGGTTCAGAGAAGGCTTCTGAGATGAGGTAAGAAAACTGAGGCCGGCAGGGTGGATGTGATGAATCAGGCAGAATGGATGGGGATGAGAGTTCTAAGCAGAAAAATAAAAATACCAAGGCCTAGCAGTGAAGGATCAAATGGAACATTCTAGCGTAAATATGAGTTTACTATGCCTAGAGGACTAAAAGATGAGAGGACAGAGGTAAGCAGGAGACTCAAATGTATGATGCAAAGTTTGGACTTTATCCTGACAGCAAAAATGAGTCACTGAAAGGATCACCATCAGAAGGATTCATCTAGAAATAGTGTGCAGAGTGCATGGGAGAGATCCAAGGCTGGAAACTAGGAGGCCGGTAAGGAGGCTGGAGCAATGCTCCAGGCAAGATTCAGTAGAGCCTGAACCGAGGCCGCAGGGGTTTGGTTAGAGGGCATATTATAAAGATTTCCACAACCTCCTTAAGTGGGGAGGTTGTGGGACTTCCACTGGGGTCACTCAAACTTCATAAAATATTGCCTTTGAGATCCACCTGAGTTGTATGTATATGGTTTTTCCTTTTCTTATTTTTTAAATTATGGAAATATGATAACATATTTTATATGTTATTATATAAAATAATATGATAGCATTATTTTATAAGAAATATTCTTTTATCTTTTGCTGGAGACTTGGAAAATATAGAACAAAGTTACATATAGTTCCACAATATATTGCAATTGTTTAAGTAGATAAATTAAGATTTTTAGTTGGAGTGTCAAACTCTCAAAAATTAATAAGATGAATATGAAAAGTGAAAGTGTTAGTTGCTCAGTTGTGTCAGACTCTGAAACCTCATGTAGCCTGCCAGGCTTCTCTGTCCATGGAATTCTCCAGGCAAGAATACTGGAGTGGGTTGCCATTTCCTTCTCCAGGGGATGGTCCCGATCCAGGAATTGAACCCAGGTCTCCTGCATTGCAGGCAGATTTTTTACCATCTGAGCCATAAGGGAAGCTCCTATATAATGAATATGCAGAGAAGTAGAAGAATATAGTAGACCTGAATGGCTTTTACTTTTCATTGCAGAGTAATATTCCATTGCATGGGTGTACCACTGTTAGTTTGTACAATACATTCCCCTTTTGAAGGGTGTTTGGATTATTTCCAGTTTTTGGTAATTAACAAATAAAGCTTTTCTGAACATTTGTGTATGGAGAGTGGGGAGGATAATTTGTTTTTGGCCACACCACATGGCTGTGTGATCTCAGTTCCCTGAGCAGGAATTGAACCCATGCCCCCTGCAGTGGAAGCTCAGCTTCCTAACCACTGGATGACAAGTAAAGTCCCTGTGTACACATTTTTGTGTGAATACAAATTTTTATTTCTCTAGGATTAATACACAGTAGTAGTATAATTGCTTTAATATATGTTTAATTTTATAAGAGACAGCCAGTTATGTTCTAGAGGTTGTACCATTTTATCTAATCACTGGCAATGTGTGTGGGATCCAGTTGCTCCACCTTCTCACCAGTACTTGGCTTTATTGCAGTTTTTTTTTTTTAATTGTCCATTCACATCAGTATATAGTGGCATTTCATGATTTCCTTAAACTGTATTTGCCTAATGACTACTGATGTTTAACAGATTTTCATGTGCCAGTTTGCTATTTGTGTATCTTCTTTGGTGAAGTGTCTGTTCAAGGAGCTGACTCATTTGTATGGTTTTTCAATATGCCAAACCATCCATACATCTATCCCTCACTTGTCCCCAGAGCTGACATCTTCGTGGAAGTCCCTAATGGTGGCCTTCTCAGCATGTCCAAAACCAGAACTGCCATCTTCCTGGACCTCCCCAGGGAAGAACTAACCCTGGGAGGATTTACTATGTTCCAAACACTGTCCTTAGTGCTTTATATGTTTTAAGTAACTTAATCCTCTCAGTCATCCTATGAGGTGAGTACTGTTTTTACCTCCATTTTACACATGGGGAAATGAGGCACAGAAATGTTGGTTGGTTCACCCAAGTTTGCAGAGCTACAAGCGGACAGTAGGACCACCTGACACTACCATAGATATTTCCTTCTCTCCTCTCTACATCTGTTCAGTCACTAAGTCCTGAACATTGCACCTCCTGAATATTTTATCTCATTGTCTGTCTTCCTATCCTTATAATTACTGCTCTGTTTCAAACCATCTTTTCTCTTGCCTGGACCATTTATTTCCAACTTTCTATTATAGAGATTTTCAACAATACAAAAAAGTAGAGAGAATAGAACAATGAATATGTCTATTGCCCGCTCTGTGTGTGTGTGTGTGTGTGTGTGTGTGTGTGTGTGTGTTTGTGCACGTGCACAAGTCCTCAGTTGTGTTCGACTCTTTGGGACCCCATGGACGGTAGTCCACCAGGCTCCTCTGCGTATGGAATTTTCCAGGCGAGAATATTGGAGTGGGTTGCCATTTCCTCCTCCAGAATCTTCCTGACTGACCCAGGGGTCAAACCCACATCTCCTGCATCTTCTGTATTGGCAGGTGGATTCTTTACCACTGAGCTGTCAGGGAAGCCCAGATACAACCAACATAAACTCATGACCATTCACTTCATCTATGCCCTCCACTCCCTGCTGCCACCCAACTGCATTATTTTGAAGTGAATCTCAGGCAGTATGTTAATACATCTATAGATACTTCTGTATGCATCTCTAAAAGATAACTTTAAAAAAAATCATCACAATTACGTGATTAGCATTATGCATTAGCAATATTTCTTTAAATCATCAACTATCTAGTCCAGGTTGGTGTAAGTTATCTATTGCTGTGTAACTAGTGTTTTAAAGCAACAACATTTATTGTCACTCGGTTGCTGTGGGTCAGGAATTCAGGAGCAGCTTAGCTAGTTCTGGGTCTGTGTCTCCTGAAACTGCTGTCACTTGAAAGGTTGATAGGTCCTGCAGGATCTGCTTTCCAGGTGGCTCATTCAGACTGGCTCGCAAGTCAGAGCTGGCTGTTGACTGGAGACTCAGGTCCTCTCCTGAGAGGGCTCACCACCTGGCAGCTTGAGCCACCTCAGAACCTGTGCCTGGTTTTGCTCAGAGCTAGTGAACCAGGGAGCCAAGGAGGAAGCTGCAATGCCTTTCATGACCAAGCTTCATAAATCGCACACACTTCTGTGGTGTTCCTCCCTCCATCTGTACCAGCCTGCTTCAATGTATACAGGGTGTGAATACCAGGCCAGGAATTTTTTAGGGGGAGGGAGGCATCCTGGAGAATGTTAACCACAGGTTGAAGTTGCCCCACGTGTCTCTCATTCACAATTGGTTTATTTGAATTAGGATCTAATTCAGTTTTACATCACTGCATTTTCTTGGTAGGGCTCAAACTCCTTTTCTTTAATTGGAGGATAATGATAATATGGTGATGGTTTTTGTCATACATCAGCGTGAATCAGCCATAGGCGTACATGTGACCTCTCCCCTCACCTCTCTCCCCACCCCTTTCCTGACTCATAACTCTTAACCTCTAGGTTTCTTTCCCTCCTTTTTTTTTTGTTCTTGCTTCTTCATCTTTTTGTTGTTTAAAGAAACCGGGTTGTTTGTCCTTAGAGTTTTACTAGATTTTGCTGTCCACCTCCCCATAATGTCATTTACATAGTCCTCCTATGCTTGTCTTTTCTATAAAGATCCCCTGGAGAAGGAAATGGCAACCCACTCCAGTATTCTTGCCTGGGAAATCCCATGAACAGAGGAGCCTGGCGGACTACAGCCCATGCAGTCGCAAGAGTTGGACACGACTTAGCGGCTAAACCATCAATCCTCTAATTTCTTCATCTATTAGCTGGAATACTTCTATAGAGAGAAAGTTGAGCTTATTTTTGATTACCCTTAAGTACAGTTTATACAGAAAAGAAAGGATAGAGGAGACTGGCGGGCTATAGTCCATGGGACTGCAGAGTCGGACACGACTAAGCACTTAGCAGCAGCAGCTAGCATCCACCAAAAGTGACCAATATTTTAAAATATCATCATGAACTTATGGGTTTAAAAAATTTGATTTCAACCCTTTGCTCTTATAATTCTTATTGATGCTCAAATTATCCCATCTTTGGCTAGGAGAAGCCTCTTTAGCCCCTGAGTCCTTCTGAATGATACTGCAGTAGTCATCTTTGATAGTTCCTTTGCTTTCTGGCATAACATTATGTTCCAGGTTGATTTTGTACATTTCCTGGGCCGACCTCTAAGCACCATCTTTCCAAGGAGCTCTGCTTCCTTTTACTGACACGTGAGAGAGACCACATCTGGGCGCTAGTGTAATAATTGCCTTTCAACTAGCCTCTTCCCCATTCTACTCTGTAGCCACCTGAAATACGCAAAAACCACTACAATATTTTAAAGTAATTATCCTCCAACTAATAAAAATAAACGAGAAAAAAAAAAAATTCCAACCACTCCCTCCCTCAAAGCTCTTCAGTGCTTTCAGCTGCCCTCAGGACAGAGCCAGAGCCTTAGCACCCAAAGGCAGGCCCTGAGTTAGTTCACTTCCTCCTCCCCCTGTCCTCCTGGTCCTCTCAAAATGCACAACCGAGCCACTGCGGCTCCCAGTGCACCCCATGCTGAATCACACTCCCGTGCATTTTCTCATACTAATCTCTTGACCTGAAAAGGCCCATTCCCAGTACTGCCCATCTTAACCTCTGACTCTATCTTCGAGATCTCACCTTTGCTCACATATCATCTCCTACACACTTTTCTCTGAATCAGGGCACAGGGCTCTGTCTATCTTGTCCCATGGCCCTGCATTTCCACATAAGAACTTCATGTCTGCATGTGGCTTCCTGCGCTGCTCCACTGTGGTGTCTGGATAGCAAGTGCCTTATCCATCTTTACCCCCAGCATGGAGCCTGTTACCTGGTGCCGAGTGGACGCCCTGATTCCCTGCCTGGTCAGGAGACTGTCTCCTGTCCCAACAGACATCTTTCCACTTCTGATGTCCACCAAGACTTTCCCCACTCTAATTCAGTCTGCAGGCCTGCTAGGCCCGGAATGAGTAGCTATGTCACCTCTTAAAATTTTAACTTGTGACTGGTGGGCAGGTTGGGAGGCTAAAATAAAAGGGAGCTCACTGCCCTGCTCTGGTTACAAAGATAGGGGGTGGGGAACTATCCCTTGAAGCCCCTCCCATTTCCTGCTCCACCTCAGCTGGAGCCTTAGCCAGGACTCAGACTAAGAGGGAGCTTTTTCCAAACAGGGTGACGAGCAGAGGGCGAGCGAGCCAAAATGGAGCAACTGGAATGCATATTTTGGCTTTTAATGGTATACATGAACACTATGAAGACGAGGATTTTTATATTTTCATTGATTTCTAGCATCAAGAACAGAGCCTGGCCCAGTAGGTGACCATGAATACTTGCATAATGAGTGGGTTGTGACGCTGTGCTGAGCTGCGTCTGACTCTGGAATGCCATGGACTGCAGTCCGCCAGGCTCCTCTGTCCATGGGGATTCTCCAGGCAAGAACACTGGAGTGGGTTGCCATGCTCTCCTCCAGGGGATCTTCCCAACCCAGGGATCAAATCCAGGCCTCCCGCATTGCAGGTGGATTCTTTACCGTCTGAGCCACCATGGAAACCCTTTTTCCAGTATGCATCCTCAAACTTCAAAGCTTGGCTGTAATACTGGAACCAGCTATACATGCTGCTGCCATAAACTCCCTACAATAAAGGCTGGGTGGAAGAGGACAAGAAAAAGGCCTGGGCTGTGTATGGAACAGAGAATATTCCCAACATTTGTGGCAAGCCGGGTCTACAAGAATGGGAGGCCTAAGTGGGGGTCTCTTTGTTTTTATTGATACCTAGAGCAGAAACTTAACCCTGTCCCACTCCCAGCCCTAAGAACAGTAAGTCGACAGCACCTCAAACTCAGCTGTAGCCTTGAATTCCACACACACACACCAGAAAAGGTTAAGGAATTTTATTTTTTACAAATTAAGACTATGTAGATTTCATATATTTCTGAATCAAAAACACCTTTGTCTTCACAGTATGAGTTAGAGAATGCAGCCTGAGCTGAAAACCAAGGAACTAGAAAAGAAAGTGATAACTACAGTGATTACTGTATTAAAAACCTGTTAGGCATTTTTTTTTAAAAGTAGTTTTTTATATCTTGTCATTCTTGGCACTGTTTCTAAAGAAAAACTCCTTTAATCCCAAGCAAAAAAGCACAAGAGGTGGAGTTTGGCTTCAGGAGATTTAACAGATTCTCAGGCCTAGCAGAGAATCAACAAATTTATGGAGAGTTGCTAGTGGGGGGTTGATAGGAAGGAAATCCCTTCTGGTAAATTCTCAAGTGACAAGCTGGGACAGCAGCTCAGAGAGCAGTATCCTCTGCAGAAGCAAGCCATTCTTCCGGGTGGCATGCCACTCCAGGAACCACACGGCCTGCCAACACAACTGTCTCATGGGGTATAGTGATGTGGTACACTGTGAGCCAGCAGCCACTGGGTCAAACTGTATACTGGTTGTGAACAAGCCAAAAATGGTGTCCTACGAGGAATGAGTTTTAGATGGCTCCAGCCCTCCTTAGGCCGAAGCTCTGTGAACAGCCAGAGACACCACCACTCCCAAGGCTGCCTGCCGTTCTGTGCCAGCTGACTGTGGCCGCTCTCGGGGAGGAGCTGGTGACCCCCGTTAGTACGGCCCCCTACACTTCCAAACACAAAGTTGCAGGAAATCAGGTTTGGTCGCCCGGCCCCTGCCTAAAGGCAGCTGCAGATTTCTAGAAACCGGTGAACAGACCAAAACCTAAAAGTGCATCTGTAAAACGGACATTTATCGACTGCCCCTAATCTCTGGCCTGACACTACTTATTAGTGCTCAGTTTGGATAAGACAAAAATGCACCTACAGACTGTTCTGAACATGGCCTCCGGAGTCATCACAGCTGGTTCCCCTGGTCTGAAAAGATGCAGTTAGTGGAGATTTTGCTCTCTCCTGCCTCAAGCGGGTCCTTATCTGGGTTTGTCTGGCAGGATTAGTTACAATCACCCTAGAGGCTCAACCATGCCCCTTTCTTATCCTTCCTCTCCTGGATAGTCACCTAATAGAGGCCACTCAGTAATTAAGATAGTGATCAAAAAAAAAAAAAAAAAGACTGGGACAGTTTGAATTTTCTGTATCTTGCCATACATAATCAGCCTTTCATAAATGCCTGACAAGAATTTCCCTTTGTACTGAAATCCTCCCACCCCATGGATGGAAAGCACGCAGATTCCCTGAGGATCAGATAAGTGATTGGGAAGGGAACACACAAAAATCCACATTCCTTTTATGATAGCAAGGCAGAAAGGTGTGTTTGCCAGACCAGCGGTGACTTGGGCAGCTCAGAGGAAGCTCAGCATCCACCAGAAGAGGCTTTTCGTTTTCCTTGTAGGGGCTGACAGCTCAGATACAATAAGCCCAAGTAACAATGGGACCAGCAATCTTTCCAGTGGAAAACACACTGCCTAGTCCCACAGGAACTGTGCACAAACCAAACACCGCTGAGGAAGGAAGGGCCGAGGCGTCTTTACCAAACAGTCTGGGTCCACTTGGTGAAGCTTGACCGGAGAGCGGATTCTTGGAGTTTGCCTTTGCTGCAGACCCCGCTCCTTATCACGGTGGGCTGGCTGCTTGAGCAGAGGAAGAGGCTAGGCATGGGGGCTGTCAGAAAACGGGGGCGGGGAAAAACCCCAGGAATACGAAGCCAAACTCCAAACTATATTCTAATCAGTTTTTTGGATCAAAAAATTCAAAATAGAGAAAACCACAAAGTACAAAAGCTTTTCTGATGCTTTTCATTATCACAGAACACGCCACCTGTAATGTGTGCAAAGAGGAAATGAGGGGCTGAGGGAGAGGAAGTCAAACTGGGGAAGGCTGGATGGCTGCTTCACTTCTTCTTCTTCTTATCCTAGAAATGGAGGAAAACGACCTAATTAACTTCTGGTGTTGACAGTTAAGCTAAAACTCTTGGGTGAGCCAACAGCTGACTGACTTTGATTAGGTACAGTAAGACGGAAAGAGAGAAGCTACTTTAGTGTAGGAGGAGCTAAAGCTTAACCGTCTTCTGCTGGTGGTCCCCCAAATTGCCAGACTTGACAAGAATAAAGGCTACACACTTGCTCCCGCTTCTACCCCATGTGAAGCTAGGTATGCTGCCTGACCACTCCTGGCTACTCACAACCGTGACAGCTCAGATCCCAACCACCAAAAGCTGCAGACTGGCAGTCTATCCTAAAAGAACTAACTGAGAGGCCAAGACCAACTTTCCATTAGGCCTGAGACGGAAACATAAATCCTGGGCATAAGCCAACGTTCAAAATGATCCAGTCCAGCCAAACTCTTCACTGCACTGGGATGGAGGCCCAGTGTATAATTACGTGAAAGAAAGGCGAGTTGTTTGGACTAAAACTAGGAGACCTGCTTCGTGCTCGGTCCATTCGTGGCACAGACGAGACAGAAGACCACAAATCCCATCCAGTTACGAGCATCCACCACTACTGCACTGTCACTTGTTCCATTTTAAGTTCTGTAAAGAAAGGCTTGCGCTTTCAGCTGTTCCCCTACTACCGGAGTGGACAATGTTCGCCCCTCACTAACCCTACATACAATTCCTCTCTTGGAAAAAAAAAAATTAGACCAACAAATGGATAAAACTGGCCTATTTCTGAAATAAAGATAAAAAAAGCTGGCTGTCAATATTATCCAAATCCTCTAGGATATGTCTTTTTGAGTCAAAGCTATCTTTATAGCCTTTAAATTCTTCATATACAGTAACTGTTTCTTGCTGCCAATGAAGCTCTTTTCCTTCTGATACTAATCTTGGGGAGACATTTTCTAAAAAAAAAAAAAGGAATTGTCTTTACTTGTTCCTTTTTATCCAACAGCTAACGACTTCTAGTTTAACTCATATTCAGCAGCCTGCCTTACAAGTACCCTGGACCCACAAACTGTGTGAGCACGTTCTCAGGTTTGAAGGACACACGGATGCTGAGCTCAGGAGCCAGTCCTTCCTCTTCGGGTGGTGCTAACCTTCTCACTCATAGCCAGGATCATCATGAGCTTTCTGAAGAGAGTTACAAAATCTAAGAAGAGGTCAACGCAGTGCCTGAAAGAGAAGAACCAGGTTACAAACTGCACTTCCCACTTGTCTTTATCCACAAGCCCACAAAGGTACAGGACATAAAAACCTCACCCCAACCCCAAGAGTCAACCTCACCAGCACCCTACCACCAACTAAGTAAAACTCTATTGTCTGAGACCCTCTTTAACTCTGTGAAGCCATGGAGCACAGAAAAAAGAAAATTTAGACTGTAGAGGTTTAAGTCTGAACCCTGAACTACCTAGTTGAGACTATGAGAGGATTACATTAAAAAAAAAAATTATATACATATCTTCTTGTCATTGTTAATGGTTTAAAGACTACAACAGTATAAAGAGTAAAACATGGAAGATTCCTCTCCCTCTTGTCTGCCTAGGGGTAACCACTATTCAAAGTCTATTCAAAGTAAGGATAATTAAATATCTATCAATAGTCTAACTTTAAAAATCTGATGTCTTTCAGGAACTGAGAAAGACAATGCTTTCTGATGCATAATTCCAAAACCCTGGATATTCCATCATGTATTCCCCTGTAGGTTGGCCGCGTAAGTCAGCCAGT
Source organism: Dama dama (assembly GCF_033118175.1). Taxonomy (NCBI): domain Eukaryota; kingdom Metazoa; phylum Chordata; class Mammalia; order Artiodactyla; family Cervidae; genus Dama; species Dama dama. The sequence continues at coordinate 46,416,244 of NC_083683.1, forward strand.
GCCACCCGGTCCACTCTTATTCCTACCAATGTGCCAAGAAAGGTGAGTCAGACAAAAGATCATCCCAGAGATTCAGAAAAGAGCCATTGAAGAGTAGCCGCCTCCTCCATACTTATTAAAGACTATTTTCACACTCACCAGATATAATCTTTATCTCCATTTTCAGCCTTTTCAATAATGAGTTGAGTATCAAAAAGGACAAAGCCACACATGACCACCAGCCCCAAATACAGGTTTGCCTGGCAAAAGAAGAATGAGATGTTACCATGTGGTAGACATTGCAGAGAAAAAGTCATACCCCTCTCTGGTCCTTGGTCACTTCAAAGTACATCAAACACTAACCCTACAGACATCAACATTCATGGAAAATGAAGCCCACAACGAAGACTGTATTACCTTCCCAAGCACAATTCTGCACTTTTTTTTTTTTTAGGTCACTGAAAGAGCTTCAATCATTTTAACAAGAAGCCACTGCTGGACTGGTTTTATTTATTTATTTTTTTTTGGACTGGTTTTAGAAAAATGACTTCTGAGCAAACCATCATCTCCACTGCAATGCCCAACCCCTGTTCAGTCTGTACTTTGACCTGCGGCAGAAGGCTCCACTCTGGGAGGGTGAGTGGGGAGGCTTCAAGAGCACTGCTCCATGAAAACAGAGTTTTGGAGGATTCTATCCTCCAAAAAACCAGGATTCTATCCTGGTTTTAGGGGATTAAGCAAGAGAAAGAAACACAAGGTAAATGGGAACTGGAAAGTTATACGCAAATCTTACCTGGAAAAGCCAAACAGATCCGAAGAAAAGGTTCCCCAGGGAAGACAAGAGCATCAGGCTCATGGCCGACATCAAGATACCTGGAAGGGAAGACAAAAAGCTACCTTGAGAAAAGCTAACACAAACTTCAGCAATCTCATTAAAGCCATTCTTTACTTTCCCCCCAAAAACAAAGGCTTTCATTCTCAACCCAACAGTTACAAGTTGGGAGGGAGGGAAAGGGTCCCAGGCAGAATTTTGGCTAAAGCAGAAACCCTCTTCCTGTTTTCCAGCCCATACATACCTCCTAGAAAGAGGTAGCTACGGCGCCTGGCATAGAGTGCACTCAGGGTAAAGCAGGTGAAGATCATTGCTGTGCCCATGAAGGCAGTGGGAAGGATGCTGTTAAAGGAAAAGACCGTTACATCAAGGGCTACGGGTATACAACCTTTGTTTAGAAGGTATCTTCATTAAGGTAGAAAGACCTAAGACACTACTAACATAGCTACCTGGGGTTGATGGCAATGCACAAGTCCAGAGCAGGGCCCAGGCCAACTCCTAGAAAACAAAAAGCCCCAGAACACAGCATAAACACCAATTCTTGAAGGATTAATCAATAGCATGGGCACGCCTACAGTCCTAGAAAACAAAACATGTGGACCAAGATAATTCAGTCTCCCTCCCTTCCATCCTCAACTGTTTTCCAGAGAACGTATACTTGACTGAGCTATTTATGGACAGAGCTGCAATACCAAGTCCTTGGCTGAAAATCATGGATGACCCAGGAAGAACAGAGATTAGGAAAAATGAAGCAGGCATTTCAAACAATGTCAAGTAAACTGTAAGGCTGAAAAACTCTGAAGAGCAGTGATGTGAGACTGTAATGTGGGCCAGATCGGGAATCAGAATAGAAGAAAAGGATAAAGAGCAAAGTGGTGAAAAGTGGCCAACAACCTGTAGTCATGCAGACTGACTCCCTGTGTAGCAGAAAAGGCCAGACCGGTTAAGCCAGACCGGTTCTGCAGGTGGACACTTGCCAACAGGAGGGAAACCGGTCCCAGCTCCAACACTTCCTCTGCTCTGGCCATGCCCTCTCCTTCTGCTCATCCCACCTCTTTAACACTTTCAAAAACCAGCTTTTCCTGATCTAAAAATCTGATCTCTAAATCCCTTCCTTTCTGCAATTTCTTCAACACTGTATAGATTAGACACACTCAGGACAAGTTGTATTAACCCAAATGTTGCTCTGCGAGTATTTTTACTATGTAGCTTGAACTGTTTTCCTTAATGATTGTTCTAGAAGAGCTGTACTTGTACTTCTTTTCTTGAGAATCAGCAAAGTGCCCGTAGGATGAATCTCGACGTATGGCTTTAATGAACTGTCTGCAAGATTCAGAACAGATGCTCCTACGAAAGTTGTCAGCATTGAGTCCTTAATTAAGTCAGATTCTCAGGCCGCTGTTTAGTCCCATGTCCGCTGTTAACAAGCCATGCTACCTAAGCTCTTAAACTTCATTCATTCAAGCACACAAATGCTTATTTTTGGATACAAAAGTAGAAATCCCAGTCACGAGTCACAAACAGCTTACCCTCTGGATGGGGGAGCAAGATGCACTTATATGAAATAAGAAAGTAATACAAGACATACTCAAATACAAGATAGAATAATACAGTGTGCCAGCTGGGATGCATCAGAATACATACATATCTCGGGCCTTGGTCTAGAGAGATACTAAAATACAGTGTCCCTCCCTCAAAATCAGAGCCATCCCAAACATACCTGTAAGGAAAGCAAATCCAGCCAGAAGTCCCAGTCTTTTTTGCTCAGTTTCATGGCTGTGAGGTGTTGCCATCAGCCAAATCATCAACCCCAAAGAGCCCAAGGCAGACAGCAGGCCAGCCTGTCAGATCCAGAGTCAATAATTAGATACTTGAAAGTATCAAATTTATCTTGCGGGAGACTTTACTGGGTTAAAATATTCACCTGAACTTCCTAATATTTGATCCTAACCTGGAGGCAGTGGAAAAGGCAGTGAAGGCAGAGGAGAAAAACCAAAAGCCTTGTGGGACAGGGTTAGGACCATGATGGATGCTGGAGGCAGTCCATCAACTTATAACTACCCAAGTCAAATTATGAGTCTTGCCCAAGAAATAGAAAAGATGAATCAAAATGACAAGTGCTTAAAGAACATTCCAATCTGCAGAATAAGTAGGAATGACCTCTTTTTGATCCCTTTAAAACATACACACACAAATATACATAGAGATAGAGAGAAGAACTGAATGACTGTGTACCCCCCAAAATTCATGTTTAAATCCCAATCCCCAATGTAATGGTATTTGGAGGTGGAGTCTTCAGAAAGTGATTAGGTCGTAAGTGTGGAGCTTTTGTGAAGGGAAATTAATGATCTTATAAAAGATTCCAGAGCTCCTTTGCCCCTTCTACTATGTGGGGATACAGAAGGTGGCTGTTTACACAGGAAGCAAGACCTCACCACACAACAAATCTGCCAGTGCTTTGATCATGGAATTACCAAACTGTGAGAAATGTTTCTTGTTTAAGCCACCCAATTTATGGTATTCTGTTATAGCAGCCTGAATGAACTGAGACAGAGTAAGAACCAATATGTTAAAAATTATTTTAGGGTGATGGGATTACATGGTTTTATATTTCTTTCTTATAACGAATCTGTTTTCTAAATTCTCTACGGTGAACATGCATTAGTTTAAGAGAAAAAAATTTTTTTTTAAAGCAAATGGGAAAAGTAACAGGCAATAGAGACAGAGAAAAATCATTAAAGATGTATGCAGACACTGAAGTTCCTTCCTTCTTTTAAAGGTAGAGTTGATCCTCAGTGTTCACAGTAGTTATGTTCTACACAGTCACTGTGAGCAAGGAATCAGTGATACCCAACAAATGCTCCTGGAGGAAATAAAGGTTTAAGTTCTTTAGAGCATCTTGTCAACATTTTTATCAACTGGTCTAAATAAAATACAAAACCTTACTGAACGTGTGTTTTCTGGTTAAAGACACTTGGGTATGTAGTAGTGACTCTTTTACACAGAACTTGTGTTTAGCAGCACTGTAATTCATGCCTGAATAAAGCTTATCTGACACACGTATTTTCTCTAGAAGGCACATCACAGTATTGCATTGAGCAATACCAGACGTTATGCCTGGGGCCATTTTAAACATCAAAATCACCAAGAAAAATGATAAAAATGCAAAAAATGTGGCACTACATAGACTATGAAAAGGACACTTGTTGACAGTATGACAGCTTGAAAGAAGGCAGTGTTGCTTTGTTCAACCTCAGCCAGAACATAGTGCAGTGGACAACTCGAATTTTTTGCCACTCTGTACATGGCTGCGAAAGTCCACAAAAGCACCACAAGGACTGATTTTAGAGTTACAAATGAATCTTGGCAAGTAGGTGAATTCACAAATATGGAATCCACAAATAATGAGGATGACTGTGTTTCACTCAAAAAAGCCAACACGACTAGAAACCAAAAGGGCCACTGTCGCCTAAAAGGTACAATGTTTTGGTCTAAACTCGAAGGATCAAAGCTCTATCTTTGAGTGTCCAAAGTAATTTTTCACACAGCTTCTGCCAGGAGATGCCTGAGCGCAGGGGTGTCTGAGCATGCCACTTCCCAGCTGTGGCAAATGCCAACACAAGTACATCTCCATATTTACACTAAAAAGGACAACTCCAAAAGGGACCAGTCTTGGTTAGTGAGCCTCAAACTTCCTGGTTATTCCTCAACTGTTCCTCTTATTGCTGCTAGCCAAACTCAAACTCTCCCTCAACAAAGGAAAATGAATGTTGTATCATCGAATAAAATGGACCAAGTCCTTAAAGGTCTCAACCCTGTCTCTCCTGGAAATTAAACATACAATCAGTGTTTTGTATCCAAGTACTCCAGTCACTTAGGCAAAAAGAGGAAGAATGGAAGAACAGATAAAAAGGTTACTGTGCAAAGTCACCCCAGCATGCACGTCAAGTCTCTACTCAGTGGGTGGGGGCCTCCTACGTCAGCAGCTCAGCCTTCAGTGTCAGGGTCAAGACATCCTGTTTTCAGTATCTAGGGAGGACATAACTGCCAGAAAAAGTAAATGGCTCTGCATGTCCTGATTTATGACTGGTTTTGGCTGGGCTTTCCTGATAGCTGTTAGTAAGACCCCTGTTCGATTCCTGGGTTGCGAAGATCTGCTGGAGAAGGGATAGGCTACCCACTCCAGTATTCTTGGGCTTCCCTTGTGGCTCAGCTGGTAAAGACTCCACCTGCAATACAGGAGACCTGGGTTCAATCCCTGGGTTGGGAAGACCCCGTGCAAAAGGGAAAAGCTACCCACTCCAGTATTCTGGCCTGGAGAATTCCATGGACTGTCTAGTCCTTGGGGTCTACAAAGTGTCGGACATGACCGAGCGATTTTCACTTTCACTTGTCTGGGTGCAGATCCCAAAATGCTGAAAAGGACTAAGGAGAGACACAGGCTTGTACCACCCTGCTGAGCTAGTTTCTTCCTAATGCAATTTATGCCACAGCAACTAGAGGAGAAAACTGCTCTTACCTGAATGAAATGGGTGACCACATGGACATAAGCCCCCGCAGCCGCCACAAACATACAGAGGGCAAAACTGGCATAAACCTTCTTCAGGTGCTGCTGTGTCGAGGGGGTTCTAGGAAAGAAGGTTAATAATGGCCATCACTCCAGGACCAATCTATTTTCTAAGCTAAGGATAATTTCCCTTCTTCTCAGGGAATATATGAAAGTTTTAATACAATAAAGAAAAAATAGAAAATCTTAAATTCTGAGGAAGGCCCCAAAGCCCAGAATTAACAATCAGTGCCCAAACTGTAATAACTAACTGGCTTTCCAGTGACCACACAGCAGCCCTTAAGAGTTTGGATGCTTTTATCAGATCCTCTGGACTCTAGCAAAGTTAATGTTAGTTCATACATGCAAGTTAATACACCAGGAAAAGGAAAAGAAAAAAGATAAAAAAGGAAACGTAAAAGGAAGCACAGTCAAGGTCAAAGCACTTACATGTGGGAAAATTTAAAGAGTGCATCAAAGTTGATCTTCCGATCAAATATATTCATGATGCTACTGTCTGTGGGACACAGCCTCCGCTCTGTGGAATCAAGGATATAAGAAAAGTTATCTGAAACACACAGGGACACACAACCTAACAAACAACTTTCTTTTAATTTTTTTAAAATTTATTTACTTTTTACTAAAGGATAATTGCTTTACGGAATTTTGTTGTTTTCTGTCAAACGTCAACATGAATCAGCCATAGGTATTTGTTATGAAAAACAGCAACATACGACTTTGGAAAAATGAAAGTTATCTGAAAATCCCACTGCCCTAACACCACCATTTTCATTTTTACATATTTCCTTCTAGATTACATTCACAATCATATGCAACCAATTTAAAGGGGACAAACTCATCTTCTGCCCACACGGTTTCATTACCAGCAATCGATTTCCATTTTTTCAGCAGGTAACTTGCCCCTTTAAAAGACATTTTGTTTCTTTGAGAAACAAAGAAGGAAACTTTTTTTAAGTTACAATCCCCAAACTGACTTCCTGAGGAATCCTGGGCCATCCTTAAGAGTTCACATGCACTGCTACCATTTGTTTCCTGAGGTTCTCTCTCACAAATAAAAACAACTACAATGACTGGCTTGCTTCCTCTGATTTCCTCTTTCCTTTCTTACCAGCATCCCTACTCACCTTAATAACACTATCAGATTTGTTCTTAAGGATGGAGACAATGAGAAGCTGAAGAACCTACTAAAGCCATTCCCCTCACCTCTAAGTCACGGGACCCTGGCCCTCTCGATCGAGATGGTGCAATGATTGCAGGCTGTTGCACGGCCAACCACAGCCTTCCATAACCATGATGAATACGCCCTCTAGAGAACACACTTACAGGATGGCAGAATCCAGTATCTGGAAAGTGTCTTTGTTTAAAGCTTCCATTAAGTGCCCTAATGACATCCCTAGACAGAACTTGCAACAGCACTGAAGCAACCTTCAGAGCCAAGCTTCTCATACTCATAACAAAGCTAGACTGCCACTTGCTTCTAATTTCAAGAGTTAAAGGTGGGGATGGGGAGGGGGGTTAAATCCTCAAATACCCTGGAGGCTGTTAGTCAGAAAGGGGCAACATTCTGTAACTAGACCCCAATGAGTGGAAATTGTGGGAGGGGAGAATGGCAGTTTGCTCTTTGGCATTTCCCAGGAGGTACTGACTATCTCTCTTAAAACTGCTGATGGAAAAACCAAAGTCATCAAAGGTTGTTAACATAAGGAAGGAGGTGTCAAATAAGAATTTCTCCATGATTTAGTGTCTTGTGATTTAAGATCATTAAAAAATTAATTAAATAAAACCAGTTTTCTACCATTACTATCAACTCTAAATTTTTTTAAATCAACTCTAAAATTTAAGTGAAATACGTAATTATCAAATCTTCTAAATGCAAAGGTAAACAGCAATTGTAGTGGCAATTTTATGGGGAAAATGCAATAAAGTAAACATTTAATAAATATGACAAGGTGTATATGACAACTTCAGAACTGTTAAAATCAAAGGGGAGAAAAGTTAGGACTTAGAATCAAGGAAACATGACGGTTTCGTCTTGGTCTGTTCCAAATAGACACTAACATACAGACAAGTAATGAGTTAAAACTGTTCTTACAAAGTTTTGCCAGAAAGACTAAACATACCAGTTTTCAATCTTAGCCTTAACCACCTGTGCTCAGAAGCTGTAGAGAAAAGATACCTACATTCAATGGTTCCTGTGCAAACTCAGCTGAACAAGATTAAATTGCATTCATAACTCAAAAATAGCTCCCATACCAAAAGTATTTTCAGTCCCAGGAACAGTCAGTTCTCAGCCCAGCTTGAAGTATTCAAAACCATTAACCAAGTAAACTCGGTTAACATTCTAGGTGCCCCCACAGTTAAGTGAAAACTTTTGTTTAAAGTTTGTTTTTTTTTAAGTACAAAGAATTCCCTGGAAGTCTGGTGCGACTCCATGTTTTCACTGCCAAGGACCCAGGTTCAGGCCCTGGTCAGGAAACTAGGATCCTGCAGGCCGAGTGGCTCAATCAAAATAGATAAATGAAATGTAAAAGCATATTAAAATGATAATTTTTATGTTATGTGTATTTTACCAAATAAAGGAGAAAAGTATACAAGTAACTGAAAAGGTACTCAATAAAGGATTTCTCCTAACATACATTGAAACCCATTACAGAATGGACACCAGCATTGGTTTCTCTCACTCTGAACCCCAACTCACACACAGTTCTACACTCCAATTTGAAACAGGAAGGTGGACAGTGCCTCTGAGACTCGTGGGAAATTTGCCTGCACTGCATTTGTAAATGAGAAGTAAATGTTCAAGTGTTAATCATAAACAAATTTAGAGACTCATTTTATGCTTTCATCCTTAGAAAGGCAGAATACCAAAATGTGTCAAAGTTGGTCATGCATACATTGCTAAAGCTTTATTGGAAGTCACTATCTGTGATTTCCCAGGTCAGCCTCTCTGCCAGAGACACCCAAAAAAATTGCATAGTTCTACCAAGAAAAACTTAAGCAAACACATTGTTTTGAGTCGGTATTCATGAGGTCTGCTTTGGTTTGAGGAAGGAAGGGCAGCAGGGGCAGGCAGAGGGAGACAGGAGTCAGATAGTCTTATCAATGAACACCTATGTGTTCTCACATACTGTTAAATCTCCTGTTTTATTCTAAGAATCTTCCTTAACCTGTCCTAAAACATATTATCAATAGACAAGCCTTAAATTAAAAAAAAAAAAATTCTCCTCAATCTTATTCTAACACCTGTTAAGTACAATGCAAATGAAACATGACCAAGTGGCCAAAAGCTATGCAAAACAATCATGCATTTAGCATTCACTAAAAAAAAAAAAAAATCCTTGCCTTTGAAAAAGAAAAGTTTGCTGCCTTTTGGAGCCAGCAGAGAAGCTGCCTCAGTGTATACAATTTAACAACATTAAACCAACAAGTCAAAGAAACACTGGTCACACATTTATTTAAACATCCAGTGTGTGAATTATATGGTTCTTCATTCCTGTTGTAGTAACTCAACCATCTTGAATCCTGTTCCCACACATCCAAAAGGATCTGATTGATACTTAAGAAAAATCTCACATGGTTTAAAAAAAAGTGGGTGGGGGGGAGTGGAGCAGTAATTTTGTTAGCAGTTCTTCCTACTGAATAGCTTGTAGACTCTGTACAACCATGTCCCTGGAACAGTGGTTAACATGGCCAGCTGCTTCTGAACCCTGGCTACTTCCTTCGCTGTATGATGCAGCAAGTTTCTGGCACTTAACCTCACTGTGCTTCAGTTTCCTCTTTTGTAAAACAGTAACACTTAATATCCCCTACTTCATAGGAATCAGGACTAAGTGAGAGAATACAAATAAAGTGCTCAGAGTAGTGCTTCATAGTTAAGACCAGCTCAATATGTTAATCATTGTTGTTACTAATGTAATTCATTACTCTCATAGCCTCAGTGCATGATTTCCCTTTTAAAAAAAAAAAAAATGTTTAGACTCATTTAACAGATGTTCCAAACACACTCTTCACAGGGCTACAGGTGGTGGCTTTCCCTTTTTAAAGTCTAGTTTTAGAAGACATTTATCTTAGACCTAATTTATATACACTCTGTATTTTACTTAAAAAAAAAAATTATCCAATCATTAATGCACAGCTATATCCTGAAGGCTTAACAGTTACACAATGAGAGAGTAAAATTAAATGGCAGGAGGGGAGAGTCTAGGAAAATTATAAACTGGAACTGAAAGGAACTTGGTTAAGCTTACTACTGATTAAAAGGTTTAAATGGCATGTCTCTCTGCTGGTACATTTACACTGTCTCTCCTGTCCCCCAGGACCACAAAGGTGTTTTGAGACAGCCTAATAACCACTAAGTGATCGTCTGATGTGGAAGAGAATTTGATGAAGTATATGGTTATTTATTAGCTTGATGTTTTCCTTGCCACCCCTAGGAGACAGGTCAGTTTGGTTTCAGGAAATCCAAGAAATTCTGTCTCGGCTAGGGCTGGGCTTTGATTGTCCTAGATGTGAATTCCAGATGTCCCAGCCCATTCCTTAACTTGGACCAAAATTCCTGGATCAGGTAACACTGCATCTCTAGAAGGCTGCCTCAGAATCTAACAAGTAACTGGAGATGGAATGCCTATTGCCTTCAATAAATTATTTTTTTGCATCAAGCTGACACATTAAATCTCCCTCACTATAAGCACAATTGTTTGACAGACACAATGTCCTAAATACATAATCATCCTCCAGGATAAACCAGCAATCCCTCCCCAATAAAAATCATATTTAGCCCAAGTGAGAGCAGGCATAGATTAGGACAAACGGCACACTGACTCAACCCTCATTCCTAAAGATCTTTTCCCCCCAAGTGTTTTGGATTCCAGTTAATTGTGCAGGAACTTTTCTCACACATTTTGTTGTAACCACTTTAAGAGCCTGCATCTGATTCATCTCACTATCCCCCACACTTAAATCTCCAGAGTAAATCTAGATGCTATCTAATGAAGCGTCGCAACCACACATCAACATTTCCCAGCTGGCTCAGAGAGGAACTTACCTTAAAGGGTCATTCAAGTGGCCCTAAAAGCCAGTCTACAGTTTTTCTCTCCTTGGTTTGAATACTGTTTTTGAAAACAAAAATATGTATGTGTAATATAAAAGCTACTCCATGCAATTTGGTTAGTAACTCTAGAGGAGAGCAAGGTGGAGTGAAAGACATTTCTACCAGATTCTACACCCAAATTAAAGTAGCAAAGGAAAATTTAGCATGATAATGCATCAAGAGAATATTCAGTGTTTTCTCAGAGGAGACTAATACCCTTGGGGAGTTTATGAAATAAAGTGAAACTCTTCAGGCCAGCAATGGTACCTCCTGAAACAATACCACTGACTGCATTTATATAAAACTTCACAACTTTCAAAGCATTTTATTATGTACATACATTATCCCCTTTGATCATCATACACATGAAGAAAGGACAAGAATGATTAGTACCACTCTGAAGATTAAAAAGTTCAAAAAAGTAACATAATAGCATCACGAGCACTGGATTTGAAGTTACATATTCTATCATATTCTACCACGTAACTTTGGGGAAATCACTTTACCTAAGGTCATCTAGACTTCCTCATCTGTGACAGCACGATGATTAACACCTTCCCTACCAAGCTCACTGAATGCCAATAAGAAAAATCTCTGTGAAATTACTGTAAAATGTTAAACACTACAGTGGACATTAAACAGACATTAGTGCTGACGAACATCAGAAAGTTAAACAGTAGAGCCAGGACAGGTTAGGGTAAACTCTAGTGCTCTTTATACTATTACACCCTACAGCAGAAAAGCAAATTTTTCTTAAAGCAGTTTCAGCTGCCGGTCAAGAGAAATTGTAAAACAACTATGACAACAAACATATCCTGATTCCTCTTATACGTTTCTGTATTTTTCAGTATTTCTACACTAAGTATGAACTATACACATATGTCAGGAAAAAACCTGGAAATGGCTGACCAAATATCTGGATTAATTTTACCTTTCCTATTCTTTAGGAGAGTGAGACTTCAGTGGATCAACGGGGGGGAAGGGAGAGAAAAGAGAAAAGAAAGAGGGTACTAAGCCAGGTTTCCACAACAAAATAATGGAAAAGGGAAACACTGAATCCAAGTTACAGACTGCACTTGTCAAGGATTCAACCATTCTGACTCCACTGGAGGAAAATGGCAGAAAATCTAAATGTCAACATACTCTTGAAGCAAGGACAAAAAAAAAACATTAGACGAGGAAGAAGAAAACACCGAAGAGAATAAGTCAAATAATTACAGAAAGGTGTTTGCAGAACCCATAAGAAATGTGGTTATGAAACGTTTATCTTTCCTGAACCTAACTCTTAAACTACACATTCAACCAAAAGATAAACTTGAAATAAATAAGTAACCAGAAAAGCCCATTTGCCGTTAACCTCTAACCTTGAAATTCTGTCTGTGTTTCAGGCACAGTCAGCTCTTCTGCATGATTACACACTCACAACTGAACTATTGCTGTAACAGAGTCTCAAGTTCAGAAAGGTTTTTGTTGTTGTTTGGTCAATGAAAGGCTGATGAGGCAGGCAATGCAACCTGGGCAGGCACCGGGCTGCAATTCCTCACTTAATAAATACACAAAAATACCACAGCCCCAGCAAGTAGGTCCAAGGGAGAAAAAAAAAAAAAACACAAAACTGCCCGATGACGCCTTTCCTGAGCGAACTTTTCGAAAGACGCCCACAAGGCCCAGGATCAGCAAAGCCAAAGCCACCTCACCTGTCCAAAGGTAACCAATCAGATCAGAGCGGGGCTGCCCAGTGGGGCTGGCAAACCAGGCCTAGCCCTGATCTCTCCTCACCTCCCGCCTCTGCTGTTGGCTTCCAAGTAACTAAGGTGCCTCGCGTGTCACAGAAGAGTGTGACATCACCCGCCCCGCCGTGACAGGGCAGCCTGTAGGACCAGGTACTCCCGAGTCCAAGCCCCCGCCCCTCACCCACAGGCGGCCTAGCCAGAGGCTTCCCGTCAGGCCAGCAATCGGTCTGGCGGGGTTGGGACGACCACAAACCCATAAGGTTTCGCTTTCATTCTCCTCCGAAGGAAGGGGGGGGGGCGGGGGCGAGGAAACGCGCCCCGAATTCAAGGGATCGAGGCTAGGCCTAGGCAGTTTACACTTGGGTGGAGGAGAAGGAGGGACGCGGCCTGGGCGGGGCAGGAAGGCCAAGAAGGGGACCTACGATAACATTTACGCGCAGAATCCCGCCTCGACGCCGCGCAAAGAACCGGCAACCTCGCCCCCCGCCTCGCCCCTGCTACGGTACAGTTGCGCATGCGCGATTGTAGTTCCCTCTCTTCCCTCTCCGCCTATCTTTCCGGAGTCCAGCGGCCGAGCAAGGCCCAGTTCCCCCAGGATGCAGTCCGTCCGAAAACGGTGACTACTTCCCCTCTTTCTCAGGCAATAACTGCTAACCTTTCCATTTCTGACTCCCAGCCTGCGCACTCCTAGCTTCAGACATACCTTCTAACCCGCCTCTCAGGAGCCCACACGGCTCTTCTAACACCGGATGTGCTTCTGACTCTCCCAGGGTCCGCCCCAGACTCTTTACCTTGCGTCCCCGCCCCTCGAAGGAAGCCCCGCCTCCGCATTTGGCCTAAGGCCAGTCCTCATTGGTTGTTTGTTGCACTTCTGCCCTTCCATTGGTTGTACGTGCATAAACAACGACTACTTACTTCAGAGCTATTTGCTTAACTCCCTTGTCGATCAGGACTCTAGCCGCCAACCAGCGTCGTTGCAAAAGACCTCCGCCTTCTTCCTGCATAGTAAGGAAGGGTCGCGGTTCAAAGCCGCCTCTAGTGGACAAAGGGAAGAGGGCAGGCCCCACCCAAACACGGGGCAACTAATGCAGTCTGCAAAACGCGTGAGGTAGCGCTGCAAAAGTGTCAAGATTCTGGTTTTAGGTTTGTCATGTAATGTTAAAGGGGGAAACAGATTCAGAGAACACATAGAAAAACGCTGTCACAAGGGCCAATTTACCGTGAATCTAGTGAAGCTTAAACTTCAGAACCCCTATGGAGGCTCAGTGAATTCTCTAGGGACGCGAGGAAGCCTTAACAGCCTCAGTCCTGCATCGGACGCACGAGTCCACCCTGAAAGTCCCTCTTTGAGCCTTAGTGGTAGATCTGGGATCGTGGGCGGGGCCAGCGGGCTGCCAAGACCACCTTCCCTGTCCACCTTGCTTCGGGGAGGTGGATATTATTAGTCCGATGGGTGGGAGGGGAACGAGGGTGGCTGTCAGTCCGAGCTGCCCTGTCAGCCCTGAAGAAACTAAGCCATGGGAGATCAAAGGGCTCGAGCTCTCCGAGGACTCCTAAGCAATACTTGCGCAAGAACTTGTAGTAAGGAGTTATGAAACTGATTTTTAAAAGTTTCTACGTTATCAGTTTTTTCCAAAACTATTTTTTTGCTGATTTATTTTTCTAATATCTCTGTAAAAATAATACAACGTGGTCATACGAAGAGGCAAAGAGTATGCAGGCAAAAAAAGTAGAAAAAGAAAAAAAGCTTATAGTGGTTTGCAGGCAAGTTAATAATAATAATGTAATTCTTTTTTTTTGGATTCTGTGATGTTTGTGGTTTTGTCATTATTTTAAAATCTGTAATGATTTATTAATATTCTTATTCTAAATAAATATTGACTTTATTACATAATTTTGTATTCTTTTTCTAAAATACAGCCCTACAATTGTAGATGTTTGGCGCTGTACAAAACATAGATCCACCCCTGACCCTCATTTTACAAATAAGGAAACAAGCCCCTGGACAGAAAAGGTTCTCGCAAAACAAGGGAAGAAATTTAGATTAAGCATTTCATCAGTGAATATCAAATCAGAATGAAAGATTTAGGAAACTACTTTCTAGAAGGATAGGTTATTTTTTCTTTTTTTTTCTTTGGCAGCATCTCTCTGATTCAGGGTGGAACTCAGGCCCTGGGCAGTGAAAGCATGGAATCCTCCTAACTGCTGGACTGACAGGGAATTCCCTAGAAGGGTAGAATGGTTATCTTTTTTCATAAAGAATACAAATGGGCAGGGTATGATTCTTGGAACACAAATTCAGATATGCAGTAACATTTTATTTTTTGTAGTGCTACCTAATGTTTACTCTGAACCTTTTTCCATCAGAGTGGAAAAAATATATTTTACCAGTCTTCCTTGAGATTTCTGTCCCTATCCCACCCTAATTTCTGTCTCTTTTCTGGGGCTAAAGTGCTTAGGAACAGGGCCTATGTGGTTCCTGGTCTTTGATTTACACGGGTTGCTGCAGAAGTTTTTACATTTGTACCGGTGTCCTTTCAGGTATAGCAGTAGCTATTTCCTTGCCATACTTAAGGCACAAGAAACTGTTTGTCAAGCTAATACTGAATTATCCACCTAGAACAAGAGGTTGCTAAGAATTTGGCCTGAATGGTGTTTACTGACATAGGTTACTCATTCATTGAAGACATAGATTATTCACTCCATTTCTGATTCAGGGTCTTTCAAGAGGTTGCAATCAGATGTCAACAAAGGATGCAGTCATCCAAAGGACTGACTGAAGCTAGAGGAATTACTTCCAACGTACGGCTGACAATTTGGTGCTGGCTGTTGGTAGGAGGCCTTAGAAACTCTCCAAGTGGGTTCCTTCTTAGGGCTGTTTGAATATCCTCACAGCTTGAGGCCTGGCTTTTTCCAGAAAGAGCAATCCCAGAAGCAGAGACAACTAGATGGAAGCCCTTTTTACAACTTATCCTCCCAGTTGCATAGCAATCACTTCCTTATAATAATACCCTTATTCCCAGAGCCCTGTCCCAAGTCTTGTGCCTCAGAGGGCCTCATGCTTTGGAGGGCCTTCCTAGAAATTTTCTAAGTCTTCCTCATGTGCCTGGGACCAATCTGGGCCAGTTATGCCATCAAGGTTCAGCCCAGATCGGGTCCTGCTGAGCTCTTGTTCAAATTTCTCCCCTTCATGGGATTCTCCAATTCCAGGATGCCCAAGAAACTCTGGAACTCATGCCTATAGCATTATCCCAAGGCCCTGTGATCAAGTCTCCATCCCAAGAGAGGAGCCTGATCACTCTTGCTGGCCAGGATTGTATTTCTTTTGTGGAATCCATGAGATTGGATCTCCAGGATCATGCTGACATGCCTACTTCGGGGTCAGACAGAAGATGAACTGAGGCCTCTGGGCTGCCAAGAGTCTTCTATAAGCCTTGGGCTCGAACTGTGTGTATGGGTCCCTGTATTGATCCTTTCCTGTCTGTGTTCTGACTGTGGAGCTGTGTGTGGGCCATAGAACCAGAGGACACAGAGTGACAGCAGGCATCTCTTCTGTACATCACCACACACAAGCCACCCCCACCACTGACACCCAGGGCATTCACTCCATCTCCTTCAAAGACTGTGGAATGTATGTCAAGCAGTCCTCTGGGAGTAGGCCCACCTTTCTCCTCCAAGATCACTTCTGAGTGCTTTTAAAACTGTTGGTCCACAGTGTCAAAAGGCTCTTCCCAACTAATGTTGTCTTCTGTTTCTGAACGCTGTGATGATGCAGTGTTCCCACCCACATCAGTCTTAAGTTGTGCCAAATGAGTGTACAAATGACATTACACCTCTTGTTCTATCCTTGATATGTGGAAGGTAGGAATGTGGTTAACATGGAAAGAGATCACAGTCTAAGAATGCTGGGGTTATGGTTTAAAGGGTGTAAGAGAAGACATGCTTAGAAGGGATGTTTATCCATTCAACCACTGACGTTTGGGTTGTTTCCACTTTTTGGCTATTATGAATAATGCTGCTGTGAACAGTCATGTACAAGCTTTTGTGTGAACATATGTTTTGATTTCTCTTGGGCCTGTTCCTAGGAGCGAAATTGCTGAATCTGGAGCCGTAATTGGGGTAGTTTATCTAAAATGGCCTTGAATGCTTGACACTTATCAACAGAGTAAGTCTATTCCCTCTCCCTTGGATCTGAATGAGCTCATGACTACTTCCCGTAATAGACTATAGAAGAAGTATTGCTGTGTGACTGCTAATGCTAGGTCATAAGATACCATGCAGCTTCTGCCTGTTTCTCTTGGAGCACTGTTTCTTGGAATACTCCCTGAAGACTCTCTTAGAACCCAACTACTAGCTTGTGAGTCTAAGCTACATGAAGAGGCCTTGTATAAGTTCTCCCTTCAACAGTCTCAATGGAACCAACTTTTGAGTCATCCTAGCCCAGATGTTACACATGTGAACAATGAAGTCTTCGGATGATCCCAGCCTCCAGATGATTCTAGCAATTCATCTTCCCAGTTGGTACCCTGCTGTGCCCCGTCCATAGATTGACGGGGCAATAGACGGGGCATAGATCCTGTCTTATAGATTCCATAGGCTTAATAAAGTGGTTGTCGGTTTTTGTCATGAGGTGGCATGGACAAGTGTGTTCTTTCTACAAATCAGTAAGAAAAAGACCAAAACCAACATAAAAATGGGCAAAGGGTATCAACAGGCAGTTCATCCAAGAGAAAAACCAAATGGTCAACAGACAAAGGAAAGTATTCAGTCTCACTAGTATTTAGAAAAATTCCAATTGAAACAATGATAGACCATTTTACACAGATTGGCAAAATCAAAAAGTCTGACAACTCCAACATTTGTAAATAAGTGGAAAAACAGAAAATAATATGCTACTGGTGTAATGGAAAACTGTCATAAACATTTTGGGGAACAATTTAACAAGATCTAGCAAAGCTTAAATGAACATATCTCATAACTTCTAGGGATATATTAATATTTTAATGCGTATGTATAAAGATACAAAACTAAGGCTCTTCATTGCAACAAGTTAGAAACATGGTATATTTATACCATACATCCTCAACAGGGGCAATATCACCCTGAAAATGGTGAAAATTGGTTCTTAGGGGGCCAAAACTTAGGTGTGGTTTGTGGTTTGTGAACTCCCCAAAGCTCAGTTCTATCCAATGAAAATCTTATTCCTTAGTACTTTTTTTCTCTTGTTGGAAGAAATTAAATTAAAATTAAATGTTATTCATTTAATAACTGGTAGTTAACAAAATTTTCTCTTTGGGGAAAATAACGAAAGGTTGAGAAACAGATTTAGGCAGTGAAAAACCAGTGCAGCTGCTACAACAAATGTAGTAGATTTATATATGTATCAACATGGACATATCTTGAACACAATATGAATGAAAACAAATTATATAATGTTACACCCAAAATGGTACAACTGACTTAAATATAAAGTAATACTCAGAATAGTAATGTATATATTGTTTAAATATTGGGTTGGCCAAAAAGTTCTTTGGGGTTTTTTCTGTCACATTTTACAGGTTTTAAAAAGTTTTTTTAAAAAAACTTGGACTGTATAAACATTGGACTCTCCTGGTGGCTCAGATGGTAAAAAATCTGCCTGCAGTGCAGGAGACTCTGGTTTGGAATCATGATAATAGGGGTCTCAGAGGATGCTTCGTGAGTGAGATTAGGGAATGAAAGTTTTGATGTATTTATAATGTCCTATCTTTACGAGAAATTCTCTGAAGAAAAAGTTATGAAATCTTAACATTCATTAATTATAACCAATGGGAACATGGGCATTTATTATTATCGTCTGTGCTTTTTTTTTTTTCCTCCCAAATTTTTCAAATTGAAAGAAAGTAAAAAGTTAAATATTAAAAAAAATTCTATTTGTTTTAGGTGTGTGTGAAGTGCATTTAACTGGGTCTGTGTCAGTGAAATCCAATTTAATGAGAGAATATGAATGGATGGAGCAGATAGAGTTTGCTTATAAAACAAATAGTTTTTTTTTTTAACTCTGCCTGCTTCACCCCATTCATATCATTCTCCTGGCCCTGAAGATATAGATGGGTTTACGTGGTCCAGAAACCCTATGCTCTCAGGCCCCTACAGACCTCCCCTCCATCTTGTCTCTAATCCAGGGGAGGGAAATTCTTCTTGGTTTGGTGAAATGAAGGTCCTTATTTTTTATCTGTCCAAGACACTATGCCCACGCCCTTGAGTACTTTGCCAATAAGCGAAATGCTTAGCAGGCATTATTTGTTCACCGACCCTGCTCTACTTGCCATATCTTCCACGCAGACAATAAGCATAAAGTCCACCAACTGCTTGATGGGGGAAAATAGGAGGAAAACAAAGGGAAAAATCTTAAAATGTGATTTAAAGCACGAGGCCATAGCTGCTGTTGAAGTACCTACTCTCTGATAGGCACTGGACTCTAGATCCTTTAAAAACATTGTGAAATTTAGGCTGACAGGATTCCTAAATTAGACTTTGTCTTCTTTACCCGTTGCTTCTTTATTTGTCCATCTCACCGTTTACCCTTTGGTTCCCATTCTACCCACCAATGCCAAGCTCAGTTACATAAAACGCACCTCCCAGAAGGGCCTGGAACTTGACTTTTAGAAAGCATAGACATATTCTTTGGAAGTGACTCAAGGAGACTGTTTCCAAATAGCACAGAGACCCAGGGAAATGGCCATCACCCAGTCTACCTGAAGATCCTCCGAGTGTATATGTCCAACCTAAAGTTAAGGGAACAAAAGACCAGCCATCAGTTTACCTGGGTCTGGGAGGTTTCCCAGAATGTGGGACTTTTAGTACTAAAAGCAAGACAGGCAAATTGGGATGACTGCCAGCCCAACCTGGGACAGAGTGGAAGTTGTAGGACGGAGGGCTAGGCAGGGAACATGGCAGGAGAAGAGAAAACTAAGTGACCTCCTCCCACAACATGAATTTGAAGGAAAATTCTGTTGGGTTTCCAGTTATTTCAAGGAATGTAGATGTAACTAATGACCAAGAAGCAAAAGACCCCAAAAAGATTTCTTAAGTTTCATAACTTCCTCATATTTGTAGTGTTATTTTTTGTCTGTTCTTATTAGTGAGCAGAAGCAAAACACTTGTGATTATAGGTAAGTTTTTTCTGTTTCTGTTCTTGTTTGTTTGTTTTTGGCCATGCACCACGGCTTGAGGGATCTTAGTTCCCTGATCAGGTACTGAACCCCGGGCCCAAAGCAGTGAAAGCGCCAAATCCTAACCACTGGACTGCTAGGGAATTCAGGTAATTTTTTTTTCTTTGCTTTCTATAATAATATTAGTTAATATGTATTGTACACTGTTTCTTACATGTTAGTCAATGGATAAGATGTTTTGTATGTATAAATTAATTTAATCCTTATAATCACCCCGCGAGGCAGGAACAAATAATACATTTAAGATGGGAAATTAAGACTCAGTTTGCCCAAGGTCACAGAGCTTCAATTTGAGCTCTGGGTATCTCATTCTAAAGCCCTTATTCTTAATCATTAAGCTATACTGCCGCTCATAAAATTGGCATATGTTGTTAATGCAATTTTGTAAACTTCTGTGTGTTTGTGTGTTTTAATAAAATCTTTGAAAGAAAAGAGCAGTTGTACTTGACATTAAGAGCTTGGGGAGCTTAAAAAATAGTGCGGAAGGGACTTCCCTGGTGGTCCGGTGGCTAAGACTCTGAGCTCCCAATGCAGGGGGCCCAGGTTTCATCCCTGGTCAGAGAACTAGACAATGCATGCTGCAACTAAATAATAATAAAAAAAATTCCACATGCCACAATTAAGACCTGGTGCAGTCAATAAATAAAATTTTTTTAAAAAAGAAAAATGGTAGGGAGGAGGTGGGAAGACAGCAACAGAGTCTACATTCCAGAAGCTAGGGAGGAGGTGAAAATCAGGGTTAGGAAGAAGAGGAGGATGAGAGGGATAACTTGGAATGACTGGGGGTCCTACTCTCAACTCAACCATAGGGAGGTTGAGTGGTTTCTTAACAATAACAATTAACATGGCTTCCCTGAATCTTACACTTTTCCTTGTCTACTCATAACTCCAATCCCTCCCTCAAACTTGCTGACCTTGTTCTGCCCAGTGGTTATGAGAACAAGCAGCGAACAGGATTGAAACACATCAAAACCTGCACCATCACCTATAAATGTGTATTTAACATTCTGCTTAAGATTCAGGAGGAGTCTTTTTCACTTCCCAGATCTCATTTGCATTTCCATTGACATCTGAAGGACAGAAGCGAAGAAACTTGAGCTTTCTTTTTCAAATCACAGTATTGTAGGATATTATTACTGAAGACCAGAAGAAGAAAACAACTAAAATACAGTTTACAGTATATATTACTATCAACTCTGCCCATTGTAACTTTTCAGAGAGCAATGATTAACAGTAGCTAGAGTATTAGAAGAATGCTTTACTCTTTTCAAAATAATTTTCCATCTGTCATTTTACTTTCTCTGTATAACAACTCCAGTGGAGAAGGTAATGCAGATATTATCAGTCCCACTTTATAGATGAGGAAACTGAAACTCAAATAGTTTAAGTTAGTTTCTGTAAAGAGCTATGAGAGATGCTTCAGTCTTAGAAGTAATTAGCTCTCTCCATTTCTGTGAAGTTTCAGTCTGAGTTTCAGATCAATTACTTTAGTATTTCCCAGCACTCTAAAATCTACACTCAGGACTTCCCTAGTGGGCCAGTGGTTAAGAATCCACCTGCCAATTCAGGGGACACGGGTTTGATCCCTGGTTCAGGAAGATCCCAAATGCCACAGAGCAATGAAGCTCATGCTCTGTAACTACAGAAGTCCACTCACCTAGAGCCTATGCTCCACACTAAGAGAAGCCACTGCAGTGAGAAGCCCCCTCACCGCAACTAGAAAATAGTCCCCACTCACTACGAGAGAAAGCTCACTTGTAGCGACGAAGATCCAGCACAGTCAATAAATAAATAAAGTCTACACTCTTCTATCCCATCACCACTTCCAAGCCTCGGACACTTGGCCAACCTCTTCATCTGCTTCATCTTCACCCCATCTGTCATGGGTGCAGGTAGTGAAACAGCAAAGGGCTTATGTGCCCAGAGCACACAGAAAGCCAACCCTGACAACAGGAGTTTGCAGCAAAGTAAGGATTTAGTCTTGCTTGATAGCTCAGTTGGTGAAGAATCCACCTGTAATGCAGGAGACCACAGTTTGATTCCCGGGTTGGAAAGATCTGCTGGAGAAGGGGTAAGCTAACCCCTCCAGTATTCTTGGGCTTCCCTGGTGGCTCAGCTGGTAAAGAATCTGCCTGCAATGCGGGAGACCTGGGTTCAATCCCTGGGTTGGGAAGATCCCCTGGAGAAGGGAAAGGCTATCCATTACAGTATTCTGACCTGGACAATTCCATATACTGTATAGTCCACGGGGTCACAGAGTCGGACACAACTGAGCAACTTTCTCCTTCACTTTCAAGGATTTATTGCAGGGTGACAAGCAAGGGCATGGGAGACAATCCTCAGATCCACTCCCATTAGGTCTTGAGTTAGGGGATTTTTAAAAGGGAAGAGCCAAGAGGCTGGGATTAATCATCATCCTGTGACAACTTTGTGACATTTCTTCATTGTAGTTTTGGAAGCCAGGATATCTCCAGTTTATGATTCTTTGGCCAGGTGGTTCGTGGCTTGGGGGTCTGTTAGTTCATCTTGCCCTGGAGGAACAACCTGAGTTTGTATGGTGGTAGTGTTACCTACAACAATTTTAGCCATCTGACTCTGATTGATTAGCATTTAGTTAGCACAGGACTGAAGTCAGAGGAGACAAGAAAGGGAATAAGATTCAGACAGAGTGGTTAATCACAAACTCTGCAAGGGAACTAAATTTTAGAGAGACTTGGTTTCAGTAGAAAAGCATTGCATTGTATAACCATTGTTTACTGCACTGGCTCCTTGAATGACTAGTCACAACTGATGACAAAAATCTTTCTTGCCTTAAGGCTTCAACGTACCTTTTTTCTTGCTTTCCTTTAATGGTTTTAAAACAGATACACAAGTTCTTTAAGATTTCTCCCTTCAGGTGTATGTGCATGTACTCAGACTTTTTGCGACCTCATAGACTATAGCCTGCCAGGCTCCTCTGTCCATGGAATTTTCTAGGCAAGAATACTGGAGTGGGTTGCCATTTCCTAACTCCAGGGGATCTTCCTGACCCTGGGACCGAACCCATGTCTCTTCTGTCTCCTGCATTGGCAGAGGGATTCTTTACCACTGCCTCCTATGAGAAGTCCTCTCCCTTCAAGAAGAGCTTAATTCTCCTCCCTTCAAGCATGAGCTGAATGTTAAGTTGCTTCTAATAAATAGAATGCAGATCTTCCTCAACTTACAATGGGACTTTGCCCCAAAAACCCATAAAAAATTAAAAATATTTCAAGTTGAATATGCACTTAATACATCTAAACCACACAACAGCATAGCCTAGCCTACCTTAAATGTGCTCAGAACATTTATTATTATCCTACAGTTGGGCAAAATCATCTAACACAACATTTTATAATAAAATGTTGAATATCTCATGTAATTTATTGAATGTGTACTGAAAGTGAAAAATATAATCCTTGTATGGGTACAGAATGGTTTTAACGGCATCAGTTGTTTACCGTCATGATCCCCATTAGGGAAGAGTATGGTACTGCATCTCAATAGCCTGGGAAAAGGTTACAATTCAAAATTCTAACTACAGTTCCTAAGGAATGTGTATCACTTTCAAACCATCATAAAACCGAAAAATCGTAAGTTTAACCATGGTTATTTGGGGACTGTCTATAAAGTGCAAGTGATGAAGATTAGGTAAAAACACTAGGTCAGAAAAAGCACTGCAGCTTCCTCCCTGCTCTCTCTCTGCTCACAGCTGCCATATCAGGAGGCCACTCAAGCAGCCCTGCGGAAAGGCCCAGGTGGTGGAAGAACTGGGGCCTTTTGCCAACAACTAGTAAGGAAGTGAAGCATCCGACCAACAGCCATGTAAGTGAGGCATCTAAAAAACACATCAAGTTGGGGACTTCCCTGGTGGTCCAGTGGCTAAGACTCTGTGCTCCCAATGCAGGGGGGCCCAGGTTCAATCTCAGGCCAGGGAACTAGATCCCACACACTGTAATTAAGAGTTTGCATGCCAAAAAAAAAAAAAAAGTTTGCATGCCACAGCTAAAACAGATTCAGCATGCCACAACTAAAAGACCTCACATGCTGCAACTTAAAGAATCCACATGCTGCAACTAAGACCCGGCACAGCCAAATAAATAGATATTAAAGAAAAAAAAAAAGAAATCAAGCCTTCAGATGACTGGAGCTGCAGCCGATAGCTTTATTGCAACCTAATGTGAGTCCCTGAGACAATAGAACCCATCTAAGCCTCTCCCTGATTCCTGACTCTCAGAACATGTAAGATAATAATTTGTTTTGTTGTTTCAAGCCTCAACATTTTGGGGTTATTTGTTAGGCAGAAATATATAACTAATATCCTTATGTAATTTCCTTTCTTGATTCCAGCTGATGTGATGTAGCTTGATAGTTTCATAGCTTGAACACATTTGGGTACCAATCATCGCAGTGAAGAGATAAACTGAATGACAAGGAGGTATTCCAAGGAAGAACTAGGCACAGGACCTGTGTCCCTAGTTTTAAAACTGTAGGGACTTCCCTGGTGCTCCAGTGGTTAAGACTCACTGATTCCAATGCAAGGAGTGTGGTTCAATCCCTAGTCAAAGAACTAAGATCTCACATGCTGTGAGGCCAAAAATTAAAAATAAATAAAGTGCACAACTTGAAAAAAAAAAATCACTCTCACTTGTGACAGAAGAGAACAAGAGTGGCATCCAAGAAACTCCTATTGGAACAGAACAAATGAGGAAGAATGAGGGCTTGGACTAGAATGGGCAGCTTGTTGAAGATGGAGGAAACCAAGTAGGTATTCTACTGTATAGGGAAGTTTCGTGTTTTGTATATAGGGAAGACTGTGAAAAATCCAAAGGCCTTTTCCTAACCCTTCCCTCTGAAATCACCTCTTCCCTTGGCTTTGCAGACATAGTGTTATGTGGCTCCCTTTCACCCTCTTAGGGTGTTCCACCTCTGCCTTTCCTCCTGATTCCTCCCTATCTATCAACAACGACACATTTTCTCTTTCACTCAGGGTTAAAACTTGGAGCTCTTCTCAACTCTTCTCTCTTTTCTTTCTTCAGCATGTATTTGTCAAATCCCTAACAAGCACCAGGTTCTATGTTAAACAATAGAGATGCAAACAGGCATGGCCTTAGCCTTTATGGCGTTTTCACTCTACAGGGGAAGATAGACATCAGACATTCACAAAGTGAGAAAAGTGAGGGAATTCCCTGTGGTCCAGTGGTTAGGACTCTGAGCTTTCACTGCTGGGCCCAGGGGGCCTGGGTGTGATGCTTGATTGGAGAAATAAGATCTTGGAAAACACACACACACACAAACAAGGAGAATAGCGGCTTTTTCCCAGTTCAAAGGCCTCTGCTTTATTTTAAATTTAAATAAATTTAGGTATAATTGACATATAATAAACTGCACATATTTAAAGTGTATAATTTCATGAGTTTTTGACATGAAACCATCACCCTAATCAAGGTAAAGAGTGATCCATTATCCCTTCAGACTTCCTCATGTCCCTTTGTTTCATTCAAAGATTTCTCTTGCCTTCACCCTCCTCATCCCCAGCCAACCACCCACCTGCTTTCTATCACTATTAGATTGGTTTGAATTTTCTAGAATTTTATGTAAATGGAATCATACAATATATACTCTTTTTTTCTTTTGCCTCTTTTTACTCAGCATAAATTTGAGATTCATTCATTGCTGTGAATGAATCACAATTCATTTCTGTTTATTGTTTATTTCTATTTATTGTTCAAACAGAATCATAGTTCATTTCTGTTTATTCCTGAGAAGTATCCCATTGTATTTGTTACTGTTCAGTCACTAAGTCATGTCCAACTTTTTGTGACCCCATGAACTGTAGCAGGCCAGGCTCCTCTCTCCTTCACTATTTCCTAAAGTTTGCTCAAGCTCATGTCCATTGAGTCGGTGATACTATCCAATCATTTCATCCCGTCTCCCCCTTTTCCTCCTGCTCTCAATCTTTCCCAGCATCAAGGTCTTTTTCAGTGAGTCAGCTCTTCACATCAGGTGGCCAAAGTATTGGAACTTCAGCTTCAGCATCAGTCGTTTCAATGAATATTCAGGGTTGATTTCCTTTAGCATTGACTGGTTTGATTTGTATGGATTACCATAAATCGTTTATTCATTTACCTGATGATGAATTTGGGGTTGTTTCCAGGGGATTTTTTTTTTTTTCCATTATAAATAAAGTGCCAAGGATATCTGTGTACAAATCTTTCTGTGCTCATTGGTTTCTTCTTCCCTGGGGTAAATTGCCGAATCATATGGTAAGTATTGGGTTGGCCAAAAAGTTCGTTTGGGTTTTCCATACCATCTTACACAGTATGTTTAACTTAAAAAAAAATTTCTGAATTATTTCCAGAGGGTTGTGCCATTCATTTTACACTCCCACCAGCAGGATATGAGAGATCCAAGTTCTCCACAGCTTTTCCAACACTCAGATCAGACTTTTAAATTTTAGGTGTGTATATAGTGGTTTTTCACTGTGGTTTTAATTTGTATTTCTCTAATGACTCATGCATCGGAGAAGGAAATGGCAACCCACTCCAGTGTTCTTGCCTGGAGAATCCCAGGGTTGGAGGAACCTGGTGGGCTGCCGTCTATGGGGTCGCACAGAGGCGGACACGACTGAAGCGACTTAGCAGCAGCAGCAGCAATGACTAATGATTTGAATGTCTTTTTATGTGTTTATTTGTCATGCATATATCTTCTTTGCTGAACAATCTTCTAAATCTTTTGCTCAGTTTCTTTTATTGGGCTGTTTGTTTTCTTATTATTGATTTTTGAGGGTTATTTCTGTGTTCTGGATACAAGTCCTTTGTCAGATATGTGATTTGTAATTGTTTCTCCTAGTTTGTGGCTTATTTTCAGTTCTCTTAACAATGTCTTTCAAAGAGCATTTTTTTTTTTTTTAATTTCGAAGAAGTCCAGTATATCCATTTGTCCTGTTAAGGATTGTGCTGAGGATAACTAAGAACTCTGGCCTCATCCACGTCACATAAAAGGGCAAACTAGCCTAAAGGAGAAGACTGAGAGACAGGACCAGAGACGATCACCAGCAGGGCCCCCTGGGTGTGTTGGGGGAGTGGGAGTGGGGAGGCAGGGGGAGGGGAGAGGAAGAGACCCAGTAACAGGAGATTAAAACTTTGGGTGGATTTTCACACAAGCAGAGTAGTGGATATGTTTATTAGCATTCAGCATATATTCCCACGTTCCTAACACATATTTTCCTTCCAGTGTGCTTTCCTATACTGCAGAGGCTGAAAAAAATAAGGATTATATTTCTCAGCATACCTTGTAGTTAGTCAGATGTACTTGGGTGAGATTTAAAAGTCAGAAGGTCATCACTCTGCTACTTTGGCTATTTCTCCTGGCAAGCAAGGCCTTGGAGATGTGATCTATTTCTACTGCAATAGCCCAGTGATGTCTCAAGCTTTGCAAACATTGAGAGGTGGTTGCATCAGAGTGCAGCGGCGGCAATGTCCTGATCATAGCTTCCAGATCCCTGGATCACAGTTGCATTCACTTATTCTCAAGCCCCATCATCAGCGGAGACATCCAGGTGCTCCACACTCTGACTATGGCAGAGGTAGCAGCTCGTCTGATACAGCACTTTTATCATGTTCTGCAGCTTGTTGCTGGAGTTTCAGCCCAGAGTGGGTGCTTCTAGACATTCCAGGTGATTTTGTAAGCAGATATGTCTTCATATCCTTCTGCTACTTGGAGGGGTTTTTGTTTCCTGCACTGAACCTTCAGTGATACAAGCAGTCAGACGGTATCTGAGAGGAATGATAAAGAGTAAAAGGGATCTGTGGTGTGGGAGGAATGTCACAACCTATGAAATCATTCGTTTATTCAACATGTAACAGACACAACGTGGGTGCTATTGCTAGATCCTAGGAATATCAGCTTGCCCTGAAGGAACTTACACAATCTGATGATTCAAGATATGAGGACAGAAATATATTGGGGCACTATGTGCTCACAGACATGTTCTCATCAATTTTGGAGAGGTCATGAAGGAGGTGACCTATAAGCCTGGTTTTAAGGCATGAGTAAGAATGAGCCAGTTAAGAGAAAAGAGAGAATCCTTCTATCGGTACTAGTGTAAATTATGAAAAAAAAGTTTTAAGTTTCTATACTCACACCCCCGCAACATAATTTCCCACAAGAGAGAAGAGAGCAGATGTGTGTTTCTAAAGACCTTAGAGGAGGGGGCTAGAGATAATGTAGAGTTTCCTAGGTAGGATGGAGTAGCAGTTGACTTAAGAGAGAGTCTGGGCTTCCTTAGAGACTAAGGGTAAGGGAGCCAAGCTGGCCTCAACTTTTAAGTCCTCTTTACTCCCTCACTTCTCACAAGAAAATCAGAATGGCATGGAATTTCCAAGTCGAAGGCCAGGTTCAGTGCCAGGGTCTGTACTTGCTAGCTATAAGGCCTCGGATGTATTATTTAACTTCTTTTAATCTGTTTACTCATCTGTGCAATGGGGATAATAATATCCCTTTCCCACAGTGTTGTGAAGGTCAAACCAGATAATAGATGTGGGAAAAAATGCTGTAAATTACAAACACTATAAAAATATTAGTCACTGTTATCAAATAGGTAACTATGTCTTGTTGATTCTAGCTCAGATATATCTCTGTTACAAACTCAATTTTGTCCTCCCCAAATTCATATGTTGATAATGTGACTGTAGTTGGTAACTGGGCCTTTAAGAAGGCAATTTTTTTTTCCATTTATTTTTATTAGTTGGAGGCTAATTATTTACAATATTGTAGTGGTTTTTGTCATACATTAACATGAATCAGCCATGGAGTTACATGTATTCCCCATCCCGATCCCCCCTCCCACCTCTCTCTCCACCCGATTCCTCTGGGTCTTCCCAGTGCACCAGGCCTGAGCACTTGTCTCATGCATCCAGCCTGGTTGGTGATCTGTTTCACCCTAAATAATATACATGTTTTGATGCTGTTCTCTCAAAACATCCCACCCTCGCCTTCTCCCACAGAGTCCAAAATTCTGTTCTGTACATCTGTGTCTCTTTTTCTGTTTTGCATATAGGGTTATCGTTACCATCTTTCTAAATTCCATATATATGTGTTAGTACACTGTAATGGTCTTTATCTTTCTGGCTTACTTCACTCTGTATAATGGGCTCCAGTTTCATCCACCTCATTAGAACTGATTCAAATGAATTCTTTTTAATGGCTGAGTAATATTCCATGGTGAACCACAGCTTCTTTATCCATTCATCTGCTGATGGGCATCTAGGTTGCTTCCATGTCCTGGCTTATTATAAACAGTGCTGTGATGAACATTGGGGTATACCTGTCTCTTTCAGATCTGGTTTCCTCAGTGTGTATGCCCAGAAGTGGGATTGCTGGGTCATATGGCAGTTCTATTTCCAGTTTTTTAAGGAATCTCCACACGGTTCTCCATAGCGGCTGTATTAGTTTGCATTCCCACCAACAGTGTAAGAGGGTTCCCTTTTCTCCACACCCTCTCCAGCATTTATTGCTTGTAGACTTTTGGGTAGCAGCCATCCTGACTGGCATGTAATGGTACCTCATTGTGGTTTTGATTTGCATTTCTCTGATAATGAGTGATGTTGAGCATCTTTTCATGTGTTTCTTAGCCATTTATATGTCTTCTTTGGAGAAATGTCTGTTTAGTTCTTCGGCCCATTTTTTGATTGGGTCATTTATTTTTCTGGAATTGAGCTGCAGGAGTTGCTTGTATATTTTTGAGATTAATCCTTTGTCTGTTGCTTTGTTTGCTATTATTTTCTCCCAATCTGAGGGCTGTCTTTTCACCTTGCTTATAGTTTCCTTTGTTGTGCAAAAGCTTTTAAGTTTAATTAGGTCCCATTTGTTTATTTTTGCTTTTATTTCCAATATTCTGGGAGGTGGGTCATAGAGGATCCTGCTGTGATTTATGTCGGAGAGTGTTTTGCCTATGTTCTCCTAAAAAGGCAATTTAAATAAATAAATAAATAAATAAAAGAAGGCAATTAAGGTTAAAGGGAGTCATGGGGGGGGGGGTGTTAACCTGATAGGATGTTGTCCTTATTAAGGAGAGGAAGAGGGACTTCCCAGTGTTCAGGACTTTGCTTTCCAATGCAGGGGGTGCAGGTTTGATCTATGGTCAGGGAACTAACATCCCAAATGCCTTGAGGCCAAACAACCAAAACATTAAACAGAAGCAATATTGTAAGAAAATGCAATAAAGTTTTTTTTTTTTTTTTTAAAAAGAGGAAGATCCACTAAAGCCCTGTCTCCATGTGAGTACAGAGGGACGGTCCCGTAAGGGCATGGTGAGAAGACAGACATCTACAAGCCAAGAAGAAAAGTCTCTCCAGAAACCTACCCTGATGGCACTTTGATCTGGGATTTCTAAGCTCCAAGACTGTAAGAAAATAAATATCTGCTGTTTAAGACATCTAGGCTCCAGGATTTTATTACAACAGCCTGAACAGACTAATGTAATCTTTCCCACCAATTCTACTTCTCTTCACCCCACCCCTGCCCCTGGTCCTGATTTTGCTCAGGCCCTTATCTCCTCCATATCATCTCTGCAGACCTCTCTGTATTCTCAAATGCTGCTAAAAGAATCCTTCCAAAGAGTATACTCAAAAACTGACTAGGGAAAGGCGACACCAGTCCATATGTCCTACCAACCTCTCAGAATCGTTCTCGCTGGAATCAATCTTGGCAGAGTAACGCGCTAGCCACTAGGAAGGACCCTGAATCAGAATGATTGGCCAGAGACTATCTGGAAACTAGCCTTATTATCATAAATCTGAGACTGCGAGCCATGTGGCAAAGTGGTTCTCCCTTGCATACCCTGCTGTTCTCTGCGCAGGCACCTCTTCCCATCAAAGACTCTGCTTTGTCAGAAAAACAAAAACAAAATACGAAAAACCTGACTAGGACACAGGACTATCTTCTACAGCAGAAAAGACTCAGCTGAGCATGAGACTCCTCTAAACTTGATTCACCTGACTTTTTAGGTTTGTCTCCTGTCCTCCCACCACATACCTTATGCTCCAGCCTCATTGAAATTCTTATTATTGCTCGTCCTGTGCTCTTCTACAGCTCTCCATTTTCACCTGTACAGTTCCTCCTCCTTAAACTGCCTTTTCCCCTTCCCGATCACCCCTCCTTCCATCACCTTCTCATTCACACTGTCTCACTTTTTCCATTGGCACATCTATTTATCCCTCAGCCTTGGATCAAGTGACATCTACTCCCTGAAGCCTTAGACAGCATTTTGCACACCCTTCTCGTACAAAACTTATCTCATTGTTTCTTTAAATATTATTTTCAGAGTCTTCCCTACTAGATTCTGAGAACCGGAAAGAAAGATACCTCTTCATCACTGAATCTTCTTTTGTACTTGAAACAAAGCAGGTACTGGATATACGTGTCTTACATAAACAAACCAAAAAGACCCACAGTCCAGACAAGACATACACACAAAAATTAAGCAACAATGGCAGTTGAGGAACCACGAGTTATGTATTGGGTATCCTCCATGGCACCTTGCCCAGTGTCTCGTACATAGTAGACTCAGTAACATCACTGAATTAAGTTTCAAATGAAAAGTAAGAGAAAATAAGAATCACAAATCTGGGAGAACTCCAGGCTGGGATTTCAAAGCTGGTACCCACTAATGGCTTCCCTGGTAGCTCAGCTGGTAAAGAATCGGCCAGCAATGCAGGAGACTCCGGTTCAATTCCTGGTTGGGAAGATCCCCTGGAGAAGGGAATGGCCGCCCACTCCAGCACACTGGCCTGAAGAATTCCATGGACAGAGGAGCCTGGCAGGCTACACACAGTCTGTGGGGTCAGAAAGAGTCAGATATGACTGAGTGGCTTTCACCTTCACCTACTAGTATAACCAATGGTCCTAGCTGGTGCCTTCAAACTTAGTCCATACTCCTGCTCCTCTATACCTTACCTCTTCTGCTCCAGACTATGAGCTCTTTTAAACTGGGGAGGCATGAGAGTCTCTTACTCACCTTTGTTATCTTGCATTCTTTATCTGTTGGTATTTAGCCAGATGCTTTGCACGTGATAAGCATCCAGTAATGTCTTTTACATTGCTAAAAACCAAAGATTATGCTGAACCTGGGGGGATCAGAATAGGCCGCAGATAAGAAAAATAGAAATCCAGATCAGGGACACACCAGGAGCGAATTTGTTTCTTGTTGCTGTTCTGACAAATCACCACAAACTTAGTGGCTTAAAACAATAGAGATTCATTATCTTACAGTTCTAGAGATTAGATGTCTGAAAACAGGTCCTACAGGGCTAAAATTGAAGTGTTAAGACTGTGTTCCTTCTACAAGCTCTAGGGGAAAATCTCTTTCCTGACCTTTTCCAGTTTCTAGAGATTGCTGCATTCTTTGGCTGATGACCCTGCATCCTCTTGACCTCTGCTTCAGTTGTCACATCTGCTTCTCTCATCCTGACTCTCCTGCCTCCCCCTTTGAGGACCCTTGTGGCTACATTGAGCCCACCCAGATAATCCAGGATAATCTTCCCCTCTCAAACTCCTTAACTTAATCTCATCTGCAAAGTCCCTTTTGCTACATAAAATAACATATTCACAGGTTCTGGGGGTTAGGATGTGGGTACTTTGGGGAGCCATTATTCTGTCTACCACAAGGAATAAAGCTGAAGACATAAAAATGCACAACTAATGTTAGGAGATGGACTTTTCCTGCTGAAGCAAAGGACCCACGAATATTACAGCCAAGTAAGATAGGAAAACTAGATTGAAGAGGCCTTGGGGTTTGGAGATGATAGAGATCATTGAATACTAGAGTAAGCTTTGGCTTTATCCCGTATAAAGTAAGAAAACTTTGAAGGTGGGTGAGCAGAGAGAGTCAATGATGAAAGAAGTAATCTAGCAGACTCCAGAACACCCTAGAGTATGTAAATTTGGTAGTCAAGTAAAGAAAAAACAAAAGGTTTGAGATCAGGACTTCCCTGGTGGTCCAGTACATAGGAATCCACCTGCCAATACAGGGGACACAGGTTCAATCCCTGGTCCAGGAAGATTCCACATGCTTTGGGGCAACTAAGCCCACGTGCCACAACTACTGAGCCTGAGATCTAGAGCCTGGAGCCTCAACTATAAATCATTTTTTTAAAAAAAGATTGGGACCAAGAAACCGCACAAGAGTGAATACCCTACTGTGTACTGTCTAGTCAGTCTCTCCTTTCTGGTAGACGTTCCATGATAAATGACTGCTGAATTATTTCCTCCCTTGAATTCTAGTTTCTTTTTGTCTAGTGGAAGTTTTCAGTTGTGTTAAAACTCGCCTGTCCTAGAAGAGTCTGCTATGGCAATTGGGAAAGTGTGTTTGGAGTATGGGGGGTGGGTGGGGAGGAGGAGAGGGGATAAGATGTGAGTTAATTGATTTGTCCAACTGACTGGAGGAGGTTGAGGTTTTCCAGAGCTTCAGAGGTTTGCAAAGACAGGGACTTCACTGTTTGGTTGTAAACAACAGAAACTTAACTCAGACTGACCTACAACAAAGCAGAATTTACCAGCTTTAAATAGCATCAATATGCCGATGATTTTTAAATTGATATTGCCAGCCTGGATCTCCAGTCTCACACATACCAAAATGCCTAGCAGCTACCTCAGTTTGGATGTCCAACCAGCAAATCAAGCTCAACATGGCTAAAAACATTGTTCCTGATCTTCTCTTTCTGGCTGTCCCTCACCAAATCTATTCCTCCCACAATCTTTCTTCATTTCAGTCAATGATAACTCCATCTTCCCAGTTGCTCAGGTCAAATGCTTTGGAATTAATTTTCAATCACCCTCAACATCCAAACCGTCAAACAATTCTATTGGCTCTTTTTTCAAATCCATTAAAAATCTGATTATTTCTCTCTACTTGTGCAACTACCACACTGCTCCAAACCACCATCATCTCTCACCTGTGTTATTGTAACAGCCTTCTCACTGGTCTTCCTGTCCATGCCTCTATTCATTTCATTTTCCATGCAGGAGCCAGAAGATCCTTTAAACCATAAGTTAGATCATGTCACTCTTCTGCTCCAATTCTTCCAATGGCTACTATCTTACTTAGAGAAAAACCAAAGTCCTTGCAACAATCTACACTATCCTGCACCAAATGGCTTCTGGTTACCTTTTTTATTTCATCTTTAAAAAAAAATAATTTAATTAATTAATTTATTTTTGGCTGTGCTGGGTCTTCATTCCTTCGTGGGCTTTTCTCTAGTTGTGGTGAGCAGAGGCGACTCTTGTTTCAGAGCACAGGCTCTACCGTGTTCAAGCTTCAGTAGTTGCAGTTCTCTGGATCTAGAGCACCAGCTTAGTAGTTTGGTGCACAGGTTTGGTTGCTCCATGGAATGTGGGATCTTCCTGGACCAGGGATTGAACCTGAGTCTCCTGAATTTGCAGGTGGATTCTTTACCACTGAGCCACCAGGGAAGCCCTGATCGCATCTTTTACTACTCTTTCCCTTGCTCATCGCATTCCAGTCACATTGACCTCCTTCCTATTCCTCTAACACATCAAGCATAGTATGTACTTGACATTTCCTCTGGATCATTCTTCCCCCAGGTAGTCCCATGACTCAATTCTTCACTTCCCTCAGCTTTTTATCCAAGACCTCACCTTGGAATAGTGAGGTCTGCTCTGATCATCCTATTTAAAATTGTAACCCCCTTCACCTCTATTCCATTTCCTTTTTTTTTTTTTTTTTAATTTTGGCTGTGCCAAGAGACATGAAATCTTAGTTGTTCCCTGACCAGGGATCAAACCCTCACCCCCTGCACTGGCAGAGTGGAGTCTTAACCACTGGACCACCAGAGTAGTCCCTCGATTTTATTTTTGTTAACACTGATCACTAACACCTGTACATTTTATTTAGTCTATTGTCCACCTTTTTTCCTACCCAGAAGAGCAAGGAGAGCAAGATGTATGCTTCTTTTTTCGGGGGGGGGGGGGGAGGATGGGCATACCACTTAGCTTGCAGGATCTCATTCTCTGACCAGGGATCGAACCCTGACCCCTGGCAGTGGACCATCAGAGAATTCCCTGTATGCCTTTTTCGGTTTACAGATATGTCTTCAATGCCCCAAACAGTATCTGACATATAAAGAACTTTTCAGTAAATGCTTGTTGAATAAATGAATGAAAAGTCAAGGTGATAACTTCAGGCATGGCTGGAGTCAGGTTCTCAGCATGTTATTAGAACTCCTTCTTAGTTTTGCTTTCCTCTGCACTGACTTCATTCTCAAACAGTCTTGAGATCTTATGGTGATGGCATGATAGCCACCAGCAGCTCCAGATTTACATTCTTACAATCCAGCAGCCTTCCCACTCTGGGAAGAGAGTGCCTCTTTCCTGATGATTCCAGTGAAAGCCTTAGAACTGAGTTTTATATTCTGGGTCAACTGTCAATCCCTAAAACAGTCCTAAAGGTAGAGCAAGAAGATGCAATGACTGGCCAAGCCTGGGTCATGGGGACCTCCTGGGACAGGCGTGAAATTCTGCTGTACATAGACTCAGAACAGGAGAACGTAAAGTTCCCTAAAAGGAAACGGGGTGCTATCACATGAAGAGGGATATAGGCTCCGCTGGCAGAAACAACAGACGTCCATCACATAAATGATGACCCACCCAGCAGACCTCGTCCAGAACAGCATTGTTGTCCTGCCTTTCCATTTTTACATCCAATCAGATCAACCTCTGAACGTTGGTAAGGTCCTCTCCTCTTAACTGCCTTTTCACCTGTCTCTGTCAGTTAAGTTATTTCCCTATCCGTAAATGCCTGGTTCAAATATGATCTCCCTCATCTTGACTCTTTAACAGATGTGGTCTCTCTCCCACTTCTGAGCATCCTACCTGTTTCTACTTCTCTTGTAGTTATCTTTTCACACTGTGCCCTATATCTTACTTATTTGCGTACATTATGAGCTGTTGTGGAAAAGGGCTGCTTCCCGCGCCCAAGCCGACACCTCACGCCCTCAGCAACTGCGGTGATTAGATACGCTCCAGGGCCGCCAGGGCGCGCCAAGTGCCAGGCGCGAGGCCTCCGGGAGGGAGGCGGGGAAGCGGGAGGAGGCGCTGTGATTGGCAGCTGCTTCAGTCAATCGGGCGCAGGCGGGGGCGGGGAGGGGCGGGCCGCCAGGGAGGCCCGTGGGCGAGAGGCGGGGCCTGCATGAATGGGGCGCGCGGCGCGCGGCTGCAGTCGGCGCTCGGGGGGGAAGCTAGAGTCCCGGCCCGGAGTGGGTGGGAGGAAGCGAAGTGCTGGGGGGAGGGAAAGAGCGCGGGGGGCGGGGAGGGGCAGCGCCGGGGCGGCGCGCTGAGGGCGGCGAGGCGGCGGGTGTGAGCGAGAGCCGTGGCCGCGGTGCCTGTCGCTGCGGTGCCGCTGTCCGCTGCGCCGCCTCCTGTCGGACCCCGAGGAGCCCCCGACCCGGCGGCGGAGTAGGGACTGGGGTAGCCGGCATTGAGGGAGGAGCCGGGTCCGAGCTGCCGAACCCAGGACCCCCGGGCGTGGAGGTGGGGGGGCTGAGGCCCCCGAGGGGGCCCCGCCGCGATGGGCAACCTGGAGAGCGCCGAGGGGGGCCCGGGCGAGCCCCCCTCTGTCTCGCTTCTGCCGCCGCCCGGCAAGATGCCGATGCCGGAGCCCTGTGAGCTGGAAGAGAGGTTCGCCTTGGTGCTGGTGAGAGCCGATCCTGTCCCTTCCCCCTACTACCGCCCCCACTCCCCGCCCCGATCTCAGCGCCCCGGGTGGGACTTTGCCTGGGTTCCTCGGTCCGGCCCACCCCTTCAGTCAGGGCCCCCGACGGCCCCCGACCCCCAGTGCCTTCCCAGGCGCTGAGCAGCCCCGTCGGGGACCTCCCTACCGAAGCGTCTACCTCTGGACACTTAGGAGGAGGGGTCCCTAACCCGGGACCGCCCCAGTATCAAGAGTTCTTCCTCTTCCCTCCCCCTTCTGCCGCCCTTCGCACTTCTCCCCACTTCCCTGACAGTCTCCCCAGATCCCTGGGATTCTCATTTCTAAATCTTTGGCGGGAGAGGGGGAATTCAGAAGCTCCGGGCCGGCCCATTCCTCAGCCTCAGTCCGGGTTCTCTGACTGGGGAGATCGCCTCTCGTGTTAACATGGAGGCTTTCCAGGGAGTGGGTCCTACTCCCAGCCCAGACCAGATGTTTAGGGGAGAGGAGGGGGAATGGAGGGGGGCTGGCAGCTCGTGAAGGGGGTGGAATAAAGAGTGATGCCATTCTACTTATTTTCAGAACGGCCTGCAGGCATCCTGCAAAGTTACAGTGGGTTTGCCTAAAAGGGCTGAACATGTGGATAAACCATTTCACTAGTGTATTTTTCCAATTGAAACAATACACAAACCATCCTGCCTCCCCCACCACCCCCCTTTTTATGTTAAGCCTAGTGGCTGGTTTTTGTTTTGTGCCTGTGCTTCTTTTTAGTCTTTCTGTACCGTTCCTAAGTGGTCTGTATGAGTGAGGTTTTAGGGCTGACTTTGGGACCCTCCTTTGATGTGGGGATTGGACATTGATGTCAGTGGCTGTCTGGACCCAGAGGATCTGATCGATATCACTAAGATGGAGACAGAGAATATGTTGGAGCTATAAATGAAATTTTGGAGAAAGTGAATTAGGTGATGGAACATTTGCTAACAGAGGTAAATCTTAGAGAAACTTGGGGAAATAGTTCCCAGTTGCTCCAAGAACTCTCTTAGAAGCAGTGCCAATGCTGCCTTTTTTGTTACTATGGCCAGAAGGGCTGACTTTGCCTTTGCTTGTGAGGAGGGATAAGTTGTGGACTTAGCAGCCTTATTGGATTTCATCTGCTTTGGAATAGGAAGATTAGATCTGTTGGCATCAGTGAAGCTGTCTAGAGATCCTGGCCTCTCCAATGGTGCAGAGCCTGACATCAGCCCATTGGCACTGTAGCGGGATCAGAGAGGGTCCACGGGGTTCCAAAGGGAAGCTGGCACCTCTCTTGCCCATCAGCTTTGGAAGGGCCTAAGGGATCTGAGCCACACATCCTGTGGCCCTCTGCATTTCCCCTAGCCTCCTCAGGGGGATGGGGTGAGTCAGTGATTACTAATGTGCTGTGGCCATCTCAGAGGCTGAGGAAGAGAGCCTGGGACTTGGTGCCCTTGAGAACAAGAGCTCAACTGTTGGGGAAAAGAGTAGGAGGGAATCTGCACTCCAGTAAGGGTGTGAAAACCCCCCATGGAGTGGCATGAGGTAGCTACAGAACTGGAGAGAAAGGGCTGTTCAAAGGTGGACTGGATAGGGGGCTGCCTTAGGAAGGGGCTACCAGGCTGGTTGTTGTGAGAGCTCAAAACCAGAGTTGGTCATGTCCTCTTTGGAGCTTGGTTGACACGTTTGTTTAGTTGGCAGGTTAATGGCTTAATATTCACAAAATGTACACGGTATCCTGATTACTAGCCAGCAAGCCCAGGTCAAGCCAGAGACCTGACCACCCACTTGCAAGCCTTCCTTTCTGTATAAAGTTTTTTATTTGTTTCCTTGTTGCTTTTGTTTTGATCTTTCTGCTGCTGATGGGGAGTTGGGACAGGGTAGGCCCGGGGCTAGTTGTCTTAGGAAAGGAGGGGATTTTACCTCATTTTTCCAACACAGGGAAATCATGCTTTCTTGGAGATTTCAGTTCTTCTCTGGGACTCTTAAAGATCCTTCTTTCCTCTGTTCCTAAAACATGCCCTTTCCACTATCCTTTGGGAACTCCATTGGCTATTGGCTGTTTGACCCTGGAACAGGCTCAGGTGTATTTCCTAACAGCCAGGATAAGCTTAGTAGAGTAGAAAAGGCAGGGGCTCTGACTTAGCAATCATCTTAACCTCTTTCAGCCTAGATTTTTTCATCTGTACAATGGGGCAAATGATTCCTATCCTGGTGGGATTTTGAGAATTACGTGAGGTATGTATATAAAGTGCTTAGCACCAGGTACTCAATATAGATTTGTTTCTTTTTTTGATTGTGTGACAGGTTGCTGCTTTTTCACCATTTTCTTTCCCAGATTGTCAGCCTCACTGTGGTTTATAAAAAAGTTATTTGTTGGTTTTGCTGAGGTGATGCGCTGGTGTCCTGGTTAAGCATATGCATTTTCAAGTCAAAATGGGCTCATATCTGGCTCCTCACAGTCTCCAGTTAGCAAAGTATTTGACCTCCAGCAGGTTACTTAATCTCTGTAAGTCCCGAGTTCCTCTTATAAATGAAGATAATAATAGTATTTCCCACATGAGGTTATTGTGTGAATTTAACAAAACTAGAAGTTAAGTCCTTAGTTAGCATACTCTGGCATCTACTATATGCTCAGTAAATAGTAGTTTTTAAATGTGTAACTGTTGTATATTTTTGAGATTAATCCTTTGTCTGTTGCTTCGTTTACTATTATTTTCTCCCAATCTGAGGGCTGTCTTTTCACCTTGCTTATAGTTTCCTTTGTTGTGCAAAAGCTTTTAAGTTTCATTAGGTCCCATTTGTTTATTTTTGCTTTTATTTCCAATATTCTGGGAGGATGCATGAGACAAGTGCTCGGGCCTGGTGCACTGGGAAGACCCAGAGGGATCGGGTAGAGAGGGAGGTGGGAGGGGGGATCGGGATGGGGAATACAAGTAAATCCATGGCTGATTCATGTCAATGTATGACAAAAACCACTACAATGTTGTAAAGTAATTAGCCTCCAACTAATAAAAATAAATGAAAAAAAAAAAGTGTAACTCTCAGCTGTGACTCAGATCTGAGAGCACTCGTATTCCCAGAAAAGTATTTTCAGTTCAGAAATCTGATGAAACCAGTTACCCCATTATGTATAGCCAGTCCCAGGATATGCTGCTGATGTCACATGGAGGGCTTCCCCAGTCCCAATATATCTATGGAAACCACCCCCCTGAAAAACACCCTGGCTGGGGAAGTTGTATCACTGCTGAGTCAAGACCACAGGCTCCCCGCTTTTTGGTGCAGACACATGATCCGACCCACAGTCTGTCAGCTGAGGTTGGAGAACTGAGGTCTGAAGCCATGAGGTGGTTTGTGCAGGACATTGTCCCCAAGAGTGCCGCCCCAGTCCAGTGCCCTCACCTGGGGCCTTTCGTCCTGGTGTTCTGAGATGCTGCCCTTCTCTGCTCTGGGGGCAGCTGACATCCCGGATGGATCCCCTCTGGCTGGGTCAGCTTCCACCATTTATTCTGTGTACAGTACAAACAATGTTATTTTCTAGATGTGCCTCTAATATTAAAAAGGTTGTGGAAAAAAAAAAAAAAGGGTTGTGAAGCTGCTATGTTACACTGTTTCCTTGGGATCCTCCCTTACCGCCTGTGTTGACAGCAGCCGCTATTCTGTTGAGGACTGAGAGTTTAGGATGGGCAGTTATTGGAGCTCCTCTTTATTAACGCCAGGGTGAGAGCCGATCTCTGGTCTGGTAAAGCCCCCTCCTGTATTTTGGTTCTGGCTGGATTGGATTACTACCCAATCTTAGTTGCTCAGAAGCTAGTATGCTGGCCAGTGCTGGTGTAGAGAGGGGAGACAGCGGGCTTTAATGGTCTTAACAGGATAGCTTTTCTTGTTTGCACCCTGATTTTTCTATTTGCTGGCTTATTACAGATTTGAGATGAAGTCTGAAGGTTCTGATGGCAGAAAAAGCCCTGGATATCCCACAAGAGGAGGCTCTCAGGGCATGAGGGTGGGGCTGTGTGACAGCCTGTCCCTGCCATGGCCCCTCCTTTCACATTTCCCTGGTGATGACTGCTGACCTGGGGTTTTTGCTATAAGTGTAGCATTGATGTGGGAGCTAAACTGGCCTGGGTGCTGTTGTTGTCAAGAGACTTTGAGAGACCTCCTTTGACATTGAAAGGGGCTGGGAAAAACTTGGACTAAATATCAAGTTCCAAATCGCCATGGTGGAAATGTTTTTCCCAGCCTTGGGGATTGTGGTGAATTAGTTCAGGCTGGGATAGGACTTGGGGGAGGGAAAAGGCTCTTGACAGCAGCTCTGGCCAGAGGAACCCCCTTGTTAAAGAGACCCCACTGAGAAGACCCTAGGCCACAGAGAGAAGCCTAATTCCTAGACTTTTCCATGTGACCCTGCATTAGACTGGGGAGGTGTAGGGCTGGATGGGAGAGGGATGGAACTGATGCAGTGGACTCCTTGTGATTTGGGGATGTTTTCATTGCTCGTAGGGAGATTCAACCTCTTTTTTCTTTTTTCTCTTAAAGTAATACTCATTCTCTAAAAAAAAAAGTTTGGGCAATTTATAATTTAGATTGAAGAAAAAAGTCCTTATTTTCTCCATTCCTTTAGCAAATGGAGACATGTGTTCTAAAACTTTTCATATTTGTTTCTCTGTGTAGAGTTTTGTATCAATACAATGTTGTGATAGTAGTGTGTGTGTATGTGTGTATGTATACATACACATATTTATCCAATATGGCTTTTTTTTTTTTGCTTTTGTTATTTTAGTAGTTTTCCCAGGCTAGTCACTGTAAACATTTTTAAATGCTTGCACAATGGTCCGTCAAGTGAGTGTACTATTGTTAACTCTCCTCCTATTGTTGGACATTTAGTTGTTTGCTTCTGTTTGCCGGCATAAACAGTGTTATGATGAATATCTTGGTGTACATTTTCAATAGTTAGAGTTTTTCTTGGGATAGAAACCCAAAATTGAACTTGCCAGATTGTAGGATATAGTGTTTTTCAGGTCCTAAATATGTATTTCCAAATGATTTTTTTAAAAAAGATTAGTGCATGTGAGTGTCTTTAAAGGGAGGGAGGAGGGTTGAGAATAGCTTCTTTT
Organism: Dama dama; assembly: GCF_033118175.1. Taxonomy (NCBI): domain Eukaryota; kingdom Metazoa; phylum Chordata; class Mammalia; order Artiodactyla; family Cervidae; genus Dama; species Dama dama. Next base: position 46,457,504 of record NC_083683.1, read on the forward strand.
CTCCAGATTATGAAAATAAAACAGTTTTTAAGCACATTTAGAAGTAAAAAGTTTGTAAAGTATAAAATACATAAAAAAGTATAAAGAAGAGAATTAAAATCACCTATAATCTCTCCATTTACTTTTAACATTTTGATGTACTTAAATTTTAACAATTAGTCATACTGTCCATATTGTTTTGTAAGTTGATTTTTAATTTGACTATTTTAAGCGTTTTTTCATTTGTTTGTTCTTCAGTATCGTGATTTCATATCTGCAGAGTATTTCATAATATAGTATTTTATTAATGCCTTATATTTCCTCTGTCTCTCCTTTTTGTTACTATAATTAACACTGTGATGAATTTTCTGTGCATAAATATTTGTGTGCATCTCTATTTCCTTGGGATAAATTGCTAGAAGAGAAATTACTGGACCAAAGGCCTTTGAGGAATATGCCTTCTACAAAGGTTGTAACAGTTGGCTTTCCCACTGACAATGTGTCTCCTTTCTCGATAAACTAATCATTACTGAATGGTTTAACTTTAAATACTTTTGCCAATTTAATTAGCCAGTATCTTGTAGGATCTTGTAGCATTAGTAGTGGCTTGTTCTAATTTGCATTTCTTTGAACATTTCCTCATAAGTGTTTTGGCCATCTTTTATATGTGTTCTTAGTTCTCTGTTGGGGATTTTATTATATATACATATTTCTGTGTAAAAACATGTATACACTTTCCACACTTTTTCATGATGAAATATTTTGCATGAATGAAAGAGCATATATAACTATAATGTAAGATTAAAATAATGATAAAATGGGTACTAGTATATCCACTGGGGAGTTCTTAGAATTGCTTCTTGCCCCTTGATTTCTTCTCCCTGCTTGTTTATCTGGGATGAGAAAGCCCTTTAGCTCAGGCCCTGCGGGGTCTGTCTGCAGCTGGGACAGTCCAGGTGGCAGCCACACCAGTGCTTCATGGCTGCGTCTGTGGGGAAACAACTGCCACAGCTGGTGAGAACAGGAACTGGCTGTGGTGGAAATAGCTAATCTTCAATGAAGTGAAAAAAGAAGCCAAGGTGGAGAGGAAATGAGACCACAGATCCTCCCCTGCCCCTGGGGTTGCCTGGGAAGGCTGGTCGGAGCCAGGGCCCCAGTTCTGTGGTCGAAACCGGAGAATCTGCCCCAGAGCTGAGTGCAGTCGGCCCAGGGGACAGCGGCGCTGGCTGCCTGAAGCCAGCGTGTAATCTGGTCAGCCAGGCTGGTCACCTCCACTCTGGGGAACTGTTTCTCCCAAGTCTGAGCTGAGTTGAAGCAGTGCCAGGGAAAGGCCGGGGGTTCATTCCAGTTCGGAAATGCTCTTCAGAGAAGAGGAAGGACCTTTTTCTTTGAAGATAAGAAAGGGTGCTGTCTCCACATAGCCCCCACCCCCTGCTTCTTGCCGTGTACTTGAGAGTCCCCTCTCTGAATAGCACCATATGGAAAGTTAGAGTATTAAGATTGTCATCCACGAAGAAGAAGGTTCTGGAATAGAGATGAACTCGGCAGCTAGAATTCCCGTGTTCCCATTTCCAGTCTCTCTTTGCCTCCCTCAGCAGAGCCACATTTTTATATCTTGTTTTCCTTGCATGGGAGAATGAGTCCCCCAGGAAAGATGTAAAGTTATCAGGCTGCCTCGTGTCTTTGAGATACTCTGGTTGTCTTCGCCTCCCACCCTCCTCTATACTTCTTCTGTTTTCATCTTTCTGAATCCTCTTCCCAGAGTCTCTTATGCTTTCTGTCTTCCATCACTTCACAACAAAATTGTGGGTTGGGAGTTTGTGTGTTGGGTAGAGGAGGACCTGGATAGGTTTTGGGGGAACAGTTTTCCCCACTCCCTTTACTAATATCCATATTCTTCTCAGTTTATAAAGTACTTTGAGGTACTTGAAGGGTGTTCTAAGTAATATTCAGAACCACAAGGGGAGAGCAGAATTATTTATGTGACTAATTTTGCAAGTAGAGGAAGGATTTAGGCTGTTGAATACCCATGAAGGTTCAGTTCTTGTCCTCATCTCTTTCCTTGTTCCCTCCTTACAACACCTTCACATCCTCTCCCAGGTTATTCCCAGGGCTGGCTGGGCTGATGGTCCTGCCTCTGGGTCCCTGAAAACATGAAGGAGGAAATGATGTACTCTCCTCCTCCCCTGCTTGCTCATTTCTACCCAGATCTAGACTAGAGAGTGTCGTAGCCCTCCTCTGATTGCTTAGCCCCTCTCTAAGGAAGAGCAGAGCCTGAGCCTGGTGTTTGGGTACTTTCAGAGATGGTTATCTAGTTTTATGAACTATCTAAAGTTTAGAGCAGAGTTAATTTCCTCTCAGTTTTTACCAGCTTCCTTGCAGGGAGCTGGGAAGCCAGTCCCTAGATCCTCCTAGTATTTCCCATGAAGCCTTAAAAAACATGATATTTTGAAAGAAAAAGCACCAGTTTTGGAATCAGAAAACTTGGGTTCTGATCCAGCTTGATAGCCTTTTTTCTCCCCCCAACTGATGACCATTGGCAAAGTCTATAACTTTTCTGATTCAGTTTCATCTTTGTGAAGTGATTATACCTACTTTACAAGGTTTTTAAGACGTTTAAAGTAGACAAGAGTGAAAATACTGTGTAATCTCTAAAGGTTCTACAGTTAAATGTTTGTGGCATACACATTACCCACTGTATACCACCTCTTAATGTGGTTTTCAGATGGGGGAGGTGTTGTCCCAGGGGGAGTTTTTGGCAAGTGAGGATGTTTTGGTATCACACTGACTAGGGGAGATGGGGTGGCTTTTGACATTTAGTGCCCAACGACTAGGAATATTAAACATCCCACAGTGTTTGGGTCAGTCCCACACAATAAAGAATGATCCTACCCAAAATGTTAATAGCACTTCTGCTGAGAATTATCTTCTGTTAATCTGTACCTCATTGTTTTGTGTTCCACTTGGGGATGAAGCTTTAAGGGCAGTAAAAGTAAAGGCAGAGCAACAGTTTTTGGTTTTGTCATGGTTTTCCCATTTCCTGGTACACCTTCAAGGAAGAGCTGGACCTCCATCTTTTTATTATCTCTGTCTATAGGTTTAAGGGCGGATTGCCTGGTTCCTTCTGTACTGTGAGTTCTATCCTACAACTTGTCAAGAGCAATTTGGGGTACACATTTCACTGTTGACCTTTGCTAACCCCATTAGCTCTTCAAGCCAGGGGAAGTGTTCTTTTAGGTTGGGAATATGTTTAAGAGCTCTTTAAACAGTATTTCTGGATTTTTTGAGTAAAGGACCCTTTTGAAAATCTGCTTAAATTTGTAACTTCTAATTCTAGGCATGCACACAGCCCTTTAGGGTTTTAAACCCATTCTTGGGTCTGCTAGGGAACCCCTGGCTTTGAGCCTAGAGGAATAGGAAGGGAGATGAGGAGAAGCCACTGTAGGAGCTCCTTCATACAGATAGTACTCGATATTTTTATAAGAGGAAGGGAGTCGTTTATCAGTTCAGATAAAAGGATACCTCTGTTGGTGGATCCAAAAAGAGAGCATGTTGAAACTTGGTTGACTGCCATTCAGAGGGAGATATCTGGCCCCTGGACATCTTAACTTTGACTAAAGATACTTTGTGGTGAGGTCTCCCACTTTGATCCAGACCCTCAACCTCCAGGAACATCCAGGTAGGGATGGCAGGATGTACTTTGACAAGCCAGGGGAACCAGGGGCATCCTTGGAGTGAGGCCCAAAGGTTAGGTCATCTCTCTGTGTTTGGAGGTGTTACCTGCCCAAACTTCAGCTTTCTCCCACAGGCCTAAGGTCTCTGGGGAAATCCAGGCGGTTGTGGCTTCCCTGAGCATGCCTTAAAGGGGATTTTTGACATACAGTTTCTAGCAGTTACTTCTATGCATAAATCCTTTTGCTTTCTACCTTTCCAAGAAAAACAAAAAAAGAAAACCTTTTCTTTTATTGACTGCTCAGAATATTTCATACCAAAATTTTGTGAAGAAAAATTCAGATCTTTGGAGGGCTTTATTTATTATGAAAAAAATTTTTTTTTCCAGGACAGTGTTAAGAATGTTTTTTCTCGGTGGAGCCTCCCATCTCATCTTTATAGGAGTGGCTCAGTTTCTGCTCCACTAAATACCTAGACTTAACTCGTATAGCTTAAGGAAAGAATTCAACATTTCTTGGGTATATGCCACATGCTTTTACATGAATTATCTCATTAAATGTGGCAGTTATTTTATGTCTGTTGCACAGGTGATGAAACCAGGGCTCAGAGGAGTTAACTAACCTGGAGAAGGTCTCAGCTTAAATGTCACTTAGAGAGGCCTTAAGTAAAAATTTTTGTTTAGATATTTTTGTTCATACTAGAAGGATTGATAGAAATACAGCTTCTAAAAGATGCTCATATAGAGTTTAAAAAACAGAGAAAATTTTCTGGAAGAATACAAATAAGCCTAATAATGAATACCTGTGAAATGCAGGGAAGGAATCATAATAGGAAGAACAGGAAAGTCAAAGGGAATTTAGGTTTATATATTATGTTGACATTTCTTACAAGGAGAATGTATTTATGTGTTAGTTATACAATTAAAAGTTAAAGGAAAAATTCTTAATCTCATTAGATATCAAAGAAATGAACATTTCAATGATACACTTGTATACAAATCATCAGGGCAAAATTTTAAAGATGGACAGCGTCTGTGGTTGTCATTGGGCTCCCCTGATGGATGAAATGGTAAAGAATCTGCCTGCAACACAGGAGACCCAGGTTCGATCCCTGGGTCAGGAAGATCCTCTAGAAAAAGGAATGGCTGCCCACTTCAATATTCTTGCCTGGAGAATTCCAGGGACAGAGGAGCCTGGCGGGCTGCAGTTCATGAGGTCACAAAGAGTTGGACACAACTGAGTGACTAACACAGTGACATGGTTGTCACTAATAGTACATTAATACACCGTTAGTGGTAGTGTAATTTGGTACAGACATTTTAGAAGATATTTTGTAGGGTCTACTGGTTTCATATGTGCATGCCCTTTAACTTGTTCATCTCATTTCTAGGAAGCTGTCTTACAGAGTGGTTTATGCATGTGCATGAAGGTGCATGGAAAAGATCCTCAGGATTGCATTGTTTACAGTAAACATCTGGGAGAAACCTGATTGTCCATTTCCTGTCCATATCTATTCCTTTACTGTTCATCTGGTTACTTCAGGCAAATACTGGGAGTTATCCTTCATTTTTCCTTCTGCTTTCTCCATACCCAGTCTATTACCCTGCCAGTTCTATGTCCGAAAATATGTCTCGGATCTACCCATTCTATCTCTACTGCCTCAGTCCAAGCCAGAATCAACTCTGACTTGTATTACATCCAACAAATTGGCCTCCTGATTTCTTCCACTGTGCCTTTCTCCATCCTCACGTCCATTTTCCACAAAGCAGCCAAATTTAAACTGTAAGTCAAATAGCATCATTTCCTACCTAGAAATCTTTTTAATGTCTTCCTTCTTGAAGGAAAAAAACCAGCAAACTCCTGGCCTTGGCCCCTAAGAGTACATTATTTTGGCTCCTGCTGACTTCTTTAACCTTACTCACCTTCCTGATTTATGGCCTCCACATTAGCCTTCCTTGAGTTAGGACAAGTTCCTTCCTTGTCTCAGGGCCTTTGCATAAGCTGTTTTCCTCTCCAGGAATGTCTTGTCCTTGGATTTTCAAGTGGTTCAATCTAGTTTATGCTTCAGGGTTCAGTTTTAATAATATCACCTCTCAGAGAGGCCTCTCTTCCTTATTATTCTCTATCTTAGCACCCTATTAACTTCTTTTGTATAATTTTCTACTTTAAAGTTCTTTAATTGTTTATGATCTGTCTCCCCAGACTATTGATTCCATGAGGGTAGAGTTTTTCTGTATGCTTATCACTGTCCACCCCAATACCTGGCACTGGGTAGGCCCTCAATAAATGGTTGTGACTGATGGAAATCTCCAAGATATGTGTGTGTGTAAATATAATAGTCTAAAAGGGGAATTAAAAGAAGACTATATATAATGCTTTATAAGCAGTACGTTTGTATGTAAATATATAGGAAAAAAGGCCTGGGACAATCAACACCAAGCTGTGGGTTCCTGTGGTTACCTGTGGTTACCTGTGGAGGGGGATGGATTGAGTTGGGGACCAAACAGTGATTCTTTTTTTATTCTATAAGCTTTTGAGTTGATTAATTTTTTAAGCTACACATACCCACATATTTGTTCCTCCTTTAAGGGAAAAGGAGGAATAAAAATAGGGGAGGAAGACTCAATTTTTGCTGTAAAAAAAGAAAGCTCCTGTCTCTCACTCTGCACTGATCCAAAAGAAGAGAACAGGAGGGAGAAAGGACACCACTGGGGTCATTCCCTGCTCTGTACTGAGCTTGAGACTAGTTTTCATAGTAGGAAGAATCCTAAGAGATGCCCTTATGCCCTGAGGCTGTATTTTAAATTCATAAATGTAGGCACAATCTCGGTCCCCTCGACACAGGCAGGTTGTATATTTTTAGCCTCTTTCATTTCTAGGCTATTGAAAGCTGCACCTCCAGCCTCAGCAGAACTTTAGCAGATGAAGTTAGCAAAGAGAATAAACGTGAGCTCTGGGCTTCACTGCAGCGAAGCTTCTCAAAGTTAAGTCAGTTCAGCAGCTGGGAACTGACTTGGGAAACTATGTTCTCTAGATTCTAGTCTCCCAGAAACATGGATAGCTTATCATTTTCACAGCTGATGTTTGCTGCGTGCTAATGGTAGGCTGGTCACCTGGCAGACTCTTTATACATGTTATCTCACTTAGTCTCCACAACTTTATGAAGTAGTTATTATTATCTCCATTTTATAGATGAGGAAATGGAGGTCCAAGAAGGCTAAATAGCTCACCTAGGATCACACAGCTAGTAGGTGGTGAAGTCAGAATTTGAATCCAAGCAGTTTGACTCCAAAACCCACATCCTTAACCACAATCTCCTTCTCTTTCTGGGGTCAGCACCTCCCTCGCCTTCAGTATTGCTTTGGTGGGGATTGTGTACATTACGGCAGAAATCAGGGGAAGTAGGACAAGTCATTTTTTGCTGAGAAGTGTGGTGGGAAGGTCTGGGCTTTGGAATCCCAGCCAGGCTTGGGTTTGAATCCCAGCTATCCCCTAGGACATTCACTGTCCAACAAATGTTTCCTTCTTCATTTACTCTGTGCCAGTGATACCACTGGGTATACAGTGGTGAAAAACAAATATCACCTCCGTCTTCATGGGGTTTATGGGAATGCAGATATTAAACGAATAAGTACTTAATTACAAATCTTATGTCCTTGGAAGCCAAAGAACAGGTTGTTAGGAGACAGGGTAACCAACACTCCCCTCTAAATGAAGGCCAGAGGCAGCCTTGGGATCTATGAGAGACTTTCTACTTTCATCTGATTTTCCTTCCTTTCTGGCTTTATTAAGAAAATAGGTCTTAGGTGCCTGCTGTATATACAACACTTTCTTGAGTGCTTTGAAGAATACCAAAAAATAGAAGATAATTGGAAAGACAAAATACACATTTAGAACTGTACTTTGAATGACTAGGGAATTAAAACAGGTGCCTGTCCTCGGGTTATCTGTGTGCCTCAGTTGTTTCATCCATAGCGTGGGATTACTGTTTGTCTTGCCTAGTCATATGTTTTGTGAGAAGACCAAATGAGATCATGAGGTGATGAGGGGCCACATAGCTCCAAGCACAGAAGGACTAGAGGGTTAGGGAAGGATTAGCATGGCCTAGGATCGCTAATCAGGCAGTGCTCTCAGAAGGACGTGGACTTGAAGTCAGGTCTTAAAGGGGACAGGTGTGGATTAGGAGAGAGGAAGCAGAAGGCTAGAGCAGAATGGGTGGGGAGTAAAGGGGAGGAATGAACTAGACCTATGAAGGGCAGCCAGGAGACCCACCTGTCAGGGTAGAAGATCCTAGTTCTAGACACAGACATGAGCTTGGGTCAGAACAGTTGGTCAGTTCACAGAAGGTTTTGTCTGAAGAGCCCCTGATTGTTAGAAAAGGCTCTGGAGGCCTTCCTGCCCAGAGTTTCAGGGGGCACTAGAGATTGGTTGATAAGTGGTTCCTGGCCACTCCTGGTCTTGCTTGTAACAATGAATGATTGAAATATACAAGAAAACAAAAAAAACCACTCAGTCCTTACAGGCTAGAGAATCCGAATAATTTGATTAAGGTAAAACTGGCTGGAAGATGATCCCAGATGTCACCCCTGAATTGCAGCAATCTAAGGGCTTCCCTGATGGCTTAGACGGTAAAGAATCCGCCTGTAATGCAAGTGACCCAGGTTTGATCCCTGGGTCCGGAAGATCCCCTGGAGGAGGAAATGACAACCCACTCTAGTATTCTTGCCTAGAGAATTCCTTGGACAGAGGAGCCTGGCAGGCTAAGTACAACCCATGGGGTCATACAACCTGTGGGGTCACAAAGAATTGGACACAGCTGAACAGTTAACACTTTCACTTTCAAAAAATGTAGATGCTTCTATTTCTAGTCACCAAATTTGGGGCTAATTCTTACCTTTGCCAAACTTATCTTGCCTTCCTTTAAAGTGGAATGTGGTCGGGTACTGAATAATTTATATAATTAACAATACCTTGTTATGTTAGGTGTTCATTTCATACTACTCATTGCATAGTGTCTCTCCTTTCTGCTTGCTAGTGTTTTCTTGTACACTGTATTAGGGTGGGGGCAGTGGGGTGCACCCTCTCCCAGCTAGTCACCCAGGCTGGACACCTGGGGCTCGCTCTTGGCTGCTGCTCCTCGTCCTTCTGTGTACCTCCACCACCATGGTTGGTCCTCATCTCTTGCCCGGTCTGCTGTGGTAGACTCCTTAGGGGTCTCTCTACTCCAGTCTTGCAGACCCAGCCCCACCTGTCTACCACTCCCACCCCCATTCATCTTCACAGCCATATATAAAGATCTGGGTGATAGGTTTTCCAAGAAAAAAGAGTAAACCCTGGGATGGGAAAGAACTTTGCACATCCGAGGAACTGAAGGAATGCCAGATTGGTCAACAAGGATGCTAAAGAGACGTCAGGGATTGTAGAAGAAAGGTGATCAGGGCTCAGGTCATGGAACGTTATCAGCCTTGATAAGGAGTTTGGGGAGTGACCCGATCTGTTTTGTAGTGTGAAGAGTTCACTGTCACTGCTGCGTGGAGAGTCCTGGAATCTGGCTTCCCTCCGGGCAGCCTGTTGGCCTGAGTAAGACCAGGATCCTCAGTCAGCTCTGCCTAGCAGGGTGATTGAACCCTCTGCTCTTTCAGGTTTGACTGGTGTCCAGCCCTCTTTCCTATACCCACCTCAGGCCAGAAAGGGCAGTGCCTCTGCTAGGCTGGCCCCAGTGTTTGGCGTGCCTGCCCGTGGCCTGAGCCTATAATTTGGTGGGTTGGCTGGTTACAAAAATAAAAAGTGTGACCTATAACTAAAGCTGAGTGGATTCAGTAAAGAGGGAGCTTTTAATTTGCAGAGCTCCTGGCCTGTGTTTAACTGGAAGAGAAATGTGTCTCCTCCCTAGGCGCTGCTCCATTTTCTCCCTGGAGTACCTGCTCTGGGTGAGTTAGGGTTTGTGGGCCTGGGGGGTGAGCTTTAGGGAGATATTTGCAAGGGATGTTAGGGTCCAACAACAGGTTTGATGGGGCTCCCTGGGAGGCTGGCGTTATTCAGTTGCCTCTCAACCCATTGGGAGGCTTGTAGAGTTTTTATTTTTTTCATTTTATGAGTGATATATTTTAAAACTATATTTATTTAGCTGCATCTGGCCTTAGTTATGACCCGCGAGAGGCACATGGGCTCTTGTGGCTTAGTTGCCCCGTGGCATGTGGGATCTTAGTTCCCCAACCAGGGATCAAACCCGTATCCCCACATTGGAAGGCAGATTCTTACCCACTGGACTACCACGGAAGTGCTGAAAGTAGAATTTTTGAAAGTTGATTGTGTGATCACTCATTTATTCACTCAACACAAATGTGTTGAGTGTTAGCATTTTAGACATTGGGAGTCCCACAGTGAACAAGAGACAGAGGGACTCGCCCCATGGATGTTGCGTTGTTGGTGGGGACAGTGATCAATGCATACACAGATCTGTATGGAATGTTGGGTAGGGATAAGTGCCATGAAGAAAAAGAAGCTAAAGGGGTAGAGAGGAAGAGTGGCAATATTTTAGTGAAGTGGCAGTTTGGGGAGTTGAAGTACAAGAGAACAGTGAAACAGTGAAGACGACACTGTGGACTCTGGACTCCAGCTCCTGAGAGTCCCCCAGGGCAGGGGGTCCGTGGGCAGCACAGCCGGTCTGGGCAGGGTCGGGTCCATGCTGCTCATCCAGGGGCCTGGCTGGTTCCTAGCCCCAGGTGGGCCCAGTCAGAGCCTGTGGTTGCCTCTTCCTGGCTCCACTTGTCAGAACTGTCTGCAGGGCCGGGCAGGGTGCTGATTAACTGTAAATAGATACTTGTCTTTTCAGGGCTCCTCAAGCCTGATTCTCTTAAGATTTCCTGAAGTCACTGTGTGTTCTTGGCTAGAGACTTGTTCTAGGACTAAGAAGACTGGGCTGGGAAGCTATAAGTGGTGTCAGGGTTCCTTCACCCTGGACTGCTGCTCAGCCAGGCCTTTTTTCAGGACCCTGGGGCTCCACAGATTTGGAGTTGAATCCCAGCTCTGCCATTTATTAGCTCCATGACCTTGGGCCAGTGCCGTAACTTCCTTGAGCCTCAGTTTCTGTGTCTGTCTAATCAGGATAAGAGTACTTGACTTCTAGGGATTTTTTGGAGACTTAAATAAAATTTAAGGGTCCAGGGCAGTGTCTGGCGTGGTGGGTGCTCAGTACATTTTAAGTAGAAATGTTATTCTCAGTCCACCAACCTCTTCAAGTCAGGGCTGCTAAGTCACTTCAGTTGTGTCCAACTCTTCGCGACCCCATGGACTAGCCCACCAGGCTCCTCTGTCCATGGGATTCTCCAGGCAAGAATACTGGAATGGGTTTTTTTGTTGCCCTTCTTCAGGGGATCTTCCCGACCCAGGGATCAAACCAGCATCTTTTATGTCTCCTGCTTTGGCAAGTGGGTTTTTTTTTTTTTTTACCACTAGCACCACCTGGGATGCGCTCAAGTCAGGGATCTGGTATTAATTGAGAAATATGGATGATTGTTGATGGGTAAGAGGCTGGTTCTATGTATCTCAAAGTTGTAAAATCACTGAATTGCATACCACACATTAATCACCTTGCTTTTCTTCTTGATGTTGTTGGCCTTGTCATGACCATGACCTCTCCACAGGCCTTAGGACCTCCAGGAACCAGTATAGCCCTTGGCCTATCCTTTAGCACCTTTCATCTCTAGTGTATCCATGGAAGGAACTTGAAGAGCCTTTAAGGCATTTACCAAGGCTAGAATAGCCAGCCTCTGCCTACTGAAGTCCAGACCTGTGCTCCTGGGACTGTACTGAACTCTGGGGTGGTGGTGGCTCATTTGCAGACTGAAGGGGTCACAGACTCCCTTTCTTTTCAAAACCAGTCTCAGAATGATGCCCAGATAATATTCTAGAACAGATGGACGTGAGATAGCTAAGTGGGAAAGAGCATCTTTGTTTGAATCTTCTGTGTCCAGAGTATGCTTAGGACCCTTTGGACAGACTTCTGGTTTATGGTTGTGGTTATTTTGTTTTCACTTGCTGCTCAGCGGAATCAGCATCACACAAACACTCATTATCCTCAGCCCCTTGGCAGTCAGGGCACTTGGTAAATCCCTTGTAAAGTGCTCACGTCTGCAGATTATTTTCTGATGCATCTGGCATGAGTTCCGGATTGATGGTCCAATAGCAGCTATTAATTGCTCCCTTTGGGCTTGCCTAATTACTGCTGGCATTGTGGGTGAGTAAGGGATTAAGAGTCTCTTCTGCATTTATGGGGTAGCAGGTCCTGGTGAGCTCCCAAAGCATTTATCTGTCATTTCCCCAGAATACCCTTGTTAAAAGTTGGGAGCAAAACCTCAGGAGTTGAAGGGTCGGCAGCTAGACAGCGTCTGGTGGCAGCAGGCTTCTCGGTTGATTCCCTCCAGGAATTGTAAAGAAACCGTCTAGTATTTGTTGCCTATGGATGCCTGTAGGGAAATGTCAGGTGGTGTCACAGTGTTATAAAAGCACTGCCGGCTGCTTCTGACTGTCTCAGAGGCAAGAGGGCAGAGGCTACTCCAGCCTTATCCCACCAGGGCTAGATGAAGAGTCACTCAGTACTCTGGAGGGCTTCTGAGGCTGCGAACTGAGAATGGTGAAGGTGTCATCTTCCTCGCCTGGAGACAGAGAAGGGAGAGGAATGCTATACCACTGCTCAGAGCTGCCTGAGTACAGCCCGGTGTTCATTCACTCAGCAAGCACTCACTAAGCACTTAGAATTGTGTTAAGTGCCAGAGAAATGAAGATGACCGAGTCAGTGTCTGCCCCCAGGAGTTCAGTCTGAAGGGGAAGACAAACACATTAACATCTAATTGCAGTCTTCAGCTTGGAAAGTGCGACGGTGTAGAAAGGCAGGAGCATCTGGGCAGTACAGAGCAGGGCTTGGGGAATGCTGCCTGTAGGAGGAAACCTCTGCTGGCTAAAAGGATAATTAGGAGCTGGAGAGAAGTGTGGAGGAGAAGGCATTCCAGGTAGAGGGGCAGCGTCCGGGCAAGGCAGAGCATACTGTGCTCAGAGAATCCTTCTGGAGCTGCTCGGGGCTTTTGGAGTATAAGGTGTAAGGCAGACAGTGGTAAAAGGACTTTGACTGCTCTGTGGATGGGCTTCCCTGGTGTCTCAGACAATAAAGGATCTGCCTGCAATGCAGGAGACTTGGGTTTAATCCCTGGGTTGGGAAGATCTTCTGGAGGAGGACATGGCAACCTGCTCCGGTACTCTTACCGGGAGAACCCCATGGACAGAGGAGCCTGGCAAAGAGTCGGTCACAGCTGAGCAGCTAAGCACAGCACAGCAGATGAACCACACGTCATGCTTTTTGGTAGGAGGGTGGCATGGTCAGATTTTGAGGTGTCAGTGTGGCAGTCATGGGAGGGGAATCAGTTGGAGGTGGACAGCTAAGTAGATGCCTGACAGTGTGGTGATGCTGGTGGCCGCCTGAACCAGGGCTGGTTGGTGTGGTAGAGACTCAACAAATAGTTTGAAAGATTAAATTTAGGGAGCTTGATGGATCAAATTTGGTATTAGAAAGGTGGAGATAAGGGGAAAAGGAGGAATTCAGGATGGCACTCAGATTTCTACCTTGAGATAGAAATGCATATTTGAGAGAGTCATTGGTGTCTTCCCAGGTGGTGCTAGTGGTAAAGAACCCTCCTGCCAATGCAGGAGACATAAGACATGTGGGTTGCGGGTTCAGTTCCTGAGTTGGGAAGATCCCCAGGAGGAGGGTGTGGCAACCTACTGCAGTATTCTTGCCTGGAGAATCCCATGGACAGAGGAGCCTCACAGTCTACAGTCCATGGGGTCGCACAGAGTCCGGACACGACTGAAGCTACTCAGCATGCACGATGTCTATCGGTCAAATAAAATTTGGAGCTTAAACATTCTCATGCCTCTCTCTATATTCCCATAGACAGCACAGCCGTTTAGCGTGTCTGGGAGGGGACAACTCCAGGGACTTCAGCAGGGTCACAAGGGGAGAAACAGAGTTGTGGAGAAAAGTAGTTAGCTGAGGGGACCGAAAACAGAGATTTGTGGTTAATCAAACCTCAGCCTTGCAGACCGCAGGTTTAACCTGAGGAAGTCAGGAGACAACAGGGAAGCGAGGGACTTGAGATAAGGTGGAACACTAAAAACAACTTTCTTTGCAAAATCTCTTTCAAAAGATCACTCAGCAGAACACCTTAGTCAGTGAGTGACTCAATTCTTTCTCCCCAAACTCTGGTCCCAGCTTTCCTGTCAATTCCCTGGGTGGCCATTGGTATTTTCAGTCTCATCTTTCAAAGGGGTGTATGTGCAACTGCTCTAATCTAGAAAATTAGTAAACATGTAAGTAAATATATTTAACCTATACTGTTCAGCTGCATGTATAGACTGTCTTTTATGTATTTTAAAGTTCTGTGAAGTTATATTTTATGTATGGGCTTAGAAGCTGTCTTTGAATCACCTGCGACTCCTGGAGTTACCATTTATAGAGCCCTTCTCCTGGGCCAGGGCACATGCAAAATACTTTTCGTTCATTCATCCCTTCACTGAATTCTTGTAGGAGGTAGAGATTGTGATTCACATTTTATAGATGAAGAAACTGAAGTTCAGAGAAGTCTAGTAACCTTCCCACTGTCTCATGAAAAGTACCAAGGCTCAAATCTAGGTCCTCCCTGTTCCAAAGCCCATGCCGTTATTTATAGATGGCTCTGAATGTTTAAAATGCCATTCAGATATGAAGGAATTGTCACTGGTGGTATCCAAGATGGAGTTCTCTTGGCTTTCTGCTCTGCATGGTGTCCCTCTTCCTGTGAGACAGAGCCTTGAACTTCAGGTATCCGGCACACATACCTCGTTCAGCTAGTTTCACCCAGTCTTGCTGGACTGGGAAGCACTGTTTAATGATCAACCAAAGTCAGTCAGACAAATCCAGGTGGGCCTTTCCAAGTTAGAAATGGAGATTTGATTTCTTTGAAAGGAGATGGCAAGATATGGCAGAAAAAGGCATGTCCTGTCAAACGTTCTGTTGGAGGCCACGTATCTGGGTTTGAATCTCGGTTCTGCCTCATTCGGTATGACTTCGAGCCAGTTGGTCTCAGATTTTTAATTCTCTCACCAGTTAAACGGGCATAACACCACTTAACCTCCACGGGTTATTGAGAGCAGTGACCACAGTGCCTGGCCTGTAACAGACGCTCAGTAATGTTTTCCTCCCCATCGGTGGCCCTGAGTGATTATGGCACCTAGGATGTCAGACATTGAGAGAAGCAAAGGTTCAGAGTCTCTCTGGGTCAAGGGGTGGGAACTCTTATGAGGCTGCCTCTAAACAGATGTTTTGTTTTGTTTTGTTTTATTTTTTCTGGCTGGACAATCAAATGAGATACAAAAACCTGCGACACTCAAAGATGGGATTGGGGGTGTGGGTAGTCATGACCCCTGTGTCAAGCTCTGGCCTTAACAAGTATGAGGGAGGGACAATGTTGGGAAGGTGGGTTGTGGATCAAGAGCAGACTGGGGTCTTTATGTTTCCTCCCCAAAGAGGCGAGGTGCTCTGAGGCCCTGAGATGGACCCCTACTTGAGAGCAATTGGAAAAACCAGGAGAGATAAAAGACTTGTAGTGCCTCTCCCCAGCTGATATGACTGGTGCTGGGCCTCAGTTGTCCTTCCATAAAGCAGGAGTCATGCCTCTCCCACGTGCAGTCTGGATGTAGGAAGGGATTCATTAGGTTTTATGACTTGATGATAAGCTCCTGGATTTATAATGAGACTCCTGGAAATCCAGACCCAGTGGTACTGGGTGGGGTAGAGTGCTGTCCCCAGCAGGCCACATGGGCAACTCACACCACCTTTTAGACTTCTTCTGTATGTCAGATTGTCTAGGAACATGTGAGATCAAGGAAAAGTCCATGCCCTCAGGAAGCTTACAGTCTAGTTCAAGAAATAGAATGTGAAAGGTGAGTAGTAATATGGGAGTGAAATCATCTTTTTTTCATTAAATCTTACAATTAAAAGATCTAGCTCAGCCCAAAGTAGATATTTATAAGCCACAATTTTTCCCGTTTTTGGTAAACATGTAAGAGTTATTTCCAGACAAAACAAGACTTCCAGTTGGCACAGTGTATGGTGCCTAGAATACACTAAAGGAATGATGGAGTGTAATCGTGGATGGGAAGCGAGGGCAGTAGCCCTGCAGAAGTTCAAGGGACGGAGTGTGCAGAGGTGTGGGTTGTTTGAAGGGGGCTTCATGAGGCACCTTGATCATATTAATCCTGAAGGATGCATGCAATCTGGAAAGGTTCAGAGAAACGCTAAAACAATTGGTTGTCTCAGAGGAGGCATTGTGTGAGAATACAAAGTCAGGGTCAGACCCAGGTTCAAACCCCAACTCCATCATGTACTAGCTGTGTGACCTTGGGCAAGTTCCTTGGCCTGCCTTTCTGAGCCTTTGTTTCCTCCCTTGTAAAATAGGAATGATTTTGGTCCTGACTCCATAGGCTAGTTGTGAGAATTAAATGAGATAATTTATATAGAGTTCTTATCTCAGTTTTGTCAATAAATGTTATTAGCTTTTGTCATTATTCCATTTTTCATTTTAATAGTAGTGTCATTAGTATCCTTCTCAGGCCCACTGATTTACCTTAGTTCCTAGGACCTTGTGTCATCTGGCCATTCCCTGCCTGCTGTAATTTCCTCAACTATGCTTTCGTTCTGTTATTGCAGATCACTTGAAGACTCCTGGACTTTTTGTGGTGTTATGTGCTTCTGTGTACTTGCAAATGCCATGTCCTTGCCTAGAATATCACCATCTTCCCCTGCTTAATTGCTTTTGCCTAACTTCCTCCTGCTTGATGTTTTAAGAGTAAATCCTGTAGCATTTCTTCCAGGAAGCCTTACTTGACTCCTCTGTTCCGTTGCCTCCCTGGGATCCCACAGTGCCATATGCAGCTATTTGACAGCAGTACTGTGTGCACTCATCCCTGGCTTGCTGATCTACCTTGCCCTCTGGATATAAACTTTCTGAATGTAGGGATCCTACCTTATTTATTTTTATATCTCCAGCTTCTAGCTTAGTGACTGGCATATAGTTATTTTGTGCTAATTGTTGAATAAGAAATCCAAACCAAAAACAAACAAAAAACCAAGAAGAACACAGCTAGCTTTATGTGTAACATTTATTACCTAATTCTGATTTAAATGCTTTATGTATATTAACTTATTTAATTGTCATAGCAACCTTAAGAAGTAGGTACTATTTATACCTCCATTTTACAGATGAGGAAACTGAGGCTCATAGAAATTAAATAACTCTCCCAGGGCCACACTAGTAAGTGGTGGAACCAGGATTCATACTAGGGCAGTGTGGCTCCTCATTCTGTGCTTTAGCCACTCTTTGAGATTTGTGATATTTATTGAACGCCCAAGAAAAAGTGAAGAGACATTAGCTGTACATCACAATTCCATGAACACATGCTAAAAGCATTAGGGAATGTGTAGAGACACTTTTAGGGGAGAGTGTAAACCTTCCCACTCTTACTTATGACAGATTTGCTAGAGAAGATGGGATTTCTCCCCTTGTGAATTGGATGAGGTCATGGCTGGCGACTGGGAAGGAGATGATCTCTGAGGATGATGAAGGAGAAATCTTAGGGAGTGGATGAAGAGTATATGTATGGGGAAATTCAATTTGCTCAATCTTTATTGAGTACCTACTGCAGTGATCCACAAGCTGATTATAATGATGCCTGTGCTCAGGAGCTTGTGGTCTAGCGGACTTTAAGAGGAGTCTGGTTAGACGACGAGTCAGGGGAGTATCTTAGACTTATAACATGAACTGAAAGACAGAGTTGAAACCCAGTGAGAAGTGGGAATTTGCTGTGGGGGAGAAGCAACATTTAAGGAAACTGATTTGGGCTGTAGCACATAAGGCAGATTATAAGACCAGAAATAGCAAGGACAATTGTAAGAAGTTGGATAATCCCCTCCAAAAATAACCAGGGACTGAACAAAGGACTTGGTGATGGATGAGGTAGTAGCAGGATCAATCAGTTATTTATTAAGCACCTGCACATGACTCAAAGAAGGATAAGGCATGACCCCTTCCCTCCAGTAGTTGTATTCTAATTGAAATAAAGGAAACACACACATGAAAATGCACTATATGACCTCATTCAATTTGTGTTGAGATCCATAGTATCAGTGACCAGGTATTTTCTTTCTCTTTGCTTCACTCATCTGGATTTCATTTCTAAGGTCACCTCATTTTCCAGAATAGCTGCTGAAGTTCCAGCTGTTGTCTCTGCATTCCAGCCAGCTGGAAGCAGAAAGGAGAAAAAAAGATATATTCCCTCCCTTTAATGATACTTCTCAGAAGTTATACACACTACTTCTGTTCACATCCCACATGGTCACATAGCCACATCTGAATGCTAGGAAAGATGAGAAATATATTAATTCTTTGTATTAAAATTTTTTTTTTACTGAAGTATAGTTGATTTACAATGTGTTAATTTCTGCCGTACAGTGGAGTGACTCAGTTATACACATATATACATTCTTTTTTATATTCTTTTCCACTATGATTTATCCCAGGATATTGAATTTAGTTCCCTGTGCTATACAGTAGGACCTTGTTGTTTAAAGACATGTATTAATTCTGGGTTGCCAAGTGCTCAGCTAAGCATTGGAGGTTCATTAATAAGGAAGATGAGAGGAGGTTGGGGATAACAAGCAGGTCTCCGCCTTATCATTCTTCACATTACAATTATGCTTTGGAGCTCAGAAGAGGGACCAAGCTATGATGGGTAGACACAGAGTTGGATTTTGAGTCCAGTCGTAATAGGTAAGGATTCAGAAGATTGGGAAACATGAGTTACAAGTGAATCCTATGACCAGAGTAGCTGCTCCAAGAGAACCCAGGAGACAATACGCTGATCAGAGATGTTGGGGCCAACCTGGAAAAAATCTTAGCTCTGAAGCTGTTTCTTATCTAAGATGCTGAGAACAGTCAGCCAAGGAGTTTAGGTTTTCTTGTGTAAATGGTAAGGAGTCAGAGATTTCGGAACTGAAAAGAAGGATGATTTATCTTATGTGCTAGGAAGTTTGGAAATTCCATCCACATGCAGGCTGGAAGTAGGGATGCCAGCTAGAAGTTTATCCCAGAAGGTCAGGAGTGCATAACAAGGGCCCATCTGATGGTGGCCATGGGAAGGGAAGAAAAGGTATGGATGAGAGACCCTGGGAGAGGCACGCTTGGGTCCTAGTGAGTAATGGCCTGTGGTCCGAGGAGAGAGAGGAAAATGCCTTTTGTGGGGTATAACTCCAGAAATGTTGTGTTCCCTCTGAGGCAGCACTACCTAAGGGCTCCCCCTGTGGGAAGGCAGAATATGGTAAAGGGAAGGGTCAACCTCGGTTGGCTACAGGGATAATGTAAGTCTACCCCAAGACTCCTTGGCTTTGGAAAAGCCAGCTGCCCCCAGCAGAATAGTTTCCATTCTGCGTAACTGGGGAGTGTGTGGGTCTGGCTAACCGCGAGGAGGGGCTGAGGAGCCAGCAGACAGATCAAGTTGCTGTGGCAGTGGTGTTTTTAAGCTGGGGCTTGGGGCCCGTAGCTAACACGAGTTCTTCTATTCCAGAGTATATGCTTCTTGACTGAGTAGGCCAAGAGGGCGTCCTTAGCCAGGGCCAGGTTACCTGCCCAGGTCACCTGATGTCAGGTGTAAGGCCGACAGCGTGGCAGAGAGTAGAGTTAGGGGGCTTTGCTGGCCCTGGGGGCCTAACGGACTTTCTGCGCCAGTTCAGGATCCAAGGCGGGAGTCTACCACGGTGCGGAGGAGGCCTCTGGGGTACAGTTGCATTTGGATAAAGCCACCTCTTCGTTTGATTGACACCGGCCTTCCAGGACCTCGCGTTTACTCAACTTCCCTGGTGTGAGTTGTGGAGCTCAGCCTGAGACATCTGGCAAATCCATCTCTTTTTCCTCCAGGCTGCTCAGGGACTTGGCCCGTAACTGCTCAGCAAGTCATTTCTGGTTAGAGAGTCATCAGTGACCACAGAAGCACGTTCTCCAGACAGGGCTCTGAAAGCTGGCTTTTCACTGGCAGCTTGTCCCCAAAGTGATAGCTTCAAGCCAACAAAACCAGAAAGTCAGACCTAAGCTGCTACAGACACTTAAGTCAAGGAGCACCCACTTTTCCGATGTCTTTTGTCATAAGGTACCGCGGTAAATTTTCCACAAGTCTAGTCGGGCAGCTCAGGCCTTGGGGACACCGTGTGTGTGGTGAGCGCTGTGTCACACCCATGAGCCCCTGTGCATGGGGCTGCAGATGGAGGGAGGGGGGGAGGCAGGGAGCTGCTCTGTTGAGGCCGTGGGACTTGGCGGCACCAGGCCCCGCATCTAGGGAGGTGAGTGCTCCCGGTCCACTCCTTCCTATTCTTCAAGTGTTCACCCCACTCCATCATGGGCAGGGCTCCCTCTTCCTCCAGCCAAGTGTCAGGAACTGTTCTTGTGATTTCCTTTCTGCGGCAGGGCACTTCTTCTCCCAGAGCCTTTCCCGGTTGACTCGGGCTCCTTCCAGGCTCTGTCTGTCTCATGTTATCTTCTCCAAACCTGAGCTCTGAAAAGGAGGATGGGTGGGAGGAAGGCGAGGAGAGCCATCCTGCACTTCGTCTTCTAGGTTGGCCGCAGAGCCTGGCTCGGCCTGTCTGTGGGGGCTGCATTGAGACCTGGCTACTGACCCAGCCCGCTTCCTCGCTGTGCTACACCCACCGGTCACGGGGCTGGGGAAGCTGTGCTTCCCATGTCTGGACCTTCTTAATTTTAGCTCTTGGACCTCTGCTCAAACATTCTGATTTTTTTGATTTTTCCTTTTGCCAATATTGTAGTTTGGGGGGGCAGTTTTGGGAGGAGCTGCGCTGAAACAGTGATAAACAAACAGTGACGCAGAGGCGGGCGGCAGCGTAAGCACCGGGCTGGGCCTGCTGTCTGGGCGGGCCGGGTGGAGGAGCCTCCCGCCCTGCACCCTGGCCAGCTGGCTTGTGTTAAAGCGCTGGCTGAAAATAACTCTCATTGTCTGGGAGCTGCTACCGCGGCAGGGCTGGCTATGGCCGCTGAGGGGGCCGGGGTAGCAGGAATGGTGCCTCCCACCTCCTTGGGCTCCTGCCCTTTGGGAGCAGCACCCAGCTGGCCACAGCTGCCCCTACTGCCCACCAGGAGAGACGTGTGGAGGGGAGGCCTGGCCACTCCTCACCTTGGGTCCATTTGGCGGCTAGGCGTGGGCTTTTGTGCCCAGTGTTGCCTGCTTCTCCATTGACTTGTGGGCAGAGATGTTGGTTTGTGAGGGGCTCCTGGTGGGAATATAGTACTCCAGCTGCTCCTCCAGCAGTCTCCTGGACTCCCACACCTCGTACCTCCTCACCGCCTTCTCCTCTGCCATCCGCATAATGGGCTGACCTGCAGATGCCCGAGAGGACTCGCTGGCAGCTGTGACCAGGGGCCAGGGCTCAGTAGCATGTGGTGCCTGGGACAGTGCCTCAGTTCACCTCTGGGGAGGTTCTAGACTCAGCTTCCCCATGGGCTGAGCATGGCGACTGCGGCTACTACTCCAGGGAGAAGTGGCCAGCCATAAGGGCCTCGGTGGGGAGGTGGTTCTGAGAGGGAAAACATTAAGAAAACCACCAACTCACATTCTATATTTGCTCAAAATGAACAGCCCTTGCCTGCCTTCCCTTAAGTCTCCAGAATCCCCTTTGCAGGAACATTTCAGCCATCTCTCTCTGTCTTTCTCTCCTCAGGCCGTTTTCTGATCCTGAAATTTATCATGACTGACTGGGACCAGTAGAGGCAGCTGAGAATTTTGGGTGGTTCCTATCTCTGTGTGTTGGGTTTTCCCCAGGCCTGGCCCAAGGAGACTGGCAGAGGAGGGGTGAGTCCCAGTACAGGACCCACAGCTTTGAAGGAAACTCCAGCCCCACCGGCATTTCCCTTCCCCTGCAGTGGGAAGGAAGCGAGGAGGGGCTAACCGGCTGGGGGTGCAGAGCAGGAAAGGGAAAGGAACCTCTGTGACCAGAGCCAGCTCCCGCCGCCTCTGCTTCTCTGGGGCCAACAGGGTCGTGTGGGAAGTAAGGAAGCCTCGCTGGGGGGACTGGGCCCTTGCTCCCATGGAAGGGGCTGGCCCCTGAGCAGGGCGCTCGGTCTGGTCTCAAACTGGCCGTAAACCAGAGCCGCCTTGCTGGAGAAACATCAGATCCACCCCTTTCAGCTTCTTTCTGTTATAAGTTTTTATTATTAGACTTCTGGCTGGTTCCCTCTGGTTTAGGAATCAGTCCCAGAGTTGCTTTGAGTCTGAGTTCCTCTTCTCCCATCTCGCTGGAGTCTACCCCTCCCTCCCCAAGGACAGTGATGTTTTACTGCCTCCTAGTCTTAGCAGCAAAGGATCAAAGCAGGGGTGAGGGGTTGCTCTGTCCCCAGAGTGTTGAGAAGCAGAGCTGAAGGAGGAGGGACAGAGGCAGGAATAGAGGCTAACCAAGGAGCAAGAGGGCAGGTCCTTGGGATGTCAGAGCATCGCTCAGGGTTTCTAGGAGGAGCGGCGAGGGAAGTGTGTTGAACACCCACAGTGTTCCAGACTCACTAGGACCTAAAGTATTTATCATTTAATCCTCATAAAACCCTGTGAAGTGGTGGGATTATCTCCGTTTTGTGAATGAGCTCTCTGAGGTTCTGTGACTCTGAAGAGCTTGAAGTTGATCTGGAGCTCGCTGATTCCACATCCAGTGTCCTCTGCTCCAAAACAGCCGAGTCTCCTTTCTCTTCAGCGAGGGTCTCCAAGAGGAGTTAGCAAGAACTCAGCCTGGCGTCTGCCTCAAGGGAGCCTGTGGTCTCAGTGGAGCCACAGCAGGAAAATGTCAAGGAAACAACCTCTGACTGAAACCGGAAGGAAGGTTGGCAGGTTTGCTCCCTGGCTGTCCCCGGAACTCAGGAAGCTGCCCTTCCTCAGGACATTGAGCCCTGCTGGCCTCACACACAATATCTGCTGGAGGCAGGGGCCCCGATGCCATGGTCTGGTGGGGAGAGAACTGCCAAACCCTGGCCCTGCCCGTGATGGGTGGCTCCCACCCCCCACAGTCCATGACTGACTTCTTGTGAGTGCTGGAGGCTGGGGAATTCCCCCACCCACTTCCTTGCCCGTCACACTTCAGTCACAAAGGAGAGAAAACTACCCTCACTGCTCTGAAGTGTTACCCAGAGCTCTAGACCGGAGGACGTGGGCCTGTGGTCAGAGCTGCTTCATGTTCCTGCCCCTGGTTTCCATTTGCTGGCATCCCTCTCTCCTGTGCATCTAAAGTCTGGCCAGTTCCCTGAGGTTCCTCTTCCATGCTCTTAGGCTGGGGTTCCCAGAGGTGGTGACCCTGCTTCGTCTTTGAAGTCCCGGGGGACCAGACGTTTTCTCAGCGGTTCACCTGGTAGGGAAGTGTGAGGCCCCAGCAGCTGCCAGCGGGTGGCTGAGGGAGGAAGTTGGTGTAGACGGGATGTGATGTCTGCCACAGCCGAGACGAGCTCCCCCTCCCCTTCGCGAGTCACGTGCTTCCAGGGGAGACGACTGTTTTCTGCCTTCATGGCACAGACATGGGAGAGGGGGGCACAAGGACAGTGAAGCCACCTCAGGCCGTGCACAGGGCCAGAACCAGGCCTAGTCTCACAAACGCTGCAAGCTGCAACCTGGCCCTGCTTAGGTGGGAGAACTTGCTCCAGGTCACCTTTGGTTTTCGGGTCCCTGTTCTGTGGTGGCCTCCTGCTGGCCACACAGACACGCTGAGATCGGCCCTTAGCCAGGTGGTCCCAAAGAGAACACCTGGGGTTCTATTTGCCTGTCCGGCCAGGCCTGCTCCATCAGCAGCGGGGTGGATTCGGTTAGCTCCTCTTCTCTGCCGAAGCTCAGGCAGATTCACAGGGCGGGAGCAACCATGGGGAGAAGGGTGACGTGGTGGTCCCTTCCCCTTCTTTTCTTCTCTTCTAGGTTTCTAAATTCTTCCATTTCTAAACACTGAACAGAGATCCCAACTCCACTTCCTTTTTCAAGCCATAATGACCCTGTTTCCAGCCAGAAGCTTAGCCCAGAGCTCAGAACCGGAACCTGTTTTTTTTTTTTAATATATTTATCTTTGGCTGTGCTGGATGTTTGTTGCTGCTCGGGCTTTTCTCTAGTTGCACCGAGCAGGGGCTACTCTCTTGTTTCAGGGCACAGGCTTCTCATTGTAGTGTCTTCTCTTGTTGCAAAACACAGGGCACACAGTCTTCAGTAGTTGCAGCTCAGCCCCCAGGCTCTAGAGCACAGGTTCAGTAGTTGTGGTGCATGTGCTTGATTGCTCCATGGCATATGGAGTCTTCCCGGATCAGGGATCGTTAACCTGTGTCTCCTACATTGGCAGGCGGATTCTCTACCACTGAGCCACCAGGGAAGCCCCACAACCAGGACCTCTTAACCATAGGTTTACCATCAGCTTACCCTCCACTTGGTGCCTGTCATAGGGTTAGACGTCATTAGCGGTTGGAGGCATATGAATAATGGTACAGTCAGTCCTTTAGATGAGCGTGTGTGTGTGTGTGTGTGTGTGTGTGTGTGTGTGTGTGAAGTCGCTTCAGTCGTGTCCAACTCTTTGTGACTGTATGGACCGTAGCCTGCCAATCTCCTCTGTCCATGGTTTTCTCCAGGCCAGAATACTGGAGTGGATTGCCGTGCTCTCCTCCAGGGGATCTTCCCAATCCAGGGATCAAACCCACATCTTTTATGTCTCCTGAATTGGCAGGCGGGTTCTTTACCACTAGCACCGCTTGGAAAGCCCTTAGATGAGCATACAACTGGCTTAATAGCATGTATGTAAATAAATACCTAATAAATAGATACATGTAACAGAAATAAACTATGTTTAAGGATTTTCTTTCAGTTTCTTAGAAAACAGAGAGCCTACTCCCAGGATACTCTTGCTGTTTTTGGAATAACTCGGAGCCAATATGACTCCTCAGGATCCTGGGCACATACAATCTGTGTCCCCAGGGACAAGGATGTCAAGGACCCAACAGAGATAAGCCAGGTGGTCACACTTTGTTTACCTGGAAGTTAGAGCTGAGCTTGGAGCAGTAGGTAAGGGAGAGGAAGATGAGAGGAAGGCCTTACTGTGACCTGCAGCCAAGGCAGCCAGATTGGTTAGAGGGGGGGCTTGGCTGGACCTGAGCGGGAGAGGAGGGGTCAGTAGGGCTGCTGGTCTGGGTGGGGCTTGCCCCTGGATGTCTTGGCTTTCTATTCACTTACACTTGTATTCATGTATTCCTTCAGCAAATGGTAGTGAACAAAATAAAATGACTCCTGGTCTGTCCTGTACTCTCAGTTAGAGTGTCTCAGTGAGGGGTTGGGACACTTCACTGTGTCTTAAATAGTTGGGAGCTGTGTCATAAGTCATAAGTAATTAGCACTAATGATTAAAGTACTGAAATCTTGTAAACTGTTTCCTTAAAAACTTGAGCAGTAATCTTCATGTTGATGTTCTGCTCATTCCCTGGTGTCCTGGATGTGAAGGAAGGGGTTAGACTTGTAGCATCTGCACAGGCTATGTATGGGTGGCTCAGGATTCACCCATGGGTGTGTGTGGTACAGGAAGCCTGCCCAGCTCTCAGACTGTGGGGGAAAATTGATTGATGTTGTCACTTTAGACTGGTGACTTTCAAACTTTTTTGACCAGTCCCATGTTAAGAAACACATCTTACATTGTGTATGTGTTTTGTTCATGAAGCAAAAACTTTGTGAAGCATTATTTATACTTCCTAATTGCAATCAATTCTGATATCTTAAATTCTTGTTCTGTTTCAATCTGTTCATTCTCATTCAAAATAAAGTTACTCTTGACTGACTACACCGATTCCACAACCTGTAGTTTGGAAGACGCTGCTCAACCAAACTGAACCAAACATGAAGGGGAAAGAGGAAGATGGTCGTGTACCTCTAAGCCTTCCTATTTAGCCATGGAATGTCAGGGTGAAACCTGAGGGTTCAGGCGTGAGGGAAGCCTGTCAGCCCTGTTGACTCAGGTTCTCTCCTCAGAGCTCCATGAACCTGCCTCCCGACAAGGCGCGGCTTCTGCGGCAGTACGACAACGAGAAGAAGTGGGACCTCATCTGTGACCAGGTACAGGGTTTGGGACCGAAAGTGAGGCTGGGCACGGCGGCAGGGCCTTGGGCATTAACCGCAGCCCTGGGGTCCCTTGAGGAACCCTGGCCTGGTCTTGGCCTCAGCCCATGCTTATTTCCTCTTCTAAAAGCAATTTCCTAACAGACACAGGCTGGTAGGCCAGCTTCCCCTCTAGCTCCCACAAAGCACTGTCTTGATTTCTTCCCACTGAGGTTTGTTGAGCTGTGAGGTCTGCTCTGGAGGAGTTTGGTGGTTTCCCCAGCAGAACCTGTTTCTGCCTTTCCAACCAGGGTGAGGGCTGTGCCTGGCTGAGGAATCCAAAGCGCCATTTGTCTTTCACTCTGCTCCAGACCTGGCGAATAGCAGCCTTTTCCCCATTATTTACAGGCCTGTAGTAATGAGAAGCCTGGTCCTCTAGTCTTCTGTTCCCAAATCTCAGAATGTGAGGATTGGAAGCTCTCTCTACATGAAAGTGTTTAGAGCCAGAAGAGAAACGAGAGATTTTCACTTAGCTCAGAATCAAGAACTTGCACCTGTGGCCTTGCTTTTTCCCCTGTGCACGTTTGAAGATAACAAATCATGAGTTTTTAAGCTCAGACAGGCCTGGCTGCAAGCAGCCTCTTAATTGTTAACATAGAAAATTACTTTAGACTCAGGGTTACTGAGTCTACTCAGTAACTCAAAATTACTCATCGAAGGAGGAGAAGATGGCAACAGAGAAGAAGTACCTGAGGATAAGTCACGGAGGGGAACTTATGATGTGGGGGATGTTAAGGGCCAGGTGAGAGCTTAAGGAGTCCCCTCACATCAGACACTGTGGGTGCCCTGCTTCCTCAGCACTCTTCTCAGAAGCCTGAATGTCTGCGTGCACACACATGTTTCCCTCACAGGAACGATTCCAGGTGAAGAATCCTCCCCACACGTACATCCAGAAACTCCAGAGCTTCTTGGACCCCAGCGTAACTAGGAAGGTGAGGTGCGAAGCAGGGTAGCCCCCTCTTGCTGTCCTTTGCAGTCCTGTGGGGTTTAGGGGCAAACCCTGTGACATGGGTCAGGACTGTTCTGAGCAGCAGGAGTTGGGTTTTTGTGTTCTGGGGGAGTGTTGTGTTGTGGGGGAGTGGCTGGCTAGGAACAGATGGAAGGACTGTCACCACCCTCTTGGGTGCCTTCCCTTTCCTTTTCTGCCCCTTTTGCTTGTATTGTAAAGTTGACTTGGGGGCCTCCATCAGTGACAAGAGAATCCTACATTCACAGAAATTCAGGAGGAGAGTGCAGGAGTCAACCAAAGTCCTGAGAGAGCTGGAGATCTCACTGCGGACCAACCACATTGGGTGAGTCACCCTTGACCATCAGAGCCTTTCCACCTGGCTGCTTAGGACCCGGCGTCCACTGAGGAGGACGCCTGTTTGCCTGTTTATCTCCTTGCTGTGGGGCAGAGCTGCCTCACGAATGCCTTTTGGTTCCCCAGAGGGCTTCAGACTGTTCCTTTTCTGGCTTTTCTCCCCCTCAGCTCTGCCAGCTGCTGACTGGATGCTGCTGGCAAGCCTGGGGCCTCTCCTGGGGTCCTCGGTCTGTGGCTTTGAGTGGAAGACGTTCCCACAGCAGCTGAGACTGGAGTCTGCCTGTGGCCTGGGGCTGGGCCAAGGGAGGCCCAGAGAAGGCTGGGAATGGGGGAATGTATTGCATTGGGTTGCTGAGACCTGGTTTGTGGACTGTTTGGTGCCCAGAAGACTATTTGCTTGATTATAAGACAATTTTAGTTCATGAGCAGAAGCAGCTTCCTGAAACTTCAGGGAAGATCTAAAGCAGGTGGACCAGCTGCTGAACGTCTTCTGTTGTCCCAGACCCAGGTCCTGTCAACCTATTGCCTAGGCCCCTAAAAACTACATGAGTCTTTTTTTTTTTCTTCCAGAGGAGTGGGGAACCACAACCTGCTGAGCAGGCACAGGGCTAATGCATGAGATAGAGGGAAAGAGCTACAGTCTTGGATTCATAAAACTGTAACCAGCCAGGGTAAATATAGTGAAAGTGAGAGCAAGAGAGAAGATGAGAGAGAGAGAGTGTGTGTGTGTGTGTGTGTGTACGTAGACAAAGTGACAGAGAACTGCAGGCAGGACTACAGATCTGGCCTGATCATTGAGAGCTCACAGGAGTGAGAAGTCTGAAAAGTTGAGCCTGGGGTGGAGGTGGGGGTAGCTGGGCAGGTTCCAGCCCCAGGAGCAGGAGTAGAAAGAGCCAAATGACATCATCTGCCTTCCCCTCCCATCCCGCCCGGGCTCCTGGTGCAGGCTACCTGTATGCAGTCAGCTGCCTCCTGCAGTCATGGGCGAGAACAGGAAAGGGACAGTTGCTGGCGCGGTCACTGTGCTTGGTGGCCAGAGCTGGCTTTCACACCTCATCCATGAACCACACATTGAGAACTGATCCGCTAGGAAATGTGTAACTCAGCCTTCACCTTTATTTGGTGAAGCTCGAGGAAGGAAAAACTGCAGTGCCCCATCAGCTACTCCCCGTGTGAGAGCACACGCGACACAGATGACAGCTCCAAGCACCACCCTGCGCTCATCCGAAGGGCCTTTACCCCTCCCTACTTCCTTCTCTCGGGCCCTCCTGTCCTCCTTACTGAGTCCTCCTGCATGAGGAGGGGGCTCTGCTTTTCCCCGGAGAGGGCTGTGGAGCAGTGTGGGACGGTCCCCCCAGCCTGCCCCCTCTACCTGCTGCTGTCCCCTCTGGCCATCAGCCAGGCCCTGAGGCCAGAGCTGTGTAGTTCCCAGGCCCAGGCCTCTCGGCAGTTGGCACACAAGCTAGAGCTCCGAACTAGGTCCTTGGTTCCCAGGAGCAGCTCAGCATCTGGCATTTGAGGAGCTCCTGTCATTTGAACTGTGCTCCCCTGGTGGAGTTATATGGGAAGGCCAGGACGCTTCCTGGATTTCTGGGCAGGAAGAGTGTGTCAGGCTGTCAGGCAGGGCTATGGGAGCTCCAGGGCGGTGGGAGCCCAGGGCAAGGTAGCACGAGGGGGATCCTGCCTCCGAAGCAGCCTGATCCGCCCCAGGCCCTCGGAAGATGGGGACTCAAGCCTGGAGCGGGCCAGGCTGGGAAGCAGGGTTCCAGAGCTACCCCAGCTCCTCCTCCTCCTGGTTTGTGTTGGTTTCACGGCCTTGCTGAAGTGCCCTTTGACATCTCCTCAAAGTGTCAAGATCCCGAAAATAGCAGTGGAGACTCAGACAGGAAATGAGAAGGGGGCGGGGAGCTGGAGAGCAGACAGACAGGAAACGGGAGGCCTGTCGGCCCCCAGAGAGGAAGCTAACTTCAGGCAGCTCTGGTGTCAGTCAGCCTCCTCCACCAGAGCTTGCTGCCAGATCTCTGCCGGGCCTGGCGCTTCGGCCCGGCCTCTCTCTGTAGCCTGGGTGTGGCCATCCGACATGGCGCTGGTGTCCCAGCTGTGGGGGAGAAGCGGCCTCGGGGGGCTGTTCTGTGCTGCTGGCCTGGAAAGACCCCCAGACTCTCAGAGTGAATAGGGCACAGGAGAGTCAGGGTTTCATCTGGAGAGTTTTCTTTCTCTCGGGGTCCTGTGTGTCTACAGGACAGGAGTGAACCTGTCCTGTAACAATCCTGGGAATTGCTCCTGACTTTCCTTCCAGGGATGTTTCGGTTCAAAAGACTTGAAGGCAGAAGGGTGGAAGTGCCCTGGTCTGTTGTCTGTCCTCCTGCCTCCCCGGTTCAGTCTCTTAGAGGTCAGAGCCATTCTGGAATTACTTGAATTCCTGACTGTTCCCCCATCCTTCTCCTATTCTGCCAGTCTCACCTGTGACTACACACAGAAATCCCACGTATCCCTCTGTTCACCGCTTCCCAAAATACCTTTCCTTGAACTTGGTGGAGAGCCCTTTGGCCTGGTATGCCTCTTTTCCAGAGCTCTCTTTGCCCTTCCCTGCCTGTCTTTTAACTGAGACTTCTGTTGAGTTGGGGTGCTCAGTTGTGTCCAACTCTTTGTGACCCCATGGACTGTAGCTCACGAGGCTCCTCTGTCCTGGGTATTTCCCAGGCAAGAATACTGGAGTGGCTTGTCATTTCCTTCTCTAGGGGATCTTCCTGACCCAGGGACCCAGGGATCCTGACCCAGGCTTTGATCTTCAGAATTCTCCCAGCCTGGTGCTGAGTTCCAGAGGATCCAAGAGGGAATATTGTTTCACAGAGGCACCTTTTGCTTCTCCCCCTCAACCTACTTTATTAGCGCTCTCCTCTGCTGTTTCCTTTATCTGCAGGTGGGTGCGGGAGTTTCTGAATGATGAAAACAAAGGCCTGGACGTGTTGGTGGATTACCTATCCTTTGCCCAGTGTTCTGTCATGTGAGTACCACCTGGGACCAGGGCGGGGGGGGGGACCAGTGAGGTAGGACACAGTCCCCTTCTGCTTTGACTGGAACTGGCAGAAGTGAAGGTGGAATGGGAACCCCAGGCAGCAGTGTGGGCATGGACAGGTGGCCACGGGGCTGTCTGAGGTCAGTGAAGAATGCCAGGTGATGAGTAGGAGGTGCATTTTGGGGAGCAGAAGGCAGGATGTGGAAGGGCAGCTCAGGATCCTAACCCAGAAGACCCAGACTCCATGCTGGGAGCTGCCCAAGGAGGTGTCCTGGCTTTTGGGAGAGAGGCCCCTGCAGGGTTCGTTTACTTTGGGAGAGCTAGATCTTTGCAAAGCCACTTTAGGTCTCCAGCTGTGAGAGGGTTTCTTCATGTCACCCCAGGAGCAGTGATCATGACCTTTGACAGACTGAAAATGAAGCCTTCAGGAGCCTTTTTCAAGCAGGCAGGGGTTTGGAGGCAGCTGGAAGTGAGTTAGCACAGAGGAAAAGGCAACGTGGGCTGGGGTGGGGAGTGGAAGGAACGAGGGCTTTCAAGGCAAAGCCCGGCGTGGGTCTCTTCGGTCCTTTACTATCTGCGTGACCTCTGGAAAGATTGCTGAGGTCCTCTTATGTAAGAGGGAATCCATGTTCCAGGGTTGCTGTAAGCATTGGATGATAATGTGTGTAAAGCAGTTTGTAGTATTTGGAACATAGTGGTAGCCACTTTTATTTGTTAATTGTTGTTATTTAAGGTGGTGTTCCCTATCATAATTACCTAAATATATGGAAAGAGGGTTATGTTGATCATTCACAGCATGACCAACACATGCAGACCTGTACCCAAGACTGACCAGAGCCCTCGGGTGACCGATCATCCCAGTTTACCCGTGACTTTCCCCACACGACTTTCCCCAGTGTTAGCGCTGAAAGTCCCTCATCCTGGGGAACTCCTCAGTCCAGGGACTCTCCCCAGTCATGACTTTCACTTTTCTTGCTGCTGTCCTTGCCCTGGGCCATTCTCCTTCCTCAGCAGGTTTTTACCCTCATCTCCTTAAGAGTTCGGGAAACTATTGCCTCTCCTGGGTTTGGCCTTAGTCATTTTTACCAGGTCATCCCATTAAAACCAAGAGTGACCGACTCCCCCTTCCCGTCCCTGCAGAAGTCAAGCCTCATCATCTTTCTATCCCTTAAAAAAAAAAAAAAAAAAAAAACTCACTCTTTTTATAGAAAGAAATGAAAAATATTTGCTGAAGCGATTTAAAAAAAAAATTCAGAGCTTTTATAGTAAAAGATGTAGATCATTTTTCCAAATAAGCCTATCTTGTTTGGAAAGCAAACAAATTCCAGCTGCTTGAAACCAAAATACCCTGGAACCTCAGTATTGTAGTGTCCATGGCAGTACCTTTGACTGTTTTTAAGAGGAAGACTCAGGGCAGGTAGAGGGTAGGTAAGAGTAAGTGTTTTGGGAAGGGTTGAGAGGAAAAGAGTGAAGCCAAATAGAGTTTGAGCAAAGGCACTTATTTGTACACTGAACGTTCCAGATTGGGGCTGGAGTGGAGAATACTATTATCGATGGAGGGAGGGTACTGGCAAGTGATTTCCCTGTCCTGGAGACTCCTCCGAGTTCTTGAAAGCCCCATCAAACATCTGACTGTCAGGATCCTGAAGTCTGTTCCTACTTTCTTGGAAACATTCAGGCATCTGCAGATACTGCTTCCTATTTCAGAAAGCCTTGGCCTCTGTGACTTTGACCCTGGCGCTGTGCATATTTAAGGAGCCTGTTGGAAATGCTCGTTCCGTCCTGGGTGACCCACTTCAGGGAAGAGGGCAGGAAAGGGGAGTGGGGCTTGTTTCTCAGAGGCGGAGATCCGATGAGGGGACCTGCAAGGGAGAAGGCCCTATGGGTTCATCATCTTATGCTGTCCTCTTTGCTCTGGCCACACTCCCAAACTGCTGATGGTGGAAGACAGCTGGTCTGAGAAGCAGAAAGTGACAAAGTAGCCGTCCCAACTCCTGTAGGGATTAAGGACCCCAGTTCACACCTCTGCCCTCCTTCAAGGGAAGCTGCAGCGAGAGGAGCCTCTGAGCCAGGAAAACCTAGAAACCTCAAGTAGAACCATGGAGAACCCAGCCATCAAAACTCAGTGCTGGGATGGGACTGGAGTTCTTCCTGAACATAGAGACCTGTCCCACTCTGGCTTCACCACGACCCCCATCCCCTTCCACTCAGATCTGCCCTCATGAACCTAATCCAGAACCACCCAGGCCCCCTCAGGGCATTGAGAGGCCTCTCCGGCAGCTGCTGTTGGCTGCCTAGTAGTACCTGCAGTTGCCCATTTCCCCACTGCTGCTCTTCGGGCCGACTCAAGGGGACCCATGGCTTCTCTGAAATGTCCTGTCTATGGCTGGGGGTGCAGAAAGACTACCAGCCCCCCGAGTCCCTTCAGGCCCATGGGAGGTGACTCCTGGAGTTGCTTGGCCAGTGGGGAGCAGCAGCTGGCCTCTCAGTATCCCCATCTCCTCAGATGCCCCTCCTGGGCATGGTCCATGCCGCCTCTGCCCTGCTCAGCACACCTGTGCCAGTGGCTCTCCTGGCCAGGGCTGGGTCTCTGCTGGCCGGTTCCGCTTTTTCTTCTGGCTGCCCTTGCTTCTCGTGGCCCTCAAGGTCTAACGGGCGGGGGTGGGCCCGCCAGGGGCTTGGCACTGAATTTCTCCTGTGTGCGGGCATGTGTGTCCTTTCCTGCTCCAGGTTTGACTTTGAGGCTCTGGAGAGTGGTGACGATGGTGCGTTTGACAAGCTCCGGTCCTGGAGCAGGTCTATCGAGGACCTGCAGCCACCCAGCGCCCTGTCCGCCCCCTTCACCAACAGCCTCGCTCGCTCTGCGCGCCAGTCTGTGCTCCGGTATGTGTGCTCTCGCTCTGCCCGCCTGCCTCCCACCCTCGCCCCCATCCATCCAGGTCCTGGGTAACAGCGGTGAGTGCTCACGCTCCTCCCTTCACTCTTGCTTCCAGGCTCAGCTCTCTTGCCCTCTGCCTGCCAGTCTGTCTCTGGTCTGTCCTCTCTGTCCCTTGACTCTGCCCAGCGATCTGTCCTGGGTAAGTACATCCCCCTCGGCTGTGCCCACCCCCTCTGGGGTTCCAGCCCTCCCCTCTCATCTCCCCCTCTCTGGGGGCCCCTCCATTCCTCACTCTCACTCTGCCATTCCTCCAGGCCCCTGGGCAGGGCTTGTCCTCATCCAGCTCCTTGGTCTTCACCGGCTGGTCCAGCACCTGCCTTCATGTCTGTTTCCCTCTGCTCTGTACTCAGCTCCATCAGCTGCCCGGAGACCAGCCCCCACCAGCCTGCTGCTGCTCACCTTTCCCTCCCTCCTTCCTTTAGGCCTTTTTTCCTCCAAGGCTGCAGCGTGTGCGTTGGTCTGCAGTAGCTGAAGAGCTGTCCTGCCCAGAGGCAGGTGGATGGACTGGATGATTTCTCAGAGCCCCTTCACAGAGGGAGGCTTTCCTTTGGGCCCTGTGGCCCCTTCCATGATCTCTCTCAGCCATGCTTTTCTCCTTGTCTCCTTTGGGTCTTGCCCCTGACACTGCTCATCATTCTAGTCATGCATGACCAGATACCATTTGTGTTTCCTTTTTTTTCCATGAAACATCACTGGGGGCAAAGTCAGAGGTAGTCCCGGCCCTCTTGTAGCCTCTGGGGTCTGCTCTGTCTTTTCTAGGGCCTAGAAGTGGGGTGGGAGCCAAGATGCTCCTGCCCCAGGGGACGTGTAGAAGATGCAGTGACTGGGAGGAGGGGGAAGGAGGGCTCCGATGGATGTCTCCTGGACCCATCCTGAGATCTAGGAAGGCCTGCACACCTCCTATTGTGTTTGGAGGAGCTCTGAGCTTAGGATGGTTTGGGCACTGGTTTTAAGGCTGGGGTCCTGGAGATTTACTGACAAAGACCTGCTCCAGGGAGGTGAAAACAGTGGAGCACCCTGCCCCCTGCACCTTCTCTCGGGGATATTGGTGCAAGGTCCTCCATCCCCCTTTCCTCCTGCTGCTGAGGGGCAGCCTGCTGTCTGAATGATGCTGCATGCCCTTGACCCTTCACCAGAATCCCTCTCTCCTCCAGGTACAGCACTCTCCCTGGGCGCAGGGCCCTGAAGAACTCCCGCCTGGTAAGCCAGAAGGATGACGTCCACGTGTGTATCCTCTGTCTCAGAGCTATCATGAACTACCAGGTAAGGTGACAGCACTGGCCGTGGGTGCTCTGCCCCTTCCGCCTGGTCTCCCAACTAGGAGAGCTAGGAACGCACCAGCTTGTAAAGGATGAGTTTGCGGGTGGGCCCACAGTCAGGGAGCTCCAGCTGGGGTCTGCCTTCCCCCCATCACTGTCTCCCCTCCTGTCCTTTCTCCTTGCTGCAGTATGGATTCAACCTGGTCATGTCCCACCCTCACGCTGTCAATGAGATTGCGCTCAGTCTCAACAACAAGAATCCAAGGTGAGTTCCCTTCCTCTCCTTTCCTCCCCTCTCTGCCCAGGGCTCTGGAGATCTGGGCTCCACCTGTCCCCGTCCGGAAGTCCCGCCTGGTCTCGGGTCCTGTGGCCTAGGGCAGTGCCTCAATTCGGCCCCCTCCCCTCTGCTGGAGGAGGAGTGTTCTGCTTCCCTCAGGTGTACACAGCTTAGGGAGGGGAGCCAGCTTGCCTCCCCTGCCTTCTCTCCCAAGCCCACACCTTCTCCTTCACCACGGAGGCTGTCTTTGTTCTCTCGAAAGGACTCACACAGGTGTGAAAGTGAACTGTGTCATGGCCAGGGCAGGGGCGAGGGTATTCATTTTTATTCTCCACCCCTTAGGACCAAAGCCCTTGTCTTAGAGCTTCTGGCAGCTGTGTGTTTGGTACGAGGAGGTCATGAAATCATTCTCGCTGCCTTTGACAATTTCAAAGAGGTCAGTGTCCTACATTCATGTGTGTGTGTGTGCGTGTGTGTGTTTGGTGGGGAAGATATGGGAGCCGGCTAAGTAAGCACCGTTTCCTGTGATCTCACACATCCTGGGGATTTTAACAGCCCAGTGCTTTTAGCTAGGTGGTCTGCCCCCTGCTTTTTTAAACCCAAACCCAAACTTCAGTCTTACTAGATCTTATGTTGGGAATGCTCCTGATTGGCCAGCAAAGGATGCCCTCATTGAGGGCTACAGTCCTGTAGTCCTAACCCACTGTGCAGAATACCTGAAGATCCTGGTAAATGGTTGGACCCCTGGGAAGCCTGGTGATCTGTGCTTTAACAGGCACCCTGGGTGGTTCAGAGGCGGTGAACACACTGGTCGTACCCAAGGCAGTTATACTTGTTGTGGGAGGAGAAGCACGGGTTCTCCTGGGTTGCTGGCTGTTGTTGGTGAAGAGAAAAGGAGCTCCTGCTTGGAATTCCCCAGCCCCGGGGCCTGGCTCTGAAACTCCCATCTGCTTGAACATAGGATTCCTCGACATCCAGCCGTAGCTGCTGGTCCCACCCCTTCCTCCTCTTTGGACCTCTTCCCTAGCATCCATTGTTCAAGCCAGGAAGTGGCTCTTCCTCCTTGAAGCCAGAAGCTCGGCTGAGTCTCTGGACCCCTCTCAGATCTGGGGCTTTCCTGCGCCCCATCCTCTCTCCTGCATCCCTGCTAGGACCTCAGTGTCCTGCCTCAGCCTTGGCCTCCACCCCACTCCTTTCTTCAATAACTCAGCACCCCCAGGCCCCTTTGTTTCTTCTTGGCCTACCCCTAGAGGCACCTAGAGCCCAGACTAAGGTCACACCTTTACTGAGCCCCTTCTGAGGCCCAGAGCAGATGTCAGGTCCCAGGCTTGCTTATGTCATGTCCCAAGTGGCCAGTTACATAAAGAGTTGTGGTTACACTTGGTCAGAACCAAGTCCCTTTGACAAATGTTCCTAGGAACCAGGGCTCGGGGATGCTAGGGTTCTGCAGGGGA
This sequence comes from Dama dama, assembly GCF_033118175.1. Taxonomy (NCBI): domain Eukaryota; kingdom Metazoa; phylum Chordata; class Mammalia; order Artiodactyla; family Cervidae; genus Dama; species Dama dama. Next base: position 46,493,643 of record NC_083683.1, read on the forward strand.
CAGATCCTGTCACTGAGAAGTCTGTTTGTTCAGGTGTGCAAGGAGCTGCACCGCTTTGAGAAGCTGATGGAATATTTCCGAAATGAGGACAGCAACATTGACTTCATGGTGAGGAGCTGGGCTGGGTCAGGTGCTTGCCCAGCAGGGCCACCTACTCCTTGAGAACTGGGCCAGGCCGACAGTGCGCTTTGGTGTTCTGTGTGGAACCGCAAGTGGTTCTCTACTCAGTAACTGCTCCTTGTCCACTCACCCCAGAGGAAACTCCAGGACAAGGTCATTTTTCTGTCTTGGGTCTGGTTCCTTTACCCCTTTCTGTGGCCTTACCGTCCCTGATTTGGATCCTTCCTGAGCTGCTTTCCTTTCCCCCAGCTTTTCCTCTGGCTTCACTTCTCTTCAGTCGAAGGTGTTCAGCTAGTAGGGTGGTCTCAAGAAATATCTGCTGAGGGACTTCCCTGGTGATCCAGTGGTTAAGATTCTGCACTTCCACTGCAGGGGGCACAGGTTCGATCAGGGAACTAAGATCCCATATGCCAGGTGATGTGGCCAAAAAATAAAAACAGAAGTAAGTTAAAAAAAAAAAAACCTACTGATGTGCAAAGGATATCAGAGCACGAATCTTCATTTATACCCATTTCTCATATAGTTTACTTGTCTTCATACACTGAATATTGTTGGACTTAAGTTAAAATACTCTTATTGCTCTTGTTCCCCAAAGACTTACCTATTTACTCACTCCTTTTGATTATCCCCCTGATGATCCTGGTTCTGCCAGCCACCTATCGTCTCTGTCTCAGCTGTCTCTGACCTTCTGGGCTGCTCCTCCCCCAGGTGGCCTGCATGCAGTTTATCAACATCGTGGTGCACTCGGTGGAAGACATGAACTTCCGGGTCCATCTGCAGTATGAGTTCACCAAGCTGGGGCTGGAGGAGTTCCTGCAGGTGCGGTGGACTGGAGTCCTCACAGTGGGAGGTGCTCTGGGACAGAGGACCAGCTTAGCTGTATCACAGTGGGTGTTTCTTTTCTAAGAGCCTAGTCATGGATGCTCCTGGCACCTCACCTGTCTTCTGTGGCCTGGGATTCAGGCCTTCCTGCAGAGGGCTCAGTCAGTCAGCTCCAGGGCCAAGAATCGGACACTGCTGCAGGAGGAGCTCTCCGGATCCTAGCTCCGGGAAGGGGTTGTGGAGGGGATGAGGAGGCTCCCCCCACTACTACTGTGTCTGCTCTTCCCCAGAAGTCACGGCATACAGAGAGCGAGAAGCTGCAGGTGCAGATCCAGGCGTACCTGGACAACGTGTTCGACGTAGGGGGTTTGTTGGAGGATGCCGAGACCAAGAATGTGGCCCTGGAGAAGGTGGAAGAACTGGAGGAGCATGTGTCCCATGTACGTGGTCCTCTGTTGCTGCCAGGACCACTGTTGAGGGTGGGGAGGGAATGAGGACATCTGAGTCCCAGGAACCCGAGCCGACCTACGTACCTCCCAACTGAGCCCCCCGGAAACCTCAGAACCCAGCAGGGCTCTCCAGCACATGATTTGGCTGAGGTACTGAGCCATCTGCAGGGGAGTGAACACACCACTAGTGACCTCTGGACTGGATGTGAGGTGGCCTTGGGCTCCAGAGAGTTAGATGTAGCCATTTGCCTAGTACTGTTTCCCGCGGCCTCAGATCCCAGGCCCGCAAGAGTCCATAGGGAAGCCACTGGACCAAGCTGCCTTTGGAGCCCTGGGTGGAGGGGTCGGGCCCGGGTCGGTCACTCGGGCTTAGATTCCACCGAGTGGACCTGCCCTTCTCATCCTGCAGCTCACAGAGAAGCTTCTGGACCTAGAGAATGAAAACATGATGCGTGTGGCGGAGCTAGAGAAGCAACTGCTGCAGCGGGAGAAGGAACTTGAGAGCATCAAGGTACCAGGTTACCTGGGAAAGGGGCCTCTGGGTGCTGGGGCCAGGGGATCTTGCTTTCCATCTCTGAATCATGTCAAGTCCTCAAGAATCCAGATCTTGATTCACCTTGGAGCACTCCACTGAGGGTGGGCTGATGATTTCACCCCAGGATCTAGCTGGAGAGGGAAGCTGGAGCCACAGCGGGCCAGATGCACACACAGAAGGATAGAGACACCTCTGGAGTCCCCGCCTCCTCCTCCAGCCTTGCTTCTCCCTCGCCTGCACCTCCACATGCTTCCCCAGCCCAGCTCCTTGGGGCTATTTGTTAGGGTTTCCGCCAGGTATCCCATACTGGAGGGCAAGGCCTCCTCATATTTCAGTGTCTTCTCTGTCCCTCATTGAACTTTTGTAGTTGCAAAATCATGCCCCAACCTACCTCTTCTCCCACAAGAATACAGTTATGCCAGCTCTGCTGAGCCCAGCACATATCCACCAAGCCCCTGCTAAGAGTCTGAAGTGCCCTGTCAGGAGTATGGAGGACACAGAGGTGGCTAAGGCAGGGCCTCGTCCGTAGGGGGCTTCCAGTTGAGCAGTTGTACAAACCAGATGGAACGAGAGCAGGCCTGAGGCACCAAGGGCTGAGAGCAGCCGTAGCAGGCTGCTGGTGGGTCAAGGAGCATCTCCCAAGGCAGCCTTCTACCCAGGTCTTGAGGGACCAGTGAAATTGGGCTGGAGCACTGCAGGGTGCCAGCCAGATGGTCAACTCTTCCACTTACCTCTTGTTAACGTTGCATCCCAGCTTCCCCCAGTCCCCACTGGGGTTTCTGCTGCTCTTTGCCTCTGAGCACCCTCCTGGAGACCCCTGTGTAGGAAACCTCACTCCCAGAGGCCTTCAGGTGCTCTTTTCCTAATAGTACTCTCTGCCCAATAGGAGACTTATGAGAACACGAGCCACCAGGTACACACCCTGCGGCGGCTCATTAAAGAGAAAGAGGAGGCCTTCCAGCGCCGATGCCACTTGGAGCCCAGTGCCCGGGGCCTGGAGTCTGTGGGCAGCGAGGCTCTGGCCCGAGTGGGCTCTGCAGAGCTGAATGAGGGCGTGCCCCACTCCGACCTGGACCTCCTTGCTCTGGCCCCACCCCCTGAGGAGGCCCTACCTCTGCCTCCACCGCCAGCTCCTCCCTTGCCCCCGCCTCCTCCCCCATTACCAGGTAAGCAGGACCCTTACCTGGTAAAAGGTAAGAGGTGCAGCCTTATTGTGGGGCCACAGGGGATGTGCTGGAAGGATGTAAAGTCAGATGGGAGGGGCTGAGGGAGGGAGCATCTGAGGGATGCTCAGGTTACTAGGGAAGGGATTCTAAGAGCAGGTGTGGATCTGTTTTAAGGAGCATAAGGATGCTGCTTCTGATTCCTCTGAAGACATTCAAGGAGAGGGCTTAGCCTAAAGCAGGAAAGAGTGGGTCAGAGACCAGCACCACCACCCCCGGGACCCCTGGGAGTCAGAGTTAGAACCCCTGGGAGCTGCTTGGGCAGGGAGTTCATGCAGCCTGCTCCCCTGAAAGTCTTTAGGGATAGGTAGACGAGCAGAGGGGTCTCTTGGCCCTTGAGTCACTGTGCCATTTCTTCTTCCCCCAGACAAGTGTCCCCCGGCCCCACCTCTCCCTGGCGCTGCCCCCTCTGTGGTGTTGACAGTAGGCCTGTCAGGTGAGTGTCCCCAGGGCTCTGGGCAGAGCTAGTGGGACTGAGGGAATGTGTCCTTGGCTCCTGTCTCACTGATCCTCCTTTTAAATTAGCCATTCGCATTAAGAAACCTATCAAGACCAAGTTCCGGCTGCCCGTCTTCAACTGGACAGCCCTAAAACCCAACCAGATCAGTGGCACTGTCTTCAGCGAACTTGATGATGAGAAGATCTTGGAGGTAGCAGGGCCCAGGGCCCTGAGGGATGGGACTGGGGGCTAGGAACTAGGTTGTCCTTCAGGCTAGATCTCCTGGCCTTGGAGGGGCCCCCGTACTCAGCCCTTGGGGTACCAGAGCTGGTGTGCTGCCAGGGGCCCTCCTCCTGTAGGGAGAGACCACAGCACTTTCCCTCTCATGACTTCTGCCAGGACCTGGACCTGGACAAGTTTGAAGAACTGTTCAAGACAAAAGCCCAGGGCCCTGCCCTCGATCTCATCTGCTCCAAGAACAAGACAGCACAAAAGGCTGCCAGCAAGGTGACCCTGTTGGAAGCCAATCGTGCCAAGAACCTGGCCATCACCCTACGCAAGGCTGGTCGCTCAGCTGAGGAGATCTGCAGGGCCATCCACACGTGAGGCTCCCACTGAACTTTCCCTGGCCCCCATCTGTTGGTAACCCACTTAGGATCTCCACCTGGGACCCCAGCCTTCTCTGGATTCCAGGGTATCGACAGAGCTCCCTCAGTCATTCAGTGGCATAGCCAGAACTGACTGCATCTGTGCTATGTGCCAAACACTTTGTGAGATGCAGGGGAGTCAGTCCAGACCTTCCCTCAGGGAGCTCCCAGTCTAGTGGGAACAGTCCAGTAACACTGGGTGGTAACCACCAAGATGATGGAGGTACAGGAGGCTTTAGAACAGCGAGGGCCAGGTAGCTGAGCTTGGTGATCAGGGAAGGCTTCCTAGAGGAGGCGATGTCTCACTTGCGACCTGAAGGATGTGTATGTATGTGAAGTGCAGACTGGGGCCTAGAGGGAGAGGCATGGTGCCCTAGATACTGAAAATTGACTCTGGCTTTAGTGTAAAGAGGGGAGCCAAAGAGACTGAGTAGACAGGCGAACAGAAGTCTTGCAGGCTGGGCCTCCTAAGCCACATCTGGGAGTTAAAACTTAGCTGCAGAGGGAAGACACTGAAGAGGTCTTAAACAAGAATGGACTGTGCCCTGAGGACTTTTGCTGGTGCTGAGTAACATCAGTACTGGAGTTACTGAAGGTGAGGCCGTGAGTCCTCTGCCTCTGGCTGTGTGCTGCTCCAGACCCCGCCCTCCATCCTTGCAGGAAGTGGATCATGAAGGGATGACAGATACTGTGGGCAAAGGCAAGAACCGAGGTGGTTCCTCCCTCCTACACAGGTTCGACCTCCAGACACTGCCCGTCGACTTTGTGGAGTGCCTGATGCGCTTCCTGCCCACGGAGGCGGAGGTGAAGCTGCTGCGGCAGTATGAGCGGGAACGGCAGCCGCTGGAGGAGCTGACAGCAGAGGACCGCTTCATGCTGCTCTTCAGCAAGGTGGAGCGGCTGACCCAGCGGATGGCCGGCATGGCCTTCCTGGGCAACTTCCAGGACAACCTGCAGATGCTCACGCCGGTACGGCTCTCCCCTGAATCCTGGTGGTCCACGGTGTGCCCCGCCCCCACTCCTGACCTGCTGGCCCCCTTCCCTGCTGGCCCTGCTCTGACGCCATCCCGCCCTGGTGTGGGGCTACTTAGTTCTTCCTCTTGCCTTCCAGCAACTCAACGCTATCATTGCCGCCTCTGCCTCTGTCAAGTCCTCCCAGAAGCTGAAGCAGATGTTGGAGGTGGGCGAGGTTGTGGACGTGGGTGCGGGTGGTCCCCAGGTCCTGGGTGGGGCTGGAGCTGTGCAGAGAGGAGGGCCTGCCCTGAGTTCCTCTGGTGCACCTCTGGACAGATCATACTTGCGCTGGGGAACTACATGAACAGCAGCAAGCGGGGAGCTGTGTATGGCTTCAAGCTCCAGAGCCTGGATCTGGTAAGAGGGCAGGGGCGACAAGGAGCCAGGGAGCTTGAGGGGTGGCAGCTGTGGAGCCCAGGTGTTCAGACCTGTTGCGTTGTTGCCCTTTGCCCCCCCTCGATCAGCTGCTGGACACCAAGTCCACCGACAGGAAGATGACCCTGCTTCATTTCATCGCCCTGACGGTGAAGGAGAAGTACCCAGACCTGGCTAACTTTTGGCATGAGCTGCACTTTGTAGAGAAAGCCGCTGCAGGTGAGAGCCTGGCCTGGCGAGCCTGCCCTTAGGTCCAGCCCAGGACAATCCCCGGAAGCTATGAGGAGAAGAACGCTTGGGTGCCTTTCTTTCTGGCTTTGCTTTTTTTCTGACACTTCAAAGCTTTCCGCTGGGGCCATGGGCAGGGGCCACCCCAGAGAGAGCCTTCCTACAGGCCCCTCGCCCCACCCGGCCCTGCCCACCCGGGTGCTGTGGGAGCTGGTAGAGAAGGCAGCTGTGGCTCTTCGCCCCCGCAGGCTGGCCCCGGAGCCTGCCTGTCTCTGTGATGTATGTGAAGCCCCCCACAGACATAGGGTCACTGTTATTTTTGTCCCCCTCATGAAACCGGGGCAGGCCTGGGGCAGCTCCGTGTTGGAGCCCAGCAGTCTCCGGCTCACCTTCCTTGGCTATCTGGAGGGTCACGAGCCCACAGCCTCCACTCCTTCTCCTTGCCCCTGTGAGAGCCTGGCTCGCTTGGTGCGCCCCTCTCCACGCGTGTGGGAGCTCTGGAAGCAGGGCATGAGGAACCAGCAGTCCCCGCTGCGGGGAGGGCTGTAGTCCTCAGCCTGGGCTCTGGTGACCGCAGTGTCCCTGGAGAACGTGCTGCTGGACGTGAAGGAGCTGGGCCGGGGCATGGAGCTGATCCGGCGGGAATGCAGCATACACGACAACAGCGTCCTGCGCAACTTCCTCAGCACCAACGAAGGCAAACTGGACAAGCTCCAGCGTGACGCCAAGACCGCCGAGGTGAGCACAGGGTGGAGGCGGGTGTGAGCAGCCGGGGCCACGGCGCCGTGCCCCTCTGGTGGGCGTGGTTCCGGTTGGCTCAGAGAACTTTCATCAAGCAGCTGGCTGGCTGATTGGGGGCAGGGGGTTGCACTGTGGGTGGCAGGCAGCTGCCTCTGGAGACATGCATTCCCAGGGGGCTCTGGGAGCCCCTCGTTCTTTTCCCTCCCACAGAGGCTGTGGGGGCCTCGGTTGCCTCTGCTTGGTCCTGGCTGGTCCCTGGTGGGAGCTGGGCTTCCCCTAGCCCGCCAGGCTGACCCCTTCGGCCAACCCCTTCCCCAGGAAGCCTACAATGCTGTAGTACGCTACTTCGGTGAGAGTCCCAAGACCACACCTCCTTCAGTATTCTTCCCAGTGTTTGTCCGATTCATTCGTTCTTACAAGGTGAGTAGAAGAGAGGTTTCTAAAGAGGAGTCCGGCTCAGAGAAATCGGGCAGTGGGGAGAGGGATGGGCTTCAAGTCTGGGCCTTTTTTGTCTGTCTCCTCCTCTGGGTCCTGGGAGGGATGGATAGAAGCTGGCCGCAGGCCTCTTAGCTGTGAACTGGTGGGCAGGGTGGGGGCCCAGGCCCTTCCTGTCATTGTTTGGGGCAGGAAGTGCCCCTCCAGAGGGTGGCCACCTGGGGTTGCTGGTCCCACTGACACCCATCTCCACCCTCAGTGTCAGCTCCTCCCCTCACAGCCTGTGTGAACCTCAGCACACACACACACCATCCTTATACACACACACCATCCTCAAAACACACACACACATACACACACACACAACCATCTTTCATGGTTCTTAGGAAGCAGAACAAGAGAACGAAGCCCGCAAGAAGCAGGAGGAGGTCATGCGGGAGAAGCAGCTGGCTCAAGAAGCCAAGAAACTGGATGCCAAGGTGGGTGGGACCAAGGGCTGAGGCCTGGAGAGCAGGGCAAAGGCTTAGGGGGAGGGTGGAGCAGAGAGCTGGAGAGGAGATCGAGAATTGGAGCCCAAAGACCACCCAGAGGACCTGATGCTGGAGTCCACAGGATGGGGAGAGGGGCTCCGAGAGGGGACTCCCAGGCCATGATGGGGGAAGGGGGTGTGGCGCTGGTGAGCACAATCCAGGGCACTCCAGGGTCTGAGTGCATCTTGAGGCAGGAACCAGCCCTGTGGAGGGTTAGTGCTAACGCCCTTCCCCTTCAAATGCTCGGCCCTAGACCCCATCCCAGCGGAACAAGTGGCAACAGCAGGAGCTGATTGCAGAGTTGAGGCGGCGCCAAGCCAAAGAGCACCGGCCTGTTTATGAGGGGAAGGATGGTACCATTGAGGACATCATCACAGGTGGGCCCTTTGCCCTCCCTGGCGCCTGGCCACTGGGTGGCACCCAAACCCCTCCCATAGCCCTTTGGGCTTCCTCCCACCCCACCCCCATGGGGCCTGACCACTGTGTCTCTCTCCTGGGCCACAGTACTGAAGAGTGTCCCTTTCACGGCCCGTACTGCCAAGCGGGGCTCACGCTTCTTCTGTGATGCAGCCCACCATGATGAGTCAAACTGTTAACCCCCAAGGCTGGGGCCCTTGACAGGTACTGGGCACCACAGCTGCCCTCTGCATGCCCACCTTCCAGCACTCCTGCTGGGACCCACAGGCACCTCCTCCCCTGCATGATTTGGAACCATCCTCTGGCAGCCTTGCGGTGACGGGGGACACATACTTCTTCCCTTGCATGCCCCATGCTCTGAGAAGCGTGACTGATCCCTGCATGTACCCTCAGGGAAGTGGTGCTCTCCCACTAATGCTGTCTTGGCTTCTACTAAGACCCAAGGGGTAGGGAGCTGCCCAGATAGGCAGGACCAAGCGCCGCCTCTGATTACTGAGGCTGAGCAGCTCCAGTCCTGGGCCTGGGTGTCCGTTGTCCTTGCCTCCTCAAATGAGCTCTGGCAGTGGCTTCTGCCCAGGGACATCAGATGATCTTTGACCTGTTTCCTGATACCCAGTCTGCCTGGGGTCTCTTCCCAGCTTCTAGCTCTTGCTGAGTCCACCTTATTTCTGCCATTCCCTAGTGACCTTTAGCACCCCCACCTGTTCGTCTGAACATGCAGAGTCCACCCTGACTGTCCACTCCAGCCTCTTTTAATCTCACTCATTAGCCTCACAGCTGGCTCTTCACTAAACCTGCCTGTGGGGCTGGGCCTACAGAAGGTGGGCCTGGCCTAGCCTCCCTGCCTGTTCACAGACCTCTTGTCTTCCCCACAGGCCTCCACCACCAGCCCCTTGTCGTTCGCCATCCAGCCAGGAGTGCTGCACCGCCCGCCGGCCCCCCTCGGGCTCCAGGCCCCCACTGAGACCCTCCTGGAAGCAGAAGCACTTCAACCCACGGAGTCCTGCAGGTCCAACCAGTGCACCTGAAGCCCTGGAACTGGCCAAGGGCCCAGCAGAAGGCTATGCTGCTCTCAGTCCATCCCAGCTCTCAGAGCTGCATCTTGCCTGCCACCTCTGTGGGCACGACGTCTTTCAGGGCCTGGCACTTCCCTGGTGCCTCCAGTACTGCACTTTGCTCCCAAGGTCTTCAACTTCATTTCCTCAAGAGCCAGCTCAGGGCTGGATTACAACCATTTCCAGCTTTAAGCTAGGCCACGGGCACCTAGGCCCGCCATCACTAGAGCCAGAGGGAGGAGAGGAGAAAGCAATTATCCCTTCTTTTTTCCCCTTACTTTTTGAATTCCAGTGGTCAGCTGTGATCTAGGAGTGTCCAAGCTTAGACAGCCCTGGACCCTGCCAGCCTCAGATCACCTTCTACCAGCAGCAAGGCTCTCCTAAGCCTGGGCCCACCCAGCTGTGCCCTAGTGATAAAGGGAGAGGAGTGATCCCACGCTCCCTGCCCGTGACCCTTTGCAGTCGAGGCTGACTCTGTCCTTGCCAATGTGAGCAGAGGGGTCATTTCCTCTTCCCCAACCTGGAGACAGCAAGAGAAAGGGTATGCCAACAGCATCCTCACTTTTCCCCAGCTAGGTTTTGCTGGCAGGGGGCAGGGTCATGGTGGTCTCAGCTGTTTTCTCCATCCCCTGTCAGTTTCTTCTCAGTCCCTGAAGGGAACACAGGGGCCGACTCCTTTTTGTACATGTACCACTTCCTTCTCTCTTGTACATAAACCCCAAACCTTCCTTCTCTCATCAAAGGCTTGAAATACCAGGCCTGACTCTGTCTCCTTTTTCTGAGCATAGGGGTTACATTGGCCATTTAGGCTGACCTAAGCCACAGGGGGGCTTCCCTGGTGGCTCAGCAGTGAAGAATCTGCCTGCAATTCAGGAGACATAGGTTCAATCCCTGGGTGGGGAAGATCCCCTGGAGAAGGGCATGGCAACCCACTCCAGTATTCTTGCCTAGAGAAGCCCATGGACAGAGGACCCTGCAGGCTGCAGTCCATAGGGTCGCACAGAATTGGACATGACCGATGTGACTAAGCAGCAGCAAGCCACAGGGACAGAAAGGAGGCTGGGCCAAGCTGCCATGCTTGGGGGAGGTGACTGCAGAAGCCTGGGCAAGGAGAACCTGTTTAGATGGGCTCCAACCTCACAAAGGAAGGCAGGCTTCTCATGAGGCACCAGTGCCCCCTGCTGGCCGTGTGTGTACCTGTCTGGTCCCCAGCCTGCCCCCAGTACCAAGCCCACAGACAGGACAAAAGAGCCACTGGCCATGTTATAAATATTGTCATTTAAAAAACAAAACCAAAACAAAACACACATACACTGCGCCCCAGGGCTGGAGAAAGGAGTGATGGAGCCCCAGGGCCTGGGCAGGGAGGAGCAGGCCCGGATGCTAGAGGCTAAGGACCCCGCCCCTGCCACCCAGGCTGTGTCCACCAGCCTGCCACTTGTTCTGGGGGCCCCTTCTCACATTTTATCTACTGGTACCACCCACCCAAATGGCATTCACCACCAATCGCTGGTCTGAGACTGAGGGCAAGCACTAGTTGTCCGGGAAGTTGAGGGGACCCTTGAACACCACAAGCACCTTGGGAGATGCCAGAAATGGTGGGTTGGGGTTGGGGATACTTGAGAAAAAGTGGACACAGACCCAACTAAGGAAGAAGTTCTGGGGCAGACAGCGAGGGTGAACTCAGCCACAGCCTCACGCAGACCCGAGGCACGGTGGCGTGTCAGGTCACTGGTGGTCGTCCAGCTGCTGCAAGAGCGTCCGCCGCCGTCTTTCCAGCTCCCCCTCGCTCAGCTCGCTTTCCGACGTGTCCCAGCCCGTCTGGTGGAGCAAAGGCACAGCTCACCCACGGCTTTCCCGAGGGCCTGGGCAGAGCGCTGACCGGGCGGGGGCCGGGTGCCTGCCTCTCACCTTCTCCTTCTTGATCCCAAAGGCTGGGGAGCGGTTAGGGAGCTCTGCCCGCCGGAGGTCCCTGTCCTTGTCCTGTTCTGGTTCTTTCTCATCACTCTCCTTGGCAGCTTTCTCCTCAGGGTCTGTCTCGCTCTCAGGACTGTTCTGTAAGAGCCCAGAAGCCGCCTCCTCAGTTCCTGTGGAGGACGGCCCGCGAGGCGGGTGAAGACATGAAGATATCTCATAAAATAGCAGAGCCTTGGACGGAAGTTCCTTCTCTACGCACCGACTTGTGTCTTCTCTTCTTAGTTTTCTTTTTTGGTTTCTTGGCTTTCCGAAGACCATGATCTGGAGATGGAAAAATCCCCACTAAGTCCCACAGGAAAAGGGAGGCCTCATCCTTTTCTCTGCTCATTCTTCACAGGCAGGGACCTGTCTGAGGAAGTCTCAGTCCAGTTCTCCTTCCTTCTCTCCGCTTCCCGCCTGGGCAGGGACGGGAAGTTCTTACTCTCTGACAGGTGCAGCCGTCCCCACCACCTCCACCCTCAGGGGTGGGGCTCCCCTCAGGCCTCCCCTCCAGCTCCCAGCTGCTTACCTGATCCAAGGAGAAGGCGAGAGGAGGGGGAACCCCGTCCTCCAAGGGCAGCACCCCCACTTTCAACAGAGTCAAGTGAGGAAGAGGGCTCAGAGCCTGACTCCGAGGGGTTCCGTCGCCTCCGCTTGGGGGGCCGGAGAGAGGGCGGGGGCAGCTCCTCGTCTCCTGACTCAGAGCCCTGGGTAGATGAATAGATACAAGTCAGCAGAGAGGGGCACTGGGCTCCAGAAGCCCTCGAGTCTGGGAACTGGGGACAGGAAAATCCAAGGCCAAAGGAAGCTCCCAGTCTCCCTCCAGGAGAGGTGACATATGGGGGAAGCGAGAGAAATGGTTCTTATTTCCCTCAGGTGGTCCAGCCTCACCCCGCATCCTTCCTACCCGCCAACTCACTGAAGGCGAGTGGGAACGCTTGCGATGGTGCTTCTTGCCCTTTCTGCCGTGCTTCCGGCCTTTGCTGTGGAGGTGCTGGCATTCCGTCTGGTGGAGACAGAAGAAAGGGTGAGGAAGGTGCCAAGGTTAGCCCTAGGAAGGAGCTTGTGTCCCAGAGGTTTTGCTGCCTCCTCTGAGGCTAGGGCCTTGGGTGTATCCAGGGCACCGTGAGACCTCCCTTTCCTTAGTTGCCTGAGAAAGGAGAGCCTGGGGCTGAGAGGTTACTAGGCTACTGTTAAGCTAGCTTCATGTGTTCACCAGCCTGGGGCAGAGAGAGAGGACCAGAAGCTCTGCCTCACCTCCAGTACCTGCAGGAACTCCCGAAAGAGCCGGATCCTCTCCGACTCCAGGGTGATCTGCTCAAAGGCTGAGTCGCACACAAAGCGCTCACGGACCTTGAACAGGAGAGCACTGCTGATCAGACCAGCCCCAGCACAACATGGAGGCCGCCGTGAGCACAGGGCAGGGCTGGGGCAGAGGAAGGAAGGAAGGGCGCCGAAGCTGGCCCCGAGCTGTGCTACGACTGGAGTGGGCCCCCAGTGGTGGTGAAGCACCGCTGCCCTCAGGACTGAGGGGGTGGTGTTTGATGCCAGGCTGCAGTCCTGACCTCTTCCCAGGCCGTGCCCAGCTCCAGAGCAGGCACAGCCTGCCTCAGCATGCTTCGGAAGGCAGCTTCCCTGCGCCGCAGCCGCCGGGCCTCCTCCTTCTCCCGCTCTCTCTCGCGTGCCTCTGCTTTCTCCAGCAGCTGAAGGCGACAGGACACAGGGCAGGGTCACTCAGGAGGTGGGTGTGTGGGAAGCTGGAGTCTGAGTTCCTACTATCACTCCTGGACTGGGGGTAGAGTCACACTGGGGCGGTGAGTGAGAAGGAACGGAACCAGACCAAGGGACGAGTTAGAGAACGGAGCCCTGGCTACAGCCCCACCCGACGCGGCCCCTCACACTATTGAAAGTCAGCTTGATGTTGCCTGCATCCAGCGCAGCAGCCCTCTTGTCAAAGCTTATGACGTGGGCGAAGTCCTCGAAGGCTGTGTTCACCTCCACGCAGAAGCCCCGGTCCTGTGGGCACAGCAGCGCATGAAGCAGGGGGGCACCACAGGCCTGAACCTGAAGCTGGCTGCCTCCAGGGCAGGCATGGGTCAGACTACAGATGCTCAAGTAGCCCCCTCCCCCGGAAGAGATCCACAGGACAGGGATGCACTTCGGAGACCAAGTCATTCAAGTCCTCCCCCATCTGATAATTAAGCCTCCCATACCCGCCCTTGGCTTAGCTGTCACAGGGAACTGGAGGGGTTGGATCATGGGTAGGTGTTCAAGGTACATGTTCTCTGTCTGATAGATGCCTGTGTTTCTCACAATTGATTCTTTGTCCCTCTGGCTTAAGCTTGAGCCATTGCTGGGTCATAAGTTCCCTGTATGCTTTCTTAGTAAGCATCTACGGCTGTATTTATTGAGTGCTTACTATGTACCAGGTACCATGCTGAATGCCTCACACACATTATCTCACTTAATTCTCACATATCTGAACTAAAGCACAGGTGCTAATTTTATGTGGAAGAAGAAACCAAGGTTGAGAGGAACTAGAGTAACTGCCCAAGGTCTTCAAGGCTAACATATGGCTGGACAAGAATTCTACCCCAGGTCTTTATAACAACGAAGCCCCAACTTTTAAGCACCACACCCACAATCATTTTGTCCACGGGAAAAATAAAGGCCATCAGCTGTACAACTCCCCAGCATTATTAAGAACACGTCATACTATAAAGCACCATGGACTAGGCGCTGTGCTTCTCACCTAAGCCTCACAACACCCCAGTGAGCAGGTTGTAGGAGAGTTGTCTCACTTGACCCAAGACAACTCAGTGGGAAATGGAGCCACTGGAGCATGAGGTCTGAGGCAGAGGCCCAGGTCCCCTTCTACTACCTCTGCTCATCTGGAACTTGCTCTGGCCCCATGCTGATGGCAGAGGAATACTCTTCCTGCTGCTTCCAAGAGGGCTTCCTCAGCCCATGCTCTCCAGCTCTTCCCCTCAGACATACAATCTCTCTCACTTAGGGAACTGCAGACTTCGATCTCACCTATTCACTGACTCCTTCCATCAAGTACACACCTCACTTAACCTGGAATACCCTTTCCACCCTGCTCTCACCTTCCTCAAGCTAATAACCTCTGCTTCTGTCCCTCTGTTTCACAATCTTTAAATGCAGCACAAAGGAAAACATTTATTAAGCCTACTAATGAGCAAGATACTACAAATGTTATCATTTAATTCCATGACCTTGCATTTATGTTATCCTCATTTTACAGATGAGGAAACTGAGGCTCAGAGACATTATATAACTTGCAGAGGTCTCAGGAGTTCTACAACTCTAAAGCCTGTGCTGCACTCGTTCTACCCTCTTCATAGACACTGTTCTCCTAGAGGTTGCTCATATCCTAAGAACTCCAAGGATCCCTTCTCAGTCCTCCCTCTTCTATCCTCTGTTCACTTCTGCAGTCCTTCCTTCTCCGGGGTCCCCTCCTGTCTCTGACCCCTTTTACCACCTCTTTTGTTTGTATGTGCCTGTTCCACACTGTTCCGAGCAATCTCACCCCTCACCTCTCTCCTGACTTTCAGACCTATACTAGACTGGATATTTCACAGACACTTCAAGTTCAGCAGATCCCAAGATAATTCATTTTCTGGGAGCCCCCACCCCACACTCCACTCCCACTCCCATGGATGGGCCCAGATCTTCTGTCTTTCAGCTGTTCCGAGTTCAGGACTCTGCATTACCCTATGGGATGTGGAGTGCCATCACAGTCCACAGTCTGCCTGGTGGGTAGATGGCCTCAGGGAGCCCTGGGTTCACTTGCCTTCCAGAGGCAGGAGCCCAAAAGGGGGCAACAGGAAGGGGAACTGACCAAAGACTGTCCTCATGAGGTGTGGAGAGACAGGCCTCAGTAAGGATAGGGCTCCTACAGGCCTGTCAGCAGTACCAGCCACTTAGGGGTTAAAAGTTAAGTGTCCAATAAAATTTAACTCTTCCCGGATTAGATATTTCTACTTTATGTGATTATCATATTTAAAATATGGTATTTGCTTTATTCCTCCCTGCCCCCGGTTGCTTTATGAGAACAATTTCCCAAATGGAATTCCTGTTTTCTCCAGCACTGTTCTTCCTGCTTAATCCTTACCAACCATCAATCCACCCCTGCTATCTCCAACTCACTCCTTCCTTCCCTCAATTTCACACACACACAAAAATGTGTCAATTCTACTTCTGACTGACTCTAGCCTACTGGTTTGAATACTCTTTTTTTAAATCAGCAGATGCTTTTTCTTTTTTTTTTTTAAAGAAAAATCTTAAGTAGAACCCTCATTCCATAAGAGAAACAAACAGTTACACTTGAAAATAGAGGAAGGAGCAAAAAGTCCCATCCACCCCGCCCCCTCTGGCTTGTCCCAAGGCCCCTGTGAGCCGACCTAAGGAGCTTCAGAAACAACTGGAGCACCTCAGCTGTGCTCACTGGCCATCCCCACCTGGATCATGCAGCAGCTCCTGCCTGGTCTCTCTGCTCACTCCCCCAACTTCAAACCTTGCCTCGAGAGTCCACGGCTGCCCAGACTTTTCTCCCAAGGGCCCCAACAGCAAGGGAGCAGTCTAGGGGTGAGTCAGAAGAGGATGACGCAAGCTCAGAATTGATCTGAATCACTTGCCACTATCACTTTTTGTGTCCTGAGGCTTTAAGTCCTGTCTTCCTACCACTCCATCCCTGTGCATTTAAGTACTCTGGCTGCGGGCATGGCTCTACACCACCACTGGGGCTTTTCCAAGACATCATTCCCCACCTCCCTGTTACTTACAAGATAAAAATCCAATTTCCTTATTTTAGCATTCAAAGAATTTTATATGCAGGGCTCTCCTTCCCAACTGGGGTATAGAGAAACAGAGGAAGCCACAGGACAATATGATACATATTACCTAATGGTAAGTAATTTTAAAATATTAAGTTTATATTAACAGATAAGTGTTACGGTATGAAAGTACAGCACCTGCATGAATTTTAAAGCAAAACACGGAACTTAGAAGAAATGTGTGTGCAGTGAGACAATCCTAGCTTTATTCTCAGACCTTCTTTATCTCGGATACCAAGTTACTCCTGCTGGCAATCAGGTGAAGTCTGGGGGAATATTCCCCACTTTTCAGATGAGGAAACATGCTCAGAAAGATTAAGTAATCTGCTCAAGGTCACAAAACTTGTAAGTGGTTAAGGTGGACTTTCAATCCCATGGTCTGCCTTCACAGTATTGCTCCTAACCACGGTGAACACTGCTCCCGGAAACTCATGAGAAGGGTCTTCACTTCCACAAAGAAATACTTTGTTATCTTTTTCCTGAAACACAGGGCTCTCTCAGTCCATCACTCAATTTTCCCTCTTTGATAGACATGAATATTGAGGAATTCGCCAGAATGGAGGTGGTAAACTGTAGGTGACTTTGCTCTCATGTTACGGACATGACAGGGAGGAGTGAGGACAGATCACGAGGATATGCCCCTTCTAAAAGGCCGTGGTATCTCAGCTTTAGCCCACTGAATGCTTTGCAAAGCCAGCCGAGTGCTGCTAGATAATCCAAATTTCCAAGAGATGCTGAAGATCCAGATTTTAATTGTAATCTCTTGATTTTAAAATGCTAGCAACAAATTCCGAGTTTTTCTAAAACACTGTATAGGCAGAAGGAAAATACTTGTGGGCTACTAGTTTATGATTAGTTGTGCTTCCTGCTCCTCTTTGCTCCTGCGGCACCCTACACCCAGGGCCTCCATCCTCCCCACCTCGTCATTCTTAGAGGTGCAGTTCAAATGGCAATTCTTCTGATTCTCATCCCTGTAATAATAACCCTTGCCCCTCTATAATGTCTATCTAATTGTCATGTCTCTCCTATTAGACCCTGAAATCCTTCTGGGCAGAAATTGTATCTTGTTCATTTCTGTAAAGAAAGGATCACAATAGCTAGCTCCTGAACTCAGTTGCAATGCTCCCACAAAACAGGATTTATCAGGGAGCCCTATTCTGGGAGCAAGCCCTGCACCCAGCCTGCATCCATCCACAGCCCCAGGCCTCCCTCACCTTAAGGATGTCCTTTATGATCTTCTTCTCATCATGGAATCGTGCCTTCAACTCCTCCACATAGAACTTGAACAAGTCCAGAGGGGTGGAGCCTGCGGGGGAGGGAGGGAGGGGGGCCTGGCGGGCGGCAGCTTCCCAAGGCCTGAGGGTGGGGTTGAGGACAGGACCAGGGAGTGGGAGTGCAGAGAGACTGGCAGGGCAGGAAGCCAGGCCAGAGGAGGGAGAGCCCGGCTGCCTTACCCGGCTGGCCCAGCATGTTGGCAAAGCGGATGTCAGTGCTGACCGCTGGGTACAGCTCCATCCAGGTGGACATGGAGTGCAGCTGCCCTGTCTCGTGCAGCTCATCCAGGAAGGTCTAAGCAGGGAAGAGGCCAGTTACAGGGAGAGTGAGAGAGGGAGGGAGGCAAAGTCAAAGCCTGGGGCGGAAGAGAAGAGATGGCAGGGAGAGGCAGGAACGACCAGACTGAGGAAATGCAGACAAGGGAGGCAGAGATGAAGAGTTACAGATGGGGAGGCAGAGAGCAATGTGAACAGAGACTGTGAAACAGAAAGGGACAGATTTCACATGAGAATAAGCCGGACTGGGAAGCAAAGAAACAAAAATATGCCTGCAGCATTACCTTCCCATGACTCCCACACTTCCCAATGTGTTACAGCCAAGTAAGCCCCTCCACCACCACCACCAGTGCCACCTCCAGGATGGGGGATGAACTAGCTATGCCTGTCTGGCTCCCCACTGAAGGGAAATAAACCTGGCCAAGCTGCCAAGCCTTGCATTTGGGGCGCCATCTGCTGGCAGTTTCTGGGTGGCGCACACACCTAGTCTAGAGGAGCTGGCCCAGAGTTGAGGGGACACAGGAGGAGCAAAACTGTAGGCACAGAGAGGCCTCATGGAGCAAGGACAGGGCTGGGCAGAGAGTGGGCCTGGCCGAGAGGGGGCAGGGTATGGGTGAAGAGGAGACTGTCCGGGGCAGAGCTGAGCTCGGATCCAGAGGGCAGCAAAGATACCTGGAAGGCCTCCCGGTTCTTGCGCTGCTGGCGCCGCTCCCGAAGTCGGGCTCGCTCTCGCTCCTCCTCCTCCTCCCTCTCCAAAGCTCGGATGTGCTCCTCAAAGCAGATCAGCGCATCTTCCTTGTCCATGTCTAACCGCAGAGAGGAGGCTCAGCAGGCACCGCGCCAGGGGAACACCCTCTCAGTCCCAGCACCCCCAGAGCTTCCAAGATGCTACTCCTGCAGGTGTCGGGGACACCCAGGGTGGCTCCTGGGAGAGGCTACTGGAATGATGGCTCATGAAAAGGGTTCACTGATTATATGAAGTACTCAGCTCTTGTGAATTTGGTTACTAGAAGTCATCATATGAAATCAGTTATCTCAGAATCTAAGGTTTTACTTTTTATTGGACTGGGAATCAACCAGGCTTTGATATAACTTCAGAAGGTGAATATCAGAAGATACTGCAAGTGATGACAGGCCAACAGCAGTTGATTGCCACATGTGTGACCATTTACGGCCCACCATACCAAGATGATTTAAAACCATATTCACATGAGCTATAAAAGTCATCTTCAAATATTATTCCTACCCCAGTGCTCTTCTCCCAAGAACACACAATATCCAGGTTAACTATAGACCCTAGAGGGAGAGGTGTCCTGAAGCATCCATCCTGTGATCTCAAGTTCAGAAAGGTTCTGGACTAAATGCGAGGGACTCCTAGATGTTCAAAGGGGCGGGAGGTGCAGGGGGAGCGGTGTGAGGCAGGTGCTGGGGGTCAGGGAGGAAAAGGGAAGGGAGAGAAGGGAGTGGAGACCCAGGCTTACTCTGCAGCTGATGGTCCTGAGCAAAGCTGGGGTTATCCATGAGGTACTGCTGGGCCTGGGACCAGGTGGTTTGGAAGTTGACACTACTCATCCCATCTAGGATGCTCTTCAGGGCCTGGATGTTGCGGCGCCGCAGCTGCTTAGCCTGTTCCTAGGGAGCCATGGGGACAGGGTGAGGCAGGGCAGGCCAGAGCTACACAAGTGGGCCTGGGCAGAGGAAACCTAGGTAAAGGCAGGTGGCTTGGGAACTCTGGGATGGCCAGACTCAAGGCCTTTCTGACTCCAGAAAGGGGAAGGAGCACAGGTTACAAACCACACCCTCAGAGATCTTCCTGTCCTCCCACACCAAGTTGTAGGCCCAGAGCATGAACTGGGGATGTGCCATACCAGCTTCTGAGCAAGAAGCTGGGACCCTGGGGCAGCAAGTGAGTGGGCGGGTCCACAAGGAAGCCAAGACATGGAAGGCCTTAATGAGACTGGGGCTGATGGATCCAGCCCAGTAGTTGTTACCTTCTCCTTCTTGGCCAGGAAGAAGAGGACATCATCATAAACCTCTTTTCGATCCCTCTCAGGGACCACAGCCCAGACCTCCAGCTCCCCAAAGGTCTGTTCTGCCCGCCTGTGGAGCACATGGGTTGTGAGAAGGCAGGCAGAGAACAGAGACTGGGCCCACGGGGGTCTCAGGGTTCCCAGGCCCCAACCCAGCCTGGCCCCCTGACCGGTAGCGGGTGGTGGAGGTCATGCGTTCATGCTGCTCCAGGAAATGCTGCAAGGTCTGCTTGGCCTCCTTGGCTCTTAGCCGGGCCTCTTCCTTCTCCTCCTTCTCCCGCTGTGCTTTGTAGGCATTGAATGCCTGCTTTTTCTCACTCAGTTTGGGCAAGGCACTAGGATGGACAGGATGGGAGTTGGGTGGGGATAGAGGAGTCAGCCTGAACCACAACGCACGGCCCACAAAGCAGGGTCATGGCACACTGGGGATGGCTTTCACAGAACTGACTGAAGAGTCCATGCATGGGCACAGCAGGCTGCAGGGGCCCCAAGGGCACAGGGAAGCAAGACAGGTCGGTCTCTGGGATGTGGGGAGGGGTGACAAACAGTGAGGGAACAAGACAGGGCTCTTAAGACACTATTAATACTGAGCCCTTTTGCTATGGGTTCTCAAGTTGCAATCAGGCCTCTGCCCTATCCAGCCCCTCTTTCCCCAATTAATTCAATTCAAATCAATTCAATTCAACAAGCATTTATTGAATGATTCCCTTCCCCTCCTTCTCCTGGAGGTTCTTCAGCTTCTCTTCCCCAGCACACTCACCTATCTATCACTCTTCTCACTCTGACCCCCTCAGGGTTTCTTAGGAAATCCCTGGATCAGCCACCCTCATAAGCAATGTCTGGAGGGCCTGCCCAGGCCTACCTGTAACGGGGGTCAGTGACCACCATCTTCATGGCCTGTTCCCACGAAGCATTGGAGGGGACAGCCTGGAATGGAGCAGGCGGGGGTCATGCCCTGCCCACCTCCAGCCCCTCCAGGGCTACCCTGGGAGCCCCACCCTCAGCACCTTGTCCCTCAGCAGCTCCTTGAAGGCCTGCTTTGCCTTCTCCCGGTTACTCCAACTGAGACCAGACCGCTCCGGCTCCGGTTTTGATTCTTCTTCCTCTTGTTGTGGTGGCTGATGCTGTCCAGCAGAACTGGGGGACAAAGGGAACTCAGGCATAGTGTCCCCCAGTCCCTATAGTTTTCAGTGCCCTGTGTGATCACAACACCCCCTTGCTCCCCAGGGAAGCCCTTGTCTGCTCATCAGAGGCCATGCCCAGATCTTCACCCCTTTCCCGAGAAACCTGGCAGAGGTCAAGGGCTGAACCCAGCTGGGAGCCTGAGGTCTAGAATGCCATGGGGGGCAACCCTCACCTGCTGGGGCCCTCCTCTGGCTGCTGCAGGAACCCCTGCTCCAGGGGCTGGGCAGCCTCTGACACAGTGCAATCTTCACTCCCACCTGGCTCAGGTTCTAGGAGGCCTGTGGGCAGCAAGGTGGGGCCAGGCGGCACAGGTGGGGGATCTGGCTGAGGCTGAGGAGGCTGTGGCTGTAGTGTCTGTGGCTGCTGCTGTTTCCTGCAGGTGGGTCGGAAGGGCAGTGTCGAGTAGTGCAAAGATAGAGGTGGTCAGGGGCTGGCTGGTCTCTAGCCTGTGAAGGACTAGGGCCAGAGTAGACCACTCCACAGGAAGATGAGAGCTGGCTCTTCCTCTCACAGAGCGTGGATCATGCGGAGAGGCCACTCCCCCCCTCAGGAGGCCCCACGTACGGGTGGACAGGTAGGCAAGACAAGCAAGGCACTTACCCTGCAGCCTCTTGTTTGACTAGAGCTGCAACAGGAAAGGATAACGTGGTTAGAGGGTAGCACAGGGTCACGCCCCGGAGCCCCTGCTTGGGCCCACCCCCTCCTCACCCTCCAAGTCATCCAGGTCCTTGGGCCGGGTCCAGCGGGACTCCTTACTCTGATTGTTGTAGTAGTAAGGTTTGCCTGTGTCCGACTTGTACTCTTTCCAGGGACACTGGGACAGCAGGAGCTGTAAGAGGATGGGCCAGGGAATGTCAGTGGGCTGGGCATACCTTCCAGCCACAGTTGGGGGAGCTAAATGAGGGGATCCAGTGAGGGGGGCACACAGGAGTGTTTAGCTACCACCTGGCCTGGCTCAAAATGAGGGAAGGTGGACTTCTTGAGAACCTAGGAAGATTGGGGAATGTCAGGGATTTTAGGATTAGAAGAACCATGAGTATGGTTAGAGATTCAGGGAAGGCCAAGGACTTGGAAGGGTCAGGGCAGCTGAAAAAAAGGGCTAGAAAGCCCCACTCAAGACCTCTGCCTTGGACTTGAGCACGCTGGGCTTCTCCCACACGGACTGCTTGTCGTCAGCATTGTAGTAGTAGATGCGCCCATCAGGGGCCACATGCTCACTCCACAGTGCCCTCTAGGGGAGGGGAGGGTGCACAGAATGGTGGTCAAGGCTCCTTTCCCAAAGCTTCTCCTCCTCATCCCCAAAATTTAACCATTAGCACCTCCCTTTCAGCCTTTCTACCCAGAGACCCCTGAGTGGAAAGAACTTACCGGAGGGCCTGTCCCAGCCACAGCAGCTAGAAAAGAAGCCAAAGGAAACATATTAAGTCCTTGTTCCAACCCTTATCTGATCCCCATCTATTCCTCCCTTACACTCCATCCCCAGTAAATCTCCCCTGGTCCCATCACATCCCAGGATCCCTGGCACCCCAACAGGCATGATCCAGGGTGGGCTCTAGTCCATGGTCCCCTCTCCCCCCCAACCTCCGAGCCTGGGGGGAGCAGACCCCCAGAAGACTCACAGCTGGCGGTGTCCGCACCCGGAGCCGTCTGCCGAAGAAAGAGGAGGGGGAAGGGTTGGGGCCAAGCCCAGTGGCCCCCAAGACCCAGGCCATGGGGGATGAAGAAGCAGGCCAGGCCAGGATCCATGTGTCCTGCTCCCAGGGATCTCTGTTCCCTAACAAGCTTCCCCCGCCCTCCGGGACCATGACTCTAGGACCCCAGGAAGAAACTGCACGGCAGCTCCTTTTTTCATTTTCAAGTGAGAGTATTCTGTCGAGTGAGACTCCATGGCCCACCTCTTCCACACAAAGTACCAATTGCCACATCCTACCCAACTCTACTACACTGAGCAGCAGCACAAGAAGGTATAGCGAGATCTCCAGGTATTGAGCCACTTCTTCCAGAGACAAAGAAGATGCGAAGAAGAAATTGTATTCGTGTGCCCACAGTGCTAACTCTGTGAGAGTGATCAGTGTCTGGAGTGAAGGTGTTCCTTAAGGGAACTGGGCATAGCAGGGGGATAATGAGAGGATGTATGTGCCTTTGGGGATGAGTGAAAAACTGGAAGAGCTGAGTTCATGGCTGGAAGAAGGACTCAGTGTGGGGAGTGCAGTGGGGCAAGGGTGGATGTGATGAGAAGAGGGAAAGAACGGAGGCTGCGTCCCTGTACGCCAAGTCAGACCCACAGGGCTGCAGTGCAGAGCCCACTTCTTGTCCCCCGGTGCTTACCGCTGCGGTGACGGGCACTGCTGGCATCAGCATTCCTGGCATCATGGGAGGTACCATTCCTGGTATCTATGGATACAAAGGAGATAAAAACCAGCTACTGAGATGAAGGCTAGCACAGGCCGCACAGAGTCCTGAGAGATCCCGTCGGGGCCATGACCCTCAGAAGGGCACTCAGTGGGCTCTGGGCGCTCAGCTGAGCCTCAGAGTGGCCTCTAGCCACTCAGCAGACAAATTCATGTGGGCCTGGCCCCATCTTTCTTCCCTCCCTCCCTCCCCAGATTCTCAAGTTAAGTTCAGATATCCACCTTCATCTCTACCTGCAATTGAAATGACAGGATTTTCTGAGGCCCTGGTGCAGGGGAGGAGATTACCTGTGTGAGCGGTGGTGGCGCCCCCATTGGTGGGAGCATTGGGGGCATGATGCCAGGTGGCATGGGGGGGATGGCCGGTGGTCTCTGACTCATGGGAGGGAGCCCCATTGGAGGAAAAGGTGGGGGGATTCCTGGAGGAGGCATCTGGAAATGAGGAAAGGAAGAGAGCCTGAGCAGAGGAGACACTGCTCTGTCCCTGTCAGGAAACAGCCACTCATCTCCCACCCAACCCTCCACCCTGGCTCTGAGACAGTTCCAAAGTTTCAGTCTGAGAGGCATGAAACTGCCTCCCTCCTCACCACTGAGACTGATAACAGGGGTCCTCTGGGTCTAAGAGGCAAGCACACAGCTTCTTGAGAGGCAGAAGAGAGGGGAAAAAGAAATGGAACTGCCACCAGACTGCGACCAGAAGGCTCCACCACTTAAGTGACTCTCTCCAAAGAGGCCTTTCAGATGCAGGGCCAGAGGCAGGTGTCCAGTCCCCAATCTCCCAGTCCTCTGCCTCCTATCCCTTTTTTCCCAACTTGATGACCACCGGTTGCTATTCCAGCCTGACTTCATGGCATGTTTAAAAAATATAGACAAGGGGAGTTTCCTGGCAGTCCAGTGGTTAGGACTCCAAGCTTTCACTGCCAAGGGCGTGGGTTCAATCCCTGGTTGGGGAAGTAAGATCCCACAAGCCATGCTGGAGGGGAACAAAAAAGAATACAGACAAGGAGCAGTGAAAGAGAAAGACAGCCCCACCCTGCCCTCACACTTAAGAGGGGCTTTTCCCATTCACTTCTTCCCCCAGCCCCTGTGTGTCCCAAGGACAAAAAGACAAAGGGAGAACTGTCACCTTTATGGACCCAAGCAAAACCATCCCTCATCCAAGGGCAACAGAAGGGGGCATGACACAAAAACTGTGCTGGCGATGCAGCAGTGCTGGGGACTAGGAAGTTGGGGGTGCAGGCTGGAAAAGCCAAGCCCAGGGAAAGACATAAAACTTACGAAGGGTGGTGGCATCATGGGGGGCCCCGGTGGGAAGGGGGCAGGCGCTGCTGGGGGCCGGGGACCAGACTCGGGAACCGACTGTTGAGGGAGAGAAAAGTCATAGAACCCCGGATGGGCAAAGAGATGGGCTTTTGTAGAAGAGAAGCAGAGCGGTGAGGATGAAAAAGGAGCACCAAGTTCAGAGGAAGAGTCTCAAAGCCCAGTTTCCTGCCCATCCCCACTCTGAGCCTCGATAGACCTGTTCTTTCTTTTGCCAGTCCAGAGTCAGCTGGCTGAGCCCCATCAAAGTCATCTGTAGTTTGGAAGTTTCCATTTTGCCCAAGCCAAGAAAAGATGGAGGAGGTTCTACTACAGGCACAGATCAACTCTTTCCAAGGCTTTTCATCCACCCTCCCGCCTGTGGGCAAGGCTATACTTCCCTCAAATCAGTCAGAGGTCTCTCATTCCCATTCAGGGAGGAAGTAGCCTCTTTTCCTGCTCGCCTTCCTGAATTCACCGAGTACAGAGACTCAACCCAAAGCCCTCTAAACACAATCATTAGTCCTTCCTAAGTACTACTACCAGCCCCCTCCCCTAACTGGCCTCATCTTTAGTCACTCACTCTCCTTGACACCTCCATTCCCATTCCCTCCTTCTGTTTAGCTCTGCATCCCAGCCCCCACCGAGACAGCAGCCTGTGCCTCTCCTACAGATTCATCCCAGTAGAAGAGGCTTTGAACAGCCTAGGTCTCTCCCTGTCCTACACCCAATGGCTAGCCACATCTCATCCTTTAGTTCTCAGCTTAAATATCACTTGCTCTAAGAAGCCTTCCTGACTCTATTTAAAGCACGTCCAATTTGTTCTGATCCTTTTTAGTTTCCTCACTATACAATTTTGTAATTATTATGTTAGATTGGATATGTGCTTCCCCTTACACATATTACACATATTCCATGGGGGCAGAGATAATATCTGAGTTGTTGAAAGCCGAATTCCTGGTACCTGCCACAGCGTCTGGCACATAATAGGTACTCAACAAATATAAAGTGAATGAATAAACAAATGAAGGAACAAATCCTATTTATATAGAATCTTATGGCTCTAAAAATTCATCCTATAGATATAGCCCTACATGTCTGGCCAAGATTTTCAGAGCAGCATTATTTATAAAACCAGAAGACTGTAATCAGCCTAAATATCCCTAAGGAACTATAAAATTTTACACAAACATAAGATGAACTACTATGCAGTCATAAAAAGAACGAAGAGGCTCACTGTCTTGATAATAATTTGGAAGATACATAAACAAGAGGGAAAAAAAGCAGAGTGCAGCAAAGTTTTATTACTTGCATAAAAATCAAACAAAAGATGACACAAGAAATGAGAATGAGGACACAGGTAGAAAGAACTCTGTGTGCCCTCTGTAACTTTGAATATGACTACATTCACCCATTCAAAAACAGGTTTTAAGTGAACTGGGGCACTGAAATGCAGCTAAAAGGCTCTGTCCTTCCTCCTCCTTGCTTGGAAGGTGCTGGGAGTGTGGTGGTGAGGAGGAGTTCCAGGTAAAGGTGGGAGCTGGCTCACTGCCGCCCAATTTCCCAACTTTCCCAATTATCCCTATGGTGGGAAGACTCAGTTTTTAACAATGCTTCTACTCTCTACTTCAGCAACACCTGTCTTTCCTTCCCTCTACTTATCTTGTCCTGAGAGAGGGGGTAAGTCAAGCTACTCCAACTTGAATCACCTTTCCTTGGGGTTCAGCTACTCTAAGCCTGCCCCCTGAAACCTCCTTTTGCACGAGAAGTCAGAAACCAACTTAGGATGAAATCCAGTCCTCTGCGCCATACTTTCCCACCCAACCTGCCTCAGGGTCCTAACCTCCCAGAGGCTACATAACCATCTCTGGGTCCTACCAGGCTCTATAATCACCCATCTCAGAGACTACGCCACCATCCACACACTTGTCCGAGATAGCAATTTGTGAGCCACTCACCACACCTCCCTCTTTCTGGTGAATACATCAACGAGTCCAGTTAATTTTACCTCCTAAAGATTTCCTGAATCCATCTATTTCTGTTTCCTCCTCCAAACCTACAACTTAAAAAAAAAAAAAATATCTGACCTACTTCAGTGGCCTCCTGACTGGTCTCCCCACATCCACTCCAACCGCAGGCTACATTACTCCTCTGCTTAAAACTCTTTAATGGCTTCCCACTGTCCCAAAACCCATGTCCAGGGCCTGGGAGGCTGTGGCAGGTTTGCTCCCCAACTGCCTTGCCTTCTTCACCCATGCTGAGCTCCTTCTTGCAGTCCTCCCAACTAAGACATCCACCTCTGTCTGGGGCAATCCTCCCTCCAACCTCACACACTCCACCTCCGTAACCTTTATATTTGGTCATCATCATTTCTTCAGGAAAGGCTTTCTCCAACCCAGTGGACTACTCAGACCCCTCTTTTACACACTCATACACCATGTACCTTCCCCTTCAGCAATTAGTCACTGGAATTTTAGTTATTTGTACAATTCTGATTGTATTATTTACGTGTAAAAACAAATGCTGCCAAATTACAATACTCCACTGATTTGGGGCTTCCCTGGAGGCTCAGACGGTAAAGAATCTGCCTGTAATGCAGGAAACCCAGGTTCGATCCCTGGGTTGGGAAGATCCCCTGGAGAAGGGCATGGCAATCCACTCCAGTATTCTTGCCTGGAAAATCCCAGGGACAGAGAAGCTTGGTAGGCTACAGTCCATGGGGTCGCAGAGTTGGGCATGACTGAGCAACTACCTTTCACCACTGATCTTAAGATGCATCTTGACTTCAGAAATGTTAAGATGTGAGTCTTAGAATCAATGAAATATCTGATACCTCCAGTTTCCAGCCTAGGCTAGAAACTTTAAGGAGCAAGGACTTTGGTTTTGCTCATCCCAGAACCCTGTGCCCATTGTAATTTCTTCACCAACCCCACTGGCTCACAGTACCTACATTTCTTAACTTAATGACTGAATGATCTAGGCATGTCCACAAAACAAAGCCATCGGTAAGGTCTAGCAGTTATTTAGGGAACAAAGAATGTCAGAGCTGGAGGAGACTCTGGCAACTACCCTAGGCATGCTTTCTCAGATGAAAAAAGGTGGAATAATGGGTCCCAGGGCTGGATCCAATCTGCCCTGAAAAACACAATCCTTCCAAGAAGCAGGTCTGTTTTTTTCACTCTAGCACATTCTCTGTGACCCATGTGGTTAAACCAGGAAGTCCAACATTTTCTTGCTTGGAGACCAGTGGTGGCTCCCCACTGCCCACCCTACAGAATCTCCCATCGGACATTCAAACCCTTTAAACAAGACCCATCCCACATTCTTCTGGCTCACCCTGATTCATGGCTTCCCTCCTCCTCTTTGCACAGAAAGTATTAGATTACTCCATGTGTTTCTTTTATTCTGCTTTGTCTCTTATTTTGTTCAAGATGATCCGATATTCACCTCCTTCAGGTCCTTTAAGATTATCTTCCACACATATACCCTCCTACCTCAGTCCCCTCAGGATAAATACTGCACTACTTTGCACAGAGTGACACGCTACTCTATGGATGTTTGCTGGGTGTTTCACATGGGACTGCATGTCTTGCTACTCAGGTGGGGGTTTCCCCACGTTTAGGGATTGAGTTTTCTCCTTTTAAGTCTCTTCTGAATGTCAAGACAGGGCCCTGTATACAAAGTGTTGTGACAAAATGCAGACTCATCCCCAACCTTATTTTTGCATACTGAAATATCCTAAAACAGACAAATATGTGTGTATGTACCTAGGTATATTTGTATAAACTCTTTGGGTAAAAGCTGACTGTGATGGAGAGAAAGGCAGTTTGGCAGAGGTCTGTGTGTCTGGGGAAAGTGAACTAGAATCAAATATTAGCACGGGAAAACCTAAACAATTTTTAAAAACTAACTCTATATGACCATCTTTAACTTGGAACAGAGACCCGTGGCCAGGATCCAGACACTAGCCTGTTTTGGACAGTTTCCACAGAGGACAGAGCAATGGTATGAACATAAATTACTGTGAAACATTCAAGCCCTCCTTTCCTTGAGTCTCCTCTGTGCAACCTGTATACTTTCTTTCCTGAAACACCCCTGCCCCTATTTCACTTGATGCAGTGCCTATATAACTTTGAGTCTTATTACACTTCTGGGTGAGACTCTGAAGAAGTAATTTGTGTGAGAAAACGATACAGGAAAGGGGGCTGAAAGAGAAACAGATCATGTGTCTTCCCTGGAACAAAAACACATTTGTGGATAGGGACAGACAATGAAGAGATAATCAATCATCTGATCATCATGTGTTCACCTGGGCCAGCTGAAGGAGTCCTCCCCACCCCCAAACAATCAATTCTTCTCAGCGATCACACATGGGGGACATCTCAGAACTGAAGATTCAGAAAAAGGAACAAAAGAAGAGGAGAAGACTGGAGAGACACAGAATGGAAAGAGGGGGGGGGAAAAACCTAATTGCTAATATTTACTGAGTGCTTATTATGAGCCAGATACCACAACAAACAGTCATTTAATCCTTGTAACTATTTTAGAGGTTATTATCCCTATTTTACAGATAAAGAAACTGAGGTTCAGAGAGATCAAGTAACTTGACCACAGTTCCCAGAGATTAAAGGGCAGGGGCAAGTATGGAATCCAAGCCGTTTGACCCGGAAGAAGACTAAGCTTTCAACTACTCCACAATGCAGCCTCCCAGCAAGGATGATGGTACCACAGGCATTTCTCACATTCAAATTCATTCCCCTGTTTTCTTTTTACCCCAATTCTCAAACAATCCTGAAATCCTCAGACAGCCAGGTGATCCCAAGGTTGGCCTGCTCTGACTCACTTCCTAAAGGGATCTATGCTGGAAAATGAAGGCTGGGGAGGCCCGCCTTTCGGAAAGAGGTAGCAATCATCAAAAAGAAAGATATTAGGGAGGCTGAGAGACCAGCTGATTAGCCTGTAGTCTACATCCACCAGCTGCCCTTCGTTAGCTGCCCCAAACGGCACCAGCCACTCCCTGTTTTCGAGGCCATCCTAGTTCCCACTCCCCTGTACCAGCCTTATTACTCTTTCTGCTTCCCCAAAATATTAGCAAATATTTTCCATTGCTTCTAATCCTGCCATCACCTCACCACTCTCCTGATGAACAGAAGGTTACTTCTGGTCTTCATCCTTCTCGGGTTCAGTCTCAACCTCTTCGTCTTATTTACAGTCCTCCCATCACTCCAACAGGAATCCATTGGCGCTGGCTAGCCTGCCCCAGCCTTGCTTTGTGCCGACCCTCCCCTCACATCCCTGGGGATTTTCTGCAGCCCCAGCTGAAGGCCTAGCCTCCATCTTCATCCGACTTTCTTTGCTTCCCCACGTCCTAGAACACGTTCTCCTGAACTCTCTCCTCAAGAGCCTCCCCATTTTAAGAGCAGAAAGAGATCTGGGATATCCTTCTTATGCATCTTCCTTTTATTTATTTTTTTAATCGATGGGAAATCTTAGGCCCAAAGAAAGGTAGTGAGTGACTTGCCCAAGGTCACACAGAGTTGTTACAGACTGTCTTGGCGGCAGAGCCAGGGTTGGGACAAAGGGGCTTCTGCTCTCCCCGTTTTTTGGACTACTACTACTGGGTGGGGGTCAGAAACGTCTCTTTCCTCAGGAAATAATACTCCCTCCTCACATCAGCAGACTATGCGGGGAAACGAAGGAGGGAGTCTCAAGAGGTCTTAGGGGGCATCCGGGGCTTCCAAAGGGAGCAAGCAGTGAGTCTGAGGAAGGGCCCTGTCGCACGCCAAACATCCCAGGAGGGGAAACTGTGGCCCCCCCGCTTCCCCCTAGACCCACGGTTCCCACGTCTCTAGCCCTTCTGTTCTTTCCCGACCTTTCTCCACAAACTCACCCTTCCCTCCATCCTTTCCCCTTCCTCACCCAGTCCCGCAACTCCAGTTCACCTCAACACCCCCACCCCCCCGCCGTCCTCCATCATGGCCTCCCCCGCCCCTTCCCACCCAAATCCCCCCTCCCCCCTCCTGGGCTCCTCTCCCTAACCCCTCATTCCCCTCGCTCTGCCCCGGGGTCCCGGGTACCCCTAGCGGCCTCCCTGCCCCCCCGGCCCCGGCCCGGGCCGCCGGGGGCGCTGTGGGACCGCCCCGGGCCCCGCCACCCCCGCGCGGGGACGTTACCATGCCAGAGCCTCGGAGCAGCTGGGCCGGCTCGGCCCACCCGCCAGTAAAAGCCGCTCTGATTGGCCGACCGCAGCCGGGAAGGCGGGGCCAGTGGGGGGTCGCACCCCTTGGTGGCCGGGGCTCCGGTCGCTCTACCGACCAGCCGGGTCCTCCACCGGCCCGGAGAGCCTGGGTCCGGCCCCGCCCCCGGCGCGGAAAGCCAGGCTCCGCCCCCACGCCGCCGGGTCCGGGGTCCGCCCACTGGGGGCGGGGCACGCCTCCTCAGGGTTCTGACTGCACGGTGGCCGACGCAGGGTTGCAGCCCGCGGCCTGAACGTGGAGCTTGACCCCGGAGCTCACGCCCGCTACTTTCCTGTTTTCCCGCCCTGCCGGCAGGCTTTCGACCTCCGCCCTCCGCTTCTCGGCCTTCGCGCTGGGCTGTCCGAGCGCACGGAGCGACTCATGCGCTTGCTCCCAGAACCAGAGGCCGGACCCAAGTATTCATTCCGAATACAGGGGTATCTTTGCACTTCGCAAGGCGTTTTTTGGTTCAGTGCATAGTTATTTTTAGCACTTTAATTCACTCATTCAACAGCTATTTATTTTGAGCACCTGTTAATGTGCCGGGAAGTGTGCAGGCACTGGGCAAATAGCAGTGGAAAAAATAAAAGTGAACAGATCTCCGGAAATTCCTGCCCTCGTGCGTTGTACACGTGCTTCTCACGTGACTCCAGTGTTGCTTCATTTGAGATTGGCTCCCGCCAGTGTGGTGAAATAGTGAGGTGAGGGGCCCCAATTCATTTTAGGAATAAAGATGTGAGATAGATATTTCGTTGAACAGATAAAGGAATTATAACCTAAAGCTATGTAATGACTGTTAAACGTCTCAGGGCTAGTAACTTACAGAGCTCCAGGCATTCGGGTGCAGAAAGGTGGAACACTTTCCCTCCAAAGCCCAGGTAAAGATATTTCCTTTTTCATTTATCCACACTTAGCTGAGCCTGTGCTCTGTGCTTGGTACTGTGCTATATCTTGAAGATACAAAGAACTCTCACCTGGGTCCAATTGCTGGAAGATGGGAGCCCAGCAGGTGAGAGATAGGAAAACAACCAATGGGAAGTAGAAGTTCTAACGGTGGCAAACAGGAGGAAAGGAGGAGTGAGTCATTCTTAAGGCCACTGCAGAGAGAAACTTCATTTGGAGGGAGTTGGTTTGGGACTGTTTTTTTGGCAGCATACAGCTTGTGGGGATCTTAGTTCCTGAGCCAGGGTTGGAATCTCTGCCTGCTGTAGTGGAAGGGACGACCCTAACCACGGGACCACCAGGGAATTCGCAAACCATGTGGTTTTCATTGTAATACTGCTGCTGCTGCTGCTAAGTCACTTCAGTCCTGTCCGACTCTGTGGACCCCATAGATGGGAACCCACCAGGCTCCCCTATCTCTGGGATTCTCCAGGCAAGAACACTGGAGTGGGTTGCCATTTCCTTCTCCAAAGCGTGAAAGTGAAAAGTGAAAGTGAAGTCGCTCAGTGTGTTATTGTAGTACTGCTGCTGCTGCTGCTGCTGCTAAGTCGCTTCAGTCGTGTCCGACTCTGTGCAGTCCCATAGACGGCAGCCCACCAGGCTCCTCTGTCCCTGGGGTTCTCCAGGCAAGAATACTGGAGTGGGTTGCCATTTCCTTCTCCCATTATAATACTAGATGGCCTCAAATGAG
Organism: Dama dama; assembly: GCF_033118175.1. Taxonomy (NCBI): domain Eukaryota; kingdom Metazoa; phylum Chordata; class Mammalia; order Artiodactyla; family Cervidae; genus Dama; species Dama dama. The sequence continues at coordinate 46,525,829 of NC_083683.1, forward strand.
GGCCTAGTCCTGTTGCTTTCAAATAGTATTATTGAGACCTCTAGGCATAGCAGAATGGTTCAGGGGCTCCATAAACTTTTATCAATCGTATTTTATTTGTACAGTTTTTTTTAATGAGATAATTTTTAAGAATACATAGACACAGCAGAGCCTTTCCTCCATCATCTCTACCTCCTGGGAAGCAGCCATATTCAGCTCTTTCAGACTGTTTCTTCTGGCATTTATCTTCATACCTCTGACCCTCCTCCAGCTGTATTCTCCCCTCAGAGTGAGGCATCCAAGGGGATGTGCCTACCCAAAGCCTGTTCTTGTGTGCTAAGTTGCTTCAGTGGTGTCTGACTCTGTGCAACCCTATGGACTGTAGCCTGCCAGGCTCCTCTGTCCAAGTGATTCTCCAGGCAAAAATACAGGAGTGAGTTGCCATGCCCTCCTCCAGACCCAAAGCCCACTTCAGTTTAGTTCAGTCGCTCAGTCGTGTCCGACTCTTTGCAACTCCATGAATCGCAGCACGCCAGGCCTCCCTGTCCATCACCATCTCCCGGAGTTTACTCAAACCCATGTCCATCGAGTCAGTGATGCCATCCAGCCATCTCATCCTCTGTCATCCCCTTCTCCTCCTGCCCCCAATCCTTCCCAGCATCAGGGTCTTTTCCAATGAGTCAAGTCTTCGCATCAGGTGGCCAAAGTATTGGAGTTTCAGCTTCAGCATCCAATGAACACCCAGAACTGATCCCCTTTAGGATGGACTGGTTGGATCTCCTTGCAGTCCAAGGGACTCTCAAGAGTGTTCTCCAACACCACAGTTCAAAAGCATCAACTCTTCGGCGCTCAGCTTTCTTCACTGTCCAACTCTCACATCCATGCATGACTACTGGAAAAACCATGGCCTTGACTAGACCAACGTTTGTTGGTAAAGTAATGTCTCTGGCTTTTAAATATGCTATCCAGGTTGGTCATAACTTTCCTTCCAAGGAGTAAGTGTCTTTTAATTTCATGGCTGCAATCACCATCTGCAGTGATTTTGGAGCCCCCCAAAATAAAGTCTGACACTGTTTCTACTGTCTCCCCATCTATTTCCCATGAAGTGATGGGACCAGATGCCATGATCTTAGTTTTCTTTATATTGAGCTTTAAGCCAACTATTTCACTCTCCTCCTTCACTTTCATCAAGAGGCTTTTTAGTTCCTCTTCACTTTCTGCCATAAGGGTGGTGTCATCTGCATATCTGAGGTTATTGATATTTCTCCTGGCAATCTTGATTCCAGCTTGTGCTTCTTCCAGCCCAGCGTTTCTCATGATATACTCTGCATATAAGTTAAATAAGCAGGGTGACAATATACAGCCTTGATGTACTCCTTTTCCTATTTGGAACCAGTCTGTTGTTCCAACAGTTCTAACTGTTGCTTCCTGACCTGCATTCAGGTTTCTCAAGAGACAGGTCAGATGGTCTGGTATTCCCATTTCCTTCAGAATTTTCCACAGCTTATTGTGATCACAGTCAAAGGTTTTGGCATAGTCAATAAGCAGAAATAGATGTTTTTCTGGAACTCTCTTGCTTTTTGGATGATCCAGCGGATGTTGGCAATTTGATCTCTGGTTCTTCTGCCTTTTCTAAACCCAGTTTGAACATCTGGAAGTTCATGGTTCACATATTGCTGAAGCCTGGCTTGGAGAATTTTGAGCATTACTTTACTAGACTGTGAATGAGATGAGTGCAATTGTGTGGTAGTTTGAGCATTTTGGTGGATTGCCTTTCTTTGGGATTGGAATGAAAACTGACCTTTTCCAGTCCTGTGGCCACTGCTGAGTTTTCCAAATTTGCTGGCATATTGAGTGCAGCACTTTCACAGCATCATCTTTCAGGATTTGAAATAGCTCAACTGGAATTCCATCACCTCCACTAGCTTTGTTCATAGTGATGCTTTCTAAGGCCCACCTGACTTCACATTCCAGGATGTCTGGCTCTAGTTGAGTGATCACACCATCGTGATTATCTGGGTCGTGAAGATCATTTTTGTACAGTTCTTCTGTGTATTCTTGCCACCTCTTCTTAACATCTTCTGCTTCTGTTAGGTCCATACCATTATTGTCCTTTATTAAGCCCATCTTTGCATGAATATTCCCTTGGTATCTCTAATTTTCTTGAAGTGATCTCTAGTCTTTCCCATTATATTGTTTGCCTCTGTTTCTTTGCATTGATCACTGAGGAAGGCTTTCTTATCTCTCCTTGCTGTTCTTTGGAATTCTGCATTCAGATGGGAATATCTTTCTTTTTCTCCTTTGCTTTTCACTTCTCTTCTTTTCACAGCTATTTGTAAGGCCTCCTCAGACAGTCATTTTGCTTTTTTGCATTTCTTTTCCATGGGGATTGTCTTAATCCCTGTCTCCTGTATAATGTCACGAACCTCTGTCCATAGTTCATCAGGCACTCTGTCTATAAGATCTAGTCCCTTAAATCTATTTCTCACTTCCACTGTATAATCATAAGGGACTTGACTTGATTTAGGTCATACCTGAATGGTCTAGTGGTTTTCCCTACTTTCTTCAGTCTGAATTTGGCAATAAGGAGTTCATGATCTGAGCCACAGTCAGCTCCTGGTCTTGTTTTTGCTGACTGTATAGAGCTTCTTCATCTTTGGCTGCAAAGAATATAATCAATCTGATTTCAGTGTTGACCATTTGGTGATGTCCATGTGTAGAGTCATCTCTTGTGTTGTTGGAAGAGGGTGTTTGCTATGACCATTGCGTTCTCTTGGCAAAACTCTATTAGCCTTTGCCCTGCTTCATTCTGTATTCCAAGGCCAAATTTGCCTGTTACTCCAGGTGTTTCCTGACTTCCTATTTTGCATTCCACTCCCCTATAATGAAAAGGACATCTTTTTTGGGTGTCAGTTCTAAAAGGTCTTGTAGGTCTTCATAGAACCATTCAACTTCAGCTTCTTCAGCGTTACTCGTTGGGGTATAGGCTTGGATTACCACTTACCCTCTAATAGATGATATTCTGAATATCTGGGACCCTGGGATTCTCTGCCCAGCTTGCTTCCTGGGCCTGCACCAGCTTCTTACTTGGGTCTTTCCTCCCCAGGGAGACCATGCTGATAATATGGGCATTCCTAGGACTGAGGGGTAGTTAGGGAGCAGCTATTCAAGCAAGAGGAATGAGCACAAGCTGGGATGTCCACAGGACCTTATGTGAGGCTCTCTCATTGCAGAACAGAGGCAAGGGCAGAAAGGAAGGGGGTCAGGCAAGAGTCAGAGGCTAGGGGCTGTTATTTTCTACTGTAGAACTCAGGATTCCCAAAATTGTAATTTAGAGCCTGGCCTTTTAGGTAGGTCCTTAGGAAAGTATATTTGTTAAGTTAGGAGTTTAGAAGGTGTTTTCTTTAACAGTGTGTTGCCTTAGTTTGTAACATTAATATATGTAGTGTGTGATTCTCCATCTGTAACCTTGTCGAAGGCCCCACAAATAATAGGGGCAGGATGGAGGATTTAACTCTTTCCCCTTCCTCTCTCCCCACTGCTCATACCTTCTTCTTATCTCCTATCTGTCAAATTAAATTTGATGATTTTTGTTAGTTCAATTTTCAGTTCTTATGATTCTGTGACTACATATGCTATTCACAATTGAGCCTTGTGAAAAACTTTGATTACTCTTCCTTTCCTGCACTTTATATGTTTCCTGGAATTAGTAATTATCTTGTTTTTTTCATTTGTTTAGTTTTCTATGTGTTTATCACAAAATCTGCCTCAGAATCTTCCCACAGTTGCCTAAATCTCTTCTCAGAATGTGTAGATACAGGAGATATCCTATCAATTTCATCTTCTTGATGACATCTGGAGCCTTCTGACCTGCTCCAATATGTTTATCTTCCCACCCCCTTGCTGCACCTAGCATCTCCTTTCTCATCCCTGTAGGCATTTTCTTTGTCTCTCTCCTTTGTTAGGTCTTTTATTTGCCATTTTCTATATCTTTCTCTTTTTTAACTTATTCCCTCTTGAGGAGACCATCTTCTAGAAGCTTCCTCAGAAAGGAGAAGGTAAGTTATTTGGAAACTGCACATTTGACATTACCGTTATTCTATTCTGACACTTGCTCTATTGTTTGGCTGGACCTGAATTTCTTTGAAATTATGATGGCATTGTGGTATTACTTTCTAGCTTCCCTCACTGCTCTTGAGATGTCTGAAGTCTTTTAACTCCTTATCCTTCATAAGAGACTTCCCCCTCCCTCTGAACCTCTCCTTGTCTTCAGTTTTCTGAAATGACAGATTTGTCCGGGAGAGGCTATTTGTAGTGCTGGGCACTCAATGACTTCTGGGAAATAATCTTTCTTAAAATTTTATATTTATTTATTTATTTGACTGCACTAGGTCTTAGTTGCAGCACAAGGGATCTTTAGTTGTGGCATGCTGACTCTTAGATGTGGCATGTGGGAGTTCCCCAACCAGGGATCAAACCCAGGCCCTCTGCATTGGGAGTATGGAATCTTAGCCATGGACCACCAGGGAAGTCCCCTGGGAAATAATCTTGAATCATCCCATTTGTGATTTCCTCCCTTCCATTTTCTCTCATTTCTCTTTTTGCAACTCCTATAATTCAGATGGAAAAGGAAATGGCAACCCACTCCAATGTTCTTGCCTGGGAAATCCCATGGACAGTGGAGCCCAGTGGCCTACAGTCCATGAGGTCTCAAAGAGTCAGACACCACTGAGCACATGCACACAGCTCTGACACTATTAATGATCCTTTTGTTTAATTTTTCTTCTTTCACATAATTGTTTTCTCTAAATTTCTGTGATTTTGGTTTCTTTCATATATATTCTTTGCTCTTATAATCCTTTGTTGCCTGCTCACATTAAGGATGGGTTACCAAAATCCCAGGTAGAAGCAATTGTGCTCTGTGGGCTCAGGTACTTGAGTGAACTTGTCTTCAAGAACTTCACTGCGGGGAACCTCTGGAGTCCCATCTTTAGGCCTGCCTTCTCGGGGTGGTCAGTAGTCTGGCACAACCAATTCCATTTGCCATATGGTTGCCACACTACAGTCCTAGGATTCATCCTTTTCTGTTCTGTCAGAAACCACTCATCTAGCTTCCTAAAGTATTTCACTCTTGTCTCCTCTCCTGTTTTCCTGTCTTTGTGCATTTATGCCCTAAAAAAACAAAACCCTTTGCTATAGTTTTAGTGTATTTTTAGTAGAGCAAAATTAGATACATGTGTTCAATCTACCATTTTTACCCAGAAACTTTAAATATCTTTTAACTATTTGTAAAACAGTAGTTTAAAAATATGAACACTCAAATGTCCTACATTTCAAATTTTTGGGTTTGTCAAAACAGGCTTGTTGACATTGAATGATTTTATAACACAGAGATATGAAGTTGAACTTACAAATGTGTTCTAATAAGACATTGCTTGTGTCTGTTTTAGATAGTGAAGTTCTACAAAAGGCTTTTCTTGCAGAAGGGGGTCGGCTGGGTTTTTTTTTTTTTTATAATTTTATTTATTTATTTTTATTTATTTTGACTGTTCTGAGTCTTTATTGCTGTGCAGGCTCTTCTCTAGTTGTGGCAAATGGGAATTGCTCTCTAGTTGTGGTGCACAGGCTTCTCATCGCAGTGGCTTCTCTTGTTGCAGAGTAAGGGCTCTAGGGCACGTGGGCTTCAATAGTTGCGGCTCCCAGGCTCTAGAGCACAAGCTCAGTAGTTGTGGCTCATGGGCTTGGTTACTCCTGGGCATGTAGGATCTTCCCGGACCAGGGATCGAACTGGTGTCTCCTGCGTTGGCAAGGCGGATTCTTAACCACTGAGCCACTAGGGAAGCCCCCAGCTGCTTTTTTAAAGGTTTGCAAGCGTCTCTTTTGAGCTGGTGATCAACTAGTGTGACCCTTGAACTGTGGTGAAGGTTCTGCTATTGGCCTGCGTGGGAGAGGGGCTTGGAGGAGGGCATGTCCCAGCCCCGCTGGTAATGGGGATGAAATAGGGGAGACTTGCCACCTGAGAAAAAGAGAAAGAGTTCTTTCCTTATACGCTCCTGACTAACTTCCAATCCTTTGTGCTGTCTGCCCGCAATCCCTCCACAGCCTTGAACATTATAGAACGTTACATTTTTCTTTTTATTTATTATTATTATTATTTTTTTTTTAGTTCTACCACTTTATTGCTACCAACCCATCTCCCTCCACCCTCATGCACACGTGCTCAGTCATGTAATCCCATGGACTTCAGTCCGCCAGGCTCCTCTGTCCATGGACTTTTCCAGGCAAGAATACTGGAGTGGGTTGCCATTTCTTTCTCCAACAGAACATTACATTTTTAAAAATCAGTTTGGGGGACGTCTCTGAAGCCTTTACTGAGCCTACACCTTGTACAGCCCAGGCTCCGCGACAAGAGAAGCCATTGCAATGAGAAGCCCATGCACCACAACTAGAAAAAGGCTGTGCGTGGCAACAAAGACCCAGAGCAGTCAAAAATAAATTATTTTTAAAGTTAAAAAAAATATATAAAAGTCTGCTTTGGGATTTCCCTTGTGGTCCAATGGCTAAGACTCTGCACTCCCAATGCAAGGGGCCTGGGTTTGATCCCTAGTTATTAGGGAACTAGAGCCCACGCACAGCAACTTAGACCCAGTACAGCCAAATAAATAAATAATTTTTTTTTAATCAGCTTTATTGACATATAGTTTACCCATAATAAAATTCACCAATTTGAAGTGTAGGGTGCAGTGAATTAATCATGACATAAAGCAGTTCCTTCCCTCAGAGACCTTCTTTGTTCCATTTTGCAGTCATTTGCATCTCCCTCATCTGGCTCCTGGCATCAACTACCCTCCTTTCTGTCACAATAGTTTTGCATTTCTAGAATTTTATATAAGTGGAATTATATAGCTTATAGTAGTTTGTGTCTACCTTCTTTCACTTGGTATAAAGCTTTTGAGGTTATCCATGTTGTTGCATGTATCAGTAGTTCATTCCTTTTTAAAAATATGAAGTAGTATGTTTCATTGTTTATCCATTTACCAGTTGATGGAAATTTAGGTTGTTTATAGTTTTGAGCTATAACAAATAGAGCTGTTTATGAATATTTGTGTATAGCTCTTTGTATGAATATGTTTTAATTTCTCTTGGGTGAATACTTAGGAATGGGCTTGCTGAATTGTATGGAATAGATATTTAAATTTTTTTTAGAAAAACTGCCAAATAGCTTTCTAAAGTGGCCATACCATTTTACATCCTCACCAGTAATAAACGAGGGTTTCACATTCCAACATCCTCCTCAACAGTTAGTGTGCTCACACTTTTTATTGGGATTAACAAATTGTGTATTCCCCTAATGACTAATGATGTTGAGAATCTTTTTATTGCTTGTTTACCTTTTGAGAACCTTCTTTTTTTTTTTAAGATTTATTTATTTATTTATTTTTGGCTGTGCTGGGTCTTGTGCTACATGCAGCCTTTGTCTAGTTGCAGCAAGCGGGGACTACTCTGTTGTGGTGCGGTTCTCATTGGGGATGGCTTCACTTTGTGTGAACTTCAGTAGTTGTGGTCCCTGGGCTCTGGAGCACAGGCTCAGTAGTTGTGGCGCACAGGCTTAGTAACCCCTTGGCCTGTGGGATCTTCCTAGACCAGGGATCAAACCTTATCTTCTGCATTGGCAGGTGAATTCTTAACCACTGGACCACCAGGGAAGCCCCTGAATATCTTCAGTGATGTGTCTATTCACATCTTCTACCCATTTAACAACTGGATTGTTTTCCTTTTTATAATTGAGTAATAGTGGTTCTTTATATATTCTGGATACAAGTCTTTACCAAATACATGGTTTGCAAATAATTTTTTTCCTGTCAAGGGTTTTTATTTTATTTTCTTTTATGTCTATATCAGGTCTGTGCTTTTATAATATTCTGTCTTGTTTTTGTAGCAAGGTAATGCTAACTGCATAAAATGATTTGAGAAGTATTCTATTACTCTTCAACTTTCTCTAAGAGTGTATATAGAATTGTATTATGTTTTTCTTAAATCTTTGGCAAAATTTACCAATGAAGTTATCTGGGGCTGGAGTCTTCCTTAAGGGAAAGGTTTTTAATTACAATTTCTTTAGTAGATATAGGGTTTTTCAGGGTTTTGCTTTCTTATTGAGCTTTAATAGGTTGTAGCCTTCAAGGAATTTGTCTATTTCATCTAATTTATCAAGTTTATTGGCATAAAGTTTTTCATAATACTCTCATTATTTCCCACTATAGAGTCTGTAGTGATGTCCCGTTTATATTCCTCATGTTGGTAAATATGTCTTTTTTCTTCCCTGGTAAAAGCTGGATAGAGCTTTATCAATTTATTAATCTTTTCAAAGAACCAGATTTGGGTGATTGCATTGATTTTCTCTATATTTGTTTGTTTTGTTTTATTTATTTACTCTTATCCATATGATTCCCTTCTGCTTCAGTTTCTCTGTAATTACTTATCTAGTTTCTTACTCTAAGCACTGCTTTAGCAGCATCCTACAAATTTTAATATGTCAAGTTTTCATTTTCACTCAGTTCAAAATATTTCATAATTCTCCTTGTCATTTCTTCTTTGATTCATGAGTTGTATAGAAGTGTGTTGTTTAATTTGTAAACATTTGGGAATTTTCTCTTAATTATTGGCTTATGGTTTAATTCCATTGTGATCTGAGAACAGATTTTGTATGATTCTAATCCTAAGCTTATTGGTACTTGTTTTATGGTCCAGATTATTATTCCATATGCATTTGGAAATAAAGCATCCTGCTGTTGTTGGGTGGTGTGTTCTATAAATGCCAATTGAGTCAACTTGGTTGATAGTATTTTTCAAAACCTCTATATCCTTGCTTATTTTTTTTCTACTTTTTCCAGTTCCTGAAAGAGAAGCGTTGAAGTCTCTAACAGAAATTGTGGATTTATCCATTTCTCCTTTCACTTCTGTAAGTTTTTTGCTTCATGTATATCAAAGCTGTTATTAGGTTCAAATATATATAGGATTACATCACTTTTATTAGTTGACACCTCTATCATGGAGTTTGTGGATTTAAAAAGGACACCTCCCTTTTTAACTTTGCTAATCTTTCTTGTTCTAAAATCTGAAATTGAGACTTCCCTGGCGGTCCAGTGGTTAAGACTCCAAGTTTGCAATGTAGCAGGTGCTAGTTTAATCCCTGGTCAGGGAAATAAGATCCCACATGCCATGCCATATGGTCAAAAAGTAAAAAATAAAATAAAATCTGAAATTGATGTAGTCACTCTAGCTTTCTTTTGACTAGTTTTGGCATAGTTTATTTCTTTCCTTCTTTTAACCTATGTGTGTCTTTTTATTTAAAGTGTGTTTCTTGTAGACAGAACATAGTTTGAGTCTTGGGTTTTTCTTAATTGAATCTCATAATCTATCTTTTAATTAGCTTATTTAGATCATCTATTTGTGATTTAATTATCAGTATGATCATCTTTAAAAGAAAGAAAAAGTAGAGAGGGAGAGAAAGGAAAAAAGAGGAAAGGACCCCAGACGGGGAATCAGAAAAGCAGGTTGAGGTCCTGATTTTGTACTTGCCAGCTCTGTAACTTTAGATAAATCTCATAACTCTGAGCCTCAACTGGCTCTCAAACATGTTTGTAAGGATGGATAAGTTATTTGTAAACTATAACATGCTGTGAAATCACAAGGGCTTAAAGGAATCCAGTGCCACATATATAGATAGGAATCCATAAAGCAGGATATGAGTACCTCAAAGGCAGAACTAGGTCTCACTCTTCTGTATTTCTAGCACCTAGCTCCATGCCTGAAACATTAAATGTTACCAATAAGTGTTCGTTGAATGAATGAGACATTGAAAGAATTAACTTTGAATAAGCTTGAGCCATCGGGGAAGCCCATAGTGAGGGAATGATAGTATGTGAAAGACAGGTGGGTGTCAGGTGACATGTTTTTAAGTGGCTATGGCACTGCTGAGAACTGAACTTACAATGTTTTATTCCTTATTTGTTAAATGTTTCAGTAGCATGGAAGAGTAATTTGCACATATATATATTTTTCTTACATATTCATTAATTTGACAAATGTTTATTAAGTGCCTATTTTATACCAGGCAAAGTTCTAGTCCTGGGCATGAAACAGTGTCCATTTTAATCATTTGTTTTAAAAAGCCCTCTGGTAATGATGATTATCTTCAATGAAAGTATTGATTAAGCCCTGACTCTTGGTATAAATTGAAATGTATTCCCATTAGTTATTGGTTGGTTGTATTTTTTTTAAAAAAACCTCTTTGGGAAAATAACTTTTTCTAATTTTTTTTTCTACTTTTAGCCATTAATATTAGTTTGGGAGCATAACATTTAATGATTTTTTAAAAAGCAGTAGGCCAAGTTAATACATATTAGGTGATGGATATGGATAAAAAGCTAGGTAATCAAGCAGATAGATGACAGGGAGTCATTCTTCCAGTCAACCTGATGATGTCATTGGAAGAAAGAAGGTCAGTTGGAACCTGTCACCTGGCAGTTACAGGGAGCTGCAGCTAGAAGAGGGGTCAGGAGCTGCTCTGGACTCCTTAACCCCCAAGCAGCCAACACTGTGTTCAGGCCCCTGCACCAGAGACACAGGACGTCTTTGCGACTGACAAGAGTGATGCAAGATGGAGAAAGATAAACCCCCACAGTTGGTGACCCCTGCGTCAGTGAAAGCCATCATCTCAAGGATCGAGGCTGCCCAGCTAACTCGAGCTCAGGAGGTAACCCCTGAGATGAAAATGCCACCTTTCTGTTGGGATCTGATGGGGATGCCAGGGACTGATGCTAGATTTGGGCAAGATTCCAGCTCTGGGCCCTTGTGGGTCCTAGGATCCTCAGCAAGCTGGGTTTATGGATAGCTTAGTGCAAAATATTCACCTCCTAGATTGGCCTCTGGAGGGTGAGCTGGAATCAAACCACGCCCCCTTAGGCTAACGATGGGTCCAAGAAGAGGACAGCCCAAGGGAAGCCCTAGGATGGCCCTGAGACCATGGTGGTGGGCCCTACCAGGGCAGAGGGGGCCCAAAGTTCATGATTTCAGGTCTGTTCTTGGCAACCTATCAGAATCTCCCCAAGTTGAGTCCTAGAAACTCACAGGGAAATAGCCAAAGATTCTAATCATCCAGCACATGAGCCTCTAGTGCATTTTTTAATGGGAACCTCTGATCCTTGCTTCCCTTGTGGCTCAGTTGGTAAAGAATCCGCGTGCAATGTAGGAGACCCAGGTTCGATCCTTGGGTAGGGAAGAGCCCCTGGAGAAGGGAAAGGCTACCCACTCCAGTATTCTTGCCTGGAGAATTCCATGAACTGTATAGTCCATGGGGTCGCAAAGAATTAGACACAACTGAGCGACTTGCACTTTCACTTTTCTGATCCTTGGGTTTCTTGGGGCCTCATTTTTCTAGTCTGTTGCCTCTGGATCCTTGTGAGAAGAGATGTCCAGAAGTCCCTGGCAAATTCTGAAATTCTGAAGAAATGTTCACTGTGGATTTTTAGTATTCTCTCTCTGACCTGGTCTTAATAATTGAAATGAGAGTAATTAAAGCTAACACTTACTTTATGTGCCAGGTGCTGACCTAAGTGCTTTACAAATACTGGCTCATTTAATCTTTAGTAAAACTCTGTGACATAGTTATTATAATGATCCCCACTTTACAAATAAGAAAGCTGAGGCCCCGAGAGGTTAACCGCCTTGTCTAAGGTCACATGACTAGGACATGGCATCTGGTGCCAGAGTTTACATTCCTAAACACTACAATCTGCTGCTTCCCGTGTAGAATATTTCTTCCCAGCTCTCAGAAATCTTGGACAATGTCAACTGTGTCATCAACCGCTTCCAGGAAGAATTAGGATATGATTTAAAAAAAAAGGCGAAACCTCCCCAGCCAGAGCAAAAGGGCAAGAACAGATTCATCTTGCTGGAGAAAATTTCCTCCTTCTCCAAAGATGCTAAGACTAAAGAGAAGCACTTGTATGAAATTCTTCACTGGCTAGGTGACTGGGGTGAGTTTGCAGGCTGGGTGCAGTCCTAAGGGTGGGTTCCTTCCCCTAGTGACTCTGGTTCCACCTCACTCAACCTCCTCCTTTCCCCATCCTAGGTCAGCCTTTGCTGGGAGGGAAGGGGAGGGTGGTGGGTGCAGAAGGTGCAAAGGACACATCACAGTGCCTCTCCAGTGAGAACGTCTCCCACTCATGACATAGCACATCACCTCTACTCCCTAGAGAGGCAAATGTGTTATTGTCCAAAAGATAACAGATTGTGACATTAGATGCCTATGTGATGAAGCCTAAGTCATGGGTTCATTATTACATCTCATTTTTTAGCAAGACAGAAACTAAATGCAAACTCACACTATTTTCTTTTTCCAGCTTTATTGAGATATAATTGACAAACAATATTGTATAAATGTAAAGTGTACATGTAATTATTTTATACATATATGTATATGTATGCAGTGAAATGATTATCACAATAACACATCACCTCACAGCTACCTTTTTTTTGTGTGTATGGTAAGAACATTTGAGATCCTCTCTCTTAGCAAATTTCAGATATTGGACATTGCAGGTTTAGTTCCAGACCACCACAATAAAGTAACTATCACAATAAAATGAATCATAAGAATTTTTTAGTTTCCCAGTGCATATAAAAGTTATGTTTTTATTATACTGTAGTCTATTAAGTGTACAATAGCATTGTATCTAAGAAAACAATGTACATACCTTAATTGAAAATACTTTATTGCTAAAAAATGCTAACCATCATCTAACCATGCAGGGTTTCCACAAACCTTCAGTTTTTAAAAAATGCAATATTTGCAAAGAGCAATAAAACAAGATGTGCCTGTATATAATACAGTGTTAACTGTAGTCACCATGCTGTATATTAGATCCCCAGAACTTATTCATCTTATAATTGAAAGTTTGTACCTTTAACCAACATCTCCCCATTTCTCTCACTTCTTAGCCTCTGATAACTACCAATTTACTCTGTCAGTTCAGCATTTTTTGATTTCCATTTCCCTGTCTGATTTATTTCACTTAGTGTAATACCCTCAAGGTCCATTCATATTGTCACAAGTGGCAGGATTTCCTTCTTTGTTGTGACTTAATAATATACATCTTCCTTAGCTTATGATGGGTGTACATCCCAATGACCCTATCGTAAGTTATAATACCATAAATCAAAAATGTACTTAATACACCTAACCTTCCCTAGTGGCTCAGACGGTAAAGAATCTGCCTGCAACACAGGAGACCTGGGTCGGGAAGATCCCCTGGAGAAGGGAATAGCTACCCACTCCAGTATTCTTGCCTGGAGAATTCCATGGACAGAACAGCCTGGTAGGCTACAGTCCACGGAGTCCCAAAGAGTTGGACACAACTGAGTGACTAGCACTTTCACTTTCACTTTAACCTACCAAACAGGTTAGCCTAACCTACCTTATTCAGAATACTTCCATTAGCTTATCACCTAACACAAAGCCTATTTTATGATAAAGTGTTGGATATTTCACATAATTTATTGAAGACAATACTGAAAGTGAAAAACAGGATGACTGTATGCATACAGACGGTTGTAAATGTATTTGTTGTTTACTCCTGTGATTGTGTGGCTACTTAGAGCTGCAGTTTGCTGTTAGTGCCAGCATCATGAGAGTATCATACCGTATATGGCTAGCATGGGAAAAGATAAAAATTCAAAGATTTCTACTGAATGCATGTCACTTTCACATTGTAAAGTCAAAAAGTCATAAGTTGGGGACTATCTGTATTTCATTACATTTACCACATTTTCATTATCTGTTCATCCATTGACTGACACTTAGGTTGTTTCCATGCCTTGACTCTTGTAACATGGGCATGCAGGTATCTCTTGGAGACAGTGATTTTGTTTCCTATGGTTATATACCCAGAAGTAGGATTGCTGGATTATATGGTAATTCTATTTTAAATTTTTTGAGGAACGTCCATACTGTTTTCCAAAATGGTTATACCAAGTTACACTCCCACAAACAGTGCACAAGGGCCCCTTTTCTTCGTGTCCTCACCAATACTTGTTATCTCGTATCTTTTACATAATCGCCATCCTAACAGGTCTGAGGTAATATCTCATTGTGACTTTGATTTGCATTTCCCTGATGATTAGTGATGTTAAACACCTTTTCATATACCCATTGGCTATTTGTTTATCTTCTTTAGAAAAATGTCTATTCATATCCTTTGTCCATTTTTTAATGTTTAAATGTTTGTTTATTTATTTGACTGCATAGGGATTTTGCTGTGTTATGCAGGCTCCATAGTTGGGCCTTTCAGGCTTAGTTGTTCTGAGGCATGTGGGATCTTAGTTCCCTGACCAGAGATTGAACCCACATTTTGCAGGGTGGATTTTTAGTCACTGGACTACCAGGGAAGTCCCCTGTGTCCATTTCTAATCAGATTATTTGTTTTGTTTTGTTTTGCTCTTGACTTTTGTGAGTTTCTTAGATATTTTGGATATTAACCCTTTTTTAGATGTATGGTTTGTATATATTTTCTCCCATTCTGTAGGTTGAGCCTTTTCACTTTGTTGATCATTTCTTTTACTGTACAGAAACTTTTGTAGTGTGATGTAGTTCCACTTATTTATTTTTGCTTTTGTTGCCTTGCTTTTGATGTCATATCCAAAAAAAAAAAAAATCATTGCCAAGATGAATATCAAGAAGTTTTTCCCCTAAGTTTTCTTCTAGGAGTTTTATGGTTTGGGGGCTTATATTTGAGTTTAATTCCCTTCAAGTTAATTTTTGTAAGTGGCATAAGACAGGAGTCCAATTTAATTTTTTTGCATGTGAATGTACAGGCTTACCAGCACCACTTATTGAAGAGATTATCCTTTCTTCATTGAGTGTTCTTGGTTCCCTTGTCAAATATTAGCTGACTGTATATGCATGGATTTATTTTTGAGCTCTTGATTCTGTCCCATTTGTCTATGTGTCTGTTTTTATGTCAGTGCCACACTGTTTTGTTTACTATAGCTTTGTCAGTTCAGTCACTCAGCCATGTCCGACTCTTTGTAACCCCATGGACTACAGCACACCAGGCTTCCCTGTCCATCACCAACTCCTAGAGCTTGCTCAGACTTATCTCCATCGAGTTGGTGATGCCATCCAACCATCTCATCGTCTGTCGTCCCCTTCTCCTCCTACCTTCAGTCTTTCCCAGCATCAGGGTCTTTTCCAATGAGTCATTTCTTTGAATCAGATGGCCACAGTATTGGAGTTTCAGCTTCAGCATCAGTCCTTCCAGTGAATATTCAAGACTGATTTCCTTTGTAATATAGCTTAAAATCAGGTAGTGTGATGCCTCCAACTTTGTTTTTGTTTCTCAAGTGTGCTTTGGCTATTTGGGGTCTTTTGTGGTTCCATATGAATTTTAAGATTGTTCTCCTAGTTCTGTGGAAAATGCTACAGGATTTTGATAGAGATTGCACTGAATATATAGATGACTTTGGGTAGTATAGACATTTTAACAATATTAATTCTTTTGATCCATGAACATGGGTTATCTTTCCATTTATATGTGTTTTCTTCAATTTTTTTTTTATTAATGTCTTATGGTTTTCACTGTAGAGATCTTTCACACACCCCCATTAAATTTATTCCTATGTATTTTATTGTTTTGATGCTTTGTAAATGGGATTGTTTTCTTTATTGCTTTTTTAGATAATTAATTGTTAGTGTGTGGAAATGCAACTGACTTTTATGTGTTGATTTTAGGTCCTGCAACTTTATTGAATTTATTAGTTCTAATACTTTTTTTGGTGGAGCATACTAGCTATTTCATAGAGGAACTCAAGGGTGATACTCAAAGTACTGAATGGATACTAGGCCAAAGAGCATAGATGCCAACTGTAAGCAACTGGTATAGCCATTTGGGTGTGGACCAGCTGCACGCAGCCTGGAACCAGGTGCTACCCCTCTTAAGATCAGAACTATCCCATCAAGAGACCTCAGTCTGGTGTGAGATGTGGTGGATGCTGCAGTGTTGGAGGAAGATGGTATAAGCATATGCTCTAACCCTCCTCACATTGCCCTGCTCCTGAGGAGTGCTCAGTTCAGTGGTTCTTCAGCTGCCTCCAGAAACTAAGCAGAGCTGTTGACTTCAGTTAATTCATTTGATTGTCCAGATAGAATAAATAATTAGACTAGGCAATGAGCATAGAAAAATTAACAAGGCAGACACATGCCTGGCCTTGTAGTACAACAATACAATTTAATATCTATGCATATTTTCTACATGGCAGGTCTCATGTTAATCATTTCACTTGTATTATTTCATTTAATCCATACCCAACCCTTTTTTGGCAAGGATACTAAGGCTCAGGGGAATAAGTGATTTGCCCAACATCATACAGCTAATAAGAGGTTAAACTAATTTAATCTCAAAGCCTGCTGGGGTTACCCCCATGCTAGGGCTGTTTGGGGCTCCCTAGAGGACAGATTGTTATCAGCCTGAACGTCCCACTCTCTCTCAGGTGACAGCCTGACCTATGAGGTCAAGAACAGGAAGAGTGAGGAGGAACAGGAAGCCCTGGATGAATGGATCGAGGTGATGGAAAAGGTGTTACCTCTCTCCCTCATAGCCACCAAAGGAGGCATCGAGTCTCTCATTTCCCTTTGCTCCACCCTCATTGAAGGACAAAGGAAAGGGGCACAAAGTAGGTACTGGGAACAGCATGATAAAAATAACTCTACTCCAGGGAAATATGGAGGATCAGGAGTGTGTTGAATTGAGTTGAACTGGATCAAATAGGTTCAGACCCTCTGGTAGGTGTAGGTCCACCCTACAGGTGCTGTGGAGCTGACAGACCCTGACAGGTAAGCTCTGAGCCCAGCAGAGTCCTCTCCCGACAGTATCTCCCCTGGCCTCATATAATGCCCCAGCTCCTTATTACCAAAGCCCTAAGAGGGTTGAATGGGAATGTAGCCAAGCAGGATCTGGAGAATCAGTATAATCCTTGGATCCATGGGAGCTTATTGTGTTTGTTCTCTCTACCTCTCCTAGTGTCCAAACATACCTTCTGGCAGGACTGGCAGGAACAGAGCCCCAAAAAAGCGATATCCTGCCCTCAGCCCCTGAGCCCAGAGCAGATGCTGCAGGACAAGCACACTACCTGCATAAAGGTCTCCGAAGTGAAGTCCATGTTACAGGAGCTCCTGGACTCCACCATGTTCAACCAGGGGGAGGTTAGGGCCATCAGGTACATGTCTGCTGTCGTGGAGAACCTCAATAACGCCTTGATCCTCCAGCACAAGGAGAACAGGAGCCTGGAGGCCAAATACAGGCACCTGAAAATAGAAATGACCAAAGAACTCAGCAACCAGAAGCTATACTTCCAAAAGTCCTTCCAGGTCCTCGAGAGTAAGAGAGATGCCCTACTAAAGCAGATAGAAATTTTAGGGGGAAAGTATCATGACCTGCTCCTGATAAAGCATGCCCTAGAGTTCCAGCTGAAGAAGACTCAGTCTGCTGGAGGTCAAGCAGAAGACTTAGTCAGGGTCTTGGTTGAGTTCCCAGACCCTGCCAAGAAAGACGCCCTCCCAAAGAAAGACACAGTCATGGAGGAAACCCAACAGGAACCCAAGAAGGAGGAGCAGTTTTCACTACATTCCCCAAGCCCCATGGCCATGGCCTGGGACAGTGGTGCTATGCCTTCACCAGATCAGCCTCTTTCCACCATGACCATGGATTCAAGGATTGCAGATGTGTACAGGAGCAAGGACGCTGAAAGTCTTCAGCCTGCGTTGCCATCCTCCATGGATCACATGTTTCCTAAGAAATGGGAAAGACTGTCAGCAGAAAGCCCAGGTGACAGAGCCGAAGACCTGGGCTCCCAGGAAGTGGCCTGGGAGAAGGACGGACTCCAGATGAAGTCCCATTTTCAGAAGCAGCTGTCCCTGGAGAGGTCGGGGAAGTTGGCCTTGGAGAGCAAGGCAGAGGCCAGGGAAGAGGAGCTCAGCTGGGAGAGGCGGAGGCAGCAGTGGCAGCAGGAGGAGGAGATGTGGCTGCAGCGGCAGGAAAGGTGGGCCCTGCTAGAGCGGGAGCACGAGGAGAAGCTGCGGCAGTGGGAGGTAGAGGAGGTGGCAAGGCAGCAGCAGTTGAGACTGGACCAGGAGCCGAAGGGCCCATGGAGAGAGCTGGAGAAGCCGAGAGAGGACGCAGAGATGATCTTCGTGCCCATCAGTCGCTGGAGGGACTTGGAGGACGCGTCTTTGGCACCTCCCCCAAGCCGGGCCCAATCTGCTCGCCAAGGCAGGAGGCCACGTGTGCCCAGGTCCCCTAAGACCCAGCAGCCCACCCCCAGAAACCAGAGGTCCATGAGTTCAGCCGAGTTTACCCAGAAACCACAGGCCCACTGGCTTCCCATGAAGCCCAAGAAATCGGCCTCCTTTCCTGTCACAGGTACATCCCCACGAAGGATGACCCAGCCCCCTTTGCATACAGCCCCAGGAACTCTGAAGGAGAAGGTATACCATATAGACGTGAAGGCCCAGAGGAGGAATCTGCAGCTCCTGACGGAGGAGGATACTCTGGGGTTGCCCCACTATCTGCGCAATAAGGCGCTGGAGCTCACCACCACCACCATGGAGCTGAATGGGCTCAAGCTATGGTGCCTCTGCCACAAGTACATCTGCTACAGACACTTCCAGAGCCTCCGGTAAGTCTTCCCTGGCAACCATTGGCACACACACGAGTGGGCAGAGCCAAAACCCAACGAGAAAGAAGGAGCATGGGGCATGGGGTGGGGAGAATCACCCAGGCCAGGACATGATGCCCCTGAGAGAGGGATTTGCACAAGACACCCAACTTCAGAGCCTTGGGCAACCCTGAGGTGTGGGAGGTGAGCACAGAACACTGCTCTCTCTCTGTGAGTCTTCCTACTGTCTTCCTGTTGTCCTACTGCCCTGTCCATCACCCGCCTACCACGCTCCCCCATTTGCCTTACTTCCTCTTCCTGTTTCCAGCCCAGCCCAAGGCTCCTTACCTGACAACACCTCACCTCTGCTCTCTGTTTTCCCCAGTTCTCACACACAGAGTCTTCCCTGGTTAACACAGAGCTAGGGGCCGGGAGGCAGCCCCTTCACCCACTAAATCACTTCCCTCTCTTCCCAGCCAAGACGTGATCAACCATATACAAGTCGTGCGAGAAGCTGGGGCTTCCTACAAGGCCCAGAACCTCTTCCTCTTCCTGGAAAACGTGGACCACCTGCAGAAACTCCAGCTGCAGGTGTGGACAGACAAGCAGAAGGACCTGGAGGAGAAGCACCGAGAATGCCTGAGCAGCATGGCGACTATATTCCCCAAGGTGGGCCTCCCACCTGGCGACCTTCTCAGGGGTCAGCACAGCCAGCAGGAATAGGGCCAGGATGGAGCCATGGGGCTGTGGGGGTGTACCTGGGGGCAGGAGAGCAGATGGGAAATAAGAGAGCAGATTAAAGCCTCTGAACCAGGAGGAGGGGAAGGCAGGGGGCAGTCTGAGTAGAAGGAAGACAAGTTTTCCAATCGCCATAAATGGGGGGAGAGCAAGAGAGGGAAGAAAGGGAAAGTCGCTCAATTGTGTCCGACTGTTTGCGACCCCATGGACTGTATTGGACTATACAGTCCATGGAATTCTCCAGGCCAGAATACTGGAGTCGGTAGCCTTTCCCTTCTCCAGGGGACCTGAGGGACCCTCAAAAAGAGCTGGAGGGGACTTCCCTGGCGGTCCAGCAGTTAAGACTCCGTGCTTGCAATACAGGGGGCACAGGTTCGATCCCTGGCAGAGAAGCTAAGGTCCTACGTGCCACAAGTGTGTGTAGTCGCTCAGTCGTGTCTGACTCTTTGCGACCCTGTGGACTGTAGCCCACCAGGCTCTTCTGTCCATGGGATTCTCCAAGGTGTGGCCAAAAATAAATAAATAAATTTAAAAAAGAAAAGAGCCAGAGAAGGAAGCCTCTTCTGCAGGGAAGGCAGCCAGAGCCTGCAGTCCAGCTCTGTGCTCAGATCCTCCTTCTCCCGTGGGTCTCCTTGTCCAGCTTCTATCAGATCTGGTTGCTCTCCTGGTTGCTCTCCAGGCTTGGTCACCGCTGTCTTCTTCACCCTCATGCTGGGGACTCCATTTACTCCTCTCTGGGGACAGCTCCCCTGCTTCCAATGCTGGGTCTCCCTTGTTTTAGTGGAGCACCTCCTCCAATCACTTCTTGACAAAGGGTTCCTGACAGGTAGAATCACTGAGACCCCAGTTGTCTGAAAATGTCTTCACTTAATATCTACCCTTAACTGTGGTTGGCAGCTTGCTTGTATAGAGAAGTCTAGGTTAGAATTCATTTTCTCTCAATTTTGAAGGCACTGTTCATTGCCTTCCAGGTGTTGGCTTTGCTGTTGAGAGTCCAAAGTCATTCTGAGTCTTACTCTATCGGGTTTGACCTATTTTTATTCTCTAAGGGCTGCCTTCAGTTTCCTGACTCTTGCTGCCAAGGTCAGAAAAGCATCGAGCTCTGACATGGTCCACAGGAGGCTAGCTGATGGCTGGCAGTGACTCTGAATCTGCTAAGGTGGGCCCAGAGGTAACCCCCCTGAGTCCTGAGCAGCAATGGTCAGAGTCTGAGGGAAGCAGTATCCTGAGGAATTCAGCATTGGAAGTTGAGTCAAGGCAGTTGGAAGAACCTTGGCCATGGAGCTATCTCCCAACTCAGTTTCCTGTCTCCTTATACTAGTCTTGATCACCTCCTGTAGGTGTCTTGACTTGCTAAATTGGTTTTGAGGTTGAGAAGGAAAGGGACCATATATATAATTCTTTAGGTGGCTGTGAGGGTTCCCCCAGCCCCTTGCCCAGGGTCAGGGCAGAGGCTGAATGACTAGATACAGAGAGCATTCCAGACACAACCTGACCCATGTCATGAACCCTATGAGTCTTCACAGTTCTAGCTGCTCTAACTTCCTTTAGTTTCTTCCTTGCTGTTTTTCCCATTGTCCGGATTCTCCACAACAAAGGAGAAAACAGGAACTAAACCAGCAAATTGCAATTCAAGGCATTTCTAGGAAATATGATACACTGAAGTCCCAGGGGGTCTCTAATTAGAGGGATTCCCTGGGCCTCCCCCTTTCTGCTCAACCCCAAATCAGGCAGTAGTTGTGTTGGGCTGTGCTCAGCCACTCAGTCGTGTCCAACTCTTTGTGACTCCATGGACTATAGCCCACCAGGATCTTCTGTCCTTGGAATTTTCCAGGCAAGAATACTGGAGTGGGTAAACCTCCCCTCCTCCAGGGGATCTTTCTGACCCAGGGATCGAACCTGTGTTTCTTGCCTCTCCTGCATTGGCAGGTAGATTCTTTAAAAAGAGGATAAATTCCTGTCTCTCTGATGATGCCTCTCTGTTGGTTTCTCTTAGCTCCAAAAGGAGTGGAACATTAACCTGCACACCCCTGTGGTCATCTCCCCGAAGTCAAGGAAAAGCAAGCCTCCTCCATTCCTACTGCGGCACATCCACTCCAGCAGCCCCTTCTGCAAGAGATCCCAGGAGCTCTTTAAGACCAAGCACCAGCCACGTGTGCCCCAGCAGATGGCCCGGTAGGTGCACGGAAGCTGGGGGCAGCCGGCTGGGTGAGTGGGGAATCAGGGAGCAGGGGTGACCAGACTGGGGAGGGGACCAGAAGCTCAGTGAAGGCACAGACAAGCAAAGCTCAACCATGAGTTGCAAGGAGCCCAGCTTCTCAGCTGCCCTGTCCAGTTCTGGTCATTGGCCCAGATGAGGGTGTGTGTGTGTGTGTGGTATGTGGGCTTCAAGAGCCAGCCCGATCAAGTATGTTTCAAACTATGCAACTGAGAGACTCCTGGGAGCCACAGCTGAGAACTTACAACCATTTCTACCCCGAGCATTGGTCAGTTCATAAAAATAAACTTGAGCCTTCCCACCCTGTGACCGCTGGGCTCAAAGAGAGACACTGTGAGCCACACCTCAACCATCCTAGTGTGGCCGGTTCAGGGCTTCAGCCCAGGGGCATGTCTCGGAGGAACAGGGGCTACCTCGGCAGCCTTTTCCAGTAGCTCCTCAACCAGAGGAGACTCCAGGAGGTGAGACTGAGAGTTGGGAAGGGAAGAGATGTGGCGCGGAGGATGGTGACAACTATCTGAGGAGGGAAGAAAACCCTGGAGAGCTTGTTGCTCTCCATTGTCTCCCTTTCTGTAAGTCTAACTTCATCTCTTTTTGCACTTTCCACCTTCACACCAGCCAACAGGGGAACCAGATGGAGGCCATGTGGAAGACTGATGTGGCTGCCTCCAGTTACCCCATAGAAAAGAAGACCCCGACCAGCCTGTCCTGGGACCAGCTAGGAGGTTTCCCAGACATTCCCCGCCTGTTGGCATTGGATGTGCAGTCCTCCTTCCATAAAAGCTTGATGTCCCTCAAGGCCCGGTAAGGTGCAAGGCCGGATGGTCAATCTGGATTCAGGGACACCTGCCCATCAAGGGCAGGGGCCAGAGTAAACACTCCCTGTGTCCAACTGCCCAACAAGATATCTTTCCAAACATTAATAATGACTCACTTACTGTAACACATTGAATCTGCCCACAATGCAGGAGACCCAGGTTCAATCCCTGGGTTGGGAAGATTCCCTTGGAAAAGAGGAATTCTCCAGTATTCTTGCCTGGAGTATTCCATGGACAGAGGAGCCGGGTGGACTACAGTCCATAGAGCTGCAAAGAGTTGGACACGACTGAGTGACTAACACTTTCACTTACCGTACCACATCAGACAAACTTACCTGCCTCATCAGCCATGAGCTTGGGTCCCCACACCAACACCATTCTAGTTCTCTCAAAGACTCCACATGGCATCTCAGAAGACCAGGATGGAAGTCTTTTCTTTCCACTTATTTCCTGGGACTTGCATGTAAATTACTCAAGAGTGTATCCTGCTCTAGGCCTGGGGGGTGTTCTCAAGGTGAGCCAGGTGCAGGTATGGAGAGATGAGAGAGACCAAAAATCTCAAGATAAACCCGGGCCCATCTTTGGCACTGTTGTTTCCTTACTGCCTTTAAGAACTGCCCCTGGGAAGAGCAGCTGAGGGGAGGGAAGTGGGACTCAGTGGGCCAACAAGAGGCTTTTCTGGTTAGGAAGGTTCAACTCTGCCTCTCTTGGCTTGAAGACTCAAGGTTCTTCAAGGAACCCTTCTACATTACTAATGCCAGCTGTCTCTGGTGGCCCTGGCCATGCGCCAACTAAAGATCTCTGACCAGGATAGGAATTCCCTGGTAGTCCAATGGTTAGGACTTGGCACTTCCTTTGCCGGAGCCCCAGTTTAATCCCTGGTCAGGGAACTAAGGGACTTCCCATGTGGCCCTAGTGGTAAAGAACTTTCCTGCCAATGCCAGAGATATAGGAGATGCAGGTTCGACCCCTGGATCAGGAAGATCCCCTGGAGGCAGGCATGGCAATCCACTCCAGTATTCTTGCCTGGAGAATCCCATGGACAGAGGAGCCTGGCGGGCTATAGTCCATGGGGTTGCAAAGAGTCAGGTGTGACTGAAGCAGCTTAGCCCTTGCACATAGGGAACTAAGATCCTGCAACAAAAGAATGAATGAATGAATGACTTAAGGAGAGGGCACTGATGCCTGCCCGTCTAGACCTAACCGGAACCAAGCCTGCAAGATGCTGGTGCTGCCATCGTCCTCTCGACAGGGACTAAAGGAAGACAGGGTGGCCCAGCAGCATCAAAAGAGGCTGGTGCTCGGCTGTGATCCCACTCTGAAATGGTCCTGAGAGTCCCACCAGCTGGACATCAGCATAGCCCACCTAGTACATAGATACCTGGTTTTCAGTTCCTGAAGAGATTCCAAGTGTCTGGGTGTGTTGCTGCTGTTGTTAGTTGATTTGGATACAACAGAATTGAGCAAACAGAATTGAGAATAACCGAAACAACAGTGTGGCAGAATGTAGTAACCCAGAAACCAACTGGGGCCTCACCCTGCTGAGACTGGGCTAAACTTGCCCTCAACTCCCACACCCCCACAGTGGTGTCTCTCCTCTCTGAGCTCCTCTGCATCTCTGCCAGGGCCAGGGCTCTGCTCTGCATCTGTTTCAACCTGAGGCACCAACCCCTTTGTTCTTCAGACACATATAAATGTGTGCACGTAAATATCAAGTATACCACGCCACTTGGCCCCATGCACTTCACAATGTTAGTAACTTTCTGAAAATTTAGGAGGGTGACAGAGACAGGGATTCACAGTGAACAGCCCCACAGAGCAGCCTCCTTTCTTCCCCTCTCTCTGTATATAACATGCAAAATGCAAAAACTCCCTCCTGTCTCACGCAGAGCTGTTCCACCCACACCCAGCCCTCCACTGGGATCTCAGCTTCAGATTTAAGCACTTATCAAAATATTGTTCCCACCGAAGACTTTCTCTTTTCCAGGGGAATTTAGGTGAATACCATTTTCTTCCCCCTTTTTTAACTCCACATGCATGTATTCAGTTTATCACAGTACCAGGTGTAGAAGTCAAGTCCTGCTGCTTCTGTCTTCTTTACCCACATGCCAGGTGGGCACCACCTACCTGGATGTCAAGCTGATCCCCGACATTTCAGGGCAGTGCTGCCTGCCTTGTCCTGGGATCTCGGTTCTATGGCCTGAGAATCTGCTGCTCCTGAATGCAAGTTCTCTGCTGCTTCCCAGGCTCCTGCTGCCCCTGGGCTGGTGGTCATGCTGCTGTCTTTGTGAATTCTCTGTGTGTATGCACCTCTGGAGACATGCTGCTTCCACTCCCAAAAGTGCATCCTCTCTTTGGCTGCCTGCCTCCAGCCTACCTCAAATCTGCATGTCCACCTGTTGTGTGGGTCCAGGCCACTCACCCCTTTGTCACCCTGCCCACCTCATCAGCTCCCCTGGCTGTGCTCTCCAGTTCACAGTAGTGGCTAGTCTCCTAACTGGGACCTACCTTGGGCCAACTGCACCGTTCTCCCCGTTTGCTTGACACTGGCAGCGTGCCTCATTAGAGGCTCGCTGGGATGTGTTCTCAGCATGTGGGGAAGGGCTCTTCATCTTCCCCGTGGGCTTTGGGACTGAGTCTCTCAAAGGCCAGCAGACCCCCTTCTCCAGAAGTTTCCTCTGCTTTGTTTTACACATGTCTCCCCTGGGCGCTCTGTCTGACAGGTAAGATAGCTACATGCCCGCACACTCTAGGCACTGTCTGTAGTCCGAGAAGAATCTTAACCTCAGACTGCCCTGCCCCCCCTTGCTCAGAGCCTGTTTCTGCAGAAAGTACACAGCAGTTCACATGTGTGTGCCAAGATGCAGCAAGCAGGGACTCATGCAGACTTCCAATGTGGTGCTGACAGAGGAGAGGGCTTATAACTTGGTTTCTGGGAAGGAACCAAGATAGGGGTGGAGAGGAAGAAGCATGGATGGGTGAGAAGGAGCAGGGAACAGTGAGGAGAGGGAAGAGGGAGAATTCTGTGATGTGAAAGAAGAGGAAGATTCGCAAGAAAAGAAGCAGAGCCCCTGGAATGTGGCAGAAATGTCATATTAAGCAGTTCCACATCTGGGTCAGCCCTGGACTGGTCTCCCAGAGTCGACCAGGGACACAATTGGGTAGGCTGGGTGGGCGCTCACATCTCAGGGGCCATGTCTCAGCTGCTCCCCAACCCATAACTGTATTAACTCTTTCAGTGCCTCAGTGACCCAAGGAAAGGAAGAACAGGAACCCCCAGAGGAGTCAGCTGAGCTTGTTCATAAAAAGTCAAACGAGTCCTTCCCTGGAACCCTAAGAAGCCAGAAGGATCGAGACAATCCCAGCCCCATTCCACGCCTTAGCCAGTGATTCTCAAACTTGTTCCAAAGCAGGTTCCCAGCTACTGTTTTTAAACAAACTCTCCGGGTCCTGCTAAGTAATCCTAGAACTTTGAGAAACACTACTTTCCTCTTTCAGTCAGCAAACTGTACATTGTTAATAAAATAGAGATATGTTTATTTTTTAAATTTTCTGTCTCATTGCTAAAACCCACACCTCCCCAACTCATTTTTGGAACCAGGTCCATGACTTGGACACCAGTCACAGAGGATCCCCCAAATGTTGAGCTTGCCCTCTGGGAGTTGACCAGCCAAGACAGCCATGATTAGTGCCTGGCACACGGCAGGGCTCAGTAAGTCTTCATTCAGTCAGGGACATGGACAAATATGTAACTGATAATGAGTGTCAACACTTAGAACAAAAGAAGATAGTACAAGTCTGAGCCAGGGGTGACCAGGCTGGGGTGGGCGGTGGCAAAGACGAGTGCCCTTCTGAGGAGGGAGGACACAGATGGAACAAATGGAGACACGAGTTTCCAATTCTACATGGTGTGGGCTTAGGAGGCCATGCCTGTCTATTGTCTTAATTCAGGTGAGACATGGCTTTGGTTGGTTCACACAGCTCACAAGCAGCGTCCCACCCTCACTCTCCCTTGCACTCAGCTGTCTGCCAGTCTCCCTTCGGCCTCTGCCCTCCCCTTCCGCCTTGTCTCACCCGGCAGGGCCAGGCCTAGGGAGCAGGCACAACAAAACATTAGCTAGGAAATCACCCTGTCCTCAGAGGACCCACAATCCAGTGATTCTGTTTCTGAGGAATGGTAGCCATGCTTGCTCCTGGCTTAAGGTTGAAACTTTGGAAGGAAGAGAAGAATATGGGATGCAAACAGATGGGCGCTTGACCTGATCTCTGGGCCAGAGCAGGATTTGATCTCGGAGCCACAGCTCAATGTATCCCAAGGAAGCCTGCTGGAGGGAGGATGGTGAGAGGCATTCTTGATGCAAGTCACACATACTGGACTGCTGGGGCAAGAATGGGCCATTTCTAGCCTTTTGGGTCTATTCTTTTCAGGAGGCCTCACCCATGGTAGCCCTCATGCTAAATATACTTCTTTATAAATAATTTGAAAAGATTTTTATAATTTCATTTTGGATATTAACTGACTATGAGTAAGTTGTGGTTTTTTTAAATGTGCAGTGGGCTGTGACTTCTCAGCAATCATCACCCATAGAGATGAAATCTAACAAGTTTTGTAAATATGAGAACATTTTGAATATTAAACTTGACAGAATAATGAAACTGACAATATTATGGGTTTTTTTTGTTGTTCAGTCACTCAGTCATGTCCGACTCTTTGTACCCCATGGACTGCAGCACACCAGACTTCCCTGTCCTTCACCATCTCCCGGAGCTTGCTCAAACTCATGTCCAGAGTCAGTGATGCCATCCAACCATCTCATTCTCTGTCTCCCCCTTCTCCTCCTGCCTTCAATCTTTCCCAGCATCAGGGTCTTTTCCAATGAGTCAGCTCTTCACATCAGGTAGCCAAAGTATTGGAGTTTCAGCCTCAGCATCAGTCCTTCTAATGAATATTCAGGGTTGATTTCATTTAGGATTGACTGGTTTGATCTCCTTGCAGTCCAAGGGACTCTCAAGAGTCTTCTCCAACACCACAGTTCAAAAGCATCAGTTCTTTGGCATTCAGCCTTCTTTAAGGTACAACTCTCACATCCATACATGACTACTGGAAAAACCACAGCTTTGACTAGATGGACCTTTGTTGGCAAAATAATGTGTCTGCTTTTTAATATACTGTCTAGGTTTGTCATAGCTTTTCTTCCAAGGAGCAAGCATCTTTTAATTTCATGGCTGCAGTCACCATCTGCAGTGATTTTGGAGCCCAAGAAAATAAAGTCCATCACTGTTTCCATTGTTCCCGCATCTATTTGCCATGTAGTGATGGGACTAGATGCCATGATCTTTGTTTTTTGAATCTTGAGTTTTAAGCCAGCTTTTTCACTTTCTTTTCACTTTCATCAAGAGGCTCTGTAGTTCCTCTTTGTTTTCTGCCATAAGGGTGGTGTCATATGAATATCTGAGATTATTGATATTTCTCCCTGCAATCTTGATTCCAGCTTGTGCTTCATCCAGCCTAGCATTTTGAATGATGTACTCTGCATATAAGTTATATAAGCAGGGTGACAATATACAGCCTTGACATACTCCTTTCCCAATTTGGAACCAGTCCATTGTTCCATGTGCGTTCTAACTGTTGCTTCTTGACCTGCATACAGGTTTCTCAGGAGGCAGATCAGGTGGTCTGGTATTCCCATCTCTTTAAGAATTTTCCTCAGTTTGTTGTAGCCCACACAGTCAAAGGTTTTAGCATAGTCAATAAAGCAGAAGTAGATGTTTTTCCAGAACTCTCTGGCTTTTTCGATGATCCAGTGGATGTTGGCAATTTGATCTCTGGTTTCTCTGCCTTTTCTAAATCCAGCTTGAACATCTGGAAGTTCTCAGTTCACGTACTGTTAAAGCCTGGCCTGGAGAATTTTGAGCATCATATAAACATTTAATTACATATTTTTATATTTTGGTGCCAATGACTTTACTCCCTCGACATGTGGGTTCTTAGTTCCCGACCAGGGATCGAACCTGTGCTCCTTGCAATGGAAGCACCAGAGTCCTAACCACTGGATCACCAGGGAAGTCCCACCAATGACATTTTTAAAGGTTTCACATGTTTTCATAGGCCTTTGGCACTGTGCTAAGGTGCCCAGCAG
The DNA here is from genome assembly GCF_033118175.1 of Dama dama. Lineage (NCBI taxonomy): Eukaryota > Metazoa > Chordata > Mammalia > Artiodactyla > Cervidae > Dama > Dama dama. The sequence goes on from NC_083683.1 coordinate 46,554,433, forward strand.
CCAAACCCACTCTGGTGATGGAGGACTTTGACTTTTTGGATGTCTTCTCTCAAGCTCTCCAGCAAGCAAGCAGAGTGTCTGATAGAAGTTGTGAAGCCAAGAGAACTGCAACCAAGGAGATATATAGATATAGTATATGATGTTTTTCTGGTATGAGGTTCTTTAATATTATACAAAAGCCTCATTTTTTTCAGAGCAAAGTTGATGTATTCGATCAAAGAAGATATTGCCTTAACCCTCAAAAAAACAAAAACAGGGAAGTCAAAATATGAGAAGCAATACTGCTTGGCGTATTTCTTGAAGCCAGATTTGGGAGTTGGCCATAGCTCTGCCTGCATGGCCCATAGTCTCAGGGGTCTCCAGGATGAGGATTTCCACTAAGGTGGAGGGTGACATGAGAGAAGGGTCTACTTTAGCCATAACTGTGGCCTTCAAGGAGGTGTTGATGAAGTGAAAGGGACGAAAACTGTTTGTAAACAATCAAGACAAAAAGCCAAGAAGGGGAAAGCCAGGTGGGATTTGGTGTGTCCCATGTGATGGGGAGGCTAACTTAGAAAAAGTCAGATAAAGTATGAGTATGATTCTGTTGTTGGAGGAGTCATCTTCTCCAAAAAATATATGAGCATGGCTAAGACTGATCTAGTCTAGTAGAAAAGGTGGACAACATGCATGAACAGATGGTAAATCTGAGCAGAGATAGGAAAAAAAAAAATGGAAATGCTAAAAGTGAAAACTGTAATATCAGAGGTGAAGAATTCCTTTGGCCAGTTAATCAAGTTGGACAAAAGCAGAGGAAAAAAAATCTGTTAGCTTGAAGCCAGGTCAGGAGAAATTTAAACAGTAACTCTATGCTAAGGAACAATTGAGCAAACCCAAAGCTAAGCACCAAGATATGTAGGACAATGACAAATGCTCTGACACACATGATTGAAGTCCCAGAAAAAGGGAGACAGAATGGGGCAGAAGAAATATTTGAAGAGAGAACCACTGAGAATTTCCCAAATTAATGAAAGAAAACCAACCACAGATACAAGAATGTCAGAGAACCCCAAACAGGATAAAGAAAAATACACCTAAGTATAGCATGGTCTAATTGCTGAAACCAAAGATAAGCAAACATTTTGAAAGCAGCCAGAAATAAAAACAAATTATATAGAAAAGTAAGAAAGAAGTCTTCTCATCAGAGACTTTGCCAGTCAGATGGTCCCTGAGGTCCAGCTGTATCCCTTATAAGTCCACAAGATAACCCAGTGTATTCCAGGACATTCCCTGTCTAGGGGCTGATATTAGCCTAGGTGGGTTTTCAGTTACCTGCCAAAACAGTGATGGGCTGGAACTAGCAGTGTCTCAGGTGAGCAGCGTCCTCCAGGGCATGGGCCCCACTTCCCCACAGTGCCCAGCTCCCTCCTCTCTTTATACACACCTGGCCCTGAGCTGGCTGGTGGCCCTTAAAGACTTAAAGACTCCTTATTGGCTGTGAGTTGGGAGGAGGCAGAGAAGATCGATACACTAGTCAGCTGGCCTGAATGCCCCTCAAAGAAGGCCCTGGGATCTGACTATTGTGTCAAATTCTTTCCACAAAGGTGACCCAACCTGGAACAACCAAAGCCAAAGGCCAGCTGGTATACCCGTCAGGGCTCTGCTGAGGGGATGGTCATTGCTATTGGCAGTAATGTCTGTGGGGGCAGGAGCAGCTGCCAGTATTTCAGGGTTGCCATGGGGGCCAAGAAGATTCAGGTTTCTTCTCCCACACCTCCCATTCTAAGAGTCCCTGTGTAGACCTCTGTTGTCTCATGTTCCAGAGGAGAGTTCCTTTACTACGGGAGCCACAAGGAGGCAGCAGAGTGCTTGTTTAAGGGCCTCGGCTGTCCTGGATCGGGAGAGGGCCGGACTGTATGGGAACTGCTGAAGGACGGACACAGCCAAAGCTGGGTGGAGTTCATCTGAGAAGGTGCTTGGCTGAGTGAGGAGAGCAAATATGATCAATATAGGGAAAGAGACAACGGATTCCAGACCCATCCTTTGGACATCTGGATCCATTCCTGGTGGCTTCAGCCTAGGGCACTTGACTCACTCACCCCCAGCAGGGTCCTCAGCTTTGTAGTTCAGAGATCTGTCCATGTAAATGATACTTCAGGCAACTATTTTTTAGGAACTCTGCCAGGAGGCCCTTCCTGAAGACTTCCTCAAATATGTATCACATCCTCATTCATTCAACAAGTATCTATTGGGTACCTAATAGGAGGCACTGTTGAAAGCACTGGGATGTAGTGCTGAAGAGAAGAGTTGGTTTTTTTAAAGTGATTTCCCAGAACTTACATTTTATTGGGCAAAAATAGACAAAAAATTAATAAAATACACAGTATGTCAGATGGTAAAAGATGCTATGGAGAAACACAAATTTCAGCAGAGGAGTAGGCCGGAAAGTGCCACTCGACCTCCTCAGGGCATTCCTGAGATTACCATTTAAAATAGGGCGTGTCAGGCCTCACTGAGTTGACATTTGCGGAAAGACTTGGAGATGAAGAAGCAAGCTGTGAGAAAGGGTGTGCAGGCAAAGGGAACAGCCTGAAGTGGGAGCATGCCTGGCATTCTAGAGGAATGGCCAGGTCTCCCGTGTGACTGGTGCCAGGTGAGTGAGTGGGTGGCGAGTAGTGTGGAAAGTGCTGGAGAGTGACTGGAGGACAGGTCACTTAAGGCCTTGTAGGCCACTTGAAGGACGCTTTTTTTTTCCACTCTGAAAGAATAGGAGCCATTTTTACTCTGAATAAAATGGGAACCACTGCAGAATTCCAAGCAGAGAAGTGATATAATTGGATCCACCCTTCCAGAGCATCACCCTGGCCACAGGGATGGGAACAGACTGCAGGTGGGGAGGGGGAAGCTTTCTATTCCCTTTCTATTCAGGAAAGTTTAGTAAATGAACTCAAATGCTACTCCCCCTACCAAGATGCCTCTCCTGATCCTCCGTAAAGTGCCCCCTTCTCCTGGAGTTTCTCTCCATCTTTGCTGATGCATCTCTTCCAGCGTTGGTCAGTTTTGTCTTTGTTCTAGAACTTTTTTTTTTTAGTATTTATTTATTTGGCTTAGTTGTGGCATGCATGATCTTTAGTTGCAGCATGTGGGATCTAGTTCCCTGGTTAGGAACCGAACCCGGGGCCCCCTACATTGGGAAGGCAGAGTCTTAGCCACTGGACCACCAGGGAAGCCCCTGTTCTGGGATTGTTGGTGAGCTGTCCTCAACCCCACTAGATCTTAAACTCTTTAAGAGCAGATGCCCAGTTGCTTTCGTAACTGTAGCTGCCCCCAGTACAGAATGCTGTGCACACAGTAGAAACCGAGTCAGATTTTTCCCTAAGGAATAAGTCATCCCACCCTTCCTTAATTGAGCTGCCTGCTCTTGCTGCTGAGGCCTCTTCCAGGCTGCATTTCTGCCTGGAGAGCTACATCTCTTTGTGTTAAATGCTTAACCACCATGACAGCCCTAATTCGGTCTGTTAACCATACTACATGACATAGCTTGTCAATGACCTACTAAGGCAGCCTGTCAGAGCTGGCAGGAAGCACATGCCAAACATTGTTTGCCAAAGCTTTGCCTCTGGAGGCTACTGAGAGCAAATTAAATGAGTAATTATTGAGTCCCTAAACCGATTCGATAGACATGAGTTTGAGTAAACTCCGGGAGTTGGTGATGGACAGGGAGGCCTGACGTGCTGCGATTCATGGGGTCACAAAGAGTCGGACACGACTGAGCGACTGAACTGAACTGAAACATTTATTAAGCACCCACTGTGATGTTATGCTCTGTACCAGGCTGTAAGGGTATAAAAGTCAATTAAACAAACTTCTAAGGAGATTACTGCAAAAATAGGATACAGACTATATGCAAAGCATCAGAGTAATAAAAATATATAGAACTAGGTCCTTGTCCTTTCAAGGACTTACCATCCACTCATCATTCATCCAGCAATTACTTAATTCTCTGTGCTAAGGCTGGATGTGTAATGAGGACACTGAGACACAATCTCTTTTCACACTCCACTGTGGAGACAAGAGTAGTAAATAGTGGGGATCTAGCTAGGTAACAAACACAAACACAGTACAGATGCAAAGTCAAATGGAGAACAAAAAAGGATGTTCACTGCAGTGAGTCTGGAAAGGCCCTCAGGGCTATGTGGGATTTCAATAGAAAGCTAAAGGATGTGTAGAACTAACACAGGTGGCAGGGGTGGAGGACTCCAGGGGAATACAAGGGATTAGAATATTATAAACATAGAGCATGTTTACAGACCAGAAAGTGGTTGATTTGGCTGTAGTTCAACAGTAACAAGCCAGATATTACAGGAGCAAAGCTGGGCTGAGATTGGGTTTGGATGAGCTTGAAGGCCAAGCTGATGATTTTCCTCAGCAGGCGATTTTCAAGGAAAGGAGTGATGTTACTAGACCTGTGCTATAGAGAGGCAGGTGTGGCAATGTGGAAAAGTTAGAGAATGGATGCAAGGAGACCAGTTAGAGGACCAGTAATGAAGTAAAGGCCCAGCTTTGCTTGCATTTATTTATTTGTACCCTTATTTGTTCACAGGCATCTCAAGTATGTGTAAAATCTTGTATTGACTGAAGGTAGGGGTGTAGCGCAGACAGGGAGAGAATAAAAATAAGACCCAGTTTATGTCCTTAAGGGTATTTTAACCAAGTGAGAGACATGGACCACTGAAATGCTACCAAAATCTTCCCTTGTTTCTGTCATGTGACACTTGGCTTCCCTCCTGTTCTCCACACTCCCCTGGCTCTTGTGGGAGTTCATGATCTTCTGCCTGTAGGCCAGGGGTTGCTCCAGTGCCCAGACTCCTCTCCTCATGCCTCAGGACATCCCAGGATGACTTCATCCTCCCTTATGGCTTCAAACATCAGCTCTATGTTGATGATTCCCAGATTTATCCCTAATTCCAGTCTCTCCTCTGAGTCCTAGAGCTGTATGCCCAAACACCCAACCGAGGATCTTAACTGGTTGCCCACTGGCACCTCCAACGCAATTCATCTGAATACGTGCTAAGTCACTTCAGTCGTGTCCAACTCTCTGCGACCCCATGGACTGTACGTAGCCTGCCAGGCTCTCTGTCCATGGGATTCTCCAGGCAAGAATACTAGAGTGGATTGCCATGCCCTCCTCCAGGGGATCTTCCCGACTCAGGGATTGAACCCGAGTCTCTTACGTCTCCTGTGTTATCAGGCGAGTTTTCTTGACAGCTAGTGCCCACTGGAAGCCCGTATGCAAGTATATTGGGTCAGAAATTATATTCATTTGTAATTTTGGCAAGTACTGACAACTTACAGTTCTACTAGTAACACATAAGAGGGCCTCTTTCTCCATAACCAGGCCAAGGGCATATTGCCAAACATTTGAATTTTTGCCTATCTACAGGTGAAAAATGATATTGAAATGTAGTTTCAATTTTCTTGTGTGAAGTTGAGCATCTTTTCATATGTCTAAGAGCCATTTATCTTTCCTTTTATGTTAACCATCCTATTTTGTTCTTGTATTTTTGTTCTTTCTCATATTGATTTGAAAGGATTTTGTATATATTAAGCAAATTAGTTCTTTTGTCTATGATATGAGCTGCAAACATTTCCCTCAGTTTGCTATTTGTCTTAGTTTATGGTGTTTTTTGCTCTGCAGAAATTATAGATTTTTATGTTGACAGAATTGTCTTTTTTGTGTGCTTTGGGAAATTTTGTGCTATTCTATTTTCTCTGCTGTGACATATAAATTTATAATTTTACTATTTTACATTTATTTAAACACAATTGATTCATATAGATTTATTTTAGTGTGAGGAATAGAGATACCACTTTTTTTTTTTTCAGGTGGCTACACAATTGTCTCAATACCACTTACCATATAATCCATCTTTTCCTTACTGATAGGCAATGCCCCCTTTATTACATGCTAACATTTTAAATGTCTTGCATCTGTTTCTGGACTCTGTTCTCTTGATCAAATTACCTATGCTTATGCTAGTGTCCTCTGGATTTTACTATTTTAGTTTTTATTGGTTTAATATCCAATAGAGCTATTCCTCTTTCATTAACTTTCTTTTTCAGAATGCTGTTACTTTTTATGCAAAAATTTCCATATGAATTTTATATTCAGATTATGTAGTCTGTTGGTATTTTTATTAGATTGTGTTAAATTTATTTATTAACTTATGGAGAGCTGACATCTTTATGATAGTGAGTCTTTCTACCAAAAATAGAGTATGCCTTTCCATTTATTCTTATCTCTTTTTTGTGTTGTTTGATAGTAATTTCAGTTTGGGGCACCTAGATCTAGCACACTGTTAAGATTACTCTAGGTTACATTGCTTTTTCCTTGCTATTGTAAGTGATACATTTTATTCCCATATATTTTCTATCTGGCTGTTGTTCATTGACTTTTTGTATATAATTTGTACCCACTTTGCTAAAATGTCTTATTTGTATTAGTTTTTCAGTTGATATCCTCCAATTTTCCAGTTGGGCTATTAAATCATAAATTAATAATGGTAATTTCACCTCTTCCCTAGTTTTTATATCTCATTGCTTTCTCTTCTGAAATTAAGCAGGCTAGTATTTCCAAGGCAGTGTTAAATAAAAATAGCCACAGGGGCTATCCTCATGGAATACCTAACTTTAATGGGAATAATTTAGGTTTCCTCATTAAGTGTGATTCTAGTTTTCAGACCAAGATGAAACAACAAGTCAGATGTTTCATAAAGTTTGCCTATGATTCTCTACCTTGGGGATTGATATTTCATTGAAATTCAGCCTGTGTATGAGACTTTCCTTTGCAGATGGTTTCTTCTCCCTTAGAGAAAGTGAAAAAAAAAAAAAAGTATACAGATATCAAGTAGAGTATATGTTGACTTAAAACGTATTATGACAGGCTTCCCTGGTGGCTCAGTGATAAAGAATTCGCCTGACAACGCAGGAAACACAGGTTCAGGTTCGATCCCTAATCTGGGAAGATCCTACATGCCACAGAACAACTAAGACCATGCCACAACTACTGAGCCTGTGCTCTAGAGCCCAGGAAACAAACCACTGGGCCGTTGGCCACAGCTACTGAAGCCCACATGCTGTAGAGCCCGTGCTCCACAAGAAAAGCTACCACAATGAGAAGCCTGCACACGCAACTAGAGTAGTCCCTATTCGCTGCAACTAGAGAAAAATAAGAGTAACAAAAAGACCCAGTGCAGCCAAAAATAAATAAATAAATAAAAATTAATTTTAAAAAAAATGCATTATGAGTCCAAAGTCATCTTTGCACTGGTCAAAGCTTTATTAAACCTGACTTCCTAAGAAGGTATATTTGAGCCAAGAGCAGTGCAATCCTGTGTCCTCTGAGTGCCCATAAAGTAGCAGTCTCAGGTGAAAGAAAAACTGGTTCTGCTCTAATGGAGGGGAATATTATCAGACACTGGGTCCAAGACTGACCACCTGACAGGAGACACTAGGACCCAAGCCCTAAGATCAGTACCAACAGCTAACATTTTATAAGCATTTGCTATATATGACCTACTTGTTTAGGCAGAGTGATTTATTCCTCAGAACCATCCTACGAAGTGGATACTATTATTTCCCAATATGATGAAACTGAGGCAAAGAAATATAACTTCTCAAGATCACAAGCTGGTAGGTGAGATAACTAAGGATTAAAACCAGGCCAGAGCCTGGGAATTCCCTGGTGGTCCAATGGTTAAGGCTCTGAGCTTCCACTGCGGTGGGGCACAGGTTTGATCTCTGGTCAGGGAACTAAGATCCTGTATGCCAAGCGGCCAAAAAAATAAAATGAAATAAAATTGGACAGAGCTTCTTTTCTGTTTTAAAAGATTTATGTTTTTTTAAGATTAACAGAAAAGATTCTGTTTTTTTAAGATTTATTTTTTTTATTTCTTGGCTGTTGCTGCGCACAGGCTTTCTCTAGTTGCAGCGAGCAGGGGCTACTCTTCATTACAGTGCGCAGGCTTCTCATTGCAGCGGCTTCTCATGTTGTGAGCACAGGCTCTAGAGCACAGAGGCCTCAACTGTTGCACCCTGCAGGCTCTGGAGTGCAGGCTCAGTGGTTTTGGTACCCGGGCTTAGTTGCCCTACAGCATGTGGGATCTTCCCAGACCAAGGATCGAACCCGCATTGTAAGATGAATGCTTAACCAGTGGACCACCAGGGAAGCCCAGAACCTGTATCTTAACCACCATGTCCTAATCCCTCAGACGAAGGGACCTGGGGACCTGAGCAAAGATTCAGGAGAAACCATGATCATTGCTTCCATGGCCGGGCCACATCTCTCCTGGGGAGGGTGCTGTACTGTGAACGATTACCCTAGAGCCAGGGACAGCTAACTGGAGGTTGGATGACGGGTGCTACTGCTAACTTTTCTTTTCATGCACACTCTTCTTTTTGTTCCTTTACTGGCTCCTTCTCTTGTCCAGTCGCTCAGTTGTGTTCGACTCTTTTTGACCCAGTGAACTACAGCATGCCAGGCTTCCCTGTCCTTCACTATCTCGTGGAGTTTGCTCAAATTCACATCCATTCAGTGGGTGATACTATCAAACCATCTCAACTTCTGCCACCCTCTTCTCCTTTTGCCTTTAATCTTTCCCAGAATCAGGGTCTATTCCAGTGAGTCAGTTCTTTGCATCAAGTGGCCAAAGTATTGGAGCTTCAGCCTCAGTATCAGTCCTTCCAATGAATATTCAGGGTTGATTTCCTTTAGAATTGACTGGTTTGATCTCCTTGCTGTCCATGAGACACTCAAGAGTCTTCTCCAGCACCACAATTTGAAAGCATCAATTCTTCGGTGCTCAGCCTTCTTCATGGTGCAACTCTCACATGTGTACATTACTACTGGAAGAACCATAGCTCTGTCTATATAGACCCTTGCTAGCAAAGTGAGATCTCTGCTTTTTAATATGCTGTCTAGGTTTGTCATAGCTTTCCTTCCAAGGGGCAAGCATCTTTTAAAATCATGGCTGCAGTCACCATCCACAGTGATACTGGAGCCCATGAAAATAAAATTTGTCACTGCTTCCACTTTTTCCCCTTCTAGTTGCCATAAAGTGATGGGACCAGATGCCATGATCTTATTAGATTTTTGAATATTGAGTTTTAAGACAGCTTTTTCACTCTCCTCTTTGACCCTTATCAAAGGGCTCTTTAGTTACTCTTCACTTTCTGCCATTAGAGTGGTATCATCTGCATATCTGAGGCCCCTTCATGGATTACAGCCTTGTCATAGCGAAGGGACTTGTATAACTCAATGAAGCTATGAGATATGCTTTGCAGGACTACCCAAGACAGACAAGTCATAGTGAAGAGTTCTGACAAAACGTGTTCCACCAGAGAAGGAAATGGCAACCCACTCCAGTATTCTTGCCAGAAGAACCAGAGAAACAGTATGAAAAGGCAAAAAGATATGACACTGGAAGATGAGCACCCACCCCCACCCAGGTCGAACAGTGTCCAATATGCTACTGGGGAAGAGCAAAGGCAGTTACTAGCAGCTCCAGGAAGAATGAAGCAGATGGGCCAAAGCAGAAACGATGTTCAGTTGCCTATGTGTCTGGTGGTGAACGTAGACCAAAGCTGTAAAGAACACTGTTGCACAGGAACCTGGAATGTTAGTTCCAAGAATCAAGTAAACTGGACATGGTCAAGCAGGAGATGGCAAGATTGAACATGGACATCTTAGTAATCGTGAAGTTTAAAATGGATGGGAATGGGTTCCTCTACCTTACCTTAAATGTTGGAATCCCCAACACTTAAGATTATGGCTAGACCATAAGCTTTTATTCCAAGGATGATGGAGAATTTTGAGCAGAGGCTTGACATGCATGGATTTCTATTTTGACGGGAATACTCTAGCTGCTATAAAGAAACTGGAGGAGAGGTGGTAAAGATGAAAGCTGGGAGACTAGTTAGGGAACTCTTGCAATAGTCCAAGTGGGAGACGATGAATCCAGGGGATTTGGATCAGGAAATAGTGGAGAAGCTGGTGAGATACGACCAGATTCTGGATATATTCTAAAGACAGGATGGGAGGGGTTGTCTAGTATCCATCCAGTTACTCAGGCCAAAAATCTAGATCTCATCCTTGATTTTTCCTTTTCCCTCATATCCCAAATCCAATCCACCAGCAAGTCCCTGTGGTTTTACCTCCAAAATACACATCAAAGTTACTATGTCTGTCCATTTTCACTGCCCCCACAACCCAGCTAAACCACCTGAGTTTACCTCTTATTTGGATTGATACAGTAGCCTCTTCTCTGTTCTCTCTGCTTCCTCTTACTTCCCTACAATCCGTTCTCCACAAGCAGGCAAATGGATCATTTATAAAAGTAAATCATATCACCGAATGGATGTTTTTGCATCTTTTAAGGACTTTCTAATGCAATAAAAATAAAGGCCAAGGGGACTCCTTAGTGGTCCAGTGGTTAAGACTCCATGCTGCCACTGCAGGGGGCACAGGTTTGATCCCTGGTCAGGGAACTAAGATCCTCCGTGCCATGTGATACAGCCAAAAGTAAATAAAT